>NC_143528.1:15130114-15782614 GCF_031878675.1 Megascapheus bottae | reverse complement strand
AACTCCCAGCCCAAAATGGTCTACTTTTAAACTTTGTCATTCTTGAAATTTATTTGTATTCTACCACAAGTAAAGCTTTTTCACTCCCCTTATGGATTAGTTTAATTGCTTATTTATTTGAAAGTTGTATTCAAAGAGTCGTCATCTGTTTATCTATTTATCTATTTATCTTATTTTATTCTTATTTGGTTACTGTCATTTATTTCAATGTTCAAATTACCCTAGATTTGATTTATGATATTTTTAAATTTTTCATCATGTTTTGAGTCTTTCCTTGCCTTCTGACACAAATAGTTGTCCAATCCTGGGACATGATTTCTCTAAGTTTTCCTAAGATATTTTGGTGGCTAAATGGATTGAGAAACAAGCATGTATACACTAATTATGCCCCTGTCTTTCCATGCACTTCCATCTAAATCAATGGATAGAACACACACACACACATATACATACACACACACATACACACACACACACACATATACACACACACATACACACGCATCTCCACCTCCAAAGGCATTTTCCTCAATATATTTTCTTATTTGCTTAGTCTTCAGTTACCACTGAAGAAAACTATCTTTCTCACTGAAGTTTAGTATATTTTATTATTTAGTTATTTTAGTCTTTTAAATTAGATTATATAATCAAAGAATGATACTTGAAAATTGCTAATTTTTAAAAAAATTCTGTGGTCTTCTATGTGGTTCTATAATTTACTTGGTTATGTAACATTCACTTTAATCTACCTAGGTTCATTCATTTCTACATTCTTTTATTTGTCCCCATAATCACAGTTTATTTCATTTCTCTTAAAAAATCAAATAATTCATTGAAAGTCAAAACATCACAAAATTTTGCAGATATATCACTACTCCCTTCCTCTCCTTTTTATCCATTGAACAAAGAGTTTCATGGGATTTCATTTATTCTTTATATTCCTTCCTTCCTTCCTTCTTTCCTGTGTCTGCCTGTTTGTGTCTGCCTGTCTGTCTGTCTGCCTCCTAACGAACAATCCAAGGGTCTTTAGCCAGTTGGGAAAGTGCTATATAGCTATTAATGCCTGTTTATTATTTTTTCAATTTATCTTTCAAGATAACTATATACAAGTAGAAATTTCTTAGCTAGGCATCAGTGGCTCATGCCTGCAATCCTAGCTACTCAGTAGACTAAGAGCTGGTTCAAAGCCAGCCCAGGCAGAAAAGTCCCCTTGAGACTCTTATTTCTAAAACCCTTAAAAACCTGAAGTGGAGCTGTAGCTCAAAGTGGTAAAGCATTAGCCTTGAACAAAACTGTTCAAGGACGGTGCCCTAAATTCAAGTCCCATGACAAGAAAGAATGGAAGTAAGGAAAGAAGGGAGAGAGGAAGGGAGGAAGGGAGAGGGGGAGGAAGGAAGGAAGGAAGGAAGGAAGGAAGGAAGGAAGGAAGGAAGGAAGGAAGGAAGGAAGGAAGGAAGGAAGGGAAAATATTGTTTTTCTTCTGTCTTATGGGAAAGATAGCACACTACATGAACTTGTTTGCATTTTGTATTCTTTACTTAATGACACTATCAATTCATTCAGCTCTTTATTTTTTCCAGTTTTATTATGCTTTGTTGTAGCATAATTTATTCAGCTAATTTTTATATATCAATATTTTGTTGTTAAATTGGTACGTGTGTGTGAGTGTGTGTGCTCGTGCATGCATGTGTGCATATGCATGCTGATACTGGGGTTTGAACTCAGGAACTGGGCTCTGGCCCTGAACATTTTTTGCCCTGCCACTATAGCCACAGCTCCTCATCCAGCTTTATGGTTTTTAATTGGAGATAAGAATCTCACCTACTTTCCTACCCAGGATGGCTTCATATCATGACCTCAAATCTTAGAATTATATGCATAAGCCACCAGCACCCAGCTGTTGACAATGCTTTGTAATTGTAAATCATAAATGTTTTACTGGGGGGTACACATCGTAACCTATAAATGAGATCTTTCTAAAAAGTAAAATACATTTAGTACCATCAAAAATTTTTAACTTTTTTCACCTTGTAAAAACTAAAGTTTGTGACAATAAGCTTACTAAAGAGCAATGTAAAGAAAACTATATGAGAAAAAAACAGCAATAAAAGCTATGTAAGGTCTCAAAAACTGTGAATATGTCTTGTGGGAGTAGAAATTGTACCACATATTTGTATAACAGCAAGGTGAGTGTGGTCTCTAGGAAGTACAGGTAAAGTTGATTAGATTGCAGTGTATGCTTAAAAGTTGAATAATGTACTCTTGTAAAACACTCTTCAAAATTATTTAACTTCCCATGATATCATCACAGCATGTGCAAAAAAAATCTTTAGTGTTATCTTTTCCTGTCACGTGACAAGAACAAACAAAAGAAATCCTTATCTTTTTGTTTCTATTCTGGTCCTTTATAAAATGGCATTGAGCACCATTCAAATCTTTCACGTTAAAGTTTGGTTTCAGGGGAAAATGGATTTATTTTACATTTTCAACAAATTGAACTTGCTAAATTATAAAGCAAAAAGAAAAAATTTTCACAGCAATTGATGTTGTCCAGAACTTTATGCCTAGAAAATCTCTTAGCCTTAGGATCTCTTTTCTGAATATATTTTTACATGTAAATCTCCTAACACCCTTAGACATGGTGAACTAGGCAGAAGTTATATTGCTCTTATTTTAAAAAATACAACTTGTCTTGGGATAGTGGACTTTGGATTAGAGAGGCCAGACATAATTCAAACTTTATTTTTCTCAGTGTAGTCACTATGCCAATCTTCTAGAGTGACTGTAGTAATTAAATGAAAGGATGCACTTAAAATGCTAAGATGTACAGACAAGTTAGGTATTTAAGATGTGGTGAACATGTGAACATTTCCCATATTAAAATAGCACGTGTCTATGTGTATATCTATGTATTTGTCTAATTCCATAGATTTAAATAGTGTAAAAGCAATAGATTATTCAAGTGTTCATATGAGATAATACTTTTATAGACTGAATTAATACCCAAAGGAGCAGGTGATGATAACACATATTCATTATGGAATAATTAGCAGCCTTTATATATTGTATAGAACTTAGACCTTGAAACAAGCCTCATTAAACTGCACTTGATCTAATTTTAAAACCTTTAAGTATCTCCTCTTTAAAAGTAATCAATGCATGTTCTGGCTACTTGAGTTATCCCACTATGAGATTCACACAACTTTGATCTTTCTTTGATTTAACACTGCAATTAAGAAGATTTGGTTCAAAGTAAAAGCTCATTGGTTGATGTTTTACACTGATGTGATAGTGTTTACACAGATGTGCTTTGAAATCTTGATTATGGTGGATTTGGGGGTCCCACCACAGAGTGCTGTTGTTTGAAATGTGAAATGATACACTTACCTGGTACAGCTTTTAAAACAGACTTAATACATGCTTTGAAAGTAACTTATCTGTTTATTGCTTTTAGCCAGTGTTTTTGCTTTATTTAATATGCATCACTTGTTTCAGGAATTGTTCTATAACATGGTTGTGCAAAAAGTCTGTAGTTAAGTCTATAGTGACGAAAAATGTGTGACTTTATCCACTTTAAAGCACCTGCCATTTAAATAGATAACAAGAACAACAACAACAACAACAAACCCAAATCAGACCTTCAGATAAAGTAAACCAGTCACATTCAACTGAAATTTTAGGTTTAGGTGTTTACTGAAAAATAATGAGATAACATTGAAAAACTGATGTTGAATATTCTCCAGAATTTTAGATTAAAAGGAAACCTGAATGAGGAATAATTCTGAACTCTCCTAGAAAGATGTTGAATTTAACTTGTGATAACCAAAGTTTTTTTAATTTAGATTTTTTATTGTGATTAATAAAAGGGTTACATTATATTCACCAGATAGAAGGTACATTGCTTCACAAACATTGATACCCTTTCTCATGACATGGTCCCCATTTCCCTCTCTCCCTCCCCCCATCTTGATTTCTCTCCTTCCCTATCCAATTTCAAATAACCAATTAAGCACATATGAAATATATCAGATAACAAGGTGAAATATTATAACAATATGAGATAACCAAGGGATAGCAAAAGAGATGAGAGATAACAGTACATTAAGGACAACAATCACTCATTATATGGCTTTTGTTTCCTTATCCTGGAAGTCCTTACATTCAGTGTCATACTATTTGGCCTTATGTCTCTAGATACCAAAGTTGTTTTTTTTTAATCATTTAATTGCATCTCAACCTCTCACTTCAATGGCTTTCTATTTTTAAAAATATGTAAGGAAGTCTTAAATTTTTCTCAGTAATTTTTGAAGCCTAAAACTCATCAAGCACCATCACTATTTCCATTGGGTTTTACATTTTATTATTGAAATGCGAATAACAACAAAAAACCTTGTATTTAGGAAAATGCATCCAAACACAGGGAAGTATTGTTAGTATGGATATAAACCCTACAGACTGTTCATCATTTATAATGCTCCACCTATTTATTTTCTATTTATGACAAAAGATAAGAATGTCCCTAAATCCACTGGTACATGACAACACTACCTTGTTATATTATGCAACATGAAAGCCCAGGACTCTAAAATATCATTTTAAAACTTCCAGATAGATGTAAGGCAATCTTGGTTATATCATATGCTATTTGAGTAAAAATAAACATTAAAGAAAACTTAAGAAGGAGTGGGGGAATGAGTGTTTCTAACCTTACCTTGATTATGTAAAGAAAAATCCCCCATCTAAATGATAAAAGAAAAGAGTGATACTTGCATTTTATTAGTGTTTTAAAATTAGTGAGTTAAACTGTCAAAGCTTTGATTTTTCCTTTCATGTGTGTCTGGGCAGGTCTAAGCCTGGGGTAACGCCCTTTTCCCTTCTCCCTCTCTTACCTTCCTCTGCACCTGTCCAGGGCAAGCTCCCAAGCGCTCCCAAGCTGTCCAATTCTCCTCCTCTTCTCTCCTTTTCTCCTCCCACCCATCCCCTTCTGTTTTGTCTTCCCCTCCCGCCCGCCCTTGTTCTCTCTACTGCCAAGCCAGGCAGCGATCTCTCCCTGCAGAGGGGCTCACATCAAAGGGGGTTTGCAAAGCGGCTGCCAAACAACAGCATCACCCTTGTCCCAAAGACAATTTCCAAGAGGGGACTCTCCTGAGCATCCCTGAATTTCGCAGGCCCAGTGCAGGAATGATTTTTTGCCAGAATGCATGGCTAGAGAACCGTCCAGGGCTCCTTTTTGGGTCACTTCGGAAGAGCAAAAAAAAAAAAAAAAAGTGTTGAGAGGAGGCTGGTTTAAGATTTCAAACAGAACCAACCTCCCCAGCGCGCATGAAAGGACTTGATTAGCATATGTCAAGAGGACCGCGTATATATACGGTGTGTATGTACACAGGACTCTGATCTGATCAGTTTGCCGAGCTGGAGCCCCTGCCCCCAGCCCCAGCCCCAGCCCCAGATCCGGAGACAGCGGCAGCTCTAGATGTTTCTACAAAGCCAGCATCGGCTCTCACCTGCCCAAGGAGAGGAGGTCGTTTCAAGACATTGCCATCTGCCCTGCCATCCCTGCACCATCCCTACCCGCGAGCTCACGGGAGGAAGCTGGCCTTAGCATTTTTTATTATCGGCTAGAATTTCCCTCCATCCAACTTTTTATACTTTTTTTTTCATTTGGAGTTCCCCCTTACCCCAGGCACACACCCGAATTTTCCACCTGTCCTCCTGGCCCCTCCATGGCTCCTTTAGCCGAAGTTGGGGGCCTCCTGGGCGGCCTGGAGGGTTTGGGTCAGCAGGTGGGCTCGCACTTCCTGCTGCCTCCCGCCGGGGAGCGGCCCCCGCTGCTGGGCGAGCGCAGGGGCGCGGCGGAGCGGGGCGCGCGCGGCGGGCCGGGGTCGGCGGAGCTGGCGCACCTACATGGCATCCTGCGCCGCCGACAGCTCTACTGCCGCACCGGCTTCCATTTGCAGATCCTGCCCGATGGCAGCGTGCAGGGCACCCGGCAGGACCACAGCCTCTTTGGTAGGTACAAGCATCCCGCTCCCCTCTCCCAACTCGGCTCCTCCTCTCTTCCTGATCACTTCTCTCCCCCAATCCCTGCATTTATTCTGGGCCAGAGGCCACTCACTGGAGCTGGAAGGTGGGCCAGCTGGCGGACCTGCAGTGCCAGCTGCACCTCTGCTCCAGATGCATCCAGGTGTGGGGAGAAAGAGTGGGAGGGAGCCCCGGCTCATCCTCGAGGTCCTGTCCTGCCAGCAACCTGAGACACAAAGACCTGAACTGGGAATCTTATTTTCCTTCTACTTCTTGTACTCTACCTAGCAGGCTGTTAACGGTGCTTTTAAGAGTCTTTTAATGTTTTCTCCTCCTGTCTCCCCTTCGCAGACCAGTCTATGTTTGAAAACTAGTAATAGATGCCCTCTGCTTCTTTAAACCAGCACAGTGACTGGCTGTCCGCCCCTGACTGTAGCTCTTGCACAGGATGCAAAGCGTTTACATGTCTGCCTAGAGAACTGCAAATGTCCACTCTGGAAGCTAACAGATTAAGTTTTTTATGGAGACCGTTAAAGGTTCACCTGAGTGCAGTTCTCAGAGCTCCTATAGTTCTATTTGGGTGAAAAGTGGTGTGTGTTTGGGGGGGGGGGAGAGTGGAGGCTCGGGGAAGCTACTAAGCATGCCCAGTACTTCAGTTAAGCTCCTCTTTAGAAATTGCGAAATTGGAAAGCAAGGATCTTGGTGTGCACACTGTAGGTAAGAGGAAATGGGAAAAGGAAAGAAGATATAGGTGGGAACAGACAGGCTTAAACACACACACACACACACACACACACACACACACACACACTGCCACAATGCCTGGAGCAGCAGAAGGGGTTAAAAGAAAAACAAACAAATCTGGTGTAGATCATAGATTAGGAAATCAGAAAGTCTCTAATGTTAATTGCTTTCTAACTTGGTAACTGGAAAGTCAATGTCTTTTGCAGAATGAGCCTTACTAGGTGATCCCTTTAAGGTGCTTTCTTGTTCTAACATCTTAGGATACTTTCCCAAAAGCTGGTTTTCATTATGTTAACCTGCTAGCACTGTCAAGAGATTTTGATCATCCAACTTGTTACATCATTTGAGGAATTCATTACATATGTATATACACACATCTATGTATATATGTATTTATCTATGTATATAGCTTAAAGTATCATTTATTTATTGCAAGTGATATGAAAGTACATGAGCATTCTCTAGTTCTCTTTTTTCTTTGGGCCATAAAATTTTTTTGATACTCTCCTTTCTTGGTGATCCTTTTATTTTATCCTTATCTCTTTATTCTTCTCATACCTTTATCGTTTTCTTTTTTAAAAAGACCTTCTGATTTCCTAATCTATGTTCTATATCATTAAAATTGGAGACATGTAAATCTCCCATTTAAAGGTCATTTCTAACTTTGGATGTAGAAATAAACATGTGGTGATGATTTGGTAGCACTTAAAGGCTTAGAAAACTAACTTTTAAAAACCCATGTGTTTGCAGCTTCCACTGCTCTCTTTCAAAATCCCATTGACTATGAGTGTAGAGTGTCATGACCTAGTGACCAATCTGAGGTCATTTTTGGAAAGTGTTTTTAAATTGAGGAAGAGAAGATGCAAAAAAAAAAAAAAAACACACCACTCTGTGGACACCAGGTGGTTCAATTCTCTTCACGAATGAATATTCCATCCATTACAGAAGAATCATCCAAGTTCTCAGGAAGATTTAGGAATGGACACAAATGCGATATTTGTAGGCAGCGAGAGTAGAAATCAAGCTTAGTGGCATTCATTCAACTGGGTTTTATAATGAATGTTGCATTTTAGAATTACCATCTGAAGTATTAAGCTTTTGTGTAATTAGTAATTTACAAATATGACTAAAACTGATTGTGTGCTAGTTTAAATGTTTAAGTCACACTGTGGTAAAAGACTATACATAGAAACAAACTACTCACTGTTACATAATAGAAAGATAACCCAGATTACTCTGGTAGCTGAAGAAAAAAGCAAGCCCTTTTAATACATAACAGTGCACCCTACTGGCCTTCAAGAGCTTATGCATCATATTTTACTGTCAGGGTTGTAGGTAGCAAGAGAGTTATATTCAATATGTACAATGGCATATACATCTCTTTATATTTGACTTTGTTTGCTAGTGCTTCATTTGCTATTTATTAAGTTAGTTTTCTAGGTTTTCTTTTAGACTTCTCTCAGTGTCATCAAAGAAAGAATTTTGAAAAATATGAAATGATTATTTAAAATACCAAATGTCATTTTTTGAAATGTTATCCGAATTTGGCCATGATCAAGGGAAAGCTAAGAATTTTGTGTTTATAAGTTTCAAAATCACATCGCTAGAACATAAATGATCTCAGTGAGGCTAAAATAATTCCCTGAGTTAGCTTTATATTTACCACAGGTTTTTCTGCATAGTAGTATAGTAGAAAGACTTTGCTTAATACGTAAACATGGAATCATTCCTTTAAAAAAAGTTTAACCTGAGATCAAACATAGTCCTTTAAAGCTCTTTCCTTTATTCTCCCTTATTCTCCATAGATTTGTCTGATGTGGTTGCATTGTGGGTTGACTCACCTGTTTATTATGATTTTTTTTTTCTAAGGCTGGCTTTGAAAATGATACCAGAAAGACAAAGTACCTCCAAGTCTTTTTCTGGGACACTGGGCATTAGAAAATCTATCTAAAATCTGTGATTACCTCTTAAGGAAAGTTTTTCATGTCTACTCTTTGTAAAGGAATTAGCTTAGTTACCACCTCATATTATGAATAAGAAAGACTTGTCAAATCTCATTTAAGAATCAAATGATTACAAATTACTATGCAGTATACTATTTCCTTGAGGAGAAAAAAGGATCAGAATTTAAAAGTGTGGCTAAAATCTTTAAGAGGAACACAGAAAACACATAGGTATTTTCCCATCAGTTCTACTAACTGCTGAAAAATTAATCGATGCCTGGTTTTATACATGAGGACTTGAATGTTAAATCAAGTTGAAACTACTGAATATAATTACTCTAAGGACAAGTGAAAATAAAAGAGGAGGTAGAATGGAAACACTGAATTAGGGCTTATGTGTTTTTCAGAAAAAAATGAATATTTTTATGTAAGTAGTATATATGGAAATCAAAGTTACACTCTACTATGCTTGACAACTGGCTCTAATCTTCATTCTACTTAAGTAATCAGTTCCTGTTGTTTGAAAGAGAAGAGTAGTTTATTGCAAATTAAGAAGTATTTAATACCTAAAGGGACATAAGTTGTAATGCATGTCAGCTATAGTATACTTTTTAATATGAATGAATATTTAACACAGTAGTTGTAATTGATATAGTTCTTATTCCAATTATGGCTTACTAGGAATATTTCACTGATAAGTTTGGCAGTGAGCCTTTCCCCCCTTTATTGCCTCACTCCATAGCTATTGTTATGATGACTATCTTTTGGAGGCAGGTCTTCTTTATCTTTTCTTTGCCTTGGGCTCTCAGTTAGGGACACTGGCTCTTTCAAGCCACTTACAGACTTTTAGCAGTGTATTGTTGCTGTAAGATCTTTGATAGCTCTAGTGTCCTACATGATCTCCTAATAGGTTGAAAGAGCTTGTTTGTCTTGCTAAGAATCTATGTTTCTGCCAAAGAGTGAATTAAGCTTTGGAGTAGAATAGAGCCGTCCATATCAGCAAATAATCAGATTTTGTACTTTCCTTTGGCTTTGGGAGTATCACGTGTCCAAACAGGAACTGGTACAATAAATCAAGAAATGACAAGAGCAAGAGTCAGGCTAAATGGTACACATTTATACTCTTTGTAGAGCTTAAGATGGGGTGAAGGGGTGAAGATACAAAGCTATTGAAGAAGGCAGAACCAAGCGTAAAAAAGCATGGTGATACTTTTTCACCTATTTAAAGGAAGAACAAGACAAAAGCATTAGTCCAAAGGTTAGTGTGTATAGAAAAACAGGATAATGCAGTAATTGTATTTTTTTGAACTGTGGTATATTACTGTGTCCAGTGGAATGTTTTTGAAATGAGTCATCCATTGATGAATTAAAGTATCTAGAAAGTTATTAATAATAATCTGATTTCCCACTGAACTTTTACTATATGGATGAATGTAATGATGTAATGAAATATGACATCCATTTACTTTTCAAAATACAAAATTTGTTAAAAAAATCATGTGACTTCCCAGTGCCAGTGGCTCACAACTGTCATCCTACCTACTTAGGTGTCTGAGATCTGAGGATTGAGATTCAAAGACAGCCTGGGCACCATATCTCCAATTAATTACCAGAAAACTGGAAGTTGCATCTGTGACTCAAGTAGTGGAGTGCTAGCCTTGAGCTAAAGAACTCAGAAACAACACCTAGGTGCAGAGTTCAAGCTTCATGACCTACCAAAAAACAAACATGTGACAGAAACTAACTTTTTTAGTCTTTCCTTTTTTTCTTTTTGCAAATCCTGGGGCTTGAATTCAAGGCCCGAGCACTGTCCTTGGTCTTTCTCAAGGGTAGAGCGCTACCACCTGAGCCATAGCACCACTTCCTGTTTTTCTATATATGTGGTACAGAGGAATTGAACCAGGGTCTTCGGGCATGCTAAGCAAACACTCTACCACTAGGCCAAACTTTTGGCCCCATAATATTTTTAATCTTGAAATTACTGTACTAGCCTCAAGAAGCAGTTATCTGGAATAAAAAAAAAATAATTGGATTAGGGCTCAAAAGAAGTAAGTTAGCTCAAAAGTTAGTTTTACTAATTATGAGATCAGTAAACATCCTGGAGCCTCCATTTATTTATATTTAACATGGCAATGATAACATCTTTCAGACTTATCTTCAGAGATTGATTTTAGGACTTGATGAAAAGAATATAAGAAGGCATAAAAACATTTTTAGTAAGAAAATGAAGCACTTTCATACGCCTGTAAATATGTTGTTCCAGAACAAGATTGATTTGATTCATTGTAAACACATCAATAACAGCAACCTGCCCCATCCCCAGTCAATTGAACACAATTGCAGTTAAAACCAGTAGAGCCATGGAGGGTCAAGACCACCTCTATTATACACTGACTTACATTGTAATAGCTTCTGTTGGTTCAATGCCTACATGCATCAGTCTCCCACTCTGCTGTAGATATGGATATAGATATATACACACACACTAATTAGTACAACCTATTGTTTTCTTTATAAATTCAGGAATTCTGGAATTCATCAGCGTGGCAGTGGGACTGGTCAGTATTAGAGGCGTGGACAGTGGACTTTACCTGGGAATGAATGACAAAGGAGAACTCTATGGCTCGGTACGTATTATTATTTTTAAAGGACTATTAGAATTCTTGAACTAATTGCTGCCTATTTTGTAGTTAAACTGTTTTCCAATAATGTGTCCCTGAAGCACTATATAAAATGTCTAAAAATTAAGCTAGGCATAGTGGCTCATGCCTGTAATCCTAGCTACTTAGCATGCTGAGATCTGAGGATTGCGGTTCAAAGCCAGCCTGGGCACTAAAAAGTCCATGAGATTCTTATCTCCAATTTACCATCAGAAAAACAGAAGTGGCTCTCAGGCTCAATGGGTAGGGTGATAGCTTTGAGCTGAAGAGCTCAGGAACAATGACAAGGCCCCAGAATTCAAGTCTGAAACTGATAAAAAAGAAAGAAAGAAAGAAAGAAAGAAGAAAAGAAAGAAAGAAAGAAAGAAAGAAAGAAAGAAAGAAAGAATTAGAAGTCTATAGCCTAGCAAATTTCCATGTGTCTAGGCAACAGTATAACAACTCAGTTTATTTTTTTAAATCCTTAGTCATCCTTCTAGTCAATCCTATTCTTTATCCAGAGTCTTTTCAGTGCCTTCAAATCTCTGTCATTTCCACCAGAGACAGAAAGAAGAGAGTCAGTGTAAACAAAACAAAAGTAATGCAATTGGCTGGGTTTGGCCTAGTGGTAGAGTGCGTGCTTAGCGTGCACTAAGACCTGAGTTTGATTCCTCAGTATCATATACATAGAAAAAAGCTGGAAGTGGAGATGTGGCTCAAGTGGTAGAGTTTAGCCTTGAGACAAGTCCAAGGACAGTGCTCAGGCCTTGAGTTCAAGCTCTATGACTGGAAAAAAACAAGAAATGCAATTGTAAAAGATTATAAGAGCAAGATTGAAAACCTATGCAATGCAGACAGTCTTCATCCACGTGTGGGATTAAATAAGGAACTGGGGTCTAGCCTTTAGGACAACATACAGTCCATCTTAAAAAGACTAGAAATGATTGGGATTTTGCTACATATAACCTTCATAGTAGCACAATCAGTTAGAGGCTAATTGTGGGGGACATACCATCAGTAATAAATTCATAGAAAGAAGACAGATTTGGAGGGATGCCCTGCAATTAGGAATTTGGATCTCAGCAAGATCCTTATCTTGAGACCTTTTATATATGTTTGGCAACTAACAGTGGAAAAAGGCAGATTAGAGATGTGCTAGGTTGGTGGTGATAGTAGCAAAAAGGTGATAATGTGTCATAAGTAAAAATTCATAATTGTTATTAAATATTTTAAAAGAAAATTGGACTAAATGAGAGTAGTGTCTCCTGCCTATATTCCTCCTGTTTAGAAGGATTATGATTTGAGGCTAGCCCAAACAAAAGATAGCAAAACCTAATAAGTTAGGTGGGAAGTGTAGGTAGGAGGAATGGCTTGAGGCTAGCCCAGCAAAAGCGTATGACTCAATCTGAAAAATAACCTAAAACGGAGAGAAAGGAAGAAAGGAGGAAAAAAGGAAGGAAGGAAGGAGGAAGGAAGGAAGGAAGGAAAAAAAGGAAGGAAGGAAGGAGGAAAGAAAGAAATGGAGAATTAAATATTTTGAAGTTCCTTGAACTGTCAGATACAATCACCTTGGAGGAAAAAAAACTCCAAACAATATATGAACCAAATAAAGATAAAAAAAACAACTTTTTTCTTTCTTTGATAATATGATTTTTATCAAAGAAAAAAAAGGTAGGAAGTTGAGAATTTTGTAAGGAAATTGTATATTTCAATAATATTTTTCTTTTGCAGGAGACACTGACTTCGGAATGCATCTTCAGGGAGCAATTTGAAGAGAACTGGTATAACACTTACTCATCCAATATATATAAACATGGAGATACTGGCCGCAGGTTTTTTGTGGCACTGAACAAAGACGGGACTCCAAGAGATGGTGCCAGGTCCAAAAGACATCAAAAATTTACTCATTTCTTACCAAGACCAGTAGATCCAGAAAGAGTTCCAGAATTGTACAAAGACCTACTGATGTACACTTGAAGCATGGACGGGACTCTAGCAAAGAACGAAATCGCATCCATTCCTTTCTTTAACAGTTCCATGGTTAAATCACAACTGGAGAAGATATTCGGACTGTTGGCGTTCCCCACCTCCCCACTGGGAGAAAAAGAGTTGAAGTAGATCAAGATCTACAGGTGGATTAAATTTCTTTAGGTACCTTGACTCAGTCCTTACCAGTAGATGGAAGCTGAAAGTCAGTTCATCATGGATTATAGGAGTCTGCTGCTGGTGCCTCTCTTGATTATGTTTACTTTGAAAGTTCATACTTTCATGGTAGAAGAAATAGATACTTCATGGTGAAGAAATTGATGGACATAATTGGTCATAATTATTGCCTCTTAAGCTCTGAAGACCTTGTAGAGACTTTCAGGTTATAGCATTGTACCTAAAAACAAACAAACAAAAAAACAAGCCAAATGAACAAACAAAAAGCCCGCAAGTGACTATGGAGTATAAAATATGCCACACCAATATAGACCTTTTTTTTAATGCAATGAACCTATTTATACATTTTTTCCATTTACATTGACAAATATTTATTATATATTTATTTATTAAAGAGTTTATATTTTACTGGTATATGAAGACAATACAAAGAGTAAAGACAACATTTCTTATGATGTATCATGACTTTATTGTGGAATCTCGTGCTATAAAGAAAGCATCAATATAACATCAACCTCAGAATACAATCTGGAACTCACTTTAAAAAGAATAAAGTATAGTATATATTATACTCATGCAATCACTTGCCTTCAAAATGTGATAATGGTTCCTTTGGGTTCAGAAAACTATTTTTTATTGATTTGTATTGCATTCAAGACCTGTTCAAAAGGGAATTAAATAATTTTTATTTTATGTTTTGGTATCATTGCTTTTCAGGTGTAAGTTTTATTTATAGGATTTTAAAAAATGGCAACATTCTACGTACTCTAGATAAAAAGTTTGGTATTTAGAGAAACTCTAATGTCAAAACTATTAAACATTGTAGTCAACTTACAGTTACTTACTCTCTTGATTTATTGTAGCAAAGACTTTTTTTTCACTCTGTGTGGTAGTGGCATTAGTCTTTGTGGCCCCTCCATTAGCAGTGGTAAGGCTCTGTTTACCACTAGTGTCTTTTCCATTTAGTTAACAAATATTCTGTAAAGGCTACAAGACACCAGACACTTTGTTAGGCACTCAGGGAAATGTGGTGGTCCAATCGAGGGCAGATCTTGCTTCACAGAGCCTAATGTCTGATAGGAGAAACACATTACACGAGTGAACTAACAATTACAATATTTGTAAACTATGATGTGTTATATCAGGAAAGCAGGTTTTAAACCCAGAAAGAAAAGAATAATGAATACGATGATTCAGCGAAGGCATCCCTTAGGAGATGACATATCTGATAGACTCTAAAAGACAAGGAAAAATCCAAGTTGAAAAGTGGATAATATAGTAAACAATGAATGTCCTTCCTCCCTTCAAGAAACCTTTGTACATTTTGATAACATCTCATTGATTCCATCAAAGATACTGATGGTCAGGTGGATGGATTTTTCCATAAGACACTTAACCTTGGTGTCAGTAGTGTCAATATGAAGTATGTAATGATATCTCTGCTTTCAAAATATTGTTTAGATAGCTTTCTGAAGGGAGGCCATTAACTTTTCTTTACATTGGCACCAGGATCTTGGCAATAATGCTAATGAATAGTATTTTGGGACTTATTACAAAAAATTTGAGAATAATGAAAATTAAAGCTTGGGCAGAAGAGGAGAAATATCCATATTTTTACTGGGGGCAATGTCAGTTTACTATCATTAATCAAATGGTGATGTCTGATAATATTTTAACTTTTTTCTAGTGTAGCTGAGGGAAGGGTTTCTCTTCTGGTTATGAGCCTTACGGTTCCCTTAATTCCCTTCTGTCTGTTCTTTTCAATATTGTTCCACTGTATCTTGTGTATAGAAAGGGATTGCTTCCTTATCTCACTGTCCAAGTTGTAAATGTCCCGTGTTGGTGTCCATGACATATTTAAAGTTCAATTTAAACACTGCCTTCATGAATGCGTGGGAGTTTTTCTTCTTTCAGATTAATTTCTTGCATTGAAAAAAGTCATCTACTGTGGATCCCAGGCAGAGCAGGTGTGTCTTGCTTTTTCCATCTGGCTGGTGAAAATGTGGAGATTACCCCTGGATATGACAAAGTGATTGAAACTCAGTCCTGATTTATGGGTTGGAATGGAGGGGAAGCAGAAACCAGAATGTCAGTTCATGTAAATGGAATTTTGTTTGCTTGAATCCAAATCCCAAAACCTCTCCATCACACAATAACATTTTTTGTATTATGCTAAGAAATATTTTACTGAACAGATGGTAGGCTTTAAAATTTTTTTCCTTTTTTTGCCAGTTCTGGCCTTGAACTCAGGGCCTGGGTTTGGGCTTTTTCAAGGCTAGAGATCTACCATTTGAGCCACAGCACCATTTTTGGCTTTTTTCTATGTATGTGGTACTGAGGAATCGAATCTAGGTCTTTGTGCAAGCACTCTACCACTAGGATAAACTCCCAGCCCAAATTTTTATTATTTTTTTAAGAATGATGCTGGCCCTTCTATTAATTAAAATAAAAAATATATATAAAAAAAAGAACCAACAAATTAAAAAACAGAAAAAAAAAAGAATGATGCTGGCTGGGCCTAGTGGCTTACTGTAATCCTACCTACTAAGTGGGTTGAGATTTGAGGATCCTGGCTCAAAGCCTGCCTAAGCTGGAAAGTCTGTGAGACTCTTATTGTCAATTAATCATTAAAAAAACAGAAGTAGAGCTGTGGCTTAAAGTGTTAGAGTACTAGCCTTGAGCAAAAGTACTCAGAGACAGCACCCAGGCCCTGAGTTAAAGTCTCATTACTGACAATGAAAAAAATCCCAAGCCAACTTCTAGAGAGAAGTACCTGTCTAAAGTATTCCAATCATGCGTGCTATTTTAATCTTACTAGTATTTAAGGACTGATAAGTAATTCAAGTATACCAAGCAAAGGCTTCATTTATATTTTGGATGGAACTCAAAAGATAGATCTCTCCTAAAATGCAGAGATTAAGAACTATGTATATTTAAAGCTACAGGTTTGTCTGTGCTGACTTAAAGGAGAATCAGGGGGCTGGAAGTTTGGCCTAGTGGTAGAGTGCTTGCCTAGCATGCACTCAATTCCTCGGTGCCCCACATATACAACAAAAAGCTGGAAGTGGTGCTGAGGCTCAAGTGGTAGAGTGCTACCCTTGAGAAAGTCCAAGGACAGTGCTCAAGCCCTGAGCTCAAGCACAGGACTGGCAAAAAATAAAATAAAGGAGAATCAGTCAAACTGAAGCCCAAACTAAGAAAAGTAGGATAGATAGACTTAAAGAATCAGTCCTGAGTGTCAAAACCTCAACAAGGAACTCTTAATAATATTGTGGCTACAATACAGAATACAATACAAAATGCTCTTTTGTGCTTTCCATTTGTTTTCCTTCTTTTTTCCACATATATATATTCCATACATATTTTATTGTAATTAATAGAAGGCTTACATTTTATTCACCAGATAGAAGGTGCATTACTTCACAAACATTGATACCCTTTCTCATGTCTTGGTCTCCATTTCCCTCCCTGCACCCTTATTCCTCATCTTGTTTTCCCCCCTTCCCTATCCTATTTCAAATAACTAAATAAATATATATACAATATATCCGATAACAAGGTGAAACACTGTAACAATATGAGATAACCAAGGAACAGCAAACGAGATGAGAATTAACATAGTACATTAATAACAACAATCACTCATTATATGGCTTTTGTTTCTATATCCTGGTGGTCCTTCCATTTAGCATCGTAATATATGGCCTTATGTATCTAGGTTTTGTTCTATTGTAAATCTCTGCTAGGAGAGCCCAAGGTTTCTACTGCTTATGACAAATGAGGGAAACCATTGAGCCTAAGTTCCTTTGAGTCTGGCTTACTTCACTTAATATGGTTTTTTCTAAGTCTTTCCATTTCCTAACAAATGGGGTTATGTCGTTTTTTTTTTTTCTGACAGCAGCATAGAATTCCATTGTGTATAAATACCACATCTTGTTGATCCACTCATCAACTGAGGGGCATCTGGGTTGGTTTCATATCTGCTATGGTAAATACTGCAAGGAACATTGTGGTGCTAGTGGATTTAGTATGCCCTTGTTTCTGGATGATTGGGTAAATAACAAGTAGTGGAATTGCTGGGTCATAGGAGAGCTCTAATATTTAGTCTTTTAAGGAACTGCCATACTGCTTTCCATAGTGGTTGAACAAGTTTGCACTCCCACTAACAGTGTAGTAGTGATCCCTCCTGGCCACATCACCTCCAGCATCTGTTGTTATTAGATTTCTTGATCATGGCCATGCTAACTGGAGTGAGGTGGAATCTTAGAGTTGTTTTGATTTGCATTTCTTTTATGGCCAGAGATGTTGTGCATTTGTTCATGTGTCTATAGGCCATTCTTATTTCTTCTTCAGAGAAGACTCTCTTTAAGTCTTTGGCCCATCTTTTAATGGGATGGTTGTTACTTTGGAGATTAGTTTTGGAGTGATTCAATTTTTTGAGCTGTTGATATATTTTAGATATGAGGCCTTTGTCCATTGTATGGTTGGTAAAGATCTTCTCCTACTCTGTAGGATTTCTAGTTAATTTGCTAGCTATGTCCTTTGCCATACAGAAGTTCCGCAGTTTAATGCAGTCCCACTTATCCAAACTTTCTCTGATTTTTTGTGTTTCTTGGTCTTTATTGAGAAAGTTTCGACCTGTGCCAAGGAGACCTAGTGTATCTCCTATTCCTTCTTGTAAAGTTTTCAGTGTATCGGCTTTTACCTTGAGGTCTTTGATCCATTTGGAGTTAATTCTAGTGCAGGGTGACAAAGAAGAATCCAACTTTCGTTTTCTGCAGGTGCTTAACCAGTTCTGTCTGCACCACTTGTTGAAGAGGCTGTCTTTCTTCCATTCTAACCATCTTCTGCCACTCATCAAAAAATTATACACCATGATCAAACAGGATTCATCACAGGGAGGCAAAACTAGTTCAGCATACGCAAGTCAATTAATATAATTCAACACATCAACAAGAGCAAGGACAAAAATCACATGATTGTCTCAATAGATGCAGAAAAGGCATTTGACAAGATCCAACACCCCTTTATGTTAAAAGCTCTGGAGAAACTAGGAATCCATGGAACATTCCTCAATATAATGAAGGCTGTGTATGACAAATCCACAGCTATCATTATACTTAATGCTGAAAAGCTAAAGCCATTCCCTTTAAAATCAGGAATGAGACAAGGATGCCCACTCTCTCCACTCCTCTTTAACATAGTATTAGAATTTCTAGCCAGAGCAATAAGGCAAGAAGCAAGCATAAAGGAATTCCAAATAGGAAAAGAGGAAGTAAAACTTTCCCTCTTTGCAGATGACATGATTCTGTATTTAAAGAACCCTATAAACTCCACTCCCAAGCTTCTTGAGCTGATTCAAAACTTTGGCGAGGTAGCAGGGTATAAAATTAACCCTCAGAAATCAACTGCCTTCCTCTACGCCAACAGTGAGAGGAACGAGGCAACAATCAGGAAAGCAACTGCTTTTGCAATAGACTCAAAGAAAATAAAGTACCTAGGAATTAACTAAGAATGTAAAGGATCTTTTTGATGAAAACTAAAACTCTGAGAAAGGAAATTAAAGCAGAACTAAGGAAATGGAAAAACCTCCCATTTTCCTGGATTGGAAGAATTAACATGGTGAAAATGGCAATCTTGCCAAGGGCTATCTACAAATTCAACCCATTAATATCCCAATGTCATTCTTTAACGAAATGGAAGAGGCAATCCAAAATTTCATATGGAATAATAAAAGACCCCCTATAGCAAAAACAATTCTTAGCAGGAAGAACAGTGCAGGAGGAATGTCAATACCAATCTTTAAACTCTATTACAGAGCTATAATAATCAAAACATCTTGGTACCGGCACAAGAACAGGCCTGAAGACAAATGGAATAGAACTGAGGACCCAGATATTATCGCACAGACCTATGGCCAACTAATCTTTGATGAGGGAGTCAAAAAAATAGAATGAAAGAAAGACAGCCTTTTTTTTTCTTTCTTTTTGAAACCAAACATTGCTGTACCTATTCCACCACTGAACATTCGGGGTGCTGAGGATATGAAACTTGCCTTTATCTTTTTTATTAATATATTTTTAGTGTAATTAATAGAAGGGTTACATGATATTTGCCAGATAGATGGTACATTAATTCCCATTCATTGATACCCTTTCACATGTCTTGGTCCCCATTTCCCTCCCCCCTACCCCCACCGCTCATCTTGTTTTCCCCCCTTCCCTATCCAATTTCAAATAACCAAATACAAATATATCCGATATATCAGGTAACAAAGTGAGATACTGTAATAATATGAGATAACCAAGGGATAGCAAAAGAGATGAGAGATAACATAGTACCTTAAGAACAACAGTCATTCACTAGATGGCTTATGTTTTTATATCCTAGAGATCCTTTCATTTAGCATCCTACTATATGGCCTTTTGTATCAAGGACTTGCTCTATTGCAAATCTCTGCTAGGAGAGCCCAAGGTTTCTACTGCTTATGACAAATGAGGGAGACCATTGGGCCTATGTTCCTTTGAGTCTGGCTTACTTCACTAAATATGATTTTTTCTGTCTTTCCATTTCCTTATGAATTGGGCAATGTCATTCTTTCTGACAGCAGCATAGAATTCCATTGTGTATAAATACCACATCTTGTTGATCCACTCATCAACTGAGAGACATCTGGGTTGGTTCCATATCTGCTATGGTAAATAGTGCTGCAATGAACATCTTTGTGTTGGTGGATTTAGTATGCCCTTGTTTCTGGACAATTGGGTAAATGCCAAGTAGTGGAATTGCTGGGTCATAGGGGAGCTCTGTGTTTAGTCTTTTGAGGAACTGCCACACTGCTTTCCATAGTGGTTGAACAAGTTTGCACTCCCACTAACAGTGTAGTAGTGATCCCTCCTGGCCACATCCCCTCCAGCATCTGTTGTTATTAGATTTCTTGATCCTGGCCATTCTAACTGGAGTGAGGTGGAATCTTAGAGTTGTTTTGATTTGCATTTCTTTTATGACCAGAGATGTTGAGCATTTCTTCATGTGTCTATAGGCCATTTTTGTTTCTTCTTCATAGACGACTCTCTTTAAGTCTTTGGCCCATCTTTTAATGGGATGGTTGCTATTTTGGAGATTAGTTTTGGAGTGATTCAATTTTTTGAGCTGTTGATATATTTTAAATATGAGGCCTTTGTCCGTTGTATTGTTGGTGAAGCCCACTCTGTAGGCTTCCTAATTAATTTACTAGCTATGTCCTTTGCCATACAAAAGCTCTGCAGTTTAATGCAGTCCAACTTTAGTTTTCTGCAGGTGCTTAACCAGTTCTGCCAACACCACTTGTTGAAGAGGCTATCTTTCTTCCATTCTATTTTTAGGCTCCCTTGTCAAAGATTAGGTGGCCATGGGTCTGTGCTTTAATATCTGGGTCTTCAGTTTTATTCCATTGGTCTTCAGGCCTGTTCTTGTGCCAGTACCAAGCTGTTTTGATAATTATAGCTCTGTAATAGAGTCTAACGTTTGTTATTGAAATTCCTCCTGTGCTCTTCTTTCTGCTAAGAAGTGTTTTTGCTATACGGGGTCTTTTATTATTCCATATGAAATTTTGAATTGCCTCTTCTATTTCTTTAAAGAACGACATTGGGATATTGATGGGTATTGCGTTGAATTTGTTGATAGCCCTTGGCAAGATTGTCATTTTCACGATATTGATTCTTCCCATCCAGGAGCATGGGAGGTTTTTCCATTTCCTCAGTTCTGCTTTAATTTCCTTTTTCAGGGTTTTAAAATTTCCATCAAAAAGTTTCTTTATGGGTTAGGAGTTTGGCTTAGTTGTAGAGTGCTTGGCTAGCATGCACAAAGACCCAGGTTCGATTCCTCGGTACCACATACATAGCAAAAAGCCAAAAGTGGTGATGTGGCTCAAGTGGTAGAGCCCTAGGCTTCAGACAAACCAGGAACAGTGCACAAGCCCTGAGCCCAAGCCTAGGACTAGCAAAAAAAAAAAGTCCTTTACATTCTTAGTTAAGATAATTCCTAGGTACCTTATTTTCTTTGAGGCTCTTGCAAAAGGAGTTGCTTTCCTGATTGTTTCCTCATTCCTCTCACTGTTGGCGTAGAGGAAGGCAGTTGATTTTTGAGGGTTAATTTTATACCCTGCTACCCTTCCAAAGTTTTGAATCAGCTCACTTGCCTTTATCTTTTCCCAGTTCCATAGACTGAGAGGATTTGTGCTGTAGGAATTGTACTTAATGACTTACATCTCATATCATGTGTCTCTTTCCCTTCCTACACCTGATTTAGATGATAAAACTTGGATTTTCACATAGTGCTAATGAATCAATGCTTTGGGGGAAATCCTGGGAAAGAATGAATATAGTTTCATGTGGGAGGTACACACGTATTTAGGAAGCCAGCTGTAGTGGACAGGTTTCGAAGATGATCTTCCCTGACCTCTGCCTTCTTGTGATCATGCTTTTTTGCAAGTCTCCTTGTGATCTGTTATTGCTTCTAAACGTAGAAAATGGCAAAGGGTTAGCTCCCATGCCTATAGTTATACTGGTGGTTTTGCTCCAGAGATTTCCTGAGCCATGGTGGGAAAGCCAGAGTGGCAGCAATCTGCAGGTATCCTCTAGGGCTTGATAACAGTGCCGAGCCCCCAGCAGGTAGAAGCTTGGAGACTTCAGTTTCACTGCTACAGGAAATTAATGTATCCAACAACGTGGGTGATTATGAGGTAGATCTTCACGGGTTGAGCCTCAAGATCAAAGTGTTGCCTGCTGGTTGCAGATGTATGAAACCCAGAGTTAAGAGCCCGAGGAGATGCTGACTCCAGAGATCACACGTTCATATTATTTATAAGCATTTGATTTCATAGTATTATGTAGAAGAGGAACAAGTAACAAATACATTTATTAGTTCAAGTAAATATTTATTACTTACCAGAATCTCAGCATTCCTTTAAAATTATATAGCATACATAGTCATATATATATATATTTATATATATATATATATATCTTTAGTTTTGCTTGAACTCAGGGCCTGGGCACTGTCATTGGGGTTTCTCTACCACTTGAGCCTCAACACAACTTCCAGCTTTTTCTATGTGTATGGTACCTGGGAATTGAACCTGGGTCTTCATGCATGCTAGACAAGCACTCTACCACTAGGCCAAACTCCTGGCCCTTATATATTCTTTTTAATTATATATTTTAGATAACCTTGTGTAAGATCTTTGCTCAAAGCTGATGCTCTACCAGTTGAACCACTACTCCTCTTCCATATTTATGTACATGTATGTGATATACATATATATGTACACACATATATATACTTTATAATTATATAGAGATGTAGTTTATACATACACACACAAACACAAACACAGACACGCATATACCTTTTTTTTTTCCCCCAGAGTTGAGGACTGAACTCAGGGCTTTGCACTTGTCAGGCAAGTGCTCTTCTACTGAGGTAAATCCTTAACCCCACATATCTTTTTTTTTTTTTAAGTTCTAAATTTTAAGCCTTCATCTCTCATTCCACTTTGAATTGTTAAATGAAATTCGTTTGTGCACTTGGTCTATAGTGGGTTTGCACACTTCTAAGCCTGAAGTGACTAGACTTCTCCTTTTGTATCTTAAATGATGGTCTTGACAGTAAAGCAAATTTATTTCCTCTCTCACCTGGAGTTTTGAAACGTGAATTTCTTCTCTTTTTAACCCAAGCGTTACCAAGGTACACACATGAGCAATGTATCAAGACAGAGAAAAGTCACATGTTTGTTTCCCATCTATATTTTACTTTATTCGAGACCCAGGTCTTGGAACACTGACACACAGACTTCTAGGCAAATCAAGTTTGTCTCATTGAAAACAGCAAAAAAGGACATAGGGGCTACAAGTGAAGGATTTGCAAAATTTCCCTAGCATATCTCATCTTCAGTTATTCTGTAAATGGAAACAAATGAATGCAATTCTGTTTGAGATATAATTATATTTTATGTTTCCATATTATTTAAGGTGGAACTGGATGAGGAAGATTTGTATCTCTCTGATTTAACCATAGTTAAATCTTAACCATAATTAACACCATAGTTTTCCAAGATAACTGGAACAATTAAACCTGGTACATCAATAACACAAGGTCTATTACAGGGTTACAGATATCCCAAATATGGTGCTTCTGCTAAAGCAGCTGGAAGATGACTTACTTAAAAATAAATGATAAGCAGGCTATTATTTGGAAAATGTATTTTTGTGGTCAATTTTATCTGATATTAGTTCTAGTGGTCTTTGCCTCTAACCACATTTTATTAGATGGTTCTAGTGATTTCAATTGATTCCCACATAAAATCTGAAGTTAGGCATGCTTATCGTCAATCTGCTGAGTAGCATTAGCAAGGAAACTTTGGCATTCAAAGATAAGTGACATTTGAGGTTATGGCACTTTACTCTTCTGAGCTGACAACATAGTCTTACTAAATATGATACTTTAGTAAAAACTAATATCATTCTAGGATTTCCAACTAAATCTTCTGTGGATGAGGAACATTCACAGTTTCTCAGGATTGAGATGAAAGAAGGCTAGTAAATATGTATTTAATTTAATTGGTTTCATATTTCATTTCTCATTGAGCAGATTATCTTTGCAGTGCACTGCTAGACACTGTAAGTTCCTTAGTAATTTTCTTCAACCATATGATTAAGAAATATAAGCAGTATACTACCGTATTACCAAATTAAGGACCATTCTGAATTGGCAATATTTATGCCTAATAGAATAGGCAAAGCAATTTGTATTTTGACACACCTTTTTCTTTTATTTCTAGAGCATGCATAAGGAAATGTCAAAATTCTTGTGGGACTTTAATGCCTACAGTTTTGTTATGGAGGCACGAAGTTTGTGCAGGATGACTCATTAAAGAGGGCAAATATTCACTGTCTAGCTTTTATAACTGTCATTTTTTTTCAAAAGAATTAACCACTACAGACTATAATCTTAAACTTCTCGTGCACAGACCTGGTATGATTTTGGATGTTTAGGAGACCATAATTAGACCCTAAAGTCTAAATTCTCTTAGGAATCCTTTGTGACATCTGTGATATTTTCAGGGAATATACATCTCTCAAATATAATTGACCGCTACCTGCAAGGTACCAGGTACGTGAATGCAATTCTAATCTAGGTTCATTAAAATTCTCTATGCCTCTTTTTTTTTGTTTGTTTAGTGTTTGAATAGCATCAGGGTAGTTTGATATGACCCCTAAGCCAGTAGAGTTCCAATGATCCTCAAAATGGCCCATGGTATTTGCAGGCTCTTGAATATTTTTTGCTATTAAATTGTTCTATGAGTTTCAATAATCAACCTAATAAAGAAAGACAGAACCTTAGCTATAATTACTTTTGACAGTGAATCGATGTGACATCTATGAAATGAACATCTTTTCTATTTGAATTAGGTCAAATATTTCTTTTTCAGTTTCACATGACTAGATTATACAGCAGGACTGCAGAATTTATTTGTGTAGAATTATCATAAAGATGGAATTTGGGCTAGGTAGAGGCAAATCACATTGGTGAACTAACATTCGCAGAAGTTTACATTTGCAATGTTATGGGACACAGATTAGTTGAACACTAATGTAATGTCCTTCTCTAAGTGGGACTAGTCAAACCAGTTTGTTCAAAGGACATGTGGTGTGTAGGGCTATTCTCAGGTTGTTCAATACCCTGATTATGTAATTTGGTGTACTTGTATAGCAGCTTGGTATTATTTCATATTTGCAATTGTGGTGATAAAGAACTGTTCTAATAGTTTCCTTTTGGTATGCTAGTTGTTAGGATCCTAATCTTACTTCGCTAGTAATTAATTTCCTTGTAATTACACACTCATGGAAAAGAAATTCCATCATGGAAAAAACTGTTTTATTGTTTGTAGATCTGTGCCTAACAATGATCATATTTCATTTATTTATTTGATTCAATCATCACACTTCAGTTAGTTTCCACATCTCTCAAGAGTCTAACAAAGTTCTTTCTTTTTTTTTTGCATTTTTTTATTGTACTTAGTAAAAGGGTTACATGATATTTGCCAGATAGAAGGTGCATTAATTCACATACATTGATACCCTTTTTAAAAGTTAAAAATAAAAATTAAAAAGAAGAGAAATTGACTGCAATTCCTTTTTTGATTCAGGTTTCTTAGAATTCATGTTGTCCTTCATCCTGAGAGGCCTGAACATTGTTCTTTGTTCTCAGCAGGTCACAGAGTGTAGGGCCTTTCCAGACAGATCTGATGCTTAATGGACTAGCATTTCGAAGCTGATGATGTAGCTGAATTTGCTCTTCCCTTGGAGAAAGAAACAGGGCCTGATCCTCAGACTAGGGGCTAGACTTCTTAAATTTAGAGAGATCAGAAGAAATCGAAGAAAAAGCTTCAGAAGTTGTCCTTTGTTTTCTGCGTACAGGAAGAAGTTTATCCTTAAGATTTACGAAGCCCTTGTCTCCGTGTTCCTTCTCTTGGCTCAGCTCCCAGTGATTTTAAAGTGGCTTGTTGCTATCCATGTGGAGACTTTGCCAAGGTTGTTGCCATGGATTCAGTGTCTACAAATTCAGCTGATAGTTAGGTCCTATTGATTTTTTTCCCCGCCAGGTCTTAGCAAATTGCCAATGTTTCTTTTAGAAATTTGGGGATGCCTTTTGGCCAAGTCTAAAGGCCTTTGTCTTTAGAAGAAATCTGTCTTCAATGATTATGGAGTGTGTGTACAAAATCCTAATTGAGATTCTCATTAAGCCAAATTTGTAGCGATTTCCCATGGAATTTACCAGTCTACTGAAATGTTTCAAAGGACGGAGGGAAATAAAACACTTTGAAAGCAGACTTACAACATGGATCTTCTTAAGACAGTCATCTGGGTGATTGGTTACATCTCTCCCATTGATCAGAACAGGAGTTATTTGGGGCTCCTCCCCTTCTTCCACATCCCTGAGCCTTTGCTTGTCAGTTTTCACTATCAAGGTTGCTCCTCTATCCCTTGCAGATCAATTTACCTGATCTACACACTTTCTCCAACCATGAGACAGACAATGTTTATTTCCCACCTCAATACTATATTCATTCTTTTTCCTTGTTATTGTAGTAAAATGCACATAGCATTTAAGCCAGCCCTTGAGCATTTTTTTTTTTTTGGCCAGTCCCAGGGCTTGAATGCAGTGCATGAGCACTGTCCTTGGTTTTTCTCAAGGCTGTAGCTCTACCACTTGAGCCACAGAACCACTTCTGGCTTTCTATATATGTGTTACTGAGGAATCACACTTGAGTCTTTGTTTATGCTAGGCAAGCACTCTACCACTAGGCCAAACTGCTGGTCCCTTGAACAGTTCTTAACTGTGGCTCTTTGGCATTGTTTTTAAAATGCATCTCTTAGCCTAGTAATATCTGATAGACAGACTAAAGGACCATGTGGCTGCAATTTTGAATTTGATCTGAATTCTGTCATATCTACTGTTTAAAGTATATGAGTCTTCTCAGCCAGGCTTCTTTCTCAGTTCGTAGACCATAAAGGGCATCCCAGAGGGCTAGCTTAGGGAAGATGAAAATTTCCAACCTTGGCTTATGCACAGGTCATTCATTATGTGATTATAAGCACTATGGCCTAACTCTGTGTAAACTATGCAATCGAGAATTTTTGGCAATAATCCACATAATACCATAAAAGAAGTGGGTCTAAAATTAAAATACATAACGATGCCAGGGGTAGTGATAAATAGTCTAACTAGTTGATCAGGTTTTCAAAAGAAAAAATATTGGAAGATCCGGTACAAAGAAACCTGGCAAATAGGTTGATAAATAGGCATGGGCATTGTATGAAAATCTTTACATTAAAAGTTAATGTGGGAGACCTGGAGTTTGGCCTAGTGGTAGAATGTTTGCCTAGCATGCACAAAGACCCAGGTTCAATTCCTTGGTACCATATACATAGAAAAAGCCAGACGTGGTAGAGTTCTAGCCTTGAGAAAGCCCAAGGATAGTGTTCAGGCTCTGGGTTCAAGCCCCAAGACTGGCAAAAAAAAAAGTTAATGTGGATCTAAGAGCTGTCACCATGGAAGAACTCTAACCACCAAGTAATTAACTAGATAAAATGATTCAGCTTATTGGTGGCAGTCAGTCTCTTTTTATTATTTGACTGTTGAACCAAAGAGCTCATGAAAAATTAGTCAAGGAGCAAGTCTTTGACAAAAGATAGAGGACTTGCATCACCCATGAACTGCAATCTACATTGGATGTTGCAGTATTCTCATGAAGGCATCAGTAAAGGTACAACCAAGAGACAATGCTTTTCAGAAATGGGGCTATATTATTTGGAGTTCAATGCACTCTGATGCAAAGACTCTGTGTTGTCTTGTTTTGTGATCCTAGCAATAAGTAACAGAAATTTAGGGAGAAATTGCTCTCGATATCACTTGAAGAATTTCTCCATATCATCCCCCAAACTCTTGGCTCTGCTATTTTAAAGGTTCTTTTTTTTTTTGCCAGTCTTTGGCTTGAGCTCAGGGCCTGAGCACTGTCCTTGGACTTTCTCAAGGCAAGAGCTCTACTCCTTGAGCATCAGCACCACTTCTGGCTTTTTCTATGTATGTGGTACAGAGGAATCGAACCTGGGTCTTCATGCATGCTAGGCAAGCACTCCACCACTAGGCCAAACTCCCAGCCCTATTATAAAGGTTCTTATCATTAAAGATGAATGATTCTTCACGGGACACAGGAAAAGTCCTAGTAAGCTGAGCTCAGAGTAGCCATTGGAAATGGATTCTAAATACTAGGAAGGGTTGTGATTTCTGGAGAATGCTTGTGGTTGTTCTTAATAGATAGGAAATGTTTATATATGTACAGAACATCAGTGACTTTGGTTAGGCCAAGAAGTAGTCATGAGTTAGATTTTGTATTTCCACTTCTCAGGGGGAGAAATAAGCCTGAATAGTCATTTCCATGAAATAGATATTAATAAAACACAATAAGTATAAACAAATAAATAAAAATAGATACGATAACACAGACAAATATCATTTTTCCTTTTCAGGAAACTATATTACTTGTTTATTTTAAAGGCAAAACATTAAAAGATTTCTTTTTAAAATTTTGAGATAGCTTCACTATCATCTTTCTTTTATCTTATTGATTTTTTTCAATAAAGCTGTATTTTCTATAAGTTAGTAAATGTACCTGTATACATTTATAATGCTGTTTTATGATTTGGCCAGCAATGATGGAAATTAGCAATGTTTTGATCTTTGCACAAGTTGTTCAGAAAGAACTTAAAAGAAGTATTTAGGAAAATCCAAGTGCTAAAACATTTAAGATATGCTTTGTGGTCTCAATTTTCTGTGATAGTTAGCCAGGAAGTTCCCTGATTGAGATGGCTTGCCAATTCCCTGCCAACTATATTATTTATTACAGTAATGGGGATTTCCTTTTTGAGATGTTAAAGACAAAATGTTACTAATATCATTTCCTTTAAAACAATTGGCATAGACCAATTGACACATAAAAAAAGGGCAAGACAGAGCTCAGTAAAGATCTATCTATAAATACACGTATTGAAATATACTAGATTTGTTTGAATTTGAGAAGTTTTCATTCATTATTGGCAGTGAAATTTAAGTCTATTTGTGTTAAGAATGATGCAACTTTCTGCAAGGACTGAGCTTTGTTGGATTAAAATGTGAAGTAGAGCTGGGAGCCAGTGGTTCATGCCCATAATCCTGACTGCTCAAGAGGCTGACACCTGAGGATAACAGTTTAAAACTAGCCCAAGCAGGAAAGTACATGAGACTCTTATCCTCAAGTAACCACCAAAAATCCAGAAGTGGAAGTGTGGATCAAGTTGTAAAGCACTAGTCTTGAGCAAAAATGCTAACAGACTGCATCCAATTCTGAAATTCAAACCCCAGTACCAGCACACACACAAAAAAAACAAAGAGAAATGGAGAAATTGTATGTGTAACCTGATTTCACCTTATACAATGTATACATGAATCAGAATGACACATTACCTCATATCTATATCTATATCATTTATAGATGTAGATACATATAATTTTGTTTTATATATCATTTTAGTAAAATGAGAGAATAGGGTATAGTTTTTAAAGTGTGGCATATGCACCATGTATTGGTGAAATGGATAACATTAATGGTACAAAGATAGGTGGAAGAATCAAGATTACTCTGTTATAAAGAACTTATACCAAACATGAAATAGCACAGGGAAATCAGGTTACACATACAATTTCTCCATTTATCTCTGGATTTTTGGTGGTTCATTGGAGATAAGAATCTCATAGGCTTTTCTATTGGGGCTGGCTTTGAACCATGAACCTCAAATCTCAGCTTCCTGAGTAGCTAAGAACTATAGGTATGAGCCACTGCACTCAGCTTCATGAATCATTTCTTTATGGTGAAAAGTTCGAGTGTTATTCCTTCTAGTTTTTTGAAATGTACAGCACATTGTCATAATTTATAGTCACCTAACTATGCAAGAGCATACCAGAACTTGTTCTGTGTCTTAGTCCTGTTTCTTTTTTTGTGTGTGATTTCTGAGAATATGTTTGTTCCTCTATAGGCAAGGCATTTTTATCCTGATTTCAACAATTTTTAGTTTTTTCTCTGTTTCTTTTTTGTTTGACTATTATATACAATGATGCAGGTTTTTGTCTAATGTTTTCGTTTATCCTACTTGATATTCTTGGAACTTCTGAGATCTCTGGTTTTGTTTCTGACATTCTCCTGGGGGAGATTCTCACTCATTGTTTCTTCAAAAATTGTTCCTCTTCCTCTTCATTGACTTTTGCAATACATACACGACTATTTTGTAGTCATGTCACAGTTGGATATTCTGTTCTCTCCTCCTCCTCCTCCTCCTCCTCCTCCTCCTCCTCCTCCTCCTCCTCCTCCTCCTCCTCCTCCTCCTCCTTCTGCTCCTCCTCCTCCTCCTCCTCCTCCTCTTCCCTCCTCCTCCTCCTCCTCCTGCTCCTCCTCTTCCTCCTGCTCCTCCTCTTCCCTCCTCCTCCTCTTCCCTCCTCCTCCTCCTCCTCCTCCTCCTCCTCCTCCTCCTCCTCCTCCTCCTCCTCCTCCTCCTCCTCCTCCTTCTTCTTCTTTCTCTCCAGTCCTGGGGTGGGGGGTGAACTCAGGGCCTGGATACTGTCCCTGGACAATTTTGGCTCAAGCCTAGTAGTCTGCCACTTCAGCCATGGCACAAATTCTGGCTCTTTTTGTGTTTGTAGTATTGAGGAATCAGACCCAAGGCTTCTAGCATGCTAGGTGAGCATTCTACCATTCCTTCTATTCTCTTTTTAAGTGAAATTATCCAGGCACAGAAAGAGAAATATCCATGGAGTGTTTAACTCTCAGACAACCACACAGCATCTTAAGCAATCCATGGATCACAGCTCAGGTTTTCCTTCCAAGGACATTAGCTCTTCAAAAGTATCTGCAGTGCAGTTGCAATTGTAGTTGTAGTTCTACAACTAAATCATATTTCTGCCTCTGTCACTTTGGGGGCAGCCATTTCCCCTGTGGTCTCACCTTTTGGGGAGATGTAAGAAGGGTCAATTGTATATCATTGACTCTAGACTTTTACTTTTTTACTGTATAGTGACCTGGATACTAGAAAAGGCTAGCCTGGATACTAGAAAAGGCTTACCTTTAATGATGTTTAAAATATTACTTAAAAATCGTATACTTATGTCCAATGCTCAACAACAGCAACCTAGTAATCTCTGTGACATGATCATTCATGACAAGCAGTTATATATGGCTATGGTGACAGTTACACATAAATGTGAGAGACAAGCATTCTTCAAAGAGGATATCTCTGAGAGTGCCACAGGAGGACAGAAGGCTAAGGCGAGGCACTGTTGTATGCTATAGTATTCTAGCATTTTCTTTAATCAAGGCTCTGTGACTTCATGATCTTGAAGACAAGGAAGATGGGTATAAATAGGATTATGGTGGTCATAAATCCAATCATCTCTTTTTTTAAATTTAATTTTATTGTCAGGGTGATATACAGAGGGGTTACAGTTACATACGTAAGGTGGAGAGTACATGTTATGTCCAATGTTCTTAACCCCTCCATGTTTTCCTCCCACCTTCCAGCCCCCAAGCCCCTCCCTTACAAACTGTAAAGTTCCTTTCCCACATATTGTCTTGTGAGTATCGCATTTACACTGGTTCACCCTTGTCCTCTGTTCTACCATTTTGTTGTTCCCCTTCACTTCCTTAATATATATAAAATACAGCAGGTACCAAAATCCAATATAGTCATAACAAAGGATAAACCAAAGGGCAAAAAAAGTAGAAAGAAAAACTTCACATAGTACATTAAAAGCAATAACCACAAAGAAAAAAAATCTCGTTTCCATATATTGTAGCTCATTTCACTTAGCATCAACCAACTCTTAACAACTATTTATTCATTTACTTTGTCAGTCCTGGGGCTTGAACTCAGGGCCTGGGCACTGTCCTTGGTTTTTCTCTAGGCTAGCACTCTTACCACTTGAGCCACAGCACCACTTCTGGCTTTTTCTGTGTATGTGGTACAGAGGAATCAAACCCAGGGCTTTATGCATGTTAGGCAAGCAATCTACTTGTAGGCCACACTCCAAGCCCACAAATATTTATTTTGTTATATGTTTTTATTGGATATCAATCTTCACGATCTCTGCCTTCCAGACAGCTGAGATTATAGATCAATACTACTACGCCCAGCATCAGGAACCTCTTTATAAAGAGGTTATAAATCTACTCAGTCACGTGAATTGCAATGACAGTTGGTAAAGCTGGAGAAAATGATCATGTCTATTAACTAAAGATTGTTAAATCAGGTCCATGAATAGGATATATCAATAAAAATAATAATCTAGCACAACAAACTTCAATTTGTGCTGATTTTGAAAAAAAAAGCCCTAGACACAATAGACTCAATAAAACTTTTCACAAAAAGGGGAATAATAGCAATATTTAGATTGCAATACAAAAAGATATCAAACAGTAGACATCTGGGTAAAGACAACAGACTCTGGGATTCTTTAAGATAGCTTTTGTGATTGAGAGCAAAAATTCCATCACTATCTTATAAAATTTTCGATATATCAATTTCATGGTAATGGTAACTACAACTAGAACAGACAGGCTAATGGAATCAATAGGGCAGTTAAATTTTCTGTGTTCTACTTTATGTGTATAATATTGTTTTGATGTGATCCATGATATATACATGATATATAATATATATGAATATATCATATATATCATGCATATATATATATATCACATATATCATTCCTAAAGCAAGCACAGACAGACCACTCAATACAAATTAACACTGTCACCATATCAATCACAATGGAATTTTAAATAAATGTGTCCATAACTCTAAAGAAGGTAGGAAAAGGTAACAAGAAAAATCACAAGAAATATCAAGAAAAGGTAAAAGCAGATACACTGAAAACTTTACAAAAAGGAATAGAAGATACACTAGGTCTCTTTGGCACAGGTAGAAAATTTCTTAGTAAGGACTCAGAAACACAACAAATCAAAGAAAGTTTGGACAAATGGGACTGCATTAAACTGCGGAGCTTCTGTATGGCAAAGGAAATAACTAGCAAGCTAAATAGAAAGCCTATAGAGTGGGAGAAGATCTTCACTTACCACACAATAGATAAAGGCCTCATATCTAAAATATATCAACAGCTCAAAAAATTGAATCACTCCAAAACTAATCTTCAAAGAAACAACCAACCCATTAAAAGGTGGTTCAAAGACTTAAAGAGAAACTTCTCTGAAGAAGAAATAAGAATGGCCTATAGACACAACACCTCTGGCCATAAAAGAAATGCAAATCAAAACAACTTTGAGATTCCACCTCCCTCCAGTTAGCATGGCCATGATCAAGAAATCTAATAACAACAGATGCTCTTGGGGATGTGGTCAGGAGGGATCACTGCTACTACACCATTGGTGGGATTCTAAACTCATTCAACCACTATGGAAAGCAGTATGGCAGTTCCTTGAAGGACTAAACATTAGTGCTCCCCTATGACTGGCAATTCCATGACTTGGCATTTACAGAATGGTCCCGAAACAAGGACAATATTAAACCCACTAGCACAACGATGTTCATTGTAGCACTATTTACCATCGCAAAGATATGGAACCAACCCAGATGCCCATCAGTAGATTATTAGATTAAGAAGATGTGGTATTTATAACACAATGGTATTCTATGCTGCTGTCAGAAAGAACAACATTGCCCCATTCGTAAGGAAATGGAAAGACTTGGAAAAAAACATATTAAGTAAAGTAAGCCAGACTCAAAGGAACATAGGCTCATTGGTTTCCCTCATTTGTAATACCTTGGACTCTCCTAGCCGATGATTACAATAGCTCAACACCTAAATGCATAAGGCCATATAAGATGAGGCTAAATGAAATGACCCCCAGAATATGGAAACAAGAGCTTTATAATGTATAATTGTTGTTCTTAATGTACTATATTATTTCTCATCTCTTTTGTTGTCCATTGGTTACTCTCATATAGTTACAGTATTTACCTTGTTATCTGGTATATTGTATATACATTTATTTGTTTATTTGAAATAGGAAAGGGAAGGGGGAAAATAAGATGAGGGGAGAGGGTGAGGGGAGGGAAATGGGGACAAAAACATGAGAAGGTGTATGTGAAGTAATGCACCTTCTATCTGGTGAATATAACTGTAACCCTTCTATTAATCACAATAAAAAAACTTAAAAAAAAGAAATATCAAGAAAGTAAATGAAATAAGGAAATCATATTTGTATCAAAAAAGAGCAAGAACAAGATTTCATGTAAATAGTACGTACATACATGCATTTAAAAGATAGGTATTGTGGCTGGGAGTTTGGCCTAGTGGTTAAAGTGCTTGCCTAGCATGCATGAAGACCCGGGTTCGATTCCTTGGTACCACATACATGCAAAAAAGCCGGAAGTGGTGCTGAGGCTCAAGTGGTAGAGCTCTAGCCTTGAGAAAGTCCAGGGACAGTGCTCAGGCCCTGAGCTCAATCCCAGGACTGGCAAAAAAAAAAAAAAGGTATTGTTAAAAGGAATTAAAAAGTGTGGATCAAATATATGTTTTTTTTCTTTAAGAAACTCACTTCAAACAAACTTCAAACAAACATGTGCTATATAAATAATCCAGCCAGGTGCTGGTGGCTCACGCCTTAAATCCTACCTACTCAGAGGCTGATTTCTGAGGATCACAGTTCAAAGACAGCCCAGGCAGGAAAGTCCATGAGACTCATATCTCCAAATAACCATCAGAAAACTGAAAGTGGCACTGCAGCTTAGAGTGGTCGAGTGCCAGTCTTGAGCTGAAGAGTTCAGGGACAGTGCCTAGGGCCAGAGTTCAAGCCCCACAAATGACAAAAAGAAAAAAAAATACAAAAGAGGATGAAGTGGTTACATTGAAAACACACAGTGAGAATTTAGAGCAGAAATACCAAGGACAAAGAGAGAAGTTGAAAAAAGGATCATTTCATCAGAAGATACAGGAATTCTATATCTTACTGGAAATTATAGAAGTATATCATAATATGTTTTATAAGACAGTTGCACTGGAACATTTACAGAGAAGTAATTTCAGAGATGGAACTAACCTATGCTAGAGTTCCCTTATTCATTATTTTATTTTACTCTATTACACATTTTCTTAAGGAGTATGATTGCTAAATATGCTTAAATATTAAACCACAAATGAAAAACAAACACATGAATGAATCGATGATGAGCTTGTAGAATGCTGTTTAGTTGTATTTTTAGTTGTGTTGTTATAACTATTTTATATAGTTGGATGTAACTGTTGGATGTTGACATGCAGTCTGGCTTTTTTTTTTTTTTTGCCACTTTCGGCTTGAGCTCAGGGCCTGAACACTGTCCTTGGACTTTCTCAAGGCTAGAGCTCTATAACTTGAGCCTCAGCACCATTTCTGGCTTTTCTTTTTCTATGTATGTGGTACTGAGGAATTGAACCTGGGCCTTCCTCCATGCTAGGCAAGCACTCTACTACTAGGCTAAACTCCTGGCCCCTCTGGCTTTTGATTCTCAAATAAATTTGTGTAGAATAAAAATTTGGATGTTCTCTGAATCAGAAAAGTTGTATCATTTTAAATCTAAAACAATGATTTCTTTATATTTTTTAATCAGAAAAGATGAAATAACAGAATTCATTTCTGAGAAACCCTTAAAATATTTGTGTTATATTTAAATAGTTCTACAAAACGATTTTTATTCCGCACACAAATTATCTCGATCAATGTCACCCCTTTCATCATTTTTCCACCCATCTCTTGAAATACAAAACACTACTATATTATACACATACCCCCCAGACCTCACAAGATGTTTTACTATTTGAGATACCCGTTTGAAAAACATCACCTGAGTGTTGTTTTCAAGGGACTTTTTTGGTAGCAATTTAATAGGTTGAGTTATTCTGTAGTAAACTGGAAACCATCAGAGTCCAGGACTTCATTGACTGGATTCATTTATCACATTATTCTGGTAGAGGTCTAGGACTAACAAATAGTTGGTGAGGAGGAGGGGACCACCTTCATTTTGTTCAAAAACACATCTCTCACAGAGGAATCTTCTTGTAGGGAGGCTGAGGGAGCTTGGAGAGAAAACACAACTGAAAGATGAGCAATCTTTCAGGATAGAAGGCAATAAAAAAGGGGAGGGGTGTTAACTTTCCGAAGAAACTCTATTGTTCTAACCCCAAAGGATCATAAATTCAGACTCAGTTGTAGGGTCAAGGAAATCCAAGTCTTTTGTTGGATATCAGATCCTGTAGGGCAACCTAAAATTACCAAGTAACATGTAAGTAACTAAAAAAATTGGATCAGCCATCCTTCAACATTAATAGGTTACTTAATGGCTCCTGTTGCCAACAGTGCAATTCAAAGGGATGGTTCCCTCCCTGGAAGTAACATGAAGATGGTGAGGAGGAGGAAAGGAGGAGGAAGCCATTGGGCACCAAAACAGCCTCATTCCCATCAAAGGCAAATTCTCACTGATAGGTATGTTTTAAATAATTAATGCCATGATCAATCTTATACTACTAAATTGTGGATGAACACTCTTTTCACATCCACTGGATTATTTATTTTCCAAAAGTCTTTGAAGTTTTAAAATACATCAACCCAGAAATTAAATAGCACAATTAGATCCCTTGCAATATTTTCTAGGGGAAATAGTTTTTTTTTTAAAAAAAACCCCAAACACTACAAGAGTGTTAAGTAAATAGAAAATGAAATTTCAAAAATACCACTAAAAGACAGCCCCCTCCAAAAAATATCTCCCTTGCAGGGGCTAAATTTCAACAAAAAGTTGTAGACTGTCAATAACAAAAATGTGCATATAAAATAGCCAATTTAAATATTGCTCATATATAACTATAAAGAGAAAACTTTATTAAAAGTTAAATAAGCGTTTAATAAGTAAGGAGACACTTTGGCTCTCGGAAGGGCCATACATTTCATTATACAGGCTTATAAATACTATAATATTATCCATATAAGAAGCTATTAAAATGATACTTAATGACAATGGCTAAGAATGCTAATATAAATAAATGACTACTTCATCTCATTCTTCTTTGTATATGTTCATTTTCAATCCAGTATCAAGGTACCCAGCTTTATTTAATAATTTATTTATTTATTTATTTATTTATTTATTTATTGTTGTTGTTGTTATTGGATTGGGATTTGAACTCAAGGCTTGATTAGGATTTGAACTCAAGAGCTCACAATTTGAGCAAGCTGCCACCACCATCATCCCCAGCCTATTGTGCATTCATTTATTTTTTCAGGCAAGTTCATGTTTTTGCCTGGAACTGGCTTCAGATGGGCATTCTCCCATCTCCACCTCCTCTGTGGCTGGGGATGCAGATGTGAAGTACTCTCAACTTGTTTGGTCTGAGATTGGTCTTGTTCACTTTGCTCAGGCTGGCTCAAACAACTGGTCCTCTCATCTCTGCTTCCTGTAGCTATGGCTGGATTACAGGCTTGTACTGCCACACCTGCTCCTCTTTTAATGTGAAGACTTCTAAAACATTATGAAGGTGCTTATGTAATTATTCACGAAAGCTTCACCTGACCACACTCTGAGGACATTCGATGCATCATAGAAGTGGATATTATTCGCTCCTGTGATAATCGTGATTTATAGTCATCTTTGTATGCACCGTTGCAAGAGGGTGGGTGCCAGTGGTATGTGCAGGAAGGTGCGATGATCAAGCCCCCTCATTCCCAACCTCATTTGGACATCTTCACTCTGCTTTTGTCTCTGTGGGCTCAGAAAATGAGGTAACTGCTGACTCATGGAGGGCAGGATGATGGTGTGGAGTCGATGCAAGCAGAGATATTAGTGCCAGCCACATAACTCATTCAAGAGAAGTAGCTTTTGTGTTAGGCATGACTACATGGCGCACATACGGGTAATGTTTGCTGGGGACAGTAGTAAACAATTCATGAGGGTGATTATCTTAAAATTACATCATCAGTAGGAGTCCAAACAGAGGTACACTCTGGCTTCAGCCACTCAGTTTACTGAGTTATTAGTAAACCATCCTTTGACACCCAACGCCTCGCAGCTCTTTCTATCACCCTCATTTCTCTCATCTCTAGGTACTTATATATTCATGGTGGTACTGCCAGCCAGATAATACATCCTGGATGGGGGGGAGGGAAATGGGAACCAAGACATGAGAAAGGGTATCAATGTATTCTATCTGGTGAATACAATGTAACCCTTCTATTAATTACAATAGAAAATATATGAAAAAACACCCCCAATTGTATTTCATACACTAAAGGGTCAGGATTATTTTATTATTGTTGGGATAATGTATAAAGGAGTTACAGTTACATTCATCAGGTAGTAAGTGCATTACTTCTCACACATTGATACCCCTTCTCATGTTTTTGTCCCCATTTCTCTTTCCCCTCACCCTCCCAATCATCTTGTTCCCCCTTCCCTTCCCTATTTCAAATAAACAAATATACCATATTAGGTCTATAAAGTTATTTTGTTTTCCTAAAATAGCATTTTTTTAAAATACCATTTTTTTGGGGCCAGTCCTGGGGCTTGAACTTAGGGTCTGAGCACTGTTTTTGGGCTTTCTCTCTCAAGGCTATAGCTCTACCAGTTGAGCCATAGCACTATTTCTGTCCTTTTTTATGTATGTGGTACTGAGGAATCAAATCCAGGTCTTCGTGCATGCTAGGCGGACATTCTACCACTCCGCCAAACTCCCTGCCCCCTTCCCCCCCAAAATAGTTTTTTTTTTTTTTTGCTAGTCCTGGGCTTGGGCTCAGGGCCTGAGCACTGTCCTTGGACTTTCTCAAGGATAGCACTCTACCACTTGAGTCTCAGCCACTTCCAGCTTTTTTTTATGCATGTGGTACCCAGGAATCAAACCCAGGTCTTTGTGCATGCTGAGCAAGCACTCTACCACTAGGCCAAACTCCTGGCCCCTAAAATAGAAATTTCTAAATGCTCTAAATGTGTTAAAAATGTTTAGTATCTTCGTGTGTGTGTGTGTGTGTGTGTGTGTGTGTGTGTGTATGTGTGTGAGATTTGCCTGAAAAAAAATCTTCTTTTCCTTCCTAGACATACCCAATTGAAGTCTTAGACTAAATGCCATTTTGACTATGAAACACTCTCTAGCTCTTTATCCACAAACGTTGTATTGATTCCTCTGTTTCATCATGGTTCTTTCTATTCTGCACTGAGCTGTAAGCATTTGTCAGCCACGTTGAGCAGGGAGCTCCCCAAGGGCGTGGGCAGTGTTTTTCCTGGGATAAGCTTTCCCATGTCCGGGCAGCTTAGTGAGTTGAGTGGCTAGACAAGGCTTGTGAGATGCTTTAATCCATTCCCAAGAGGTCAGGAAGGATTAATGCAACTCTCACAGTGAGTTAGCTCTTGCAAAGCAGGTTGTTATTGCTATTGCTGTTATTAAGCTTCTTCACACAGTCATTTCCTTATAGTTTCTTTTTTTTTCTTCCAGTCCTGGGGCTTGGACTCAAGACCAGGACACTGTCCTTGTCTTTCTCAAGGCTAGAGCTTTATCACTTGAGCCACAGTATCACTTCCGGATTTTTTTTTTTTTTTTGCTAGTCCTGGGCTTGAGCTCAGGGCCTGAACACTGTCCTTGGACTTTCTCAAGGCTAGAGCTCTACCACTTGAGCCTCAGCACCACTTCCAGCTTTTTTGTATGTATGTGGTACCAAGGAATCGAACCTGGGTCTTTGTGCATGCTAGGCAAGCACTTTAACCACTAGGCCAAACTCCCAGCCCGACTTCCGGATTTTTTATGTATGTGGTACCAAGGAATCTTCTTGCATGCTGGGCAAACACTCTACCACTAGGCCAAACTCTCGTCCGCTTCTTGTGGTTTCTGTGCTATGTTGTAAGACAGCATCAAGCCATCAACAGGGTAGAATTGAGGAGGACTGCTCAATTTTTGACTTTCAGCTTTTAAAACTCTAAGCTGAGAAAACTTACTTTCTTTATAAGATACCTAGGATCAGGTGTTTCTATAGCCATGGAAAATTGGCTGCAAAAAGAAAAATGTGCCTGAATGGGGCTGGAGAAAAGACACATGATCCCAGAATCTTTTCATTTTATTTTTATTTTTTCAAATAATGTCTTAATGTTAAGCAATCACATTACACTTCCATTGTGCATGCAGTCCTCTCTCTCCCTCCCCCCCTTTCTCTCTCCCTCTCTCATTTTTTAGCATCATTTTCTCCATACTATGCTTTCCTGCCTTTTGAATAGTTTAGAGTCCACTTAAGGGCCACCTCTTTGCTTCTGTACTGGATGATATTATCTCTCATCCTGATTAAGAGCATTGCTACAAAAATATCCTGCATCTTAAATGTTTCTTCATCTGAAATGACATGTTACTTTCTTATCTTAATCATTGCTTGTTCTGTTACCAGAACATTTCCTATATTGCCTTGATATCCCATTCTCTAACCCTCTGAATTTCTTCAAGCTCTCTTTTCCTTCCTTTAGTCCCCTTTAACATTTTAATCTTAGCATTCTCCAGTTCACAGACCTTGTTTTCCTTCTTTTTTCCCACATTCCTGGCTTTGATGATCTCATCTGATCTTATGGCTTGTATATCATGAGAAAGTTCTCTCTTATCTATACTTTTTACCTTGGAACACTGTACCAAGTGTTCCATTTCTGATGCCATTTCTAATATCTTAGCTAAACTCAGTATGCTCTGAACTATTCTTCTCCACCAAACTTATCCTCCCTTTCTTGTCACAATTAGTAACAATTCAAACTTCCAGGGGCCTAGACTCTAAACTCTGGGCTCACCACTTTTCTCTTTTTTTGGGCTCTTCCATTCAGTCTGCCTAGAATTCTTCTGCAATAATCTTCAGGTTGTATTTACCTCATCTCTCCCAGGGATGACTAAATGGCCTCCTGACTGATCTTTCTACTTCACCATTCCTACTGTCTCCTGGCTACTCAATTCTCAATACAGGAGCAAGGGTGATATTTTGAAAACTAGTTTCTAATTGGATCACATGTCAAAACCTTGCAACATATTCTATTTTACTCTATATGAAATCCAAGGTTCTGACAATGGTTTAAAGGCCTCTGTATCAGTTACTCTCTTTACCTCCATGTTCCTCTCTTGAACAAATTTCTTATTCGTCTACCCATTTAACTTCAATTTTTGCACTGTTCTCATTTTTCCTTCAGCTATCTTCTCTGCTTGGAACACTCTTAATCATGCAACATTTCCTCACCTCCTTCCAGTCTTCGCTCAATGATATTTCTTCAAACAGACCTCCACTGATTTTCCCATGCAAAGAAATACTCTGACCCTAGCATTCTTAACTCCTTCTTTAGTATGTTTATATAGCTTGCACAGATATTCATTGTTTTTGATTATGCTAGATTATTTACTAATGTTTCTATTTTTAAGAAAAGTCTTCTTTGTTTAAAAAGCAAGATCAATGTAAATAGAGATCTTTGTTTTGTTCACATAGCAACGGAAACATCTGGAATTGCTCCTATAACTTTGCGAGTTCTACAGTCTGTGTGTGTGTATGTGTGTGTGTGTGTGTGTGTGTGTGTGTATGTGTATTGGTACTGGGGTAGAGCTCAGAGCCTGGATGTGATGTCCCTTAGCTTTTTCACTCGAGACTGGTGCTCTAAAACTTGGGCGACAGCCCCAACTCCATCTTTTTCCTTTTGCTTTTAATGGTTAATTGAAGATACGAATTTCCTGAACTTGTCTACTCAAGCGGGCTTCACACTGTAATCCTCAGATCTCAGCCTCTGAATAGATAGGATTACAGGTGTGACCCATCTGGACCTGGCATTTTCTTGAGAGAATGACCATGAATATAATTTTGAATGGTATTGAATGTGTTTTCCAAAAGTATACTGAGCATAGATGCATATGTCAAAAACATAGTGGGGAAATTTTATGAAGAAAACATTTATTTCCCAGTTATTTAATACCAACTTCTGAGCAATTTCCTACTTCTTAACCAAAATGTTACACTTTGGTTTTGGATACTGTGCTGCCATCTAATGAGATAAATATAAATTGCATAGTTTTCTTTTGCTGCTGTTACTTTTTGACATACTTTCAGGTTGCAAAGCCTGGGTGGGGGGGATGTTAGTCAATTTTGAAATGCATGCAAGTAGAAGCATGCAAAAAACTTCTCTTGAAGTCTGAAATCACCTGGTGTAGAAAGCTGATGCAGAGGCACAAGATTGTATCAATTATGAATGTATCATCTCTACTTCAAATAACATTTTCACAGGAAAATGAAACAAATCACTTTTAAGGTCACATTTTTATTTACAAAATAAACTTCAGATCTGACCTAATACTGACCTGGGGAGTTTTTTTGACTATAAAATGGAGCCTTAAGGAAAAATATTGCCAGTGACTCAGGACTGTATGTTGTTTTCCACACTTGGGACTCAAAAATAACTGACCAAAGGCTATCGATTTTATTTTATTTTATTTATTTTTTACTTTTATTTTTTGCCAGTTCTGGACTTGGGCTCAGGGCCTGAGCACTGTCCTTGGGATTTCTCAAGGCTAGAGCTTTACCACTTGAACCACAGCAGCACTTCTGTTTTTTTTTTTTCTTTTTCTATGTATGTGGTAATGAGGAGTCAAACCCGGGTCTTCCTGCATGCTTGGCAAGCACTCTACCTCTGGGCCAAACTCCCAGCCCGGCTATAGATTTTAGAAGTAAGTCATAGAGGATTTTAGTAAGAAGTTAAGTTTGCATAAAATACCTCAAAGACATGGGTAAACCTTTTCAAGCTATTGAATGAATATAACAAATGATATTGAGGCACAGAGGCTATCTGATAACCTTGATGCATAAGGCAGCAACATTCTAGAATAAGACTCACGAACAACTTAAAATACCGCAATAACTTATTGTGGTGGCTCCATTGTCTGTCTATTTATGCCTGCTATGCTGGTGTAAGAATTTCTTTACTGCTGGAAGAGTATCCACAGTATGCTGAACCTGTAGCTTGCCTTTCAGTCGTAAGTTTTTCTCTTTCAGGAAATCATTTATTTACTTTGTTCTCAATGATTGATAAAAAAGACCTAATTATTTCCTTTGAGTTTTTTTTCTTCAGACTGAAATCCTATTGAAGAAAAACATAGATAGTCTTGAATGTCTCCTTTATTTACAGACTACAAAATCATGTTATTTGGTCCAAAATACTAGTGGTAAGTCTCTGGACTTAATCTTTCAAAATTAACAGAAATAGCCTTATCTTTTAGTTATTAGCAAATTGATTGAAAAAAAAAGTAGAAAATCTGCTAAAATTCCATTCATGCAAGATTCAGATGAGAATTGAATTGCACTCTAATGAATCTATTCTCTTCCAAAACATTTTAATCTTTGTATAATTCCAGATCACTCAAGATTTTCACTTGAGATATATTTTTTTTCCTGTTGGTCATGGGGCCTGGGCACTGTTCTTAAGCCTTTTCACTCAAGGCTAGCACTTGACCTGTTTTAGCCACAGCATCAAATCCGGTTTTCTGGTGGTTCATTGGAGATGAGTCTCATGGACTTTCCTGCCCGGGCTGGCTTTGAGTCATAATCCTCAGATCTCAGCCTCCTGAGTAGCTAGGATTATAGGTGTTAGCTAAAGGCACAGGGCTTGTGGCTCACTTAAGATTTTTAAAGATAATTATTGATATGACAGAAGTCTTTCAAGGGATTGCTTTGATGATTCGTTTTGCTGTTTTGAAGGGTAAAAGCTCTGTGTGATTTGGTGTTTCTATTTTTATTTTTGCAGTGTTGGTGATCAAATCCAGATGCTTGAAAATATGAGGCAAATATCTTACTACTGAACTGTACATAGAGCTGGAATTCTATCATTTCATAACTCTGTCTCAGCCCTGGAGTGTGAAAATTGTAATGCATCAAATGACTGACATAAACAATACCTTAAATAGTTTTAAAGGCTTGACTCTGCTGAGGAAAAGGAGTTATCTCTCACAAGGTTACTTGTAACTACTGTTCTAGAATGAAGTGTTAATTTATTTTTATAAGTTCATATATTAAAAACATATAGGACACTTTGGTTTTATCTTCTCTGAAGTGATAATCAGTTAGATATGAAAAAAAATGTGAATCATAAATTATATTGTTCCTTGAGTGTAATTAATATGTAAATCAATACGTATACTGTTAAGTTATTAAGGAGGGTTCTTTTTTCTTTCTTGCTTTTTTTTTTTTGGTCAGTCCTGGGGCTTGAATTCAGGGCCTGGGCTCTGTCCCTGAGCCTCTCTGTGCTCAAGGATAATGCTCTACCACTTGAGCCACAGTGTCACTTCTGGACTTTCTTATTTATGTGGTTCTGAGGAATTGAACCCAGGGCCGCTTGCATGCTACGCAAGCTTTCTCCCACTAAGCCACATTCCCAGCCCAAGTTATTAATGAGTCTCTCTGTCTGTGTCTGCCTGACTGTGTCTGCCTGTCTGTCTGTCTGTCTGTCTGTCTGTCTGTCTGTCTGTCTGTCGGTCTGTCTGTCTGGTATGGCACTGGGGCTTTAATTCAGGGATCAAGCAATTATCTTTAGCTTTTGCTCAAGACTTATGTCATGCTCCATTCCTGGCTTTTTGGACTTCCCTGCCCAGGCTGACTTGGAACTGCAATCCAAATATCTAGGCCTCCTGAGTAGCTAGGACTACAGGGGTGAGCTACTGGCACCAGCTGGTTCTTATCTCTTACAATCTAGTTTCTCTTAGATATGTTTTGGGGTTTCCAAAATTGCATGAAATTCACATTCAGTTTATCTCCTTTGTCAGCTTGTATTTTAGAGCATACAACATCTCTGATGCCAACTCTAGATGTCAGTTATGTCTTCCTGGGGCAGATCCTCCGTTCATTCTTCCAAATTTGTTCATTTGATCAAAGCATTTACTCTTTCCAAATAGACAAGGACCATTTCCTGCCAAGTGATTTTGAGCCCTTTCCAAGAACTCTAAAGCAAAGGCTGGGCAGGAAAATAATTGATTTTTTTCACCGTATCCTCTTAAATAATTAAAGACTATTGTCTATATGTGAACAATTTCTGAATCAGACCATGGAAGAAAAAATGGCATCTCTAGTACTGAAGAATCCGCTCTTCTGTGGTCAGATCCTGTTTATGAAGTATGCTTTTTTTTAAAAAAAGGTGGATTTCATAGAGGCTGCTCAAAGTTAATGAATAACCCATATATGTAACGAGAACATGACTCATAAGTCGATACAGTGGCTCATACCAGTAATCCTAGCTACTCAGAAGGCTGAGATCTGAGGATCACTGTTCAAAGCCAACCTGGGCACTAAAGAATGTGAGACTCTTTTTTTTTTGCATGAATTTTCGCAGTTTTATTCAGATACATTTTCCTGCGCATAGCCAACATTCAGAAAGATATGACATCGCCCCATTTATTAGGAAATGGAAAGACTCAGAAAAAAAATCATATTAAGTGAAGTAAGCCAGACTCAAAGGAACTTAGGCTCAATGGTTTCCCTCATTTGTCATAATCAGTAGAAACCTTGGGCTCTCCTAGCAGAGACTTGCAATAGAGCAAAACCTGGATACATAAGGCCATATAGTATGATGCTAAATGAAAGGACCTCTAGGATATAGAAACAAAAGCATGTAATGAGTGATTTTTGTCCTTAATGGACTATGTTATGTCTCATCTCTTTTCTGTCCCTTGGTTATCTCATATTGTTACAGTATCTCACTTTGTTATCTAATATATTGGATATATTTGTATTTGGTTATTTGAAATTGGATAGGGAAGGGGGGAAAACAAGATGAGGGGTGGGGGTGGGGGGAGGGAAATGGGGACCAAGACATGAGAAAGGGTATCAATGTATGGGAATTAATGCATCTTCTATCTGGCAAATATAATGTAACCCTTCTATTAGTTACAATAAAATTATATGAAGAAAAAAAATAAAGACAGAGCTTTCATACAAAAAAAAGAAAATGCCATTTCCTTTTCAGTGTAGATTAGCAATTGCCTTCTTGTAGACACTTATGAACACCTGAAGCCTTCCAAAGCACTGTGTCCAGGTAGCCATATGACTCTTTTGTGGAATTATACAGATATATCCTCTACAAACATTGATATGAAAAGTTGCATTTGGATATTTCCTCTAAATTGAGAGGGTTCAAGAAAGTCCATCTTTCTAGAAATATATTACTTGAGAGTGCCTAGAGATTTTTAGGCTCATTATTTTAAAAAATAAAAAAATATTATTACTGGCACAGGTACCTCATGCCTATAAACCAAACTACTCAGAAAGCTGAAATCAGCAAAACTCAGTTTCTATTAATCTTGTTTTGTTTTTCACTTTGCCAAAATATATTTTTAACATTCTTGTGGTACACGAGAAGCCATTGTAGTTTTTCATTTATATATTTACTAAATAAGTGCTCTTCACCAGTTCTATCATTCAGAGCCTTTAAAAAACTCGCTATCTCATAACTCTAAAAGTTACTCAGGAACAAGAATAACTTTTTATTTGTTTTCCACAAAGTAAATAACTGTTCTCAAACATAAAAAATAGATAATGTTTACTGGGTTTAAATGTATAAAATAATATTAATTTCAAGCTGAAATACTGGAAGTCCACGATATTAATGTAGTAAGGGAAAATTGTTTTATTTAAATTTTTTGTGCCAGTACAAAGAGATTCTTACACTCATGCTAAGTTTGCTTACTCAAGTCTAGCATTTACCATTCAAGCTATGCCTCAACTTTGACCTATTTGATTAGAGATAGAGTTTCAAGGACTTTTCCAACTAAGCTGGATTCAAACTGAATGTGAGACTCTTATCTCCAATTAACCACCAGCAAATGGAAAGTGGGGCTATGGCTCAAGGGTTAGGGCAGTAGCCTTTAGCTGAAGAGCTCAGGGACAGTGTCCAGGCCCAGAGTTCAATCTCCATGACCCCCCACCCCCCCAAAAAAAACCATGACTGATTATTTATTGCCAATAAATTGGTCTACTGGAGCAGTACATTATCACCAATGTAGAGTAGTAGCATTTCTCATTATCTAAGGGGTAGGCAAAACATGCTAGATTGAGGACTTTCTCCCTAACACAGATCTGTAAGCATTCGTGTCTTAGAGTAACATGCTTATTTTCCTTTCAGTGTTTCCCTTAAAATGTGACTTCCTCTTCAAGTCTAATATTCAGCTCTGGGTATTTCTTCCACTTAGCATCTCATTAAGATGTTTCACATAGTCTTGTTCATGAGCACATATCTCTTTCCCCTTCTTGAACTATGAAATCCACTGGGTTGAAACAAGATCTTGTTGACTTTTCCTTGTGTTCTCATTGCTCATTACAGTGCCTACCACATAATGGATAGTCAATACAGAACAACTGATTAAGTAGGATTATATTTTTATTTGTTCTGTAAAACACTTTAGAATTAGTAGACATGCCTGAATTCCAGGGGTTAGAATAGTTCATATTAAAATAGGATCTCTTTTCCATATGCCAGTGTCCAAAAATAACATACATGTGACAGGAAAAGGGCTTGATTGAAGGGAAGGCCAACATTTGAGGAATTTCTTCCATTACAACTATTCAGAAAAGAGATAATCTTTATGGTAAAGACAGGAGGGGCAGAATCAGCAAGTGGTCAAGGGAAATGCTCTTAATAAGTAATGAGTAAGGTTACTTTCATTCCATTTAGCAAACTTAACTTCCATGGGTCTCTCCTCCTTCTTAGATCAGGAGCCTGGGCTGCATAACAGAACATTTCTCCCTTCTTATAGCTCTTTCCCATGTCATAACCTTTCAATAGCCACATACATAGAGATTTGACCCTTTAATCTTTGGCAGGAATGAAAGGTAAATGGAGATAATGAGTATTTAGAGGTCCAGACACCCAATTTAAAAATTTAAACAAGGGAAGAGAAGAAACACATTTTAAAAAGTAGTGGAGAAAAATGAATGGTCTATAAGCCCATTTTAAGGAAGGATGCAGTTATCGAAGTGATTTACAGAGGATGCTTCAGCCAACAACATGGCCAGTGAACTACGATACTTAAGCTTTCCAAGCTCTGAACAAATTATGAGGAGTCCTGCTTCTTAATTTTATTTTAAAATCACTCCCAAAGATTCTGTCTGGGGAGTAAACCAATCAGCCAGACTCAGGGCTTTTACTTCTGCCCTGACTATAGGAATTACCTTTCCCTTTTACGCAGAGAGATCCCACACCCATATCTCCTCATATGTGTACGTGAGGTGACAGAACAACAATCTGGTAAATTATTTAATGTTACAATTCTAAGGCTTTTTGGTGTGGCTTCATGGCATAAACTCCCATGTAGGAAACACCTCCTAGGCTGTTGTATGGGAAATAGTTTTATGTGCCAATCTATGCTCCTGTGCCTCCCAGTCTCCCACTGTGCTGAAAGCTGCTGCTCCAATTTCCTGTGAGTTAGATGAGAATGTGCTTTTCTCACAGTCTGCAACAACAGTCCAGAAATCACACTCATTGGTAGAATGATTTAATTTCTCTACTTTCTCTAGTATAATGTTCTGGGCATCTGAAATTTGAGCAGTTCTGTGATGTTAAAAATGTACTTACTTAGCTGTGTAGTTAATTTTGGCTTGTACTCTTTGTTACTCAGGAGGCTGAGTTTAGGAGGACTGCAGTTTGAAGCCAGCCTGAGACAAAATGTTCTCAAGACCCTATTTCAACAGAAGAATCTGGTTGTGATTGTGTGCCAACAGTTGTCACAGCTATGCCAGACAGATTAAATAGAAGGACTGTGGTCCAGGGGAGATCACTTAAAGTGGCTCTCAATGAATAAATAAATGTGTGTGTGTGTGTGTGTGTGTGTGTGTGTGTGTGTGTGAGTATGCACATGTGCTCGCACATAAGTGCATACATACACTAGTGTATAGGTCTATTTCTCTTTGTGCCCCACAGCAGAAATCAGGGAAGACAATGAATGCAGAAGAATGGCATCCTTTCTGGCTTAAAACTTGAGGGCAGTAAAGTGGTTTATTTGTGGTATATGTGTGTGTGTAAAGAGATTTTCTAAACACCCATGTCCAGAAGGAAGCTAAATAAGACTGGTGAATGTTAAAAATGGGAAAGAGAATGAAGCTATAAATGAGTACATATACATGCAGTCTCTGCTAAAAATAAATAAAATCCTAACACATTTAGATAAAACCACAAGATGTGTTCATTTTCTTGATTAAAGGTCTGTTTGCAAGCTTGAGTATCTAGCATTAATAAATGTGAATGCATATGCCAGTGGGTAGAACATTTGTTGGTTTACACACATAAATACAGTGTGAATCTCAGGGCCATCTGTTGTGTACTTGGCTAGATGGTGTGAGAATATTTGCAGATCTTTGAGTCAGCTGAAGAGTGAGCTGTTGAAATAATGTACATTATAGTCTCAAGAAAAAGACTTAATTCTTTTTAGTAATCATGTTTATTTATCTTTAAACCCCTCATTGCTTAGTATATATGTTAAGACACAAAGAAAAAAAATAGCAAGAAAAGTGATTATTCTGGCTTCCTGTTCTCTTTCTCTCTTGTGCTTTGTTGTATGTGTGCTATGTGCTAGCTCTGAGCTACTTTCTAGTATAACGATAAGACTAAGAGATAGCTCCTGACCAAACAGGACAAGAACCAATTGCTCTACTTTTAAATAAATATTGTGATAATGGCCTGAGCCAAGATTTTGGAGGAAAGAGATGAGAATGGTACATTGTTTTTGAGTGGGGCTTCAAGAATCTTCGCAGGGGAGGTGCTATCTGATCTGGGTGTTGAAGAATGGACAAGAGATATGTTAAGAGATATGTTCACAGGCACAGGCCATAATTTCTTTGCTGCTCACAAAAGAGCCTACTAAGTCTATCCAAAGATGGAAGAACACAATGACAAATGTTAATGCTCAGAATACTTAAATTATGAAATTGGATAAAACCTTGGATCATTAGCTTGGCTTGAAGCAAAGGCAATGAGAAATAGTAACTATTGATCACCATTCTTTGATAAATACTTAAGATGATTGATTTTAATCTGAAAAATCAGTGAACAACTATTAGTACCTATTCATTTCTAAAGATTAAGAAAGCATTCAGGGTCACTTTGCTGACACAGTCAGTATTTGGACTCAGGTTTTTCTGAGCACTAAAATCAATGCAATTTTTACTACATACAGCTTCCTTTGATTCAAGGATATATGTATATACATATACAAATACACAGTTTTGTCAATAAGCATACACATACAAATAAATATATGAATATATTCCCATCTCATACATATTCTTTACCTTAACATGAATCTATGCTGTAGGACTATTTTTGCTCATCCACATATGTGATTTAGAAATTAAATACATTAACAGCTTTAAGACAAAGGCTTTGTTAAAGAATACTTCGGGAAGTTTATATAAATGGACATTAATGATGCATAGTACTGAATTGAGCTATACTCTTCTGTTCTGTTTTTTGGAATGAAATATTTGTAGGACAGATAGCCCAGTAGTAAGAAATTCTTCTTCTCTTTCCTACTGAGAGCTTTTCAGCACATATCTCCTTAATGTTTACTAACACTTAACAAGTGTTAAAATCTTTCATGTCAACAGGTTGAAGATCTGACCATTGAGTTAGTGGGGGTATTTTGTTGACTTCATAGGATTTTCACAAAGGAGATCAAAGGAGTGCATTATGTTTCAATACATAACTTTATAGGACAGATGGAATCCACCTTGAAAGACCCATGACACTTGAAGCCAGATTATCAGAAGACCCAGACACTAAAACCTATTAGCTTGCACAGACCTTATCCTCTCACTGTCAGCACTTTCTAGCTTCATTTATAGGTAGTGGACAATCTAATTTGAATTTTAACTGCTGCCAAAGTTCAATCACGGGTTAGAAGGTTGACCACTGAAATGGGTGTTGTTTAAATGATGCCCTAGCTTGCTATGTAGACTTGTTTCTTTGAATGGTGATATCCTACAAAGGGCTAAATTATATTGTTTGAATAAAAAGAAAGTACCCACTCACAAATTTTGGGAAAAATTCCAGAGCTTATAATGGTATTTGGCTAGGTGGGAGCTTTGCAAATCTGTTCTATCTCTGGAGAAAGGAGCATGAAAGAAAGTTGTTTGTTCTTTCATCTTCTAGAAACTCCAAAGAGATTCTGCTCCTGCCCACATCTAAAACTTGAAATACACACAATCTTTGAGTTTTCCCCCTCAAGCCTTGAAACAAATTTTAGTTACAAATCAGAGTGGTGTTCTTTACTATCCTTTTTTTATTTCAGTGCAAAAATGATTTCTGTGTATATAAACTATTAACTATTAAAGGTCAATAAAAATCTTGTATAGTTACTAATATTTAGATATACTATATAATGAAATTTAAATACTATTTTACAATATATGAGCTTTAAAAAGTACCTTGTTAGTTGATGACATGGGAATTTAATCCAGTGTTTCAAAATGTTTTTAAATGTAATTAAGTTTCAATCTCTTTGACATAAAGTCTCAGTACTATGTTGTCTTCTATATATGCTATTTTATATATAGACAACAAAGAAATATTTTGCATTTTGAATGAAGTGATATTTCATGTTACATAATTATATATGTGTGTGTATGTATGTATGTACGTATGTATCTATGTCCTTGTACTTTAAAAGAAGTAATTGGGTCCAACTAAGCATTTTCCCAAATGTATGCTAGATTACTTATTTATTTCTTAATGATTTACCTATTTATTATATAAAGGTTGAAAAAGCATATTAAAATAATTGTATATTATTTTTAAATGGTAAGAACACACTAGGCTCACAATTAACTATGCAAATGTTTAACCTCTATAAATTGTACACTTGCCTTGGTCTTTCTAAAATACTGTTCTCAAAAAAATATATGTGCTATACTGTTGCTTGATAAAAATTCCATTTAAACTAACAAGTGGACTGTAATATTCATTATAAAATGTTGTAAGTTTAGTTTGATGATTTATTTTATTATTTTTAAGTACTTATATAAGAAAATTACCATTTATACTAATAAGTGGACTGTAATATGCATTATAAAATGTTGTAAGTTTAGTTTGACAATTTATTTTATTATAGTTAAGTACTTATACAAGGAAATTACCATTCCATAAATAAATTTATGAGTGGAATAATACATCTAGATCATTATCAACCTTTTGTTATTATCTCCCATCCATTTAGTTTAACCATTCATTAAAGAAGTTTATAGATCTCAAAAATATCTGCATTTCCTCCATCTTGTTTCATAAGTAATCATCTGTTTTTCCTTCTCTTAATGTGAAAGTTTCCTTCCCACGTGTTGATAGATACATGAACATTTAAACTTGCAAAACAGCAGTTTTGCTTGCCTGCCTAGTGTGGAGACACCCTTTGAAGAGCACTCTATTTTCACTTCTGTCTTGTGGAACCGCTCCCAGAAAGAAGAGGTTAAAGGCGTCCACCCTTCCCACAGGTGTGTGGGTAGAAGTGTCTGTATTTCTTTGTTGGCGGCTCTGGGAGTGCAGGTGTTGAGCAGAGGCATAATCATTCTGTTTGATAGTTAGGCTTCCTATGTGTCATGTGGGGACACTTACAGCAAATCTGAAGGGGGGGGACCTCTCATAACTTTGTTGTCTAGGCTGAAAAGCATAAACAGACTTTTTTGATTGGTTTTAAAGCTAAATTGATTGGTGCGGCTTCATCTGTCAAACTTCTAGGTAGGAATCTTGTTTTAACTTGACCATACAAACAGAAAGAGTTTATTCCTTATTAAAAAAATAAACAGAGTTTTTAATCGAACATTAGATGCTTCAGCACTTATCCAGGAGCTCCTGAGCAGAATGTGTGCCTTGTTCTGATCGGAAAACACTCCACTTTAAAGACATCTATTTGTTGAGATCATTTGGGTTGAAACTGTAATAGTACTTTTATTTTTAAAGTCACACTACCTGTCGCCTTAAATTAAGATATATGTAACACCAGGTCAAAGGTACTGGAAAAAAAAACTCCCCTTAAAATACAGAAATGATCTTGGGTATCTCTTGACCTCACTGGCTCCAACCCAGCTGCCCTTTCTCTTCCATGATTCATTCTGATAATGTCAGCCAGCTGTTGATTTTAAAATCAATCATATGTGGTGTTCCTTTCAGGCATTTGGTTCTTCTTGAAATAGCTATAAACAATATAATAGTAATTTTATATTCTTTATACCTGAAAGTTTTACTGTCATCCTGCAATCCCAGTGGAAAGTAAATCTTATTATAATTTTGATTATGCTCACTCATGTCTGAGCTAACTTTCAAAAGGAAAAAAAATAGCTTATATGAATTATATGGAGGGGGATTTAATTTCACACATCTTACACTGTTTTCTCAATCAATCTTATCTCCTGTACCACTTTTCCTCAAAAGTCATTCTGATATATATATATATATATATATATATATATATATATGTATGTATGTACTGGGGATCGAACCCAGGTCATTGCACTTGTTAGGCAATTGCTTTGCCACTGAGCTACATCCCAGTCCATTCTGGTATTTTTATCTCAAAGAAAAGTATCAGAAAAGTTTCCAAAGCTCAGTTTATTGAGATGTCACACATGTTTTCTACATATTTTTAATACCCAATACCCAGTGAACAATCCTATCTACACTACTCAAGAGAATAGGCCATTTGGTAAAACAAATGCCAAAAATCATTTAGTTTTCCAGTTAATAACTTTTATTTATTTCTCCAATCACAGGATGAGTTTTAGGGATGTCTTTCCCTAAAACATCCTCTGAAAGGTTTTTAAAATATCCCTTACTTTTATTTTGGTGGGTCATGGGGCTTGAACGCTGTCTGGGCACAGTCGTCCCTGAGCTCTTCAGCTCAAGGCTACCACCCTACCCCTGGGCCTGGGTGTTGTCCATGAACTCCTCAGCTCAAGCCTACTGCCCTACCTTTGAGCCACAGCCCCACTTCCCATTTTCAAGAGGTCAATTGGAGGTAAGAGTCTCAGGTCCTTTTGTGCCCGGGCTGGCTTTGAACCTCGATCCTCCAATCTCAGCCTCCTGAGTAGCTAGGATTACAGATGTGAATCACTGCTTCCCTGCGCCTGGCTTCCCTTACATATTTTTAATGTTAAGTTTCGAGCACTTTAGTAAACATGTTAATGGGCAAAATTGAATAATATTATAATGAATTGAATATACATATTATAATGATAAAGGATACTTTAGGGACTATTCTGAGTCAAGTAGTTAATTTTATATGACTGTATATGTAGCATAAAAATACATAAAATGGAAGAGTTTAAGTCTGCAGTTACACACAATACGGTGTTATAATTAGTTGTATTTGTATCTCAGATTATATTCATTAATGAAAAATTAATAGCATGGACTTTACTCCCAAAAGATTTGTAAACTATTATTGTGTGCTTATACACACACGCGCGCATGCGCGTGCGCGCGCGCGCGCGCGCGCGCACACACACACACACACACACACACACACACACACACACTAATTTCTTTTAAACAGTTTTTGATTTTTTTTTCTGTAGTAAAGTTTTGTTTTGCATAGAAGGCTAACTTGGAGCTCACTTTATAGCCCAAGAATTCCTTCAACTTAGTTTTTCCACCCTGAACTTCGGGTGTTGAGATTGTAGATATATCTCACTATACCTGGCTTCAAATAAGACAGCATAATTTATTTCTGTCCCACTAGGGATTGAACTCAGGTTCTTGATGAGCAAGGCTAATGTTCTACCACTGAACTATGTTCTTAGATGCTTGATTGTTTTAAAAGAGTTAAAAGAGGAAAACGTACCTGGCAACATTATAATGTGATCTTTTTATGCCCCTGACATAGAGTTATTCATTTAATTATACCAGCAATCTTTGCAATAGATAGTAGTTCCTATTGTACACAAGTGAGTTCATTGAATTCTATCAATTTAACAAACGAGCAGAACATTCAAAATTGGAATGCAGGCCCTTCTTGCTGCAGGAACTAGGTGCTATCTCATGCTATTTTACACCATGGGTCCTTTTTTTTCTGCATAGATTTGAATGCACTGAATTCTTAGGTTTGGAGTTTAAATTCAAACTAAACTACATATATTCTGTAAATAGTTTTACAATTTAAAAAATTTAACATGCACTTCTTTTTCTTCTGATCTGATCTCGTTTCCAAAACTATAGAAATAAAGGCACAGTTAAGAAGACAGACTTTATCACTGATGTTTTGTTGTGTTTTGAATATGATTGGTGCAAGATGATGACATTACAAGGAGAGAAGAGGCAGGGGGATGATCCTTCCTCCCCCAAATGCTGCCCCCTCAGCCTCAGCACACCTCCTGGCTGTAGACTTGGACAGTGTTTGGGATAACCATCTGTCCAAGTTTGGTTAGAAATTGGTTGAATGAGAAACTGGAACCCTTGTATTCTCTGAGGTAACATTACTTTTGTCAAACTTTTTGTTTTTAGAAACCTTGTGGTTATTTTATTTCTATTGTAGGGGCTCATAAAATTATGGAGAAAGTAGCATATTTTAAAAGTGGACTGCAATCCAATGAATTAACAAACATAGAGTGACAATGCCTACGTCTTGTTTACGACATGGTATACATAAATAGTTAATTCCTAATTTTAAATTAAATACAGCAGCATTTCTTTGGAATTGAAGGTTACTTTGTATCTTGAGTGTTTTCTTTTCTTTTTTTCCCCTCACTTTTACTATCATTTTCATAGTTTGGTTAACATTTCTATCAGAGTAGGCCAACTGAGTAACATATAACACATATTACAAAGACTTTACCATTTGTCACAATGACACCCACCTTTTACATCCAAGTTATTCTGTTAAGAACTTCTTTTTGAGTATAAAAGTTTCTTTTGTTGTCCCACTTTAATATGACTGTTTAGCTAGGTTTAAATCATTGTTATTGATAAACCAATTCCTAATCATATCATTAAAACAACACCTTGATAATCCACTTAGTGCTAGTATTGCTGAATCGATGCTAGATTGAATGTAAGTTTATGAACACATATGCCCATTGCTTTGTTTGAGTTTGTAGTATTTATATATAATTAAAAAAATCTTTAACTTGCTTTTCACCTTGAGGAAAATTGTAAAGAAAATGACAGGGGCATAGTTCTTTAGAAGTTATTGAATTTTGAGCTTTGAGATCATTTCTTATTCTCATGTCCCTTTTCTTTTGTGATGGTGGTAGCAGTGATACTAGGGTTTGACTATAGAGTGCTGGGCCTATCAGACAACCATTTCTCTCTCTCTCTCTCTCTCTCTCTCTCTCTCTCTCTCTCTCTCTCTCTCTCTCTCTCTCTCTCTCTCTCTCTCTCTCTCTCTCTCCATACCTTTATTTCTTTCAGGTAGGGTCTCACATATTTTGTCTTAGGGCTAGGCTTGGGTCACAATCTTCTTCCTACCCCGCTGGGATTCTAAGTGTGCACTGCCAGGCCCAGATTTTGTTTTTTGAGATGGAATCTCATTAATTTTGTGCCCAGACTGGCTTTGAACCACTATCATCTCCATCTCCATCTAACTGAGGTGATAGAGGCAGACCATACCACCTGGACCTCTGTCTTCATTTATGAAGTTTTAATACTTCCTTCGAAATTTTCATTAGTAACCCCTTTCTTAGTTGTTTCAGGAGACATAAAAGTCAAGTATTAATCCAAACTATGTTTTTAAAGAATATATATAAGTAAGTGATTGGTAGGACAATATATAAGACAGAAATGTTACCGGGGCCTGGTGGTTCCTTCCTGTAATCCTATTTAGGATGCTGTCAACTGAGGAGAGTGGTTGGAAGCCAGCCAGCCTGGGAAGAAAGGTCTTTGACATTCTTATCTCCAGTTGACTGCCCCCCCCAAAAAAAGCTCCCAAAAAACAAAAAACAAAAAGAAAAAAAAAATGGGACAGGAATCTGTGGCTCCAGTGGCAGAGTGCTATCCTTGATCAAAAAAGCTCAGGGACAAAGACTAGGCCCCAAATTCAATTCCTGCACCAAAAAGAAACCCACAGAAAATCCCAGTGCAGTCACTAGGGAATGAGTAGACCAGCTCTATCAAGCAATTCCTGCTGATGGAGCATCTTGAATTATGTAAGCATTTTCTTTATGTCTTCAAATACTCGAAAATAAAATCTCTCTAATTTTTCTGGAAATAAACTGCCATTTTCATCAATCTACCATCTTCTCACTGTTGAAAGATTTGGGTATAAAATACTTAATCCAGCCAGGCATGGTGGCTCATGCCTGGAATCCTAGTTACTTAGGAGGCTGAGACCTGAGGATCGCGGTTCAAACAAGGCCGAGCACTGCAAAGCCCATGAGACTCTTACTGCTAATGAATCATCAGAAAACCGGAAGTAGTGCTGTGGCTCCAATGACAGGGCGGTAGCCTTGAGCTTGATCAGGAATAACGCCCATGCCCAGAGTTCAAGTCCCAGGACCGATAAAAAAAAAAAGATATGAAAAAAAAGATATGTAATCTTTGAAGACAAGAGCAGAGTACAAGCAGAGTGATGAGAAGTAGCTGGAGTCTTGTAGAGTGGGAAAGCCCTGGGCCTGGCCAGGGTCCATGGGATAGCAGCCTCCTCTTACTGTTACCCGAAGAAGGTGAAAATGCACATTTTAATGTGGAGTATTCTAATACTGAAGGCATTCAAAATTAATGAATTATTTTTAATTACTGAATGGAAATTTTTTAATCCATCATTCTTGTTAGAATGAATCATCTCACTCTAGCAAGGGGAAAGTTCTTGGGTTCTGATTTGTGGTGATTAGTACATTTTTTTCTTTCTGTGTGGTTCATTGGTAGAAACTGATAAATTGCCAATCAATGTAAGGTACAATATTTTATCCTCTCTGAACATCTCCTAGGTTATTAATGACATTTTGTTATTTTCTTTCCTTTTGCAAGGTATAACTGTTCAAAAATCTAGGTGATCTATTTTGGGACTTTTCTTCAAATCAGTGTGGCCTACTTTCTTCATTTTGCGAATGAGAAAAAGATGACATACAAGAAAGAACACATGTCTCCTTTGGTTGTTCTATGACTCACTCAGTAACATTCCTTCCCAAAGACTATTGGTTGTTGCAAAGTACATTTCATTTGTATTAAGTATTATCGGATACAGTTGCTTTAAAAATGTATTTATTTGCTGCTGATTGCTGTTGATATATTGTCTGTCTACTTTATCTTAATATTTCACGAGTGAGAATCTGCAGAAGAAAAGTGCCTCAGAATTCTCTGAATTGCTTGTCTCATACAGGCATAACATTTAGTCTTATGATCAATAAAATCTCAACCTAACCTTCACTGGTGCGTTTTTAACTTAAGAATGTGATATAAAATGATTGTATATGAAGAAAATGAGAAAAAAATTAGTTTTATAGCCATTTGGGCTTTACCTGGGACACATCTAAGACTCTACTATATATTTTAATACTTATAAGTTCATCTTCAAAATAGATGCAAATGACTCTGTGGAAGAGGCGCCTGTTAAAATAAGTAGGACACGTGGGGATTAAAGATGATCTCCCTAATGAAATACAGAGCTTCAGTGCTGTGAGAAAATTTAGACTTGGGCCAAGAATCAAAGAGGAGCTCAATAGCCTTCAGGAGGCGTTTTTATAGTCTGGGATCAAGGAGGCTTCGTCTGCTGAAGTGTTGGAGGACTAGTAATGGTCTCCTAATCTAGGAGGTGCTTTTATATTGTTTTCTTTGCAATTTCTGAGACTGTTAAAGCTTAAAAGTAAGAAGTTGCAGGCTGGAAATCAGATGTCATCTCGCTGCAAGGTGTCCCACCTTAGTTCAGTGTCCTATGATGTTCAGGAGGCTGTGGAATGCTTTTAGACCTCTCTTCAAAGTTAGGGATGTTAAACAGTTGCAGTCATTTCCATCAATCCTACAGGCAGAAAAATAGAGATGGGGAGAGGTGGACATGAAGCCATAGTCACAGAGATCTAACCTTTTGAAGGGAGAGTACCAATTTGCATATAATTACTTGGAGACATGACATTTGGTTCTTCCACACCAACGTGGCCTGCAAGTCAGTATTTGGGTATATATTTGCATTATCGTTTGGTTTGAATGTTTATTGGAGAAATCAAAGCAACTCAGGATAAATGTGGATGTCTTAAAACTGAAAATTGATCATCATCACTTTTAAAAAGTGAAGAAAACAGTCTATGAAATGCAGTAATGTCATATCTTATAAGAAATTAGTTTCTTTATGTTAGAACATGCAAAAATCAAAAGGGGGCCAATATTATGCCAATATTACTCATTTCCCATACAGTACAGCAATCTTGTTTCTTATTTCTTATTAGTAGATTTGCCTCTTATTTACACGTATGTCAAGACATAATGGCAAATATGCAAAGTATGATTCCATAGTGCTTGCTTTCTGTAATTCTGATTCTAGTTTACTTATTTAGTATTTGTCAATCTCATTTCATGCACATTAAAAATGCTGTTGCTAACACAGATACAGAGACACACACACAGACCCAAAGACAAAAATGCAGAGAGACACACAGATACACAGACACACACAGACCGAAACACAGAGAGACACACTGACAGACACACAGACACACAAAGACACACACATAGTCAGACACACAGACAAACCGACAAACACACATACACACAGACACACACAGACAAACACACAGACAGACACCCAGGCAGACACATTAACACACAAACACACAGACTCACACACAGGCACACAGATACACAGAGAGACAGACAGACAGACAGACAGACACACACACACACACACACAGGAAGACAGACATACAGACACACACTCAGACTCACACAGACACACAGGCAGACACACACAGACAGACCCACAGATACACACACAGACACACAGGCACACACAGAGACACACCGACAGACACCCAGACACCCAGACACCCAGACACAGACACACAGACACACACACATAGACAGAAACACAAACAGGAACACAGAAGCACAGACACACACTCAGAAAAAAAAAACACAACGCTGTTGCTAGAACTGTATTTTGAAGAAACACCAATTACATATATGATTAAAGTGAAAAAAAGCACTCTTTGTTTTTCAAATGTCTGTATATTGGGAAGTCCTTATATATTTATGTAAGTAAATATATATATTATTAATGATTAATTACTTAATCACTATTGGTCTTAACAAGGTATTCTATAGGGCAGTTGAGTGCTCTAAAAGCAATTCCAAAAGGCTTTGAAAACTTATGTTAGCAGTTATTTTTATAAAGTTATCAATGGAATTTTTGATCTTATGATCTCCAGTCTATTTAAAAATTAGAAAATTGACTAAGTAAAGTCTGGCAAAAATGTTTAAGTTTTAGGGCAAACAAGGCTGTAAAACTTGCCATGCGGTTTGGGAGGTTAGCCTAGTGGTAGAGTGCTTGCCACAAAGACCTGGGTTCAATTCCTCTGTACCACATACAAAGGAAAAAGCCAGAAATAATGTTGTGGCTCAAGTGGTAGAGCTAGCCTTAAGAAAGACCAAGGACAGTGCTCAGGCCCTAAGTTCAAGGCCCAGGACTGGCAAAAAAATTTGCCATGCTCCTTTTATTAAATTAATAACCAACGGTATGTCTATAAAAGTCTTGTAACTTGAAAATAATCATTGGTGTTGGAAGAATCATGAGTTTTATTTAGTTGAATAGTAAAACCAATGTTTCCTGAGTTTTACTTTTAGAATGTCTCATCATGGACATATAATAGGCCTAAAAAGATTGGATTTTTTTTTGCTTGTAGGTGATCTTTTACTCAGAATGACTGCTTGTAGAATGGCTAAGTGAAATTAGCTGTTACTTAAGGTAAAAATGCTTCATATGACATGTGTTGCTTAGCACAGGGTCTTTTAATCCAGTCCTGGGTTTGCACTGGGAGCTCCCAAGCACCAATATAAACTGTGTATCACTTTCTGAGATATCACTCTGAGGACTAAATAGGAAAATTCTTTATTTTAAAGCATGTCATAGTTATGTGTTGAGGCAGTGTTGTACAGTGTAGTGTAAAGGCTTTGCTTTTGTTTAGTTAAATCTTGAAGTACTACCTCTTCAACAACTCATCTTACCAGTATTAGCTTTTTCAGCCTCCCTAACCCTATTAAATCACAGTTGATCAATCTTTAAAATATACCAAATATATCTAGCAAATAAAGATGTGTGTATGAAATAAAATAATACTTATAAAACATATAGCCCTCAAACCAAGCATGTTTTAGATGTTTAGCAAATTTGGGGGCTCAAGTTTATAATTCTTTGAGATTCTGTGAGACCCTTATCTACAATTAGCTACTGCCCTGCCCAAATAAAGCTGGAAGGAGAGGTGTGGTTCACATTGTAGAGCACTAGTCTTATGCACACACACAAAAAATCCTAAGATTCTGAAGAGTTTGAGAGAGGGTAGAGGGACAGGAGCTCTCATGCCTCCATGGCGCCTCTGTGTAAGAAGGTTGTGAAGTAGCATGTTAATGCCAATCATTCACATTGGATGGACTACCACGTGTACTTCTGACAGAACTGCAAATGCATGCACACCAGCACACACATACAACGCCATTCACAAAAGCATCACTCATGAGTATCCAAAGGAAAATCCTCCATGTCCATCATAAATATTTTATATTTAGTCAAAAAAATGAATCAATGGATACACTTGAATAGATAAGCCTTGCAAATGAGATTGAGAAAAAGTGCATGGCACACACTGCATAGAAGTAAAGAGTAGGAAAAACAACACAAAATGAAACAATGAGTAGGCAAATCACAATGTATAATTTTAGAATTCATGACAGAGGTGGCCTTTGGGGAGGAGTGGTTTTTATGATAACTAAAAGTTCATTCTATTTAATGGTGGTTTCTAATCTAAAAAGAATGTAGCCAAATCTTTTAAGTAATCAAACCAATTTTCTCATGTGAACCCCCCAATCAAACTCAATGTAGCAAGCAATTAAAAGAAGAGTCCTCTGATGTATACAAAGGGGAGATATCTGAGACTGTCCTGTCCTTACCTTCTGCTAAAGCTCATTTCACAGCTGGAATAAACCCATTAAGTTCCATTTCTAAAGCTCGATTTGACCAACCCATTTCTCCATTTAAAAAATTTAGATTCCTCCTTGTCAAAAATTACTAAAGTAGTTCTACCTTGTGATGCAAACTCCCTAGATCTTCAAGCTATACCAAATCTCTTTCTGTGTCCATTCATACACTATTTGAATTTGCATACGTGAGAGTGCCGTTGCTTGGAATCCTCTGGCCTCTCTTGCTTATGGTCAATTTCTGACTCTCACATTGCTGTGTAAGGTCTTTGTGAGAACTGTTTGGGGCAAGGTGATCTTTCCTGAAAACAGATTGAAAAATCATATACTTATCTGTTTTCTCCACTGGTTTATGAAAGTCTCAAATTAGTAACACAGCCTGCATCTTTATATCTTCCTTTTCTTCCATGAACTACAGCCATTATGATGTCTGGCAGGTAGAAAGAATCCATTCAATATTTTCTGAACAACAACAAAAAGCAAACAAAAAGCCCAAATCAAATATTTGTACATTATGCAAATAAAATAAAATAAACTTGATTGAATAGAATGAGGGTGAAAATGAGTTTTAAGGGTACATTATTCTATTATTTCTAATATTAGACTATTTCAAATAATAATTCAATGATGTAATTTTTTGTTATAAAGTTTCCTTTGCATCACAATTTTTTCTTTTACCAAACAGTAGACTTTTCCTAAATGCACACTTTAGAGAATAATCCTAGCCCAGCAAAAGATCTGCTTGCTAAGAGAAGTTGGTGCTTGTTTACTTCAAAGGAAAGGAGAGCTGTTTAAGGGCGCTGCAATTCTGAACTTCTGCTCAGTATACAAAACTCAAAGGAAATTCCCCCTTAATCTTATACCTTAGCCTTATTTCTTGAGCTTCAAATTCCATCATAATCTTTTGTCTGGAGTTCTAATCTTTACCACTTGATAGGATATTTTGCAATAACCTCTTCATGATTGTAGAGATTAATCCTTAACTATAGGTTAGTCGTTGTTGGCCTTTATTAGACAAAGCTGTCTCCCTCCTTCCCTCCCTCCCTCCCTTTCTTTTTTCCATATATATTTTTTCATATATTTTTATTGTAATTAATAGAAGGGTTATATTCACCAGATAGAAGGTGCATTACTTCACAAACATTGATACCCTTTCTCTTGTCTTGGTCCCCATTTCCCTTCCCCCACTCCCATGCCTCATTATGTTTTCTCCCCTTCCCTATCCAATTTCAAATAATCAAATAAACATATATAAATATATCAGATAACCATGTGAAATACTGTAACAATATGAGATAACCAAGGGACAGCAAAAAGATGAGAGATAACAGTACATTAAGGACAACAATCACTTATTATATGGCTTTTGTTTCTATATCCTAGAGGACCTTTCATTTAGCATCATACTATATGGCCTTATGTATCTAGGTTTTGCTCTTTTGCAAATCTCTGCTAGGAGAGCCCAAGGTTTCTACTGATTATGACGAATGAGGGAAACCATTGAGCCTAAGTTCCTTTGAGTCTGGCTTACTTCACTTAATATGATTTTTTCTAAGTCTTTCCATTTCCTAACAAATGGGGAGATGTCGTTCTTTCTGACAGCAGCATAGAATTCCATTGTGTACAAATACCACATCTTGTTGATCCATTCATCAACTGAGGGACATCTAGGTTGGTTCCATATCCTTGCTATGGTAAATAGTGCTGCAATGAACATTTTGTGCTAGTGGATTTAGTATGTCCTTGTTTCTGGATGATTGGGTAAATGCCAAGTAGTGGAATTGCTGGGTCATAGGGGAGCTCTGTGTTTAGTCTTTTGAGGAACTGCCATACTGATTTCCACTTTCTTTTTCTCTCACTCTCTCATTCTTTTCTTTCTTCTCTCTCCCTCTCCCTCTCCCTCTCTCTTTCTTCTTCTTTTCCTCCTCCTCTTCCTTCTTCTCCTCTACCTCCTCCTCCTCCTCCTCCTCCTCCTCCTCCTCCTTTTCTCCTCCTCCTTCTTCTTTGTGGTTCTGAGTCTTGAACTCAGGTTTAGGTGCTGTCTCTGAGATTTTTGCTCAATACTAGTACTCTACTACTTGAGCCACCACTCCACTTCTGGTATACTTTGATGGTTATTGGAGGCAAGAATCTCATGGACTTTCATATACAGCCTGTCTTAAAACCTTGATCCTCAGATATCAGCCTTCTGAGTAGTTAGAACTACAGATGTGAGCTACCAGCACCTGGCTGCAAGCTGCTATTTTGAAAGAAACTTTAATTACAAATATTTCAGGGTTTCTCTGTTTCAATTTATTGATCTTGTAGATGCCAAGAAGAGTGTGTGATATAAGTTTAGAGCTCCCCTATGACCCAGCAATTCCACTACTTGGCATTTACTCAACCATCCAGAAACTAGGGCATACTAAATCCACTAGCACAACAATATTCATTGCAGCATTATTCACCATAAATGGAAAGACTTAGAAAAGATCATATTAAATGAAGTAAGCCAGACTCAAAGGGACTTAGGCTCAATGGTTTCCTTCATTTGTCATAGTCAGTAGAAACCTTGGGCTCTATTAGCAGAGATTTGCAATAGAGCAAAACCTTGATACATAAAAGGCCATATAGTATGAAGCTAATTGAAAGGACCTCCAGGATATTGAAACAAAAGCCATGTAATGAGTGATTGTTGTCCTTAATGTACTATGTTATCACTTATCTCTTTTGCTGTCCCTTGGTTATATCATATTGTTACAGTATCTCACTTTGTTATCTGATATATTGGATATATTTGTATTTGGTTATTTGAAATTGGATAGGGAAGGGGGGAAAGCCAAGATGGGGGGGTGGGAGGGAGGGTAATGGGGACCAAGACATGTGAAAGGGTATCAATGTATGTGAATTAATGCATCTTCTATCTGGCAAATATCATGTAACCCTTTTATAAATTACAATAAAAATATTAAAAAAAAGAAATCGGATAGGGAAGGGGGGAAAACAAGATGAGGGGTGTGGGGGTGGGGGAAGGGAAATGGGGACCAAGACATGAGAAAGGGTATCAATGTATGTGAAGTAATGTACCTTCTATCTGGTGAATATAATGTAACCCTTCTATTAATTACAATAAAATATATGAAAAAAATAAGTTTGTGGCTATTATTTTCTTTTTCTTTTTAACCCATCCTGCGGTTTGAATTCAGGGCCTTGGGCACGGTCCTCGGGCTTTCTCAAGGCTAACACTCTACTGGTTGAGCCACAGCACCACTTTCAGCCTTTTCTGTGTTTATGGTACTGAGGAATCAAACGCAGAGCTTTGAGGATACTAGACAAGCGTTCTACTACTTGGCTTCACTCCCAGTCCCGAGTATGTGGCTATTCTTTAAAAGGCAAACTCTTAGAGGGCAGAGTCCTGGATTCTTGAAGGAATGCTGAAAGGTGGTAAAATTATGAGTAAATTGTCATAAATAGAATTTAATATTTTAATTTGTAAAAAGCTGGTACTAATGCAAATGTATTTGTCTTTTAATCCGTAATTAAAAAGAATGCATCCATGATGGCTAAGCATTAATATGCCATTTGTTTTTTTGTTTTTTAGTTTTATATTTTTTATTGTAATTAATAAAAGGGTTACATGATATTTGCCAGATAGAGGGTGCATTAATTCACATATATTGATACCCTTTCACATGTCTTGGTCCCCATTACCCTCCCCTCCACCACTCCCCCCCACCCCGTCTTGGTTTTCTTGTTTTATAAACTGTTTGCTGTAGGCAAATGATGGTTGACCAGATGGGGATATTTTTGCTACTCTGACATGTGAATAAATACCATAAGATTTATTCTTTTTAATTGTTGTTACATTTCTCTTAATTTTAGGTAAGTTTTCATATGTAATAGAAGAAAATAATACAGAAAACAGAGAGCATAGGATTGGATCTTGAATAGCAGCTTTAAAAGAGATCTTCTCTTGGGCTGGGAAGGTGGATTAGTGGTAGAGTGCTTGCCTAGAGTGTGTGAAGCCCTGAGTTTGACTCCTCAGTACCACATACACAAAAAAAGCCAGAAGTGGTGCTGTGGCTCAAGTGTTAGGGTGCTAGCCTTGAGCAAATAAGCTCAGTGACAGTGATCAGGACCTGAGTTCAAGCCCCAGGACTGGCAAAAAAAAGAGCCTCTTTCCTTCTCTCACTCCCTTCCCTCTCTTCTATTCTTTCCTTCTTCCTACCTTTACCTCCTCATTCATGTCTCAGACTCTATCTAGGGACACAGGAAGTTTATCTGGTACTTTTCTTTTGTGCTAGTCCTCAGGCTTGAACTCAGAGTCAGGGTGCTATCTCTGAGCCTCTTTGTGCACTCTATCACTTGCTTGAGCCACAGGACCACTTCCAGGTTTTTCTGAGTAGATTTTTGGAGATAAGTCTCACAGACCTTCCTGCCCAGGCTAACTTTGAACCTTGATCCTCAGATCTCAGATTCCAGATTCCTGTGTAGCTAGGCTTAACAGATGTGAGCTACTGGCTCCTGGCTGACTTTGCTTTTTTTTTTTTAATAGCACTATTGTGAGGTATTACTGCAAACTTTTAAAGTATACATATTAACAAATCTTGACATATGTATATGCCTGTGAAAATGATCAACATAGTCAAGATAATAAGCATTTCCACAAAACCCCAGACTTTCTTCCTATCCTTTTTCAATCTCTTTCTGTCTCGTGTCCTTTTTCTTTCCTAGGACTCTCCTTATTCTGTTCTTAGATAGACCTTAGACAGAGTAATTTTAACTTTCCAAATTTAAAATAAATTACTGTTTATTTAACAACATATTTATATAATTGATATGCATAATCTATGAAGAGTGTGCATGAACAAGCTCTCACACATGTCTACCATGTTGGCTTAACACAACTGTAGATTAATATATCATAAACTGTACAGAATGCTAATGAGGAAGACAGTAATAACCAAAACTGGTTAAATTTGTAGTTCATATGATTGTTCCAGGTAGAAATGAAAAGTTGTGGGTTTGACTATACTCCTCTAAAGCAAAAGTTATAGATCATTTTATGAAACTGAACAATCATGTATCTCCTCATGCCTGATCTCAGTACAGTTATTTCCACTCTCTTTGCTCCTTTTTTTCTATACCCTTGATCCCTGTCCTCAGCTTATGTGGAAACATAACCTAATGGTATGTATAGAAACAGTGTCTTCATTATTATGAGATAATTGTGCTGTAGCTCCATTTATTTGTTGAATGTTGCTGAAGAATAATGCATAATTTATTATATATGCATTTTTATACACGAATACATAAATCTTCGGAGGAAAATTGTTGGACAGATACTTTTAGGAACAATCAAACTGCAATGATTTACATTTTCCTTTTATGGTAATTCAACAGAAATAGGACATTGCAAACTAAGGTTACTTATTTAGAAAGAGGATAGGTATATATAATATCTATTTAATAAGAGAAGGACATAAAATAATTTTGCCACTTTTCTCATCTTTATTATTTTCTCTTTGCTTGAGATTTTAAAAGTACGATTATGAACCTCAGCCTTTGAAAACCTACTTTGAAAGTAGGCTGCTGTACAACTTGGCTATTGCTCTTTTATACCATCTGGGTGACTAAATCTTCAAACACCTCAGGTGTCTTGAGGAACTAGCAATGGACCGTTAAACAACCATATTATGCCATAAAGGGATATTCCTGGCAGTAGTTGACCCATGCCATTATGCTCTTCCTTACACGTCTTCTAAAATAACAGTCAGACAGCTTTATGTACCAGCATGTAGCATGGTAACGTGATCTCAGTCAGGTTATAGGGATCACGTTCTGCTCAGATATATTGACCTGTAGTCAAACCATGAGTAATATGTCAGTCACAGATGCATTACCAATTCAAGAACCTTTTTCTAAACTGTGACATATTTTGGCATATGTCTCTTTTGTGGGAATCTTCAACTGACATCATAATTATGTGAAAAACGAAATGTGTTTCGGAGTCATGTTTTTCTTTGCTTAGTGTGTATGCTCCAATCAACTAGCAGTCAACTTCATGGAATAGCCTTCATGCATGTCTTTGGGAATGCTTTGTGTTCAGTAAAGTCAAATGAAGCAGGTGAAAAAGTAAAGGAAAATAACTATCAGGAATGGTGCATAAATTGTCTGATGTATGTAGGTAACTTGAAAGAGGGGTAGGAACCAATTTTTCAAATAGAGTTTGGTTCATTATGGAAGATAAGATTCTGTAGAAGAGTAGAAAAATTACAAAGAGGAGGATTTTAGAAAAATACTTAGTATCTTAGTAACTAAGCTTGGGCCACAGACAAGCTTAAAATCATAGACCATTAGAAATGGGAGACAATATATACCAGCAAGTCAGAATTCACAGGAAGAGGGTGCTGAGAAACAGAGAAAGCAACACCCTCAAGGAGACTGTTACTTGAAGAGCTATTAGAATTCAGTTATTCTACATGAAAGACGTCAGCCACAAAAGAACACATATGCTGTCTTATTTATATGAAATGTCCAGAACCGATACATTTATAGAATCAGAGGATCAGTGGTTACTTGGTGGGGGATGGGAAAGGTCTCAGGAGACCTGGCAGCGGCCACTTATGAGCATGGGCTTCTCTGTGGAATGATGACCAGCTTGTCATATTACACAGAAGAGATATTGTATACCTGTGAAGATACTAGAACACCTTTAGCTGTGGATATGCCTTATACTCAACCTTCAAATGAGTAAACCTCATGGTCAAAATGAATGGTGTCGTGTATAATTTATATAGCAATAAAACTGCCTCATAAAACTTAAAAAGTTGAAGAAGTAAGATTTGGCATATAATTGGCTTAAAGAAGTTAGGTAGGCCCAGGAGTATGGCCTAGTGGCAGAGTACTTGCCTCACAAGCACGAAGTCCTGGGTTCGATTCCTGGGTACCACATACACAGAAAAAGCTGGAAGTGGTATTGTGGCTCAAGTGGTAGAGCTCTAGCCTTGAGAAAGCTCAAGGACAATGTTCAGGCTTTGAGTTCAAGCCCAAGGACTGACAAAAGAAAAAGGAAGACTAGACTGTATATGTATAATCTATTCTCCTTAAATTATATTTTAATATATTAGTAAATAATATTAACTCATATGTTCCCTAGAGGGCATTAATTCAAAAATTACAAAGATATATTTGAAGAAAATATTAATATAAATGATTAATACTGTTATTAATATTATATTATATGCTTCTAATATAGAATATGTAATTATATAATGCATTGCATGATTTAATACATATGTACTAAATAATATATAACACAATATATTATATACTAAATTTTTCTTTGTTTTTTATTTCTTCTTGTTAATTTTTTCTCTTTTCTTTCTTTGTTCTCTTCTGTGTGGGGGTGGGTGGAGTGGGTCGTGGAGCTTGCACTCAGGGCCTGAGATTTTGTGCTCAAGGCTAGCCTTCTACTATTTGAGTCACAGCTACACTTTTGGATTCTTGTTGTCTACTTGGTGATAATATATAATGTATTATTAATATATCATATATAATATATTATATAACACTACATTATCAATATATTAACTATAATAGGACATAATATATAAAATATAGAATATAACATATATGTATAATTATATTATTAATAATATTACCATAAATATTAATATAAATTTAATCATTTGCATCTATAAAATCTGTTTACAAACTCTGACCTGGCACATATCTTCCATGCCAAGGCCCTGGATGTTTTCTGCTCTGTGATCAATAGATACACTGGTAAGTAACAGATAAATATAAACAGGACACAGTAGTGATACATCTCTATAATCTCAGCTCTCAGAAGGCTGTAGCAGGAGGATTGCAAGTCTGAGGTCAGCGTATAAGATAAAGCAAGCTGAGACAAGACAAAAATCTGTGGTGAAACCCTGTCTTTTTTTCTTGTCGAGCTGTAGACTGCTTCCTTTGCTCCTTTCTAGTCCTCATTTCTAGCCTAAATTTTCTCACGGACTTTCTTGCTCAGACTGGCTTCGAACTGAGATTCTCGTATCTTAGCTTCTTAAGTAGCAAGGATTGCAGCGTTAGCCACCAGTGCTCTGCTCTATTAGTATCAATGAGATCTCTAATTAGAAAATCATCTTCATTAGAAACACAGGGATATCTCGTTTTGACATGTTCATATCTCCATACACTGTACCTTGATCAGAATCATCCTCTAGTCATTCTCTCTTCTTCCCCCCTACTTCCAAAACCAATCCCCACGAGCTTGTTTCACACACATGCATGAAGTATTTAGCCATATTTACTTTCCTTCCCTCCCTATTCGACACCCACTCCTACTAGTACCCTCGTCCAAGGCAGAATATGTTCACATTCCCAGCCTTTATATATTGTCAGTGTGTACTAATTGTTCAAAAGGGTTTCTCTGTGGCCTTTCAGCCATCCAAATACCATATTTCTTGGTACTGTAAGAATGAGTCATGAGCTTCCAGCAACAGCCTGCCACAGGTTCAACTACAGGGCTACAGAAGGAAAACTCCATGTAGTAGGATTTCCTGGTAATCCATCTGTATGCATACTGAAGTGGCCCCAAATGGCTTTTGCCTCTGATTCCATGCCTCCAGCTCCTTCTGTGTGGCACCTGATTTCAAATACAGTTTCTAATGTGCTATATAAACTTTGTTTTTGACACCTGGAAACTATTAGCTTATAGATATCTGTCTAGTTTTTCAAACACATCTCTGTCCAGACTTTTAATATTTGTAGATTTCTCAAAAAATTTCATCTCTGACTCTTTCATGATTTGCCCCCTGCTTATACCTTCAGAAGTAGTGAAGGAATCCTTTTTATACTTTCCATTTATTGTTACCAGAGTATCACAAAATTACGATAGAAAATAAAAAGGACAAGTAGCCTACGAAGAAATTCATATAAACTATTAAGACTTAGAATTTTAGGTGTTTATTTTGTTATGGTAACATAACAAAACATGAACAGAAAAGTACCTCCACAGAGTCCTTCCCGACACCTTCCATTCCTGCTACGTTTGTAGTTCATGCAGAGACAAACTAGTGGTTCTTTCATTCATTACTTCTCAGTGCTAACGATTAATGAAGGTCTTTCTTAGAAGTTCAGAAGAGGTCAAGTGATTGTTTTCCTCTTGTTACTTCGAGGATTTTTCTGGTGTGTGGGGCATTTATGCCATCTACATATTAGTCATTCATGGGGCTTTCCTGTGTAATAACTTTTATAAGAATGATTTCAAAGGAGAGCAGAGATGTGTTTATAGACATCCACCACGCCCCTTCCCTGTGTTTTGCCAGCGCTAGTACAAGAACTCTTTGAAGATTCAACATCAGGTAGAGTCTAAAAAAAGAACCCCTTTTTTTCTAGATATATTTGCTAAGTTTAAAAAACTGCTCACAACCAGGTGTAGGGAAAAATTAGGAGTTAGTGACTTAGAATTTTCGATTTAAGTGATAGAATTAAGAAAGCTATAGATTTACTCACTTATACCCTAGTTAAATTTATGTAATTGTTACCACCCTCTTTCCTTAGTTATTTTTCACCGGCCTGTATTGAAGAGTGTACACAAAGCCATATCACCTCAATATTAGCGCGCGCGCACGCGTGTGTGTGTGTGTGTGTGCGCGCGCGCGCGCGCGCGCGTGCGTGCACATGCGTGCATGCTCATGTCAGTCCTGGGGCTTGAAGTCAGTGCCTGGGCACTGTTTCTCAGCTTTTGTGCTAGAAAATAGCACAGCTGCACTTCTAGTTTTTTTATTGTATTTTATTGTCAGAGTGATATACAGAGCAGTTATGATTACATTAATCAGGTGGTGGGTACATAACTTTTTACCCCTTCCCATGTTTTTCTCCCACTTCCCTTCTCCTTCCCCCTCCTAATCATCTTGTTTTCCCCTCCCCCTCTCTATTTCAAACAAACAAATAAATGTATATAGAATATATCAGGTACCAAAGTCAGATACAGTAACAACATGAGATAAACCATAAGGGGGGCAAGAGAGAAAAGAAATAACTTCACATAATACATTAAGAAAAACAATCACAAAGATAAACCTCTTGTTTTCATATCCTGGAGTTCATTTCACTTAGCCTCATTCTATTTGGCCATATGTAACTAGCTTTTGAGCTACTGTGATCCTCTGCTAGGAGAATTTGTTCAAACCATGCTGACAACTGCCTGTAAGATGAAAAAAAAGTAACAACTCAGAATGACAAGACAGTAAAGGCATGTTAACCACTGTTTAGGTTTCTCATTAGGAGAGAGCATAGGTTGCAGTTCTGCTAGTGTCACAGCTGTTATTAATGCTTACGAATGAAGAGCTCAGTGTCCTAGACTGTATTTTGAGCCCACAGGTGCCAAGAACTCTTAGAGTTTATAGTCTAAGATTTTAAAAAATGGTCAAGCCTTTAAACTACTTCATCATTGGTGATTTCATTTATATTTATTATTTTATTTTAATAGTTAACAGTAACACTATTTTTATTCTGTTCCCTCTTTTGACCGCTAAGTAAATTGAAATAGAAAAATGTTAATATTGGACATATCTATCTCCTTGACCTCCAGTTCAACAAACACTGATAATGTAGAATAGTGAGACAGCAATTGATTCAAGTTGAAAAGAATCCTTTGTTTATTGCAATGCTCACCGTATGTGTTTCCTCTGGAATGAAAGGAAAGTTACAGCCCAGGGGTAACTGCTGGTTTTCTCTTTTTAGATAATTTGAAGGAAAGGATATATTTACTACTGTCCATTCAACATCTCTGTGCTGAAAAGCCTTTCCCTTCTCATCAAGATTTGTCTTCCCACTGCATTTTCTAACTTCCTTTCTTAAAATATGTGCTAAAGGGCCCAATTCTTCATGGAATTTTTCTGGCAATCTGGAGGGTAAACTATACAGACGGTAAACCCAGGGGCCTATTGGCCTTGATAATAATACCTGAAAACAGAGACTCTTGGTCTTCTGCAGGCATCTGTCTCTGTAAACACATCCCACATCAAGCATACCCAAATAACAGTCACTAAGATGGACTGAAAATAGAGGAGGAAAAAAAACTCACAGGGGAAGAAAAATTTGGGCAGGACAAAACAAGAGCATGTAGGATAACCATGATCTATCAACTATCACACCACTGAGGTATCTATCTTTATAGTGAGGAGAATTTTGCTTGTACTAGTGTGTTTTTATATATAGCTTGATTACCACTGTGTAGAGGACTTTGAAAATCCATCTTCCTATTGTCATTTACAAAATCATCCACCATTGTGACAGATTATGAAAAGAAAATTCAGTGCCAAATGATGCAGACCATTACACTGACTAGACAGATACTCTGTTTCCTTCATCATCCCAAGCTAGGCTAAGTGTTTATAATAAGCAAATGCCACTGTGGTAAAATTCTGTAATTCACTCGACTGAGTTTTAAACTGGATTAGTTTAAAGGTCATAAGATACTAATGGTTCATGAAATGATAAATCCTTGAAATGTAAAATCTGGCACTGTTTTCCTCTAAGAATTATTAAGAGTTTGAAATGGGATGGAAATGAGGAAATGGCAAGATTTTAGCAAAGGTCAAAAAAATGAGTAGGTCAGACTCACTTCTATCCATTAAGAAACAGTGTAGCAGAACTTTACATTAGTCCTAAAAATAGTCTTCCTGATTTGGAGAAGATTTGTGTATATGCAGACCTTTCATTTTCTTCCCTACAGAGATCTTCCCGTTGGAATTCTTACTGAGTGGGTAAAAGGTGTTTCTCTCACCCACTCCTTTTCTTTCTCTCTCTCTCCTCTTCTTCTTTTTGATTGGGGTTAAACCCAAGACCTTTTGTATGCTACAAAGTTCCTGTCATTCAGTCACACCCCAGCACAGAAAACTTTTACCTTTGATGATACGATCTATTCTGGGATGGGTAGGGGAGGTTCAAGAGATACAGGTAGACTCTCCTTTGCTTGTTACATTGCTTCACAGTGCACACTCAATACGAAAGACCTTCCATCAAGGTGTCTTTGTAATGTAATTTGTGTATAAATATGTGAGTGTACTTGATACAATGGCACATAAAATATAGTTCATGTTATATATGCATAAGAAAATATAATGAACAATTAACTGCTTATATTGTGAGCAACACTTAGTAAGAGATAAATGTCCAGAGTGTTCGGATTTAGTGGTTTGTACTTCTCCTTGTCTATTTTCAGCCAGAAAACAGAGTCCTTCTTCCTCTATTTCCTTCTCCTTCTGCTGCTTTTCTTCTCTTTCTTTTCTTTTTTTTATTCTTAAAGTTTTATTTTCTTTTTTTATATTTTTATTGCAATTAATAGAAGGGTTACATGATATTTGCCAGATAAATGGTGCATTAATTCCCATACATTGATACCCTTTCATATGTCTTGGTCCCCATTTCCCTCCCCCCACCCCCACCCCTCATCTTGTTTTCCCCCCTTCCTTATCCAATTTCAAATAACCAAATACAAATAAATCAACAGCTCAAAAAATTGAATCAATCTTTTCTTTTTTTTGTATCTTTGGTACAGGGTCTTGCTTTGTAGCCCATACTGTCCTTAAGACTATGACCTTCCTGCCTGAGCCTCCCAGAGTGCTGGAATTACAGAAGTACATCATCCTGTCTGGCAATTTCTTCTTTTAAATACAAATGGGTTTTCATGCTAATACCAGGGCTTGAACTTGAGGCCTAACACTCAGTCTCATTTGCCCTTTTTGGCTCATGGCTGATGCTCCACCACTTGAGCCACATCTCCATTTGCTGAATGAGTTTTTATTTCCATATAGATAATTCAAGACTTAATTATTAATTCAAAATGTTAAATACACTTGAAGTTGATTTGGTGTCATTGTTGTGATGTTGGAACTCTATTTCTGTCCCAGAGTAGGATAGGGTTGATGACAGTGTTCCAGTCTTTTTGTGCTTTGAGATAAAAATCTGCAAAAATCAACACCAAGTCAGAAGGCAGTGGCTCACGCCTATGATCCTAATTACTCAGGAGGCTAAGATCTGAGGATTGAGGCCCAAAGTGGTAGAGCACTAGACTTAATTTGAAGAGTTCAGGGACAGCACCCAGACCCTGAATTCAAGCCCCATGACATGCATGTAGACACACACACACACACACACACACACACACACACACTAAATAAAAATAAACAATCAAGACTATGGTCTGGTATCAGAAGAAAATGTACATTGTTAATTGTACTCCATCTGTTTTCCCTGTGGTTGATATTTAAGTCTTTTATTCATTCTTTTTCTGTTTATGTGGGTATCAGTGTATTGATGAAGTTCCTGTTGAGAGATCCCAGCAAACAGTTGATTGTTAGATACTCCAGGATCATATTGACAGATAAATAAATGAAATAAAGCAAGTTTAAAGAAATCTGGCTAGATGGAAAGCAAGTGTTTGACATCAGAGCAATCAACTATAAGAGTAAATTATCTCTAAAAGCATGCCCATAAAAATTTACCTACAATATCAGAATAGAGTATAAAATAAATAATAACGAACACTACAAAGCAATCCTCTATGTGTTAATGTATGTCAGGCTTTGTGTAAAGGGATATCCTGTGTTTTCTCACAAAATTTCTGTGACAGGTACTGCTATTATTTGGGCTTCCCCAAGAAGAAGGTTGAGTGTTTGTTTTGCTCAAGGACCTATTACTAGTGAGTAGGAGCAATAAGATTCAAGTCAAGATGCATATCCATTGGCAGTCCAAATGCCAAGTGTTTGGGAAATAGAGACATGGTTCTGCCAAGTGAGTGGATGTCCACGGGCCAGCACTCAATAAACAGAATAAGAAATTTTTGATATTAATTAGAAATCAATGCTTCAATTTTTTTCAACTCTGCATTGATGAGGTTTCTTTGTTAAGATTTGAACCAGCGTAGATAGATTTTTCTTGACGTAGCACATTTGTATCATAAGTATATAGTGATATAGGAAAAACCTGGATCTCTAAATACTATTCATGCTTCGACATCAATGCAAAGTTTCATGTTCTATTGTATGTTAAGGAATTTTTGTGGTTAGTTTGGTGACTAAGCTGATGGTGTACAATTGCTGCTTGGATGATGATTTTGTGTATACCATAAAGAAAGTTTTCCACCTCAAATAAACCCAGAAGAACGAAGGCAAATTTTGAGAACTATTACATACACATCATAAACATATTTTTATGTTATTGGTGGCATAAAGGTAAATATTTTTTGGCCTTTTTGTATGGTTCTTTTCTTTTTGGTCTTTGAACTATAACTTCTTTACAGTATCTTTAAGCTGATAGGCAAGAAATGCTGTTCATAGGTTAAAAACATATAACAATGTTCTGTTTATGATTCTGTCATTGATTTTTTTAAGCCCAGGAGGGAAAACTAAAAGTTTATTTTAGGATTCACCAACACCTGCTTATCAACTATATATCCAATATAAAATAAAATAGACCCCCATCTTTACAGTCATTATCTTCTTTAGCAAATTGCATCTATTGACTAATTTAATTGTAGCCAATTTTTGTATGAATCTACTTTTTTCTTATTTTGAAGGAAACATTACTAAGGGCAATTGGATATCCATTTATTTTTTTAAACTACAGTTAATTTCCATTAAAAATATTGGCTTCCAATTACCTGTGTGTGCTATGGGCAGAGCAATTCACTTTTGTTATTTTTGAATGCTTGGCAGAATGGACACTTCACTTGTTTGTTACTCACAGTGTTTTACATGACATTGTTCCAAACAACCACATCCAGGAGTGAATGATATCACAAGAATAGAAATACTCCTCTCTGCTGTTGGGGGTGCAGTTTGGAGAGACACAAATCTAGTTTGTGGAGCTTTGCAGCGTGTGGTACTGGAGAAGTGGTCTCGGACTCTAAACGTCTTCTCTTTCCTTAATCAGATAAACTGTCTGGCCTGAAACACAGGGCTTTTCTTTTCACAGACAGCTCTGTTTTCTTCGCATAAGAGATTTTGTATAGCATAAGGACCTGTTTCAGTTGAAAGCCTATTCAATTCCTATAATTTCAGCCACTTTGTGTAACAGTCGTGGGAAAAGCGAGAACATTTCTATACAGTGGTGGGATAGATGTTTTCATCTTTATTTTGGGAAAATCAGAGGTGAGAAAAGGAAAATTCCCTGCTTTGGTCAAGTATAATGAGACCCTTCTATTTTTATAAAGATATTTCTTCCATTCATTTTTCAATGAGGGCTATAACTTTAAAAGCACCAAACATCTCTTTACCACATTGGTACTTGTAAGTAGAATTGAATTATGATAAAGACACAGCCCTAACATTATATTAACAATTGTACCTATTTTATTTTCTGGGTTTTTTTGTTTCTGTGCTGATTCTGGGGCTCATACTCTGAGCCTGGGTGCTCTCCCTGCGCTTCTGCTAGTGCTGTACCACTTGAGCCACAGCACCACTTCTGGCTTAAATCTGAGTAGTTTGTTGGAGATGGGAGTCTCACAGACTTTCTTATTTGCCCTGGCTTTGAACCACCATGATCCTCAGATATCAGCCTCATGAATAACTAGGATTATAGGTGTGAGCTACCAGCTTCCGGTTTTTGCTTTTAACTTTATAGCATTTTGATTTTTCATGGTTTTCTATGACAGAATAACTAGAAGTTATTTTAACGTGTTGACATAAGTTTTACTTTTAAGGTAAATGTTCTACCTCTGAGTTACTACCTAGCTAATTTTTACTTTGCAAAGTATTACAAAAAAAGAAAAGTATTTGGTAACACAATTTCTTGTTTCCTTTTCTTATCTCTCTTCCTTCTTCCCTTTTCTTTCTTCCCCTCCCTCCCTCCCTCCCTCCCTCCCTCCCTCCCTCCCTCCCTCCCTCCCTTCCTCCCTCCCTTCCTTCCTTCCTTCCTTCCTTCCTTCCTTCCTTCCTTCCTTCCTTCCTTCCTTCCTTCCTTCCTTCCTTCCTTCCTTCCTTCCTTCCTTCTTTCCTCTCTCTCTCTCTCTCTCTCTCTCTCTGTCTCTCTCTCTCTCTCTCTGTGTGTCTCTCTCTCTCTGTCTCTCTCTCTCTCTGTGTCTCTCTCTGTCTCTCCCTCTCTGTCTCTCTCTCTGTGTCTCTGTCTCTGTCTCTCTCTGTCTCTGTCTCTGTCTCTCTGTCTGTCTCTGTCTCTGTCTCTGTCTCTGTCTCTCTCTCTCTCTGTCTCTCTCTCTCTCTCTCTCTCTCTCTCTCCCTCTCTCTCTCTCTCTCTCTCTCTCTCTCTCTGTGTGTGTCTCTGTGTGTCTCTCTCTTTGTCTCTCTCTTTCTGAATTTGGACAAATTATCCCAACTATTTAGCTGTGTAAATATTTTCTCTGATGTTATCACACAACACATAGCTTTATGAGCGTTCTCATGTATTTGGTAAATTGTTTCTTAACAACCAGCCAGTTTCCGATGTACTTTGGAGTGATCACAATATGTACAAAGAAGAATATAATGTACTGTGGAGATCTTCACTGACCTCCGTCCCTCGTGTTCATGTTGAAGGGATGCAGTGCTTAACAACGAGCCATACACTTGCCCTGTAAATGACAGCAGAGCCATTTTAGTTTATGTAAGATCCCATGAGAGGACTCAGTCAACAGACCCAAAGTTATGGGACTTAAGAATTGAGTGAGAGAAAAATGAAGAAGGGATAGGATAACTATATTTAACAAGAAATGTACTCACTACCTCGTGTATATAACTGTAACACCTCTCTATAGCACCTTGACAATAAAATTAAAATTTAAAAATGCAATTTTTTAAAAAGAATTAATTTATGGAGCAATTCAGGTTTTCCAATCCTTTTTTCTTCATAATTTTTCCTAATTTCTTTTATAATTTTCTGAAACATTCCAAGCCCAATATTTCCCTATATTTTAAGAAGTTTAGATAAAAACTAGCAGGGAATTAATATTTGTAATCTGCTTTTTTCTTTTATTCAAATATGAGCCCTTTGGGGAGCATTTACAATAAAATGAAGTTGATCAAGGCAACATGACCATTTTGGATTCAATAGCTATCTCAATTATTTACAATATTTATAGATCATAATGCTGGAAGACAAATGTGTGTGTGCATGTGTATGTGTGTGTTTAAGCTTTTCATTTCAGGCACCTAATGAAGGCTTTGACCAGCAAGAATAAGAGAAAATCTCATTTGTCTGGTCATTCTCTGAAAGGCATTTCTAGGGCTCTAAGAGGAGTCTAAAGAATAAAGGTGGAAAATCTATGTTACAAAGAATACACATTTAAATTTTGGTGTCTTTTCATAGACAAATCTGAAGTAGTCATATACTCTGATGAGCATGGATATGTGTGAACACTTTTAATATATAGGTTATACGGTTGAATTCCTTAAATATGAATATAAATTGTAATTTGATCATTTCTGCTCAGTACCTGCCAGTATAATTTGGAGCCAATGGCACCTATCTGCACATCTCTATAGCAAAGAATTTTCATTGAAAGAATAAAAAATACTGAAAACTAAGTACTAAGGAAGGTCCTTTACCACTGAGTTATATTCACAGTTATTTTTTTTCACACACACATGTGTGGAGAAGGTGGGAAGAGAGAGAAAAATAGTTGACTGAAGTTGCTAAAGTGTGTACATGTGAATAAATATGTGCCATGTAAAGGAACTGAACCGCATGTGCCCACTGGTTATATTTTTCTCAGTGTAAATATTAATGTTTATTTTAATGGCATAGTAGAAAGTTAATACAAATATCTGTATTCTACTAGTGGCTTTATGTTACTTTATAGTTTTTCTTCCAGGAGGATCCACTTGTCATATTTATACCCATATATAACTATAACTTGGAAAGATGGAGACATTTCTTAGGAAACCAGATGGATGACTGCCAGTTTTGATCAAAGGCAATGTTCTTGGCAGAGTGCTATAAACTTGAGATCACTAGGATTTTCGAAGCAGCTTTCTTGATTAAAGATTTTCACAAATGCATAGAAAAATATTGGAACCATTAATGAATGAGACCTAAATTAATATCAAAATGATGAATATTTTGAATGTGAATATTTGTGGTTATCCCTTAGGATAAAAAATGCTTATAAATAGCAGGGCGCAGTGGCTCACGACTGTAATCCTAGCTACTCAGGAGGCTGAGATCTGAAGATCAAGGTTCAAAGCCAGCCTGGGCACCAAAGGACCTGAGACTCTTATCTCCAATTAACCTCTAGAAAATGGCAAGTGGGGCTTGGCTCAAAGTTAGGGCGGTAGCCTTGATCTGAAGAGCTCAGGGACAGCGCCCAGGCCGAGTTCAAGCCCCATGACCCAGAAAACAAAACTTAAAAAATGCTTAAAAATAAACTAGGTGTTGGGGGCTGAGATCTGAGGATCGGGGTTTGAAGCCAGCCTAGACAGAAAGGCTCATGGAAGACTCTTATCAACAATTAATCACAAGAGCCCGGAGTAGAGCTGTGGCTCAAGGGGTAGAGTGTTAGACTTGAGAAAAAAAGCTCAGAGACAGCTTTCAGGCCAAAGTTCAAGTTCTGTAACCAACACACACACACACACACACACACACACACACACACACACACTATAATATTAACGATTATCTCCTTTTACTGACAGAGAATATTAATTAGTCTGAGGCCTTAGGTTTTTCAGATTTTTAATTATGGTGTTATCTTTAATTCTCAACAGAATTCTATGAAACATCTGTCTGTGTGATCCTTTCCATTCAGCAGCTGTTCTGTTCCAACTAGTCATACGTGTGCTCTTACGCCATCTAGCGGAATTCTCAGGTCACTCATTATAACGTCCAAAAAGTTACCTTTTCAGATAAGTACGCACACAAGAGTTGCATTTAACAGAGCAGTTCAGGAATACAGTGCATCTTGATCAATGTCATCCCCTTCAACATTTTCATCCCTCCTTCCCAACCCACCAATTCCCTCATTTTTTTTCTGAATTTTGTAGGACATACATTGAATTCTTGACTGTATTATGAGCCTCATCTCCACTTCTTTTGTCTATCCCTCTTTTCTCAGTCCCATTGAACCCTCTTTTAAGTACCCATTTCTGGTCTTTATTGTGTTGAACTTTTACTTTTCCTCTCTAAAGAATTACATGATTTGAGTTCTGTCTTGAATCTGCCATATTTCATTGAATACATTTGTGTACACTTGCATTCCCCCTATCCCAGCATATTACTTATAAGTTTATAAGTGAATTCATTCTAGTTTTCACACATAAAGTAAAACATGCAACCTGTCTTTCTCTGGGCTGACTTACTTCAGTATCCAATTATTACAACTTTTATTTGCATCATTTAATCATACTGTATCATTTAATCATGCTGTATTATTTGGATTTTTTTCTTTTTTATATAATGCTTAGAGATTTTTGACCTAATACAAATAGTATAATGTGACAAATGGAGTCCCATTCTTATAATAAGTATAAATTCCCTCATACTCAGCAAAGGATTTGTTCGGTAATACACATAAGGCTGTGATTATTTTTGTTCTATGGGGTTGCTAAAATTCCAAGTTGAACTTGTACTTCCATTTGAGTTATTATATTGATGATCAGGGCTAGTTTAGGGTAACATCAGTAGTTCAATAATGTACTTTTTTTCTTTCTTTTTAACAGATCACCTTAGGCAAGCTTTAAGAGCCAAGGAAGAAGGAGAGTGAAGAGAATATGAACAGAACAGAAATCCATTTGAGGAGCGCTCACAGACAAAGGAAGGATAGGAGAGTTTCAAGGTGATTTTAAAGAGGCGATGCAGACCAAAAACAAAAAAGCCCAGGAGAATTGAAAAGGAAAATGAAGAAAGAGGAGATGGGCAAGAGTAAATAGAGAAATCAGACCATGGACAGACAGGGTCAACCTGGGGTAGAGAAAGAAAAAAGAATAAAAGAAGCTTAACAAAGAATTAAAAAAATAAAAGATAAAAGCAGAAAGCTGAGAGTAGAGGTATGTTTTCACTGTCACAGTTAACATTCTTATGTTATACTACTTAGCTGAAAAACCTGTGGCCATAAACTGGAACCAGATCAACACTGTGGATTGTTAACTCTGAACCTTCACTTTCATGATGTGAACTAGATAGAAAGTTACACCACGGGACAATCCATTCTAAAATGAGAAGTTAGATATTTTTGTTGTTCTTAGTTGGCATCCATGAAAGGAACAATTGCTTTAAAAGGTGAATTTCTGTTTGATAAATATTTTGCATTCGTAACCTTTTCTCATAACCAGAGATATATGAGATGTTCATGGATGGTCAAAAGATGGTGAGAAATATATATAGCTTCATTTGTGGGAGTAGAGGTTTTATTATAAAATTCTTATTTTAGATAGTGGTTCTTACATCTCTAAGTAGACCACATGCACTGAGGCACCTCACTCTAGTACACATACATGCAAGGATTATTTTTTTTAACAGTTACCAAAAGGAATATAAATAGGGGAATATTTTTAGGAGAATTTTTTTTATTTTTAGTAGAATTTTTTTTTGCCAGTCCTGGGCTTGAGCTCAGGGCCTGAGTACTGTCCTTGGACTTTCTCAAGGTTAGAGCTCTACCACTTGAGCCTCAGCACCATTTCTGGCTTTTGTCTATGTATGTGGTACCAAGGAATCGAACCCAGGTATTCATGCATGCTAGGCAAGCACTCTACCACTAGGCCAAACTCCCAGCCGACATTTTTAGTAGAATTTTTAAAGTGAATTTTTGTTGTTGCTACAGTCCTTGAATTTAAGGTATGGGTTTTGTCCCAGATTTTTTGCTCAAAGCTACCACTCTGCACTCTGTTACTTGAGCCACAGCAGTACTGGCCTTTTTTTTTTTTTTTTTTTTTTTTTTTTTTTTTTTTTTTTGGTGGTGGTTGATTGGAGATAAGAGTCTCATGAACTTTCCTACCTGCTGGGCTAGCTTTTAACTGTGATCCTCACATCTCACGCTTCTGAGTAGCTAGGATTATAGGTGTAAGCCGCTTAAATGGACAAAGATTATAGATATATAGGTCAGGTAGAGTTTTCTTTTGGGACAGTGTCACTTCTCTTGCTCTTTCCAAGTTTTTCCTCTCATCTCCACCCACAAGTTGTATAGTTAATTTTCAACACGGTGTCAAATGTGTACATTTGCTGCTTTTTTTACCCTTTGTCCCTCCAGTTCTCTGCTTCTACTCCACTCCCAAAGACATAGAAACTAACAAACAGAAGAAAAATAAAACAAAAACAGCAATAATACACTACATTTTAAAGACAACATTTGGCTTATAGATTTGAGTTTATGCTACTGTAATCTTGTTTTTTAAAAAAGTTTATTCTAGTGATGCAGGACTCATGATTCTGCATGATTTTCTCTTTAATTTTTGTTAATTTATTTTCTGTAGGCATAGATCCACAGAAACCTTGACACCATCTCAGCTTTATACCATCTGGAAAACGTAGAGAAGACACTTCACTAATGAGAGAATTCACAACTTGTACCTCTCCGTTTTGGTTCTCAGTTTACCATAGATTTCACTCCATTGTCATTTGTGTGTGTGTGTGTGTGTGTGTGTGTGTGTGTGTGTGTGTGTTGGTCTTGAGGCTTGAACTCAGGGTGTGGGGCTTGGATGCTGCCCCTAAGCTCTTTTTCTCACTTGAGCTACAATTTCACTTCCAGCTTTTCAGGTGAGTAATTGGAGATGAGTCTCACAGATTTTCTTGTCCTCCCTAATTTTGAACTTCAATCCTCAGATCTCAGCCTCCTAAGCAGCTAGGATTACAGGCATGAATTACTAGATCCCCGTGCTTACTATCCAGTTTTTTCTTTTGTTTAGAAAGTGTTCCAGCCTGAAAATCACTTTTACTTCCTTATGGCTTAAAAAAATTAACCTTTATTCAGTTATGAACAGTAATTGAGATATTGACAGATAATGAATTAAGATGCAACTCGTCCCCAAAACATTTGCAAATATATTTTGATAAGAATTTTACAAGAAACACTTAACATTGAAAAGAAGTAGAAATAATAGGCTAGGTTTCACAATGTATTCATATAAATGTCTACTTGCAGTCTGTTGTTACCTTTCATGAGGTCATTGCAGTAATTTTAGCATCTCAACCTTGAAAGTGCTTCAGAAATTTCTCAATAAGGCCTGTGTCATGTGGCCCAGAAAACTATGTAAACATGACCTTCTGGCTGCTATTATGCTTTGTCCCAATATTCTCTGAATCTCAGTAACCATATAAAAGTGCTCAACTTCCCGAGTGGCCTTGTGCAGGTTGACCAGTTGGCTCCGGGCTGAATTGCAGCTATCTTCTGCCTAATAATTCTCTTTTGGCATGGATCTACATCCATTTGAATTGAAGTATGAACTCATGAGGCCCCTGTGGGAAATGATGATTACAGACCTTTCATCACATTTGCTATCAGTCCAGGATGATGATATCTGGCTTACTTATAAAAGCTGAAAGGAGAACTGGAAAATAAAACACAAATATCTGTTCTATACAGGCCTAAACCATTAGATATTTGTAATACCTTACTATGTACTATTTAACCCAGAACACAAAAAATCTGATTTAAAAACTCATAATACAGTAATAAAGAATATCCTAATATTTCCATTTTGATTGTAGAAATACTATTTCAGGAGGAGTTGAAAGGGGGGATTTATTTTTCCCTGAAACTATTTCCAAAATCTTTAGCTATCTAGTTTTTGCCTTTATAATTCATTTTCTGAAGTTTTAGAGTAATGAATCCTAATTGTTTCTGTTGCTGTTGTTGTTGGTCATGGGGCTTGAATTCAGGGCTAGGTTACTGACCTTGAACTCTTTTGCTCAAGGCTAGTATTATACCAATTTGAGCCAGAGCTTCATTTCCCATTTTTAAGTAGTTTATTAGAGATAAGAGGAAGAATCTCATGGGGACTCTTTTTTTTTTTTTTGCTTAAAATGACTTTGAGCCACCATCTCAGATCTCAGCCTCTTGAGTAGATAGGATTAGAAGTATGAGTCACCTGTGCCCTGCATAAATCCTGATTTTAAAAGGAAATGTTATAATTGCCTTACTATCCATCATGAAATATATATTTATTATGTACTGATATTTGTTGCTTATTGTTAAAAGTTTGAAGAACAGTTCAAAAACCTTTTGACACAATAGTAAGGGTCTAAATATTGCCAGCTATTGATAATGTAACAGTAAAATTAATTATGTGCTGTCAATTAATAGGGCAAATAAATAAATAAATAGGCCAGGAGCTAGTGTCTCATAATCCTAGCCACTCAGGAGGTTGAGGTTCAAAGCAAGCCTAGGTAAGAAAACTCATGAGACACTTATCTCCAATTAACTACCACATAAACTAGACAGCTGAGACAGAAGTGGTAGAGCTCTAGCTTTGAGCCAAAAAGCTTAGAGACAGCATCTATACTCTGAGTTCAAGACCTAGGACTGGCATACACACACACACAAAATCAATTGTACAGCTACTACTATTAAGAACAAAGGAAATAAAACATTATGTTACAGTTACTTCTCATACTCAAATCTTATATTCATTACAGCAGCATGTTAGAAAGGTAGCTTCCAATACCATCTCTACTTTAAAGACATGGAAATGGAAGCATATAGAGGCCAGGTGCTTTTCACAAGATCACAGCTTGAGGAAGAGCAAAGCTGAAATTTGGACTCAGATCATTTCAATCCAAATTCATGGATTTTATTGCCATCATGTACGCATGACATGGTTATTTATTTTTAAAAAAGGATTATAGAAAATGTACATAGGTATCTATAAAGGAAAAGAGGTAAATTGAATTGTGATCTCTCCTTTCTAAATATACATGGACTTTTCTTGACTTTTGTTTAATATGCTTTTAGTTTTAATGAAGATTTGAAATGATAATCAACTTTCTAGAGAACACAAATTAGAGTCTTCAGAATCAATCCACAAAGTCCAGAACAGTACATTTAATTTTTAGGTGAGATTGAAATTCTTAAATTCTTAAAGCGGTATTGGTGCTTCAGACATAAAATAAGCTTATTTATTTATAGCATTTCTGGAATTAAGAAATCTATGTGCTGCATTTTTGGCATTCTAAGGATTTCCTCTCACTGATGGGAATGTGTGAGATTGGTTGCCAGATTTTTGTGTCTAACAGCATCTCACACATTTGCAGGATATTTCTTTATGTTCATTGGAAAGACAGGCGGCAAGTCATACTTTTCATTTATTGGAAATGATGATTCAACTTAATTCAAGAGGGAAACACTCTAATTATATGCGAAGGGACTTCAGGTTTGAATGACTCTGAATGAGGTGGAAACATAGTCCAATTCAACATTTTGATGGCATGAATGTCCAGGCAAATGAAATGGATATAGCAATAAATGAATGAGAAAGTTCACCAAATATGGAAGATTCTGAGAGATGCTTGAAGAGCTGGATTTTTGAGCTGGATATTAAAGGATATGTAAAATACAAGAGAGATGGGAGAAAAAGTTGTTGTGTAACACAATAGGCTTTGAAGTGACATGGCCAGTCTAAGAATAGGGCCCCTGTTAGTCAGCTTTTCCATAGTTGTGATCCAAATATCACAGAAAAAAAAAACTTAAAGGGAAGAATGGTGTATTTTGGCTCAGAGACTGATAAATGTTAGTCCATCATGATAAATGGCAACATGGTGTGGACTAGCTCACATCATAGTGACCAGGAAGAAGGGAGAAAAAAATAAGTGTGTAATTGGATAGAGAGATGAATGAATAGGTAGTTGGATAGATGGATAAATGGATGTAGAACTAGATAAATAGATGGCTGCATAGACAGGTGGATGTGGGAGGGGGGAGAAGAGGAAAGAGATAATACATGTTCCAGCTTTGCCCATTTAAAAAAAATTTCAGTTCCTATAGGACAGTGCTGCATGTGTATTGAGGGGAGGTTTGGCTTCTTATTTAATCTATTCTGGAAATTACTTCACACACACACACACACACACACACACACACACACACACACACACACACGTTTGCTTTAACACCCTCCTGGGCATTTCTCAATCCAACTGAGTTGATAAGCAACATTAAACCATTGTAAGTCCACCCATTGTCAACTTGACACTCAAATATTTCTCCTCAAATTAAGCCAGATACTAATGGTTCATGCTGGCAACCCTGTAAGTGCCCAAGAGGCTGAAATTGGGAGAATCTTGGTTTGAGGACAGTCCTTCCCTAAAAAATCATGAGATTTCCTCTCAACAGAAAAAAGACCACTGTGGTAGCATGCATATTTTGTTCTAGCTACAGCAGAAAGTGTAAATATGATGATGGAGGTCAAAGTCATCCTGATAAAAGCGAGGCCTTACCTCATTAAAAAAGAAACAAGCAAAATGGGTCACAGGACTGGTTCAAGTGGTAAAACCTGGCCTAGCAAGCATGAAGTCCTCAGTTCAAACACCAGTTCTGCCAAATAAGGAAAAAGCAAAACAAAACCAAAATATTCTAGAGGGCTCACATCCATCTCAGATTGAAAAAAGGAAGGAAGTCGATCTCCAAGACTCTTCAAAGTCTGAACTGATCCCAGCTTTTTTTTTTTTAAACAAACAAACAAACAAACCCAGCCTGGCTCTGTCGCTCATGCCTGTAATCCTAGCTATTCAGGAAGTTGACATCTGAGGATCTCAGCCCGGGCACTAAAACAGTCTGTGAGACTCTTATCTTCAATTAAGTAACAAAAAATTGGAAGTGGTGCTATGGCTCAAGTGGTAAGGTGGTAGGTAGCCTTGAGCTGAAGAGCTCAAGGACAGCACCCAGGCCCAGAGTTCAATTTTCACAACCAAAAAACAAAAACAAAAGCAAACCATAAACCATGTCTAAAGTCTCTTCCTGAAACCCAAAACTGGTAAAATATGTACAATTAGAGGAAGTGCTAAGTTCTAAAAAACAAACTTGTTCGATGAAATAACATAGAGCAGCTCAAAATTCAGTGTGCAAGGCAAAGTATGACCATGCAATAGAAGAAAATAATCTCACCTAAGTTTCTACTATTTTATGATTTTAATCTATTCACAAACATGAAATCATTCATTCAGGGATACTTTTCCTGCTGCAGGCCCTGTATATGAGCACTGAGAGTGTCAGAGCTTCCTTCTCTTAGAAGTGATGATCCCTTATTCCTGCTGTGCATACTTGAGAGATACACAAGCATCGACTTCCATATGTGAATATGACTTTGTGTAGCACTGCTTGCATCAGTTTGGAACACTGGACACAGTAAATGTGCAGCAAGGGATAGATTGGTAAAATTATTTGAAAATTATGACCAAATTATCCAGCAGCAGAAATATTTATCTAAAAATTTCTGTGTGTATGTGTGTGTGTGTGTGTGAGTTAAATTCTTTAGAATATATTGTTAACATCTGGTAAGAACAAATACCAAAACAATGTAACTAGTAAGATATATTATTAAATCAGATAAAAACTATATATTGCGTGTACATTTACATAGATTAATTTTCTTCACTGTTTACCTCTATAACAGAATTGGACATCAATATTATTTCCATGTGAAATGTTAATATTACTGTATATTCAATTTCTGAGACTTTGTGTATCTTTCTCTACTGTACACATGCCACAGTGAATAATTTTGTTCATATCATCTCATACATGTACAATCATTTTCAAATACAGTTTAACTTTACTGTTTAGATTTCAATGAGCTAACTTTTTTCCTACCAATTGCAGAATATCTTTAAAATAAAGTTGAATAGCAAGTTGAAAGCAGCCATTCTTTTCTTTTTTGGGAAAGATACTAGTCTTTGAGCTGGTCAGATTACAAATGTACTAGTTAAGATGCTTATAAAAATCAGTACAATTGAACAATAATTAATGAAGATTTAATGAAGCAAAGCCCTTTACTGTAGGTAAAATCAAGGAAACAAAAAAGGTTGAAAGAGAAATAAATACTTGTTCTTGCCTGGTGCCTTTGGCTCCTGCCTGTAATCCTAGCTACTCAGGAGTCTGAGATCTGAGGACTGTGGTTCAAAGTCAACCCTGGGAAGAAAGTCTGTGAGACACTCATCACCAGCTAACCACCAGAAAATAGGAAATATCAGTTTTCTTGATCCTGGCCATTCTAACTGGAGTGAGGTGGAATCTTAGAGTTGTTTTGATTTGCATTTCTTTTATGACCAGAGATGTTGAGCATTTCTTCATGTGTCTATAGACCATTTTTTGTTTCTTCTTCAGAGAAAACTCTCTTTAAGTCTTTGGCCTATCTTTTAATGGTATGGTTGTTACTTTGGAGATTAGTTTTGGATTGATTCAATTTTTTGAGCTGTTGATATATTTTAGATATGAGGCCTTTGTCTGTTGTATGGTTGATGAAGATCTTCTCCCAATCTGTAGGCTTCCTAATTAGTTTACTCGCTATGTCCTTTGCCATACAAAAGCTCTGCAGTTTAATGCAGTCCCACTTATCCAGCCTTTCTCTGATTTGTTGTGATTCTTGGTCCTTATTAAGAAAGTTTCGACCTGTGCCAAGGAGGTCTAGTGTATCTCCTATTCCTTCTTGTAAAGTTTTCAGAGTGTCGGCTTTTACCTCCAGGTCTTTGATCCATTTGGAGTTAATTCTAGTACAGGGTGACAAAGAAGGATCCAACTTTAGTTTTCTGCATGTGCTTAACCAGTTCAGGGGATGTGGCCAGGAGGGATCACTACTACACTGCTGGTGGGAGTGCAAACTTGTTCAACCACTATGGAAAGCAGTATGGCAGTTCCTCAAAGGACTAAACATAGAGCTCCTCTATGACCCAGCAATTCCACTACTTGGCATTTACCCAACCATCCAGAAACCAAGGGCATACGAAATCCACCAGCACAACAATGTTCATTGCAGCACTATTTACCATAGCAAAGATATGGAACCAACCTAGATGTCCCTCAGTTGATGAGTGGATCAACAAGATGTGGTATTTGTACACAATGGAATTCTATGCTGCTGTCAGAAAGAATGACATCACCCCATTTGTTAGGAAATGGAAAGACTTAGAAAAAATCATATTAAGTGAAGTAAGCCAGACTCAAAGGAACTTAGGCTCAATGGTTTCCCCCATTTGTCATAATCAGTAGAAACCTTGGGCTCTCCTAGCAGAGATTTGCAATAGAGCAAAACCTTGATACAAAAGGCCATATAGTAGGACGCTAAATGAAAGGATCTCTAGGATATAGAAACATGAGCCATATAATGAATGATTGTTGTTCTTAAGGTACTATGTTATCTCTCATCTCTTTTGCTGTCCCTTGGTTATCTCATATTGTTACAGTATCTCACTTGGTTACCTGGTATATCAGATATATTTGTATTTGGTGATTTGAAATTGAATAGGGAATGGGGAAAACAAGATAAGGGATAGGAGTTGTGGGGAGGGAAGTGGGGACCAAGACATGTGAAAGGGTATCAATGTATGGGAATTAATGCACCATCTATCTGGCAAATATCATGTAACCCTTCTATTAATTACAATAAAAATATATGAAAAGAAGAAAATGGGAAATATCGCTCAAAGTGGTAGAGCATTAGCTTTGAGTAAAAAAGCTTAGGGACAGTGCCCAGGCCCTGCATTCAAGCCCCACCACCAACAAGAAAAAAAAAAACAAACCAAACTTGTTCTTATAAAAGAGAGCTGCAGGCTCTTAATAGAACTTCAGCCATCAACAAAGAAGTATTTTTATGTTACATCCATTTCTATTGAGCAAAGCACAGCAGAAATTTGAGTTCTGTAATAGAGCAATCCATAGAACCAGCCATCCAGTGAGTCAGTTTCCCATTAGTATAGTATCAGCTTTATTTTTCAACAATTTATGTTTTTATAAAGGTGGAACCCAGGTAAAAGTTCAATGATGAATCTCTGCTTTCTCTTTGGTAAAATGTTTCAGACAGAAAAGCAAAACTTAGCTGGCCTGTGAGACAACACAACAGGTTTAAACTGGGTGTTGGTGGCTTATGCCTGTGTTCCTAGTTATTTGGGAACTTGAAATTTGGAAGGATTTCAGTTAAAAGTCAGCTCAGTTAGAAAAGTTCAAAAGACTTTCTCAACTGAGGGCTGGATGTGGTGGAACACACCTGTTATCCTGGCCTAAAGTAGATGGCTCTTGGTCTTCTCCCCTATCCAGCAGGAATTGGCAACCTAGCTCAAAAAAGCAGGAGGCATGGTTCAACAGTAGAGTGCCTGCCTAGTAAGCAGAAATCCCTTAGCTAAACTACATTAACATCACCAAAATTAAAAAGGAAAGAGGAAAAGGAAGAAAGGAAAGAAGGATAGGGATTGGGAAGGAAGGAAGGAAGCAAGCAAGAAAGATGGTAGACATGTTATTTAATTTCCAATTTCTTAGCAGATTTTGAATTAGTAACCTCTCTTTACATCACCCATCACCTGACAATAAAATACAATTGAAAAAAAGTGACAAGCATAAATGACTGAAGAAAACATGAAAACATGCTCCTAATAGCCTTTCAAACAATGATAAGAAATATCCATTCATAGATATCATCTGTGTGGGTGTTTTGCCGAAAATATTAATGTGAGTTTTACAGCATATCAGTACATTATTTTCCTGCAAAAGTCTACATTTTAAAAATATAAATAATGAACTAGGATTTATTTTCCACATACTCTCAGAGACCATGTGTACTATCTCAGCCCTTTGTTGGGAAAGGATTTAATATTTTGCCAGAGTTTATTTAACATCTCTCTTTCTAGTTATACCACTAGCCACACAGGAAAAGTCTGTCTCTTTTGTCTCTATTGATCTCCACTTCCTAGGACATTCTCCAGGCTTCAGTGTTATTTATTGGCTAACAAACATTAGGCTGAGGAAAAGAAACTGAAATCTTTCAAGTCTGTAGGGTATGCATGTAAAGGGGAGATTCAAGTTCAGAACTGTAGACAAATGTGCTAATGTTCATCAGTTTTCTTGGACTCTGTTCAAAGGCTGGTTTTTCAAAAGCTTGTGCAGTAGGATTTTCATGTAACTGCTGATAAATAGGATTTATTATAAACCTATCTTCCTCCATAGCACACCGTTGTGTGTCTCTCTCTTATTTAAACTACCCAGATGTTACCTTGGCTCTTTACATAGAAGTGTGTGAACTTAATTTTCCCAGTGAAGGTTTGGGAATAGTTCCTGGATGATGAATAATTGAGAATAAAAAAACACAGCAGCCATGTTCATTATAAATGTCCTTATTGGGTTGGATTTTGCATAGAAAAGTATTATGAAGTGAAATTTACACTTAGGTCCAAATGTATTTTTTATTGTCTATTTGATTTGAAGAGATAAAATTTTGAATTATGTAATGTTATGTGAATAGAATTTATTTCTAAGTAAAACTAGCTAGAACTGAATATTCAAACATAATTTCTTTAAATTGCTCGTTTTTTCTTTTTTTCTCTTTCTTTTCTGGCAGGTCCTAGGGCTTAACCTCAGGGCCTGGGCACTGTCCTTGGGCTTTCTCAAGGTTAGCACTTTATCCCTTGAACCAGAGCACCACTTCTGGCCTTTTCTGTGTATGTGATACAGAAGAATAGAACCCAGAGCTTCGTGCATACTAGGCAAGCACTTTACCACTAGGCCACTCTCCCAGTCCATATAAATTGTTTTGAAATGGAAGATTTTGTATATATAAGTTCATATTGGAAATGTCTCTGAATTTGAGAAGTAATGTTGGTGAATTGTTAGGTTAACAAGATTATTATCTTCATAGGAATAAGAGTCTGAAGGAATTGAAATCATAGTCCAAAAATTTCTTAGTAAAGGTTGTTCATTCAAATGTTTGTCATGCTTTTGGTTAAGTATTTTTAAAAAGCATGTCTAATAAATTCAATATTGTCTATTAATAAAGCCTCATTATAGTATGAAGAGGTATTTGCACAATACTCTCTGAATGTGGAAAGTATATTTTCACATTGCACATCAGACAATTCTCAAAACCATTGGTTTATTATCTATTTCATAACTAAACTGAAAAATAACAATGAATTAAGTGGTTGTTTATGACCTAGTGGTTAGTCCTCCAGATTTTATTGCTTCCTGAGCAAAGATAGGACAATGTCATGGTGTCTGCACAGCTATCCATTCATCATAAATATATGGGTTAAGATGGTTCCATTCCCAGCATGATAGGGTACAGAAGCTCTGTATCAGTAAAGCAGTGTCTTACCATCCCAAGTTAAAAGCAAAAGTAAGCGGAAAAAAAGGAACAGAGGCCATCTTTAGCTAGTGGTTACATTCTTTTAGATTTTACAAATGCTTCCAACTTAACTCTTTTTGTTTCTTCTCAATAATGTGAGCTGTTTAGCCAATGAACTATGAAGCTTTAACAGTATACATAATTTCAATAGTGAGAAATAAAACATGCTTTGCTAAAAGTTGATTAAAAAAGGAAGTGTTTTCCCTACTTTTCCTCAAAATTTCTCTCTTATACACACATATATACATATATTTAATATTAATTATATAATATGTTTAATATTAATTATATATGTTACAAAGTAATATTTTTCTTACTCATTAATTTCTGATATTTTGATTTTAACTCCATATATAAAAAGCTTATTGGAATATTCAGAAAAAGACTGATTGTGCTACAAAAGATGAACTTCAAATAAAGTGGTCTATTTCAAATTGGATTTTACTTTGATAGTAGAAGTTATTATCATGCAAAAAGATTTCTCTTACCAAGTACAGGGTGTAATGAAAAGGGGTTAAGCAGTGTAGTTCGTCTAGGGTCACTCAAGAGCTTTAAAAATGACCCTTGAGGGCAGTGCTGGCATTTCAATTGCCAAGAGAAATAAACTTGTCTGAGAAAATCCCAACTTGTTGCTATCTAAATTTAAGGCACTGTCAAATATTTGAACTTGATGGTACCAGTAAAATGTAAACATGAAGAATTACTGCTTTGCTTTCTTTTTTTCTTTATTGACCAAACTTACAAAGCAATATTGAAAGAAAATAGAACTTTTTGACAGTGATGTCTCAATAGATAGTATTCATTTTGATGTGTTGACATGGAAATTTATTCATCATTTAAATTTACATTCAGAAGATAGAATAGAGTTGTTGGACCCTTAGAATTGTTACTTCTTTTCTCTGTGAGTCTTGAGAAAATTATGCCAAAATTATTACCTAGTTTCAATATACCTAATTTATTAGAAAGCCTGGAATTTGATGCAAAAAAACCCAGGAACATTTTATTTCTTTTGGGTAGTGTTAGGGATAAAATAATAAATACAATCAGCGTCAGTATTCACAATTTGTCTTAGTGGAGCTACTAGGATCTTCACAATTTTGACATCTCATAAATAAATGCCAATAAATTATTTAATAATGTAAGCAAACATTCTCTCATTGCTGGCATTTGAGATTTATAGGTTAATAGACTCACAAATCCTGCTTGCTCTGCATGTATACATAAAGCAGTAAACATTTTATATACAATTATACTGTGTTTAAAATGTATTCATAGATTGAATAGATTTTTATAGCACAGTCAGCAGTGCTAATGGTACCTCTGAAAGCCTAAAGAACCATTAAGAACACAGCTTATCCTATCACAATTCTGGAGGGCTTTTTACTCAGTATACAATAAATATTTTTACAAATGGACCAAAGAAAGTAATGTCATACTGTTGTAAATCAGAAATAGGTAATAACATGATATACAGGATGGATGAGAAAAGCTCAGTAACGCAGTAATTCATGCAATTACTGTGTTGATTATCAATAATGCAACAATACTATTTTCTTAATGAAGTAGATTGAACTATACAGGACCAGTGGAGAGTGTGTTTAGGCTCAACATATTGCATCTGAGTTAAACTCGTGACCTAATGGAGTGTGAAACATTGGATAAAAGAGACTGGAAGAGGAAATATTTTTTCTCTCCTTAGAAATACTTTTTACATTGTGATTTGGGGATATATCCAAAAAATGTAAATATATTCCTTAAATATAATAATTTTATTATGCAAGTTTCACTACTGATGTTTTTATTATAAACAATATAAACTTTAAATTCATTTTTAAATATCATTTAGGCATCCATTATATATATTGCATTTAGAAATATGTTGAATAGAGGTAAAATATTTTAGGAGAATATGTGTACAGAAAAGATGATAAAAATATCTTTGTATGGTATGATTAAACTGAATCAATGATTATCTAAAGAACTCTGTTGATTCTTTACACACATTAAGTGAAGTAACTTATCTTAGATAAAGTCAGTTCAGTGATCTCCTTTAAAAAGCCAGCAATTCATCCAACTCAACCATTTTAATAATTTAAAAAAAAGAACCTCTATTCCTGTTGTTTTTGTCCCAGAATTGGGACTTGGGTTGGGGGAGGGAAGGTGAGGGGCAAACTCTAGATGAAGCTTTTATAATCAGACAAAAACGATATTTTCCATTAGAATGGATAAGGAAACTTTTCATTGAAAGGAACACATTTGGGGTAGAGCTTGTTTTACTTTTCCTCTCCATCTTCTTAAAGCTGACTGGAGAGAAAGCTCATTGTGTTGCTACCCTTTTCTTGCAGGGCACCTGAGCAATATACAATGTATCACTTATCAGTAGAACAAAAGGCTCCTTCATTGGTCAAATGCTGGGGAAGTTGACAGCTGTGGAAATAGCCTCTCTAGACAGGGACTGTGCATGAGATGAGAAAGGAAATAGTCTATTTTGAGGTACTTCAATGCCTCACTTGATTTAATCTGACTCAAGTAAGATTTTTCTCTTTTAAAATGTATCTATGCTTAATGATATTATTAGATGTTTGTCTCATTTAGAGAATTGTTTTATAAACTGTATTTTATGGGATTTACAGTAGAAACAATGACTATTTAGCTGGAATGCTTAAAATGATAATGTAGAATAATAATTTTTTTTCTTGAAAACAGAGAAATCAGGAGGGGTTTGTCTACTGATTGTGTAAACAAATATTGAAATTAAACTTTATTATCCCGAGAAGACAACTAACATATAGTTTAATTCCCAGTAGGAATCTTGCCATAGAATCTATTACTTGTTTTTTAATGTTGATATATTTGTCTTTCTAAGACTTTTAAGATCATCCTGATATTTTCATTAGATTAAAAAATCGTGGAAGATGTTTAACATATAGAAGTTTAAGTTTTGAATGATTATAAAGAAATGACTTTTCTCTAATTGTTATTAGGCCACCACATATGAGGATGGTAATGCAGAATATTTCATGCACAGTGAGACATGGACACGTTTTTTTTTCATTCTGTTGGCATATCCCTGTTACAAACAGCTTAGTTTTTACAAATTAGAGGAATAAGATATAATGAAATTTATGTCACCATTTACTTAATATCAAGAGTGGAATTAGGAAAATGTTCTACATTTGCAGTTGAGAAATTACAGAATTCTATTCATTTGCCATGCTCCTGGGGATAGAAAGTCTTAAAAATTAAGAAAATAAATAAAAATAAATCATTCCCATTTATAGCCAAATGTTAAGTAGAACTATGAAGAGTTTTTGTTTCAATAACCCAATACTCCTTGATTTATGAAAATTTAGGCACTGATACTTCTATTGTATACTGAAAATATTATATATTGAAAATGCAATGCCTGCCAAATACCAGAACTTGGCAACATAGCACAGTATTAATTGGCTACTTAGCCTTAATCAATCAGTGGCTCAATGTCACTGCCCAGCTTTCCCCAAAGAGTGGTAGGGCAGCATCATTCAAATCTACTGAATGAGACTTAGTCTTGCTCCATCCAATGCTTGGATGGTATATACCTAGTCTATCACTCTATCACTGCCAGTAAGACAGAGACAGCAAATTTGAGTTTAAGGAATTAACTCTAGTTACCAATATTTTCAAATGATAGCTCTCAGTAGTAGAGATGTCTTTGTGTCAGTTTTATAAGTAGGTATCATTTCAAGGAAAAGTTGAATTTAGCGATTAAAAGGAAAATTAATGAAAAGATAGCCTATTTTAAGCTACTTAGTCACTACAAGAATATTTTTTTTATTATGAGTTTATCGTAAGTACAGAGAAGAATAGAAAGAACCAGTAATGAGATGGCATTCTGAACAAGTTCATACTAAGGATCATGATCATCAAATAATTTCTTTTGTTCTTGTGTATTCCAACATGAATACAGGGATTACACTGAATAATTGCATAAATATTACTTTAAAAATGGTCATCTTTTCCAAATGACTCCTGACATTTTGGTATGGCTTAGGAAAGAGAAGTCCCATAAACTACTTAAAGTTGGAATAATAATCTTTTGAGGTTGAAATGATGAAGATGGAAAGCAAATATTGCTATCTCTTTGTGACTTGGGTATAGTGTGGTGAATTTCAGAAAAATGTCTTTGATTGGTATTTCAGATTTCGTGCAATCCACTCCAAGTAACCCACTATTATATTTTAGTCTCTGGTTGTTTCTTGTTGAGGTAATTAGTATTAAAAATTATGTCATTAGCCAGGTGCTAATGGTCATACCTGTAATGCTAGCTACTCAGGTGGCTGAGGTCTGAGGATTGCAGTTCATATCCAGTTTTGGCAGGACCGCCTATGAGATTCCTATCGCCAATTAACCTCCACAAAGCCAGAAGTGGAGCTGTGGCTCAAGTGGTAGAATGCTTTCCTTGAGGAAAAGAAGCTTGGGGGCAGCATCCAGCTCTGTGTTCAAGCCTCAAAATCCTCTTCTCTCTCTCTTTCTTTCTCTCTCTCTCTCTTTCTCCCTCCCCTCCTCTGTCTCGCTCACTCTCTTCTCACACACACATACAGAATCATGACACTTTATTATTTTCTTATATACTGGGAATGAAACCATATAGATTAGACTCCAAGAACACATTTGCACAAAGCAAATTTTAGCTTCTTAAGTTAAATTTTACTTTAGATGAGCTTATTAGCATTTGTTCTTTTGGGGGGGGGCAGTCATGGGGCTTGAACTTGGCTTGGGTGTTGTCCCTGAGCTTTCAGCTCAATGCTACCACCCTACCCTTGAGCCAAGCCCCACATCCCATTTTCTAGAGTCTCAGGTCATTTTGTGCCTGGGTTGGCTTTGAACTGTAATCCTCAGATCTCAGCCTCCTGAGTAGCTAGGGTTACAGGTGTGAGCAATCCCACCTGGCTCTATTGTTTTTTTATAGCATTTATCATTAGCATTTATTAGTTTTAACCTAGCATCTAGGTAAAATTATGTAAGTATTACAGGGACTGTTTCAAATGAGATGACACTGGAAAGGTGCCTGCTGTATGAAATCATTTAGGAGGTTGAACATATTTTCACTTCCACATGCCCCATCCAGACTCTTGGTTTCCATTTCCTGTGAGGCCTAAATTAATTTTGAAGTTTGGAGAACTTCAGTAAAAAGTTATTTCTAAGCAGTATCTGTTTTGTAAAGTTCTGAGAAATCCCCCAACTGTTTCTTCTCAGGAGAACTGTAAGACGCTCCATCAGTTGTTTACTCAGACGGTTAGCAAGGACATCCTGACCTAAATTTCTGTGGCAAACTGTAACATCAAAGCCGATAAGAAATGAAGGAGTGTTCCAATGTAAAAGTTAATCAAAACATGAGGCAAAGGCTGTGAGAATGAAAAAAGAAAAAAAAACTTGTTCTGTACTATAAAAGCTGTGCTAATTCTGTACTTGGGGCCTCCAAGCATCACTGGTTTCTAAGGCGCAGAGGACCAAGCTCAAGCTGGCTAATAAACGGCTCTTTGTTGTTTGCATTGGTCGTGGACGCTGGTGGTCTTTTGGGGGGATTGGGAACTTTGGGTACAACACTCCCCATCTCATCTGAGGATCTGATACTGACCCCATCTTTTCCATTCCTCAGATTTATATTTAATATTATTTACATAAATCCAAGGAATGCCTTCGTATCTACTTATAAAATTATCTCAAGAATACTTCTCATTTCTGTATGGCCACTTCGTTCTAAGCCATCATCCTCTTTCACCTTTGTGACTCTACTAGGCTCCTATCTTGCTTTTCTGCTTCTAATCTTAGAGTATTTTTGTTATTATCCGAAGTAATATGTAATTAGTTGTTTAAATGAAATCGTGTTTGCAGGATGTAATGACATAATCTGTACCGAGGCACCGATAGCATACAATTTTTATTTTTAAAAAGCATAATACTTCTCTTTTTCCATGATTTATTTTATTCCACCAGTGCCCTTTTCTACAGCTTATTAAATGGGATTTGTTAAATACCTCAATTACAATCACATCATTTCTCCATTTCTGTCTCCAAAAAAACTTCAGGCAGAAAGATTTCATTTTTTTCAGAATGATACTTGTTTATTGTTGGGATGATGTATAGAAGGGTTATAGTTACATTTGTCAGGCATTACGTCTCTCACATCGATACCCCTTCTCATGTTTTTGGCCCCATTTCCCTCTCCACACTGATACACTTTTAAGAGCAATAAAATTCCTATTTAAAAATGTTCTTTTCTATAGTGTAAAATCAGTCTGTGAATGCAATGCATCTTGAACTATGTCACCCCTTTCACCATTGTCCTCCATCCTTCTCAACCTCACCCCTTCCTTCACATGTCCTAATTGTGCACAATACTGGTGAATTTTATGACTGCCTGCTCTCTGATTTCTATCTTCCTAAGTCTACCTCCTCACTTCCCCGCCCACCCTTTTTGAATACCTGATTCCTGGTGTTCATTTTTTATTAGAGCCACTATAGTGATCTTAAACAAAAAGACAAAAGATCATCTGATGTAGGCTCAGAAATCCCATTTCCAAAGTAAATGACCAACTTCTCAATTGACACACTTGGCTTTCTTCATATTTCCTGCATTAGCACCTCTGTGGCCTTTCCATCTCCTCTCCCCTCACACTCCCTCCAAGGTTTGCTTTCTTCACCTATCCTAACCACTTGTCACTTTTTCAAAGAGGATTACCTTCACCTTGATCATGGCACTCTTAATTCCTCTCACTTTAGTGTGCTTCTCTGTAGTATTTGCCACATTTACTTTTTATTTATTTCTTTATTTGTGGGGCTTGAACTTGGGGCCTTGGTGCTGTTTCTGAGATTCTTTGTGCTCAAGACTAGCATTCTACCACTTTGGTCACAGTGCCACCTCAGGTTTTTGTGAGGTTATTTGGAGATAAGAGTCTCAGGGACTGTTGATATATTTTAGATATGAGGCCTTTGTCCGTTGTGTGGTTAGTGAAGATCTTCTCCCACTCTGTAGGCTATCTAGTTAATTTGCTACCTATGTCCTTTGCCATATAGAAGCTCCGCAGTTTAATGCAGTCCCACTTATCCAGACTTTACCTGATTTGTTGTGTTTCTTAGTCCTTATTAAGAAAGTTTTGACCTGTGCCAAGGAGATCTAGTGTATCTCCTATTCCTTCTTGTAAAGTTTTCAGTGTATCTGCTTTTACCTCAAGGTCTTTGATCCATTTGGAGTTAATACTCATGCAGGGGGACAAAGAAGGATTCATCTTTAGTTTTCTGCAGGTGCTTAACCAGTTCTGCCAGCACCACTTGATGAAGAGGCTGTCTTTCTTCCATTCTATTTTTTTTTGCTCCCTTATCAAAGATTAGGTGGCCATAGATCTGTGTGTTAATATCTGGGTCCTCAGTTCTATTCCATTGGTCTTCTGGCCTGTTCTTGTGCCAGTACAAAGCTGTTTTGGTCACTATAGCTCTTTAATCACTCCAAAACTAATCTCCAAAGAAACAACCATCCCATTAAAAGATGGGCCAAAGACTTAAAGAGAGTCTTCTCTGAAGAAGAAATAAGAATGGCCTATAGACACATGAAGAAATGCTTGACATCTCTGGCCATAAAAGAAATGCAAATCAAAACAACTCTAAGATTCCACCACATTCCAGTTACAATGGCCAGGATCAAGAAATCTAATAACAGATGCTGTTGGGGATGTGGCCAGGAGGGATCACTACTACACTGCTGGTGGGAGTGCAAACTTGTCCAACCACTATGGAAAGCAGTATGGCAGTTCCTCAAAAGACTCAACATAGAGCTCCCCTATGACCCAGCAATTCCACTACTTGGCATTTACCCAGTTGTCCAGAAACAAGGACATACTAAATCCACTAGCACAATAATGTTCATTGCAGCACTATTTACCATAGCAAAGACATGGAATCAACCCAGATGTCCCTCAGTTGATGAGTGGATCAACAAGCTGTAGTATTTATACACAATGGAATTCTATGCTGCTGTCAGAAAGAATGATATTGCCCCATTTGTAAGGAAATGGAAAGAATTAGAAAAAAATCATATTAAGTGAAATAAGCTAGACTCAAAGCCAGGCTCAATGGTTTCCCTCATTTGTCATAATCAGTAGAAACCTTGGGCTCTCCTAGCAGAGATTTACAATAGAGCAAAACCTATATTCTTAAGGCCATATAGAATGACACTAAATGAAAGGACCTCCAGGATATAGAAACAAAAGCCATATAATGAGTGATTGTTGTCTTTAATGTACTATGTTATCTCTCATCTCTGCTGTCTCTTGGTTATCTCTATTGTTACAGTATTTCACCTGGTTATCTGATATATTGTATATATGCATATTTGGTTATTTGAAGTCAAATAGGGAAGGGGGACAAACAAGATGGGGGTGGGGCTGGGGGGAGGGAAATGGGGACCATGTCATGAGAAAGGGCATCAATGTATGTGAAGTAATGCACCTCTTATATGGTGAATATAATGTAACCCTTTTATTAATTACCATAAAAGTATATGAAAAAAAGAGTCTCATGGAGAATCTTCTGTCTGGACTGCTTTGAACCATGATCTTCAGATCTCAGCTTTCTGAGTAGCTTGGATTATAGATATGAGCCAGCAGTGCCTGGCCTTGCCACCTTTTAACATAATGATAATGTGTTAAAAATGAACTTGACAATGCATTATACTTTTATTATTTATATATTTGTTATTTCCTCTTTACTTCCTCTCTGTCTTGAAAAATAAAGCTCATAAGGGCTTGAATTTGTGTCTCTTTTTTGGAATAATTAGTCCTAGTGCTGCATAGTGCCTCTTGTAATATCCTTTGTTTATAGTCAATATTATGTTTGTTTCATCATCATTAAAAGTTTTGTGTAATCCACTACTTTTTTTGAGGTGGTTATTTTTGCATATATTTTAGATTCATTTATACCATTCATATTTACTAGAACACTATTAGTAGTAGAAGTATTAAAGAATATCTTTGAAAATAAGGAATTAATTAAATATGTTCATTTGGAAGAGAGAAGTTCAATATATAAGTTTATTGTGTAAGCATACATTGGGATATATGCATAGTGTTTCTATAATTCTATGGCCCTACTGAACATTCTATAATGGAAATATTTTATAATCTTCACTATCTACTAGGACAACCACTAACATAAAAACTTGTTAAAATGTGGCTGATGATTATGACTTCATTTACATTGATTTTAATTATTTAAACTGGAGTATAAATTATTTAAGCTGGAGTATAACACATGTTGGTAGTGGCTGACGTATTGGAAAACTCAGCTCTCGTCTGTTGGAATACAATAAACTCAAGAGACTCATCAACACCCAGGACTTTGTTGTAGGTGCAAAGATGAACCGTCTGTACTTCAGACATGCAGGACTAGAACCTGCATCATGACATGATTTATCATTCTTACTTGAGATGTACTTTAAAGCTTGAAATGTACTACTGTATTAGGGAATCTCATCAATATTCTTTGTTAGTATTGATCATTTGATAGACATGATTAATTCATCCATTTCACAAATGTTGATGCATTTTATGTATCCTATAATTCTGTAAATGTCCTAGAACGCTAGAAAGGTGGGGTTCTTATGCAAATCAAAAAGCTATATAGAAGGCCTATAAAATTATTTGGTCTGACCCTGGAGAACTCATAATTCAATAAACTCTAAGCTTTGTTCATGTCAACATAAATATCAATACCAGCTAACACCACACATTAAATAGCCCTTAAATATGAGAGAATATACTAAATATCTCATATCTCTTATGTAGGGGAGAATATACTAAATATTTCATTCCTTGTAGGGCATATTTTGACACCCATCCTTAAATCCTTTCTCTGAATATACTCCAATTTTCCCTTTTTAATATGCATTTTCCCATTTACTCTACCTTATAAACCTGGCCCGTAGTACAGCTTCCTATAAAATGAAGACCACAGAGACATTAAAGAACTTCTAAGTAGAAACAGGCCGTTCTATGTGATTTTTTTTTCTTATTGGCAGATTGAGTCAGGATTCTGCTCTCCCTGAATTAATACTTTAGAACCCTTTTAATTTGGCCTACTTGCCTTCAAAGACCAGCTCAACATCTTAAGTTTCTTTTATCTTTTCACACCTGTTGTCTCTGACCTACTTTGTAATCTATCCATAAAGTGATTTTCCATGAACTTCAACTCTTTCCTTCTTTTATCTGTGAAGGATGCTGAATTAATTAAAGTGACAGAAACTGTAACATGTAGTACAAATATGTAAAAGATTCATAACTAACTTCTATTAGAAAAAGATTTACTTCTCCCTCCAAGTGGAAATGACACCTTTGATTTTCTAAGTGTTGGGGACTACTATCGGCATTTACATACGAGACACTGTACTTACTCGTCTATTTGTTTAGCACCATTATTTTCACTTCTGAATTTTAGTTGTGCTGGTTTGCTTTTTTTTTTTTTTTGCCAGTCCTGGGCTTGAGCTCAGGGCCTGAGCACTGTCCTTGGACTTTCTCAAGGCTAGAGCTCTACCACTTGAGCCTCTACCACTTCTGGCATTTTTGTATGTATGTGGTACCGAGGAAACGAACCCGAATTTTCATGTATGCTAGGCAAGCACTTTAACCACTAGGCCAAACTCCTGGCCCCTGGTTTGCTTTTTGTTGCCAAGAAAAGCCAAGTTAAAGTGCTGAAAAATTTGTGTTGGCTCTTGGTTTCAGAGGTTTCAGTCAGTGGTCATGTGACCCCTTCACTGTGGACCTGTTTGATGGAGAGAAATGTGGCACAGAGGACATAACATACTGGAACAGAGCAGCTCACCGCACGTCAGCCAGGAAGCAGAGAGTAAGACAGATAGAGACTCAGGACAAGATTTCATTCCCAAACACTGACTTCCCATGACATACTTTCTCCAAATGGGCAATAGCTCTCAAACTTTCCATTATCTCATAATAAAGGCATTAAATTATGATTCTAGTAATGGATTAGTCTATTAATCTGATGGTTCTCAGGAACCAATTGTTCCTAAAGTGGCTAATCAAAGGACTAAGATTTCAATACTATAACATCCTCTGAGGGATATTGCGTATCCAAACCAATATCCACAGTATAGTAGTCCTTATTTTCCAATTGTGTACTGTCAGCCAGACGAAGCCAACAAGACAATCCGCATGGCACACAAGTCTTCAGAATTAAATGTCTCTAGGTACTATAGGTACTTAATGCATAGATACCATGCATTACTTGCATGCAACACAGAATCTAAATCAAGTGAGTTAACATTGTAATGAAATTAACTGGCTCTCAAAACAGAATTAGGATAGGCTCTTAAAATGGCTGATCTTGTGCAGGAAATAATTCAACAACCCAGGTTTTTTCTAGTTCCTCTTCTTCCTGATTCAGTATGGATGTTCAATGTTACAGGAAATATTGAGCATTCCTTTGCCCTGTTCATATGGAACAATGGAGAGAGTCACTCCTGAGCCTTGGATGTTGCCTGCAGATTCTGCCTACTTATACTTTGCTTGGCATCTTCACCTGAACTGGAATTTTCTGCTTAAACCCTTTTCCTGTTGGTCAGAGGAGACACTAAATCTTGCTTTTAGCAATTCTCCATCTTTCCTGGACTTCATAAAATCCTTTAATATGTGTATTTCTCTTTCAATCAAAGTGGTTGGATCTAACCCCATTACTCCAATGGCCATTCTATTGAAGAGAGCTGGGGAAGATAGATTCTTAGAAGTTCTTGATTATTTGGGTATTAATTTTCATAAATCATTCATTTTGAGCTGGAAATATTCTTTCCACTCCTTACCCCTGAAAATTGCTCACTCTATGTTTAAAGAAAGTTTTTGTATTCTCCAAGGTCTTCATTAATCAAGAGATTAGATAGAGACATTGACAAGCCTTTGAAGACACATCTAATTCGTCTTGTTAGCCACTTGCAATGTGATAGAGGAAGAAAGCATTTCTTTAAATGAAACATTGCACTTAAAAAGTGGAGACAATTACTAATATAGTAGTCTGGTGACATTCCACCTGTTTGAGTTCTGAATCCCCCAGGTCAGATCTAGGTGCCCAGACTGGCACCAGATGACAGAGTAGACACATATACACGGTATAGAAAGCGGTGCTTTCCACTGCAATTCACATTAGAAACTTTTGGAAAGCTTAAAAATAAAGTGATGAGGGGCTGGGAGTTTGGCCTAGTGGTGGTGTGCTTACTTAGCTTATACAAAAACCAGGGTTCGATTCCTCAGTACCACATATGTCAAAAAAAAAAAAGCTAGAAGTGGTGCTGTGGCTCAAGTGGTAGAGTTCTGTCCTTGAGGGGAAAAAAAAACCCTAGGACAGAATCAGGCACCCATGTTTAAAAGTACTGCTTATTTTTACTATGCAGGCAACATTGAGATCTTCTGGTTAAGAGGATATTTTCAGATTAGCAGATCGTTGAAAACTGAGAGCAACAATTGCCAAGCATCTCATCCCGGCAAAAATGATAATGAGAGCTTGTCTGAACTGGATTCTTCATTCTACAGTATGGTATATGTATGCATCCCCAGCAGCTACCACAGATGGCTTCCAGTTATGATCCCTTTTTGGCTGGCCAGGAATGAGCTCATGCTGCATTTCCATTCTGTATTGATAAACAGGTGCTTTGTAATCTGAATGGAGCTAGGGTAGAGACATTGGGGTATTTTTTTTCTTTTTGCCAGTCATGGGCTTGAGCTCAGGGTCTGAGCACTGTCCTTGGACTTTCTCAAGGCTAGAGCTCTACCACTTGAGCCTCAGCACCACTCACTTCTGGCTTTTTTCTATTTATGTGGTACCAAGGAATCGAACCTGGGTCTTCGTGCATGCTAGGCAAAGCACTCTACCACTAGGCCAAACTCCCAGCCCTGGATTTACCATATTATTCTGTTATTATCACTTAGAGTCAGATTAAATATTTCTTTGTGGTTTCATTTCAATATGACTTAGAAACTTAACAACTGTCAGGAAGTACTTATCTGTATGGAAATTCCTTTCCCTCAGAGATCTTGGTCACCTTTCCCCATTAAACCATGTCTATTCATCAAAGGCTTCCCAGAAAACTGTACATTGCTCTATTTGCTCAAGTTCTGTGCACTTCATTTACATTCACTTCCCACTCCAGAGAGCTATCTGTCTCTTGGTGTGCTTTTGCGTTGTTTCACTACTTGCTGTGTTAGAAGTCCTCTGAAATGAACTCATTATGCCTTTGACCAAGATGGTCTGGATCCCATGAACTCAGCTTGTAATCATTAACTAAGAAAATGGGCACTCTTCAAGCTGTACACCTTTGTGAATCTTCCTCTAGGTAGAATGCTTCATTAGTTAAGGGGCCGGTAGTTTGGCCTAGTGGTAGAGTGCCTGCCTAACATTCAAGAAGACCCAGGTTCAATTCCTCGGTACCACATACATACAAAAAAGCTGGATGTGGTGCTGAGGCTCAAGTGGTAGAGCTCTGGACTTGAAAAAGTCCAATGTCAGTGCTTAGGCTCTAAGTTCAAGCCAAGGACTGGCAAAAAAAGAATGCTTCATTAGTTAAAAAATTATATTTCTGGTTAGACTTGAAATTACTTTAAAACTTTTCAAACGTTGTCATTTCTTAGTCTTTTCTCTTAGTCCCAATATTAGTCCTACTTAGATCTCAGTGACCAGATGGGTATCTTTGCTTTGAAGAGAAATTGTTTCATAAGTTCATGTGCTGGCATAACCTTATTGTTTATGAAGTTTTATTAAAGGGCAGTAATTGAGACAGATGCTGCTCTTGAGGCAATTTGCTCACCACTTTCCTGAGCTACCAGTAACTTTTCCCACCTAGTCTAGGTTCTTTTGTAACCTGCTCTTTAACATAGATCATTTACCACAAGTAAATCTATCTTACAATGGTCATCTTTCAAGTGAGGAGAAAAACTCAAGGCATCAATTATTCAACTTTATTGCTTCAGTGACTAAAGCATTATTTGTTTTAATGAGCTGCCAAGCTGTATGGGGAGAAAGTGCTTGTGGCAGAAGCAGTAAGAGGAGAAACACATTGGGAGTCAGAAAAGCAAATTCAGTTCCCCAGGGGTTTTTTGCTAAGTAGCTGATGTTTAGATTTCTATGTTTCATAGAATTCTCATATTGGCAGCTGCAATGGGCTATTTGACCCTCTTTATCATCTGTTCTTGTTAACACAGGGGTTCACAGTATTGCTTCTTGTCAAAGGATGTAAGCTAAGTTAGAGGAGCCTAATTGCATATTTTGTCATGCTGGTATTAACAACCCAGAAGGAGGTAGAACTGAATATTTTACAAAGTGGCACTTTTTGGCAGAGTATCGTGAAAGAGGTGGTTTGGGTACAAGTCAGAGCTCAGATTTACTTGCTGCCTCATGTTTCTGGTTTCTATTGGAAAGAGATTGACCAATTTGCTCCATAAACAGAGAAGAATAATCATTTTCAAACTATAATTTAGGATTGCTGCTAGCAACAGATACAAATGTACTCAGCATATCTTTCAAAAACACTTGAAGTGAGTAAACTGATAGTTATCTGATCCTTTGTGAAGACTTTTATCTCCCATGCTACTGCTTTGACAATGTATTCCGTTGCATTAGGTCAATCGGATGTGAGGTTCTGTTGAGTACAGCACTGTTTAAAGGAGTTCCAGGAAATTTGGTCTGCCTTACACGATTCTGTACTTAGCTGGGGAGGATATAGTAGAAGATTTAAGACAGTTAAAGTCAACCCAGCTAGAGACTTCAAAGCAATGCATTCTGTTTAGACTGAGGGCAAAATGAAGTATGTTCCTATGAGGTGTCTGTATAGATTTAATGATAAGTATAATGTCAACACCAGAGGTTATAAGGGGGAGGATTAATACTGAAGTTTGGAGTTTTCTTTCACAAATGATATACATACAAAACAGCTTGCCAAAAGTAGTGTTGTTCCAGTGGAGAGTGTTACAGTTGCACTGACTTGACAGAAGAAAATGATACTGTAGAAATGATCCTACTCATTATATGAATAGTAAATATAGCTACTACATTCTATTGAAATGATATTATTTATTATACAAAATTAGGTTGCATACAGAAATTGAATGATGATAGATTTGGCATCAGGATTTTTTTCCTTTCTTAACCTTACTTGGAAAATTGTAAAAGTAAACAATTACACAACACTTTTATGAGATTTAACTTGATTTATATTATAACAAAAATTACCCCAAGAATCATGTGCAAAACTATTACATGGATGTAAATCCTTGCTTTTTAAAAATAGCACATTTTCATGGGATTTTAAAATCATATTTGAATAAGATTTGACTGAGAAATTTGACTAGGAAATAAATTATGTCACAAGGTTATTATTTCACACAATATGTATCATATGTTCATTATATTACAGCATTGTAAGTCATTATGAAGATACAGGTGAGAAATATTTCATTCCCTAAACCTTTCATACCTCACTAATAATGTTAATTAATGAATAGTTAATATTAATTGACACTGATATCAATATGTGTAAGATCTAGTATAGTAATATTATAAAAGAAAGGCATTCTTGGTGGGGTGTCTAAAAATAGCCAATGACAAATAGAGATGTTTGGTAATAGTCTATTGATAAGATTAGTGCAGTCATTTATAGTTGTTGGGAGTTGGGGTGGGAAGAGTTCAGTGATAAGTTTGGGCTATTTTTCATATACCTTCCAGTAGGAAAAGGTAGGATATTTATCTTTTATTTGCTCAAGTTGTAAGTAAAAGGGTTATCTGGATTCAAATCTAAAGAACAGAATATAGCAATATATCAGACTGTTGTAGGTTGAAGGAAATATTTTAAAAGACTGCGCTGTATGGTACACCCACTAAGGTAAGACTCCCTCCAGCTTTCTCTGTATTTTAACACTTGGTATCAGCAGGATTTTGGTTTACTACTGTTCACTGGCTGTGAAGTGGAATCTTTCTGTGAATTTAATTTGCATCTCACTAATGAGCTACATACTGTTGAGCCTCTTTTCATGTGCTTAAAATCATTCTAAAGTTTTCTTTGGTGAAATACACATACAAATCCTCTGCTCAACTTTAAAAGAATTATTTACTGTCTTAAATTATTGACAAAATTAAAAAATGTTTTTTAGGTATACACAATTTCTTGGAGATATTATTTTCAAGCATTTCTTTGTAGCTTGTGGCTTTCATTTATATTTTACTGCTCAGGTATTCTCAAATGCAAAGGCTTTAAATTTTGATAACACATATTCATAAGCATTTCCTTTTATTAATTTGCATTTGTTATAAAATTAGTATATAACTCAGCATCCTTTACATTTATAAGATCCAGCCATCCCAGAACTGTTTTCACAAAGCTACTTCTTTTATCCTTTAATTTTATTTTTATTCAAAAGGTGATGAGCAGGGGGTTTACAGTTACATAGTTAAGGGAATGAGTACATTTGTTTTGTTCATTGGTAACCATCCCTCATTTTCTCCTGCTTAGCCCTCCTTATTCCCCTCACCACCAAGTTGTAAGGTTCCTGTCCAACACAGAGTCAAGTGAAGTTACTCCTTTTCTACTTAAATATCATGACACATTTACCTAGTTTCTTTTGGGGCACAATTTTCATTACAAATAAATGAACATTTATTTCTTGTCATGTCCTAGTGTGTAGAAAGAAAGTTTAAGCAAATACTGAACTTACATATTTCTCCTATGCCAAGCAGTATTAAATTGTGGTAAGTTTTTCCTATTACAGAGGACACAGCCAAATGCAGACAGTAAACAGGTAATATTCTGTATGGTTTGGGAGTGAAGTTCATGACTTTCATGTTAATAAAAGTTATTTAATAATGAAGATCCAATCTTGTGTCCTTTTCCTTATTGCACCAAAGCACAAATGTCAATACTGATTTTGTAATTTTAAATCTGGGAAATATGTCATGGTCACAGTAATAATTTTAGTTGCATTAGTTGTAAATAGAAATTGCATACAACAAGTCTCATCATAGTTCAGGGAGATGAGAATTCTTTTTCACTTGAGTCTGTGAAACACTAAGCTAAGCAATTGGTGTATGTCATATTCTTTTGCAAATACTAGAAGTCTAATTTTACTTAAGTGTTAATGCCAGGATGGACTTGGTCCTTGTGACTCTGGTTAAGTCATTTCACCGTATGTTTCAATTTTCTTTTTTCTTAAGTGGGGATTCCATCTCTAAGTTCCATGTGAGTATCAAGTGCCTGACATGTGGTTGTAAGAATTGACATTACTCACTTGAATGGATGCTCTTTGAGTGGGGAGACCTTTGTTCCTTTAATTCACTAAAATATCCAAATCTTCTAGAAACGTATCCAGCACAAGCTGAGCACCATATCTGTAATCCTAGCTACTTAGGAGGCTGAGATCTGAGGATTACGGTTCAAAGCCAGCTGGAGCATGAAATTCCCTGAGACTCTTATCTCCAATTAACCATCAGAAAACCAGAAGTGGTGCTGTAGTTCAAGTGGTAGAGTACTAACCTTGAGCTGAAGAACTCAAGGACAGTGCCCAGGCCCAGAGTTCAAGCCCCATGATGGACAAAAAAAATACCTGACACATATCTCCATATTTTGAATAATACATACAACACCAGCCACTCAGTCATAGGGAAAATTGCAGAAATTTTTATAGACTGGTAAGAACAGCTTCATGTTAGAAAATCTTTCTCACATCCTTCATGGGTCATGATTTTAGGAGTGTGTGGTGCATCAGGTGGATTCACAGGGTCAGAACTACCTTTATAAAGCCAAGTATGGAACAATGACAGAAATGATGCTGTTTTCTAGAGACCTGTTGACTAAACACAGATAGGTGTGGAATAAGGAATAACTAAAGTTGGAACCCAAAACATGATCTCTTACCACACCTTTTAGAAATATTTAAACAATGTAAATAAAACCCTTGGCAGAATTTCTAGATGGTGCTGAGACTGTGAAATGAGTGCTAGGGGAATATAAAAAAGTGAAGTTGCAATGGAAATTCCCCATGGTTTTGGCAAAGTTCCCTGTACATGTATTGAATTTCCAATAACATTTAGGATGTTTTGAGAGATAACAAATCAGTTTCTAGAAATAAATTTAAATTTGAATACCACAAGAAAAGACCTTTTAGAAACACTCACTGCTTATTACTCAGAGCTCCACAGTCAGTCAAGTCCTGATGCTATCAAATGAAGATTCTTACTTTGAAAAGCAAGAGAAATCTGATCGCTGCAGGGTGAAGGTAAAGTCAATTGCTGAGATGAATAGGAAAAGGACAGAGTTTCAAAAGGAAAGTGAGAGTAGTGAAGTTGGCGCTTTCAATGTGCTTCTTGACTGATGTGCCATCTCTGAGCTTCTTTTCTTGAGCTAGTTAAGGAAGTTCCATCTCTCACAAAAGAGTTTTCTCGCATACCTCCTCCCTTTGTAGAAGGCTGCATCTCCGATTGCACTCCTGTCCTTTGCAAAGCTGTAGTTCTTGTGACTTGAGTTTGTATGTGTTTCAAGAACAGAACAAAACAACAACAAAAAACCTTTGAGAAAAACTCAACATTCACTTTCATATCCCCAAGAGGCCGATTTTGTGGTATCCAGTGCATCTTTTATTAAAATTAAAATAGAATGATAATTATCTCCAGAGTGAGTAACTTAATAATCTGAGGTATTTCATTGCAATTGAAATTAACTTTTATATTGTATTCAGTTCTTTCTGGATTATCTCAATAGATTTGCTTTAATTCACACACACACACACACACACACACACACACACACACATGCACACACGCACACACACATTTTGGCTTATTTTGAAAGAGTTCTTCTGCAGATAAATTTTGTGAATATGTCTCCTACAGGCAGAAAGTAAGTGACAATTCTGGTTTTCCTAGAGAGTTGTTAGGGTTTGGATCTGAAATGTCTCTTCCTCCCCCAAAGCTAATGTGTTGAAGGGTTGGCCCCCAGTACAGCAATATTCAGATGTAAAGACTTTCAGATATGATTGACCCCAAGGCAGAACTCATTAATGGATTAATCCATTCATAACTTCTTGGTAGGGGAAACTTCCAGAACTGGGACCTGTTTGGAGGGCAAAAGTCCCTGCAGACAAGCTCTTGAGTATCTCTATCTCTCCTTCTCTCCCTCTCTTTCCCAGCTTCCTGGCCTTTAGGAGGTGAGCAGCCATGTCCGCTGCCCATACTCACCATCCCAATCTTCTGCCTAATCTTAGGCTCAAAGCAGTGGAAATCAACTGACCTTGGCCTGTAACCTCTGAAACTGAGGTAATTCTTTTCAGTTGTTTTTCCCCTCTTAGGCATTTTATTGTAGTGATAGAAAAACTAGTAGCACAGGAATTCTTTAGTACTGGCCAAACGGGGTATCAAAGGGGAAGATGAGGATGGTGGATCTAGTTCTCATAAAATGAAGCAAAACAAAACAAATAAAAAAGCAGAGAAGTTGCCAAGCAAACCAAACTTGGAGTCTCCTGAGGAAATGACAGTTTGTGGCTTCTACCTACTGATGGCAAAATAATATTTCATCAGTCCAAGTACTTTAAGTTATGAAAGCATGTTAGCATACATGATTACATTTCATCCTCACAGCATTGTGCCAAGGGCCAGATAAAATATGCTTGTATTAATACCAGCTTGAAAATGGCAAAAGTGAGTGAACTAATTTCTTGGGCAATCATTCAAGTGAATATATGTGGCCTAAAAACAAACAAGCAAAACAATTTTTCTCTTATAGTCCTTTAAGTTAGAAGTAGACTGCACTTTTTTTTTGAGACGCTAGAGTGGAGTCTATTTCTTGTTTCTTCCAGATGTAGGAACAGCTTAAATAATCTTAGATAATGTCTTCATTTCAAAATACTTTGTGTTTTCTGCTATTGGATGTGTCATGTGTGTTAAGAAAAACAAAATGTTTCCAGGTTTATAGAATTAAGACCCTGACATACTAAGATCAAAATACTAAGATAAAAGAGTAAAAGTGAATTATTCAAAGTGGAACTGAAAATCAATGGTCTTATATATTCCAGAAGGGTAAACAAAATTAGACTTCTTAATTACACATCTGCCAAAGTCTTTAACATATTTCAGTGAATTCTGAATTTCTAAGATAAGACCAATGTTTTCCAAAATTAATTGAGGAAGGAAACCCCTTTTTTGCTGGACTTTAAAGAGTGGTGGCTTTCAAATGCAGTATTGAGAAACAATGTCCATTCCTCTTAAAAGAGAGAAATTTAGTTGAATTGCTATGAATAGCCTTAACAAAGAATAATACAGATAGCTACTATTTCTCAAGCATTTACACTGTATAAGGTGCTGTCTTAACTCCTTCAGGGTGTTAATTTGTTTAAACTTTCCCATACAGTAGATTGGAAATAGATTTTGGAAATGAGGCAAAGAGAGTTCAACAACTGGTCAAGCTTTGTACAAGTTGTAAGGGGAAGAGCCAGGCAAAGTTGCTGTCATACCATTGTATTATTCTAACAGCAATTACAGTGTGAATACATAGTTAAAATTATGCAAACCAGCCATCAAGCTTCAGGTAATAACAGCGGGGCTTCTTTGTGTTATTTAGTATGAGGGAACCAAGGCTCACTGTCCAATTTGTCTATCACCATTTCTCTGCATCAGAGCTGGGAAAGTAACACAAAGCTAGTGTTCTGAAGGAGAACACAAAACACAGTTTTCTGTTCTCAAGACTTCCTATCAAAAATGTTTCAGTTCTCAGGTAATTTACCAGTCCTGGTTCTATTCTGATTCACTTCAAAGCCTCCATGAAAATGAAAGGAATGTGAAATGATAACTTAGTTTTGCAGAAACATGTGGACTCTTGGATCTGGTTTTGCTGAAAGGAAACTTCTGACAAACACAAGGGTCGTTGAGGTGGAAGGTATTTCTTTTGTTTTAAAGTGGTTGTTTTTTGATTCCTAGGATACATTCTTGACTATTTCCTATCAAATTTCCTGTGGTACACTCATAGTTTTTCTCTACAGGTAACAAGTACTGTGATTGCCCAACAGATATTTTTAGGAATGAAGACTGAATTATTTAACAGAGATGATTAGATAGAACCAGACCACAATGCTGTATTTCAGGGGACAGCATTAAGCTCATCAGATTAAATTAGTTATTATTAAGGGCTTTGAGACAAAGTCAAGTGCCAACAAGTGCTTGTTAATTTAATTAAATAAAAATAAAACACAGAGAGATATTATTATCATTTTCCAGACAAGGAAATTGAGTCTTAAGAGGCTGAGCTTCTTGCTAGTTCACAGAGTAGAGATTCAGAGCCACACTCTGGTCATTTTCACTGCTTTCCTGGCGCAAACCAGCCTGAGAAGTAGAGTTTCACCAGAAAAAGTATGAATGAATGAATGACTTTTTTTTTTTTGCCAGTCCAAGGGCTTGTACTCAGGGCCTCGGCATTGTCCTTAAGCTTTCTCAAGGCTAGCACTCTATCACTTGAGCCACAGCACCACTTCTGGGTTTTTTTGTGCATATGGTAATAAGGAATCAAACCCAGGGCTTAGTGCATGGTAGGCAAGCACTCTAACACTAGGCCACACTCCTGGCTTAGCATTAATTTATTTTGTATTGTGATCTTACAGCATTGTATTCCTCATGAGGCAGTATTTAAAGTAACAAGAGATTCATTGCTTGAACTAAGACTCAAAGGGGCTGCAACATACATGGGAGGGTTGAGAAACTGGCACTGTAATCATTGAGAAGTATGGTTGCAGTTGATCTAGTTTCCGTCATTTAGTAAGGTCTTTTTTTTTTAAACTAGACTTTGAGTAGGATTAACTGAGTCTGAGACATAAAAGCAAAACCCAAACTAAAACCAAAAAACAACCAAAAAAATCCAGACAGACACATGATGAGCTCTTAATCTAGTGTACAAATCACCAATCCCGACTTCTTTGACATCCTAAATATTGAAAAAAACAGAATGCTAACATATTTGCTAGCAATTCATATTTGTTTCAGCATAAAGTTGTCTGCATCTATATATCTATCTATATATAAAACATAGAATGGATTCATATGTTACCTTGAATTACTTCTTCTCCCTTGAATTACTTCTTCTCCTATAGAATGTCAAAGTCTGGCCATAACAAAGAGGAAAAGGACAGTATTTACTAGACTTGAAATCAAAATACAAATAAGAAAGTTAAATTCAGGAAAAGCAAATTGTATCTGCGGTGTAATGATAAATGCAGGTTGTGTTTATGGTCTTTCTGGTCATCTGCTATTCATTTGTATATGAGTCTATCAATTACTCACTGTTTGGTGTTACTTTACTAATTATGTACTTTTCTCTTTTACTTGTTTAATAGAACATGAATCATTTTTACCAACATAGACTTCTTGTCCTATCTTTCCCTACTTCTCTTCTGATAATACATTGACATTGATTATCTCTTGACATTGAAATGTCAGGGAATTAGAGTCAAAACCTGGCAAAACCCCCCATATTCCATTTCATACCAACTCCAAATATTCAGGGATAGTATAGATTGTCTAATTACATAGTTGATATGAAAAGCATTTTAGAATTAATGGCCAGATAGGACATATCATGAGAAAATTATTCTGAACAACTTGAAAACTACATATGCTTTTAGAATAACCTACTCAATAATAGGATTTACAACCGCAAGGTAAGATTCATTATTTTCATCTTTTTACTTGCATTCATTTCTTTATCTATTCACTCTTGATGTGTTTTCTTTTCCTATTTAGTTCTTTGAATCTATTTTTGCTTTAGCATAATGGATAATTTATTTTCAACAATGGCCAGAGCCTGCACTTTATTCTTCAAGATAAGTGGCTTGGCAATGAGGTTTAGAAGGAGGAAAAAAATTAGCACCATACCACACACAAAAACCTATGCAGTATGAATTTGTGCAATGCCCTGCTTCTTTTGTGTCTGTTATTTTTTAGAAGGGCAAATGGATCTACCTTACCCTTAGACCTCAGTGAGGCAAATTTGCCTTCCCTTTTTCCATCCCCAAGACAAATTAGGAATGCTGAAACCTTTTACTCATAACAAAACAGTGATAAAGCAGGTAACAAGACCTAACATTAATCAGGTCTTTCAAAGAAGAGGCCCCAACCTCTACTCTTTGTCTAGCTTGCTGGTAGGTAGGTAACCCCTCCCCCAGGCTTTTATTTTTTTTTAAGGGGTCTAGCATTCTTTAGTTTAGCAGCACATTCTTCTTGCAAATGTTTCACTTTTCAGACAGCCTCTGTGTTAATTTAAAAAAAGCATCCAGAGAGCTACTTCAGAAATCTGAACTTCTAATGATCTGCCTTTATATTTCCTTACAGTGAACAATAACTCTCCATACTAATGGTATTCATCTACAGAGACAGGCAATAATGAAAAAGAGGGAAGGTGGAGAAAGAGTGGCCATAATCACAAGATGTGCTGTATCATCTTGGTGGAAAAGAAATCCTGTTTTCTGTAGCCAAATTGCTGCTATCCCTTGTTGAAATATTCAAGGTTCCTGTAAATCAAGATGAGAGAAGACCTGGAAGAGGAACACTTTTCTTTTCAGAAAGAAAGCATTACTGTCAGTTAAATGGTAACCGTCCAGTCATTTTATGCTATTGGAATCCTTTTCATCAAAAACAGAAGACAAAATTCCCTCATACTCATACCTCCCTCAAGTTTCCCCATTTTTCCAGGCTGGTTGCCAGTATCTACATACATTACCTTAGACCAAGCACTCCCTCTACTGGTCAATAAAAATATTAGCAAATAGTACTTAAAATAGCTGAAATCACAAAGGTATTTTGGGCAGTTTCATTGGCAAGTATGCTTTTAGAACATTGTAAATATTAGAGATTATAACAGTAGCCTATTTCCTAGAAACAGGACTAAGTTTAAATCAAATTTAGAATGTTTACCTTGTATTATCAACAATAATATTTTATAAGGATTTATTTATAAACTGCTAAAAGTTATTAAAATACAGAAATAACCTAATGTCTATTTTCATTTTGCACAAGCCATAGTATTTTATTAACACATGAAAATAAGTTTTTAATTCAAAAATAGTTAGGAACGTTTTCCTGAAACAAGCCAGGGAATAAATAGTTTTTGCTGGTCCCTAGGTCTGTTGCAACTACACAGTTCCACCTTTGTAGAGAAAAGTAGCAATAGAAAATATGTGTATGGGTGGATGTAGCTGTGGTCCAATAAAACTATTACAGTTTGGATTAGGTCTATAAGACATAAACTTGCAGACTGTCAAACTATAAAATAATGTACATACCCTTACAATGGGAACATTTTTTGTTCTTTTTTTATTATTGTGATTAATAGAAGGGTTACATTATATTCACCAGATAGAAGGTGCATAACTTCACAAACATTGATACCCTTTCTTATGACATGGTCTTCATTTCCCTCCCACCCTCCCCTGCTTATCTTGATTTCCCCCATTCCTTATCCAATTTCAAATAACCAATTAAGCACATATAAAATATATCGGATAACAAGGTGAAATATTGTAACAACATGAGATAACCAAGGGATGGCAAAAGAGATGAGTGATAACATAGTACATTAAGGACAACAGTCACTCATTATACGACTTTTGTTTCCTTCTCCTGGAGGTCCTTACATTTAGTGTCATACTATTTGGTCTAAGGTCTCTAGATTTTGTTCTATTGTAAATCTCTGCTAGGAGAGCCCAAGGTTTCTACTGATTATGACAAATGAGGGAGACTATTGGGCCTAGTTCCTTTGAGTCTGGCTTACTTCACTTAATATGATTTTTTCTAAGTCTTTCCATTTCTTTAAAAATGGGGCGATGTCATTCTTTCTGACAGCAGCATAGAAATTTTTCAGAACAAAAGTTAATTCCGTGGATGTGACTGTCAATTTTGTTTGAGGTATGACATCATTTCAACATTTTGAGTTTCTTCTTGTTAGGCATCTGAATCCACCTTATCAACATCTTGCTGTTCTCACACTGAAACAGAAATCTATTTTTCTGCTTTGTATGCAAAAGGGAGCAAACTACCAGTTCTATTAATAGAAGCCAGTCCTGGGCTTAAGCTCAGGGCCTGAGCACTGTCCTTGTTTTTTTCTCAAGGCTAGAGCTCTACCACTTGAGCCTCAGCACCACTTCCGGCTTTTTCTAAGTATGTGGTACCAAGGAATTGAACCTGGATCTTCGTGCATGCTAGGCAAGCACTCTACCACTAGGCCAAACTCCCGGCCCCGTCTTTTTAAGTTTCTCTAGTCCTAGAGATTTGTGAAGTTGCCCAATTTTCCACCTTTTATGTATTTTAAACTCTTTAACTGCACCAACACTCTGCTTGCTATAAAACACATTCTGACCATCTTTTTCACACATTTTATGCCTCTGCTTTTGTTTCTGGGCCTTTGGTTACTCTGTCAAATGAGGGCAAAAAAACCCTCTTTCCATTTTAATATATGATTATCCTGCTTTTCTCACAAATACTAGAAGCACTCTTAGCCAAGGTCTTCCCTTTCACAGTCTCTGGACTCTAAGGCTTAAATGGGAAAAACCATTGATCTTTTTACTGCAAAAAAATTAGTATGTGAAGTATGAGTTAGCCTTTAATATAAGACAGCTAATGATTTATATAATTTGTGATCCTCCTCAGCACTTTAATTAACCCATCTGTAAAATGATGAGAACAGCTAAGTGTATGGGTCCAGTGGTAGAGCAGCTGCTTACCAAATGAGAGGCCCTGGGATTCAACTGCATTTACTACCATTGTTTTTAAAAACATAATGATCTCTTTCATTTGTTCTCATGAAAATTGAGAGTGAAAATATGTTAATGTACACAAATTATGGCAATTATATACCAATTTTATACAACTTCTTTCAAATAATTTGTTTTCCTGAGGTCAATATTATCACTGACTTCCAAGGCATATAAATTACAAGAAAATAATATATCAGTAGTCTAAATGACCAGCTGCAACCGTTATTTAAGAATTTAATAAATTGTGTCCAACAATGTTTACAACATGTAATACACTGTGGTTATCGGGGGTTTATTCTGAAATGAAAAGGTTATGTTAGTTGTTGAAAATTAGTTCATGTAATTAATCATTCTGTTGTATTGCAAAAGGAAAGCTTATGATTCAATAAATGGAAAAATAGTTTTGAGAAAACATCAATGTTCATTCCTGACTAAAACCTTCAGTAGTGAAGGGAGCCTGCTGAGTCTGATGTAAGGGCATCTCTAAAGAACTTACCATGAACATCATACAACAGTGAAAAGACTGAATGCAGTTGTTCTAAGAATGGAAAAAAAACCCAACTATTTCTGATCAATATTTTAGTAGGCGTCCTAGCCAGGAAAAAAATCAAGCCAGATGTTTACCTAAGTAAGACATTTCTAAGCAAGGAAAACAAATAAAAGACATACAGATAAGAAGTAAACCTAATTATAGTTGCAGGTGACAAGAAACAACATTTAATTGTATTTCTATAAATGGATCAATGAGCAATCAGAAGGAAAATCTTTAACAGTATATTAAAATACCATTGAAACAATTGGAAATGTATTTTATATAAGATGTACAATGTATTTTACACAAGATGTTGATCTGGGGAGCAATCAAATATAACTAAGATAATTTAAAGCAGGGTTAAGTAAGAGAAATATGCAGTATTTAGATAAGAAGATTCAATACTATTATTAAATCTCCCCTAGTAGATTTGATACAATCACAGTAAAGTCAATGAAAGAAAGACATAGTATTAAACAGAATATATATAGAGAAATTAAAATTCCCAAAATTTCAAATTCAGTGTACCTTAATTTGACAAGAAGATTAAAAATGATCTGAAAATGAAGTATAGACTTAAGTTCTAGAGGACCATAACAGAGAAAACTTTGGTGATCTTGTCCTTAGAAAGTATTTCTTGAACATAATTTCAAAACCATAATTCTTAGCAGAAAAATATCTATAAATTATACATTATTAAATTAAGAACTTTTTGTTTGTTAATTAGTGAAACTGGGAAAAATTGCAAATCTTGTTAGCTGATGAAAGAACTTTAATTTAGAACATTAAACATGTCTGAGAACTTAATAAGAAGAAATAGCTAAACAGAAAGCAAGGAAGATACTTGGATAATCATTTTAATGACAAATACATTAAAAAATGCTCAAGTTGGGTGTCAGTGGATCATGCCTGTAATCCTAGCTATGTATGAGGTTGAGATCTGAGAATCACAGTTCAAAGACAGCCCAAGTAGGAAAGTCTATGACTCTTTTTTGTTCTAAATCCTCAAATCTGTGAATCAAGTGATAGAACACCAGCTTTGGAGAGAGGGAGGTGGGAGAATGGGGAGAAGCAGAGGAATAGTACCTAGGCCTTGAGACAGTACCAGTAAAAATAAATGCTCAAGATAACCAATCCTTGAGTAAATGCATGTTAAACCTTGTGTTAGTCAGCTTGATATCACTGTGACAAAATACCTGTGAAGAATCAGCTTTAAGGAGGATTCATTTTGGCTTACAGTTTCAGAAGATTATTTTCCTTGATCCACTTTCTTTGGGGCCAAGGGTCTCATAATGGGAGGCATCGCAAAAGATAGCAGCTCAATTTATTGCATCCAATTGTTGACTTCCCCCAACCAGACTCCAACTCCCAGGATTCTACACTCTCCCAGTAGCCCATTAAGTTACAAATATGGAAATGGATTTATCCATTTATGAGGTAAGAATGTACATGATTCAGTCAACTCCAAAAGGTCCTATCTACTGCCCTGGGGTTCAAATCTGCACTGTTGGTGGTTATTTGGCTTCCAATCTGTAACAAACAACAAAATACTATTAGTCATCTGAATGACTAAAAAGTTTTTAAGTTGGGTTGCATTAAATATTGGGAGCATAAGAGCTCTTTGTACACTTCTGGCTGGAATATGAAATGAAAAAAACACTTGGGAAAAGTGTTCCACATTTTCTTAAAAAGAGGTGTGAGTACCATTTTCTGGCAATCATTACATCCCTAGGATGGAGAGAAGAGAAATGGAAGCACAAGTTCAGACAAAGGCTTGTTCATCAATACTCACAGTGATTCTTGATGACAGCTCAAAACTGGAAATGACCAAAATTTCTATTAAGTGTTGAATGGATAGAAAATTGAGGTATATGCATGCAGCAGAGAGGAATAAATTATTGATGCTTGCAGCAACATGAATAAATCTCAGAATAATTGTAGAACATGAATGAAGCCAAGCAGAAAAAGTAGATAGTGCATGACTCAATTTATATAAAACATTAAAAATATCAAAACAAATCTATCAGGACAGAAAACATGTCAATAGTTTGCAGAAGGAAAGGCTGAGAACACCACATATTCTACAAGTATGAGTCAATGATAGTATTACAGTTATCACTGGCTTTTTATCCTCACATTTTGACTTAAAGGAAAAAGGATACTGAGATTAGGTTTTTAAAAATGACTGAGAAGAATGGAGTTGTATTTGAAGGATTAAACCAAATTTGTATCTTTTTGGAAATGTGAAACCGTGTATTAAAACTGAGATGGAGTTATATGTATTTACTTTTATGCTAGGACTGGTACTTGGACCCAGATCCTCAAGAAGCGAGATTTTTCTGCTCATAGATGGCACTTTGCCACCTGAGCTATTCCTCCAGTTTTCGCTTTTGGCTTGCTCACTGGTATCAACAGCGTTGTGGATCTGTCTGCCCAGGTTGGTTTTCAACTGAAATTCTCAGATCTCAGACTCTTAAGTAGCTAAAATTACAGGCATGAACTACTGGCCTCCAGCTTTAAAAAGACGTTTAAAAAGTACATGCACATTTGTCAATCTCACAGCAAAGTGAAAGACAAAGGAGAGAGAAAAATGCTTGAGCCTGAAGCAATTTTATCACGGTTTTCAAGTGAGATTTGATACCATTTTCCTTAGAGATGTGTTTGCAAATGGGTGGCCCCTGTCATCATTTTAAAAAAGATGAGGCTAACTATGTTGGTAGCTATTTTTCAATCTTGGGGTAATCGTGCACGACATAGAATTGTCCTGAGACAGCGTAATAGTATCGCACTTTGGGGTACACTGAGTCCTAGTCACGTTATTATAAAGGAAATATAATTCCCAGGGATTTGAGGTCAAAGGTCTCCTAAATGGATGGTTCCAAAGTGAATGTTTGGGCTCATGTTCTATATTCCATTCCAGTTAGGTTGCAGCGGGCAGAGGGGACATATGTATTTTGGGGTGCATGCACTAGTCCCTGTTCACTGACATTAATGCCACGCTAAGGAGCGTTGCTATCAGGAGTAGCAGGGCTTGGCCGCACATCATCCGGAGTTTCCTTCCCTGAGTGGTAACAGGGCCAATGGAAAGTGAGGCAGGGGCCAAGGTAGACACAGGGATCGGAATTCTACTGCAGTTCTCATACCGAATCAGGAAGTTCAGCATTTCTAATACAAATCAGAGTGTGCATTTGCCTTACATTATGCTGATGTGTTTTCATTACGAGTTAAAGAATACAGCTTTTAGGATCCAAGTTCTTGACTCTTATTTCCGTTCTGCCACTTCTGTACCTAGATCCCTCGTTTTCCTCCATAAAAGGGGCGTGTGGGAATGAGTCAGGCTGAGTGGCTTAGGTATGTAGTCCTAGCGACCTGGGATGTGGAGATAGGGGGGTCACAATCTGAGGTCAACTTGGACATCAGAATTCACAAGACTCCAATTCAATCAATGGTGGGCATAGTTACACCCACTATCTGAAGCTACAGAGTGATTACAGCGGATGCCTGCAGTTCTTGTAGGGAAGACCATCAGACACAGAATACAGCCAAAGAAAGTCTATGTGACCAGCCAGGGTATTTAAAAAGTGCAGTGCCCAGTTTGGTCTCAAGACCCCTTTTAAGGCTGAACCAGTCCCCTCTTATTCATTTAGGGGAGGAAAGTAACGAATGGTTCTTTCCTATAGGTTCAAGCCAATCATAAAGTTGCAGAAGCTCAAGCCATATTGTAAGCAAGCATGAATGGGATAAAACAATCCCATAAGCAATCATAGGTGAGGCAATCTGACAGTTATTATGGCATTTTTTATAACTACTACTATGATCATTTCTAGAACTCATTATTATGATTATTTTCATGACTTGTTACTATGGTTGCTATCTAGAAACAGAAGGACAGAAAATGGCTACAGATAGATTAAAATGTCAAACTATGAAGAGCTGGTCACACACACTGGTGGGGCGGAAATGGCGCCCTCTGACATGGAGTCACAAAAACAAAATGGGGTCATAGAAGCTAAGAGTAAACTCTAAAATGGTGAAAATTTACAAGCCCTATTACACGGTGGCGTGTTCTTGTCATCCTCAGTGATCAAGGGAAGCACAAGTAAGTGGATTGCAGTCCAGGCCAGCCTTGGGTGAAAAGCAAGGTTTTACCTTGAGCAATAATCAACATAGAAAGAGCTCGCTAAATAGGCTTATATGGGACCAGCTTAGTTAATACGAGGCTCTGAGCTCAAACCCCAGTGCCTTTTCACAAAGGGTGGGGAGAAAATGTTGTTGGTTTTTTTTTTGAAATTAAGTCAGATGCAGAGATTAAAATGAAACATACTACAATTATAAACTTCAATTCTATTAGTAATCATAAAACCACACAATTTGTGAGGCATTGTGTATGGTTATAGGAATTCTAGATTAACCATTGAAAATGATTTAAAAGAGCAATTATGGGTGGCATGCAAGTGCATTCAAATGCTTTAACTGAATTAAACTATGGTAGATCCAAAGGAGAACTCAAAATAGTGTTAGTTCCTTAGAAAGGCACAGCCAAAGTTTAGCCAAATAAAACAGCAGGAAGTAGGTATTTGGAAGGGGTGCGGTCAACAGAAAATGTTAGACAAATGAAGAGGAGAAGGGGAGGAGAATGCAGTCAGGAATCTAATACATGACCTACAAAATTAAGAAAAGTGAGGGAACAGGTTGGTAGGAGAGGAATGGAAGAGAATGCTGAAACGGGTGATATTGATCAAGATACATTATATTCTGCTTTGCTAAACAGCAACTCTATTTTTTACAACTCCTTAAAGATGAGAAGAAAATTATACATAAAAATGTAGCCATAATTTGGTCTATCCACAGGGTTCCTAATGGAAATACTCTAGACAATGACTACCTTCAGCTGAATAGAGGTTGTAATGACAACTCACACGGTGTTGTGATTTTCTATAAGTGCTTCTAACCATCTACCTAAATGTTTCCCAGACTTCTGGAAGCTTGCCTCCTTTCACTCCCTTGGAAAGGTATACATTCTTACATTTCTTACAAAGAACAGCCTACCTTTCCCTGAGTCCATGCAAGATTCAAGAACGCTTTTCAAGTTTTGCTTTCCTAATTCAGTAAGAATGAATGATTACCATGTCTATTATGTGTCTCATATACATGCATTCTATTTTATGGTGTAAGTCTCAAATTATACTGTAAAAAAACAAAACCCAAATTCTTAAAGTATCCACTAGGGGGTGGTCTCGCTCTTTTGCTAACTATGGATTTTTTTTTTTTCTTTTAAAAAATACATGTAGTTTTCTCCTTTCTATGAAAAGCAGAATGCTTCAGTCATGGCACTGAGAACTCTGTTTAACATCATGGTTATGTCTTGGCTCTTTTGAGGCTGACAATGCGGAATTCACTCAAGGAAGAGCGACAACTGTTGATCTGTCATCATGTTTAGTTTCCTTTTCTTCTTTATCCCTCAGAGATTACTCAAGCAACAGTCTCACGTACAATATTGTTTTTCACAGAAATGTCACACTGCTCTAAAGACTGAATCAGAGGATGCCCCTCTATCTCTTTACAGAGATGCCTTGCTGAAAGACCTTTCCATATCACATAAGCACAAGACTGGGTCTTCATTCCTTTGCGGTGTTGACAGAACTCCTCACAATAAACCCATGCATGATATAATGCTTCCTGTGGTTTTGAAAGGAAACCCACTTTTCATGGGCCCAAAGTGAATTCCCTAGAATTTCTGTATGAGTAGAATCAATTTTTAGCCAATATCTGGTTCAACTTAGCTTGTTGAATGACCTTGCTTTAACAACGTATGGATAATAGGAAATGCTGGAATGATGGAAGTACCTTAACTTGATAGAGATGATAGAGGTTCAGAATCTGGATTTGGAAAACGCAGTTAGCTGTATGGTGCTTAGGAATTTTAATATTATCTCCAAATGACAATGTAATCACTGAAAAAGTATGATATTTTCTTAAAACGTTAATCATAACATTTACTCATTAATATAACATTAATCATGAACATAAATGTTAATCACTGAGCATAAAATTTGAGCTCTTTTTGCTGGGTCATACTAGGGCTTGAATCGTGGGTCTTGTACTGCTAAGTAAATGCTCTACTAGCTTTATCCTATTGCTTTTGTTTTAATTTTGTTTTTTTCATAAGGTCTCATACTTTTTGCCCAGGTCTGTCCTCAAACTGTGATCCTCCTATTTTCATCAAGCCTGGCCTGTTTCAATAATTTTATCACTATTTGTCCCACTAAGAGGATAGTTGATTTCAGTAATCTATTGCCAAGATGACTTTAGAGATTGTTAGTAATAGGAAAGAGAAAGAGAGAGGGAGAGAGAGGAGAAAAGTGATACATTACAAAGTTAAAATACACAGGAGATGGTGGTTCAGTGGATGTGGGAAATGAAAAAAAGGATGCAGTTCCTGGGGCACAAAATCCTGGATGATGAGCAGGTGTTTGGGTGAGAAGAAAACAACTGATTTTTGAAAATTGTGTGATTTAAAGTACCTGTGTGGGATATCTGAGAGATAGGTTAGACATTTGGATACATACATCTGAAGCTCTGTATGGAAGTTCAGCATTATCTCTGCAAATACAGTAACTGAAATTATAGGAGTGTGAGAAATTTATATATATATATATATATATATATATATATATATATATATATGAAAGAGGTTTGGGTCAAACCTGGAGAAAATCCAAGACTAGTTTCTGCTGGTAAGCAAAAGAATGTATGAGCAAAGAGCAGGAAACTAGGAAAGAAGGAGAGTGTGTTGTCCTGGCATTCAGAGACAGGGAAGTGTCAACAGTATTGAATGCTGTAGAGGGAAGAACTAAACCTAGTCATGGATTTTAGCAAGAGTCACCTTGACAAGAGTTTTTGAGTAGAGATGGGATGGATAAAGGACTTGAATACATAGAATAGGAGAGAGGGTGGGGGAGTGAAAGTGGGAGAAAAACATGTGTGTGGTGGCACAATATTTGACAAAAATGTACTCACTAACTTATGTATGTAACTGTAACACCTCTGTACATTAGAAATTAATGCAATAAAATTAAATAAAAAATAGAATAGGAAAACAAAAATGTTTTTCAGAAATCTTTGATAATGGGAAGAGATATTCATGGCATAAAGTTGACTATTAGTCAATTGGTCCCATCTCATGGAAACCAGATAATATCATAAGTCTTTAAAAACACCTCCAGAAAGGTTAAAGGTAGAAATACTTGGAAGGAAACTAGTGAGTGGGTGGAAGAAATTTTAAATTCTCCTTAAGAGCACTACATAGTTAGTGAGCCTTTGTTCTCATAAGGAAGGCTTGAACTTGTGGGAGTCTTGCTTTTCCCTTTTCTTATAGCTCAAATGTGGTGATATATTGCCTGTCTTTTACCTGCACTGTTTATCACATAGTTTTTAAAATATGATTATTATGCCTGTTATTTTTGTAATTATCTGTAGGTGCTCTGCTATGTCACAGGAAGCAACACAAAAGAAACAAACCACTGAGTATAGTCTGGCAAGGTGTGTAACAGCTGAGATGCTAATATCAAATAACTCTGATTGCAGAAACTTCAAATTCTCAGTTCCTATCTACAAAATGGTAGCAATAATCACACTGCATTCTCTCACACCATGGAATGTACACCAAGGTATACACACATGTGCATACAAACACAAAACCCATCACTAGGCAGCTAATAAATGCCTAAATGAAAGTTGGTAGATAAAAGGTGGTTTCACCTTTAAAAAAGTCATTTCTAAAGCACTGACTGTATCTAGAAAAGCATTCCAAGTTTAAAATTAAACTCAATATCAGGGTTTTAAGAATAAAGTTGATAGAATATGTTTATCTGTAATATTCATTTGCTGCTGTATCAGAAACCCAAGGATAATCTTCTTAGTGTCAGTCAACTCTCTTCTGCTTCTTCCTTCCATCAGCAAAATCTTAGCAGTCCTTTCCTGTCTGTGTTGCTAATTTGTGTTTGTTGGGGTTCCTACTTCATATGGAGGGATTTTGGTCCTTTAGGGTGTGACTTCAATAATAGAAGGTTTAACAGAATCTGCCAAATGAATTTCAAGTTACTTAGTACGAGGGCTTTTAATTGTGCTGGTATCTGGAGCAAGTTCAGAAAGAGCGCTCGGGGTGGGACGCAGAGGCAGATGCCAAACTCTTAACCATGTTGGAAAGTCAGCTCATGGCTGTTTGAGGATCAAAAGGTACAGATGCTCCTCTACTAATCGTGTTACATTCTTATCAATCTACCATAAGTTGAAAACGTTATGTCAAAATGAGTTTAATACATTTAACCTATTGACTGTTGTATCAGCATAGCATGCTTTAGAGTTATTTTGGCTTGTAAGCCCACAGATGATGGGTGTTGTGGTTCTCTTCCATGGCCCAGTGACAGAAGAGAACAGTATACTGTGTTTTGGTAGCCTGGGAAAGACAAAAATCTAAAAACAGAAATCCCAGTTTCTACTGAATGTATATTTCTTTTGGAATATCAAAAAATTGCAAAACTGTAAGTTCAAATATAGTTCATTTGGAGATCATTTATATGTAGATATACAGGATTTGTTTTAAGATAGCTAGAATTATGGGTATTTTAGCTACCAACATCAAATGCACAAAATCATTAGGGATCAAAAAGAGAGGAAATGGTTTTTCCTTGGCTATTATGCTAAGAGAAAATTTCAGAGGAAGTAACAATGCAAATAATATATTCTCTGTGCAGAAAATCTATACATTTCTGGGTTGGCTAAAAGGTACTATGGAAGGATTTAATGAAAAGAAAAACAATATGTTTTAAGTGTTCAGTGGTCTGAATCTAGCATCACTCATTCATTCATTAATGACTAGAATGTAATCAGTTGAGAAGGAAGAAGACTAACTCAACAAAGTTGGTGAGAATGGCTGTTGCTGCACATACCTATAATCCCAGAGTGGCTGGAGCTTCCAGAAGTAAAGAGAACGAGACCGTCTCATAAAAATAACAAAAGCAGGGGCCAGGAGTTTGGCCTAGTGGTTAAAGTGCTTGCCTAGCATGCATGAAGACCCAGGTTCGATTCCTTGGTCCCACATACATAGAAAAAAGCCAGAAATGGTGCTGAGGCTCAAGTGGTAGAGCTCTAGCCTTGAGAAAGTCCAAGGACAGTGCTCAGGCCCTGAGATCAAGCCCAGGACTGGCAAAAAAAAAATAACAAAAGCATTGAATATGTGGTTCAAAAGGGTAGAACATTTATCTAGTAAGTACTTGATCTCAATATTGAAAAAGAAAAAGTACGGACATTGATGAGAGGTGTAAACAAGTGGCAGATGAGAGACTAGCATGGAAAATGGCAACAGGATAGAAAGGACAAGGTTCCCGCAGCGTAGAGAGAAGGAAAAGGTGATGAGTTTAGGTGTGGAACAGTGGGATTTGATATATTCAAGTCAGATCAGTTCCAGGTAATGGGTGGTAAGAATTGAGACCCAGATCATGTCCAGCTGTCTCATTGTCATTAGTGGCTTTTAGAGACAACAGAAACTTGAAGTGAGATAGCTTTACAACACTGGAAAAGTGAGCTGGTTGCTTTGCTGGAATGGGGAAATGAGTCACTTTCCGTGTTAGAGTGTGGAAATACCAATCTGTCTTCTTATATACATTTTCATACTCACTTAATTGCTTTCTAATGGACTTTGGGAGCCTGCTGTACATGAGCCAGGATTTTATGATCATATTTTCCTGTTTAAGTTTTTGTTCTTTTGAAATTTTAGTTTCTAGGATTACATCACAAAATAGCTCAGTACCAAGGTTTACAATACCGTGAGTTTAAAAAAAAAGCAAATTCATGTATGATCAATTGCGTAGTCATTTCTAGAATTTTTAATGACAAGAGTTTGTGATCTAGAGACTGAAAAATGATCAAAGAGCTATTAGCTCTAATCTTACTTGTATTAACTATCATCAGAGAGGTCACAGCCCAGATTGGATCTCCTGTTCAGCTTCAGTCATCTTGATCCCATTGCTGAGTTCTCCATGGATTGACTTCTTCCCTTACTTAAGATTTCCCTGATGAATGTCTTTTCCTATTTGGTGCCTGCCTTTAGAAAGATAGCTGCGAGCAAGGAACACTCATTAACTCAGTGTACTTGAAGGATGCACTGAAGAAAGGCAAACTTTTCTTACTGATGTAAAGCCATTTTTTGAACTATTAAACCTCTAGAGGAGAAAATGACTTTTTAAAGCACATATTCTGTGCCTTGTAGAATTGGTCACAAACACAGTCACTGACTTTTGAAGTTATTATTTTAAAATCCTGAGGTCATAGGCATAGCATTTAAATATTGTCCCAGCACCAGCATCTGTTGCTGAATTCCATTTGAAGCTCACAGTTGACCCAGTAAAAGCCATCACAGGGAAAATCTCAGAGTTGTGGAAGACAAACATAATCTCTGGCCTATTTGCCTTGGAGGAGAGCAATGGTGGAAGGATCAAGGAAAAGATGAGACTGGTTAGATGTTTTTTTTTTCATTATAGGTAAGTGGCATGCATAATAAGACAATTTAGGTGCTACTGACTTGTTTATCTGTTCTTGGCACTTTTCCCTGTACAAACGCAGAAAGCTGCTTCCTTCATGTTTTTTTTTTCCCTTTAAAAACAATTTACTTGAAATTATTAAAAAAAAGAAAAGAAAGCAAGCTTCCATGCTACTTGCATTTAAATTAGACTCTTTAGTCTACAGCATAGTATGTGTAATTGATTAGTAAATAACACTGGGCTGGAACGAATCCAACCATTTCTGGGAAAGCTAAACGAGTTCACCAAGTGATTTGGGTTGTTTTCCTCCTTGTATAACTGGAGTAGGTTAATGGATATATTGTTTGTACAAAAGAGAAAAAGGATTTTAAAAACAAAAAAAAAGAAGAGAAAAATAATATCAGAGTTTTATAAAATTGTTCCTCTTCATGTATTTTAGACTTATAACTTAAAAAGTGATTTATAAAATAAAATAAAAAGATGGGTTTTTGCTTTTGTGTAGGGTGTGGAGTACAAAGGATGAAGCACTTTGATTTTGGAAATATTTACTTTGCCATAGGGTTCTTGGGAGTAAAAAGTATTAAGTGATGTTGTTGATTCTAAAGGCGTATACTGGGGCTGTGATTCTGAACACTGAAGATCATTTTGGATTGAAGCATAGATATTTTGATGTTTAAACCTCTTGAATAATATTGTTCATTTTTCCAATGACCTGTACCATCTTTGAAAATCCTGTCAGGCAACTCTTCATTTTAATTCTAGGACCATGGAAAATTCCATTTCTTTGCTTCCAGGCAAGCCTGCAGAGAATTATCACAACATTAAAAATCAAACACTATGGACAATATTGTGATATCTGTTTCTGTTTCATTCCATTGTCAAATAATGTTGATTTTTTTGGAACATTTCCCTGCCAAGGCTAAATTTCTTCTCTTAAAATTTAAGCGTATCAGAATTGGAACCAGGTTCTGTGTAGCCACCTTTGTCGTTTCACATACAGGCCAATTTTTCATGTAGACAAAAAGGAGATTATTACTGTTTTTGCTGATATAGTTCCATATCTTTGAGTCATCTCTTCAAAGATTTTACTACTAATGACTCTAAAAGAAGAGAAAATTATATAGTGCTGAAACTGTAAGAGCAATAGTACTTGCACAGCAAATGCTGTGGAATTATAATTCACTCAATAGCTTGGCACTGGTGGCTCGCACCTATAATCCTAGCTACTCAGGAGGATGAAATTTGAGGATTGCAGTTCAAAGCCAGCCTGGGTAGGAAAGTCTGTGAGATTCTTATCTCCAAATAGCTTAGAAAATGCTAGAAGTGGTGCTGTGGCTCAAGCGGTAGAGCTAGAGCACTATGCTTGAACACAATGAGGCTCATAGACAACACTCAGGCCCTGAGTTCAAGCCGCATAACTGTCAAAAAATATCACCCCAGGTGTGTAGAATATACAAGCAACAATTTTTTTTTGCCAGTTCTGGGGCTTGAACTCAGTGCCTGGGCACTGTCTCTAAGTTCAAGGCTAGCACTCTACCACACGAACCACATCACCACTTTCGGCCTTTTCTGTTTATGTGGTACTGAAGAATCAAACTTAGGGCTTCATGCATGCTAAGCAAGCATTCTACCACTGAGCCACATTCCCAGCAAAGCAGCAACTTTTTAAATAACTGAAATTTCAAAGAACACAGATACCCATTTAGGTATAATGAAATGAAGCTCAAAGTACTTATGGTGGTTGATTAACTCCTTAGGCTTTAGCCTAGACTTGTTACAGTTAATGCCCAACAATGAGACGATGTCCAGTTTTAGCCTGAAGCTTTTTCTCAATTTCCCATTTTTCACTGAAAACCAGATTATCACAAGCATACCAAACTATCGGGGGAATGAACAGAGCAAAGAAGAAGATATAGTTGTTGTGTATTGATCCTGGCTTTTATTTAATGTAGATAATACAGACAGGCTCAATGGTTTCCCTTTTTGTCATAATCAGTAGAAACCTTGGTCTCTCCTAGCAGAGATTTGCAATAGAGCAAAACCTAGATACATAAGGCCATATAGTATGACGCTAAATGAAAGGACCTCCAGGATATAGAAACAAAAGCCATATAATGAGTGATTGTTGTCCTTAACATACTATGTTATCTCTCATCTGTTTTGTTATCCCTTGATTATCTCATATTGTTACAGTATCTCACTTTGTTATCTGATATATTAGATATATTTGTATTTGGTTATTTGAAATTGGATAGGGAAGGGGGGAAAGCCAAGATGGGGGGGGTGGGAGGGAGGGTAATGGGGACCAAGACATGAGAAAGGGTATCAATGTATGTGAATTAATGCACCGTCTATCTGGCAAATATAATGTAACCCTTCTATTAATTACAATAAAAATATATGAAAAAAGAAGCAATAAAAATACATACTAATAGTTGTTGTGTATTAATGTAGATAATACATATTAAGAGATCAAGCATGTAAGACTGAACTTGCTGTTAAGAACTCATCCTTCTGATGGGACAAAAGGTCAATTCAAAAGCATGTTGTATCACAACATGAGAAGAAACACGGGAATAAAAGTAGTTGTTGAGGAAAGACCAATAGATCTGATCAGAGTATTGAACCAAATTCTGAGCTTTGGGAGTAGGTAGGAAGTATATGGACTTAAAAAAGAAAATGGATGACTTGCATTAATGTCTATTTTAAAAAGCAACAAAAACTTTACAAATAACTCTAGGTAACATCAATAAAAAACCATAACTAGAGTTTATAAAAATTACTCTTTCTTTCCTTGATTTTATGTTGATTATCTTTTATCTTGTTTCTCAATACTAGACTAGTCCAGTGTTGTATCACAAGAGCCTGACCCAGCCCCTTTATTTTTGTTTATGAGACAAGGTTTTGTGACTTTCCCTTGGCTGTCTTTGAATTATTGTTCCTTCAGGTTCCACCTCCCTATTAACTGAGATTACAGCCCTTCACTATCATACTTGACCCTGTGACTAATTTTATTGCTTCAAGATTTAGAATTATTGTCCTATTGAATAAAATGTGAAAAAGGAAAAAAAACCCTCTCTACATTTTCTCCCACAAATTGCTTAGAAGGAGAAAGAAAAAGAAACAAGAAAGAAAGATGATAAATAAATGAGTCAAGGTAGTAATAGAATTTTCTTTTTGTTGATAAGGTTGGTTTGCATCTTTTTGTATTGCTTGGTTTTCTAAAAACCAAGTACTTACTTTACATTTCAGGTAAACAATAAAAGATAATTGAAATGTATGTTTTTGTAATGTGCTCATTTTAATTTTCACATTTTCATTGAAATGAAAATCAATTGAAGCATGGCATGAGAGAGCAAAGCAATGTTTTATAGTTAGGAGTAGTTGGTTGCAATCCTGTCCATTACTACTTTGAGGCTGAGCTTCCTTATTCACAGTGTTTATTCTGTTGGTTTTTATAGAAGACTAAACAACTCAGGATTTGAAAACTGTAACCACTGTGTTCGGTCCCCGCAGTCATCAAAGAATAGCTGTGGTTCAGGGAGCAATCCACGTAGCAATGTATGGGCTGAATGCTAAGGATCTGACCACTGAGCTGCCTGTTGCTATTCTGTAGAGGGTTTTTCTCTCTTTTATAGAAGCCTTGAAGATTCATTTCCAAGTCTAATTGAAGAATTGGATTAGAAGTAAGTCTAGGGCCTCTTTCTGTTCTTTCTCTTAAAGTCTCATGTCTTGCAATCTCAGAGTCCACCCAACTTTTTACTTATTTTTTATTTTTTGTACTCTACTATGATCCTGCTACATCCCTGGGGATTTCTCCCTCACTCAAAGAGAGAGTTGAACTTAGAAAAAAGGAAATAAACCCAGCCCAGGCTTACCCACACTCACAAAGTAAAGCAAACAAATTTTTGGATGGTTACTCATCCAAATCTAATGGAATGTCTGCCATGTAACAGGTAACTCATTAGGATTATGACATAACATGGCTTTTGATTCATGGAACTGACACTTTGGGAAGATGAGAGAAACATAAATAATAGTTGAACAATATAATTCCTTATTTTAAGTGTCAAGAATTGTAAAAATCATCTAATGTGGTAGTTGACAGATCAGGATTGGGTTTACACAGACTGAATCTTCAGGGAAGGGCCTTTCCATTTGAGGAATACTGATGTGGTATCTACAGAATGTTCAGAATTGGTATCATTAGTCATTGCCCTTTCGCCATAGACACTTCTCCTGATTTTCCTGGTTTGTGTTTACTCTCTGAGGTGGCATTTGCCTAAGTTTCCACCTATAACATACAGCATGTGAGTAGTGTCTACTTTTTTAGGTGGCTGATCACATACAGGAGACTCCTTTATAAGATCTACTTAACAGATGTTTACTGTATTTCTGTAACCTATATTCCAGGCATAAATAAGTGAATAACACATGCTCATGTGTGTGCACACACACAAACATTCACATGCACACATGCACACACACACTCCTTGTGGAGTTAATGATGTATTCAAAGTTGTACTATGATTCTACTTATTAATCCTACTCTCTGTTAAAGGAAAATTTAAAGCTAAATTTTGTAATATGAAGGCATATATTTCCTTTGTGTTCTGTTAAACTGGGATTTCAACTATAAACGTGTCTATTTTGGAAATTATTTATTATACTATTAGCAGGCACAAATCTATAACTTCTACGTGCCTTATGATTCAATCCTCTATTGCAAAACAGCTAGGTGGGTCTATTCATCTCTCCTTGTCTTTAATGTATTTCAGCAGACTAAGGAATATTGGCTGAAGATGCAGTAGCATACATCTTGTGAGAAAATGGGTCAGCTTACCATCTCCTTTGAGATGAGAATGCTGCCAAAACAATCACAGTAATAGAAGTATCCCTTAACTTACAATGATGAATGAGGAAAAGGTGTCTCTTACTTTAGCTTAATTCTACAGACAGAACAAAAAAGAGAGGGGACATGAAACTTTCTCATCTCTTTTTTTTTCATGACCTTTACTGAAGTCAGAATCATAGAACATAGATGGGTCACAGATTGCCCATTTTCTACCAGAGTGACACTACAACCTGCAAAGTGTCCACGGGCAATTGAACTGCTCTCATAGTGCCTAGATACATGATATTCAGAGAGGAAGTGGAATCAATTGTCAAACATTTACCTTAAACTCTATGTTCACAAACTTTGCAATGGTGGTGACTTGAGGAATATAAAAAGAATACTACTTTTCTTACTTATTTATAAGAGAACACACAGTTTCAACTTTGGGAAAAAAAGAAAAAGAAAATAAGAACTAAGAGAATATCAAGTATAATATTTCTGGTAAGATAAGAAGAAAAAACAGTGACCAGAAAAAATTACAAATTTCTTTATATATATATATTTCTTTAGATTGATAGTAAGATAGGAAAATTGTGAAATTCTTCTTAAGCCATTGAAAAAAGGGTGACATGTAGGCTGCATCTTAGATACAACATTTTGAAATTAGGAGAACAGATCATTTTGGGAAATTACCACGAGACTTTTAGATGCTGGTTCTGAGCCAGGTCACTTGTACATGATGGCAAATGGGTGTCAGACCCTTTTCAAAAGAATTAGAGGTGTAAAAAAATTAGAGGCCACGGGACAGATGAAAATGATTTAGAATAGGCAAACGGATAAAGTGAAGGACTAAGTCTGGCATTTCAGACCATGGCATCTTCTTTGTAATGCATTTTTTAGTAAATGTAATTTCTTAATTACATTTGTTGAATGTGTTTTTTTTCTGCTTTGCTTATTTAAAACAACCTGGCAAGTTTGTGTAAAGGCATTCTCCCTTTCCCTTCAGTTTTTTTTCCTACCAATATTCTTTCTATCATCAGTATATTGTCTGACCAGAAAAAGAATCTCTGACAGCCAGACATATAATTACAGAACACTATATTTCAGTCTCTGTAGCTCTGATTTCTCTGTTACCTTTACTAGCATGATAACTACTATATTGAAAAAGTTCAGGTCATGGCCAAGGGCAGAGTTGTTGCCGGACAAGTTGAAAATTAATCAGTTGGAGGCTCCTCTGCAAAATTTAATTCAGAGACTACTGGCTTAAAGTTGGAATTTCGATTGTTTTTCTTTCTGGGGGCACCAAGTCAGTCTGTCATAATCAAGGACAATAATTAGCCTTAGCTTGTCAAACAAGCACAAGTCTCTTCACTAGTAGACCCCAGAGAAGAATCTCTCTGAAATTACTTTACTGTCCAGCTGGATAGAGGCAGGATTCAGCAGAGAAAATCTGGGTGGCTAAGGAACTGGGGAACATTTGGGAATTTCCTCCAGAGGACTAAAGCAGTGTCTGTTGTAATGTTTTCTATTATACCAGGGTCAAAGGAAACTGCCAAAGTAAGGGAAGAAATAAATTTCAAGCAGCTAGAATCTTTTTTTTTTCCTGCTGGAATGAGTCCACAGGATTTCCATGTTAATTGTCACTTGGTAACTATTCCTTCCATTTCTCCCCTTGACAATTATCTATGAAGAACAAAATTGCCTATCACTCATGGATATTGGGTTGTAGATTAAGATGCTGCTAATTTCTGGCTATTCAAAAGATGTTGCTGTGTAAACACATATACACACGTACACACACTTCTTCAAGAACTTAGCATAAGAGTATATTATTTTTTTCTCTATTTAATGTGTTTTCCCCAGCTGTTAAAACATTTTTCTCTCTTCCTTCAATTTCATAGTTTGCTGGTATAATGGAGCTGGTTTAATTTAGCCAATAAGATTTTTTTGTGATGATAAAAATGATCTATGTCTTCATTGTCCGCTAGGTACCTACTAATCATGGGTCGGAACTGAGCACTTGAAACGTGGCTAATGTAACTAGGAAGTTAAATGTCAACTTATTTAATTGAAGCTAAGTTGAATTCAGATAGTCTCATGTGACTAGTTGGTATGGCGTTGCCAGAAAGACCTCATGGCTGGAATAAAAACACAGATGACACATTTATACATTGACTAGAATCCAGAGATGCTAGAATTAAAATTAGCAAAATGTCAGTGTTGTCACTTGACACAAAATGAATTCAGTTTGCCTTGTACTTTTTAAACAAAGAGAGGAACACACATTTTAGGTAAGGTAAGCAGTTCAGTGAATATGCTTTCAGAAACAATTTTACTTCTCCTATTTTATGTAGGAAATTGATCCCGGAGTCGTGCAAAAGGAAGTGCCTGCCCCTGCAGAAGACAGATCGTGACACTCAATATTAATTGAGCATGAATTGCCTGAAAATTGCAGTATCTCAACTTTGTTCAAGATTACTAGACTTGTTTTTCAATACTGCATGAGAACCATCAATACGTTAGGCGAGGCAGTCCATTGTAATACATTCTTTTCAGTATAGTTCTGTTTGTATGAAAAGGCAAATAACAGATATTCAATGCTTTTAAAAAGTAGATTATTTAATATTATTATTATACTCATTTTGTTATATGACTGTCTGCTTTCATGTGTTGAGTACTTTACAGGTACTCAAAAACATCACTTCATATCAGGAACCATTGACTCATGCCTATAATTTTAGCTACTTAAGCAGTGGACATCAGCAGGATTATAGCTGAAGCAAGCCTGGACACAAAGATCACGAGAGACCATCTCAACTTACAGCTCAATGAGATGGTACTCGGCTGTCATCACAGATTTGCAGGAGGTTGAGATTGGGAAGTTCAGAATTTCCAGTCAGTGTGCAAAATTTTATCACACAAAAAGCTGGCATGGCGCTCCATCCCTGTCATCTCAGGTGGTGTAATCTAGGCTTGTTTGGGGCGGGGAGGGGGAAAGTAAGATTCTATCTCAAACATAACCAGAACAAAAGAGGCTGGAGGCATGGCTCAAATGGTAGAGCACCTGCTTAGAAAGCATAAAGCCCCAAGTTTAAACACTGCTACTCCCCCTTCCCCCCAAAAAAGAAAAAGGAGAAAAAAATCCAGAAACTTGTCTTAGGATAATAGAGTGATACAAGGACAATCTATTTTAATTCTATACAGATACACAAATTTTCGAACTAGATAATTTATATGGGACCAGAAATATTCATATTTATATCTGAAGTGGGTTTCTATTCCTGTTCATTTCTTTAATTATGTAGCAAAAATGTCTTTTATAGTTCTTCACAGCTAACATTATCTGTGGGTTAATAATTTCATTGCATAAATGACATTTACAGAAAATCATGGCAACGTGTTAGTAGCAGTCATTGTGATCACTAGACATTTTGCTGTTCATTTTATACTTTCTAGTCCTCCTCAGTTTTCCTTGTTGCCTGCAGAGAAGGGCCTACTGGAGGTGATCTGGGAACTCATGACAATGGCCAGAAGTGACTGAATACATCTTTGCACAATTCCTTGTTTGGTGACATCATGTGGGTGCAGAAATTTGAGTGGCTTGAAATTATCCACATCAAGAAATTTTCCAACGCTACCCACAGCAGAAACTGCTTTTGTTTTTGTGCTGGTCTTGGAGCTAGAACTCAAAGCTGGATGCTATCCTTGAGCTTTTTTGCTCAAGGCTAGTGCTCTATCACGTTAGCCACAGCTTCACTTTTGGCTTTCTTTTTTTTTTTTCATAATGTATAGAGGGGTTACAGTTATATTCCCCAGGTAATAGGTGAATTACTTCTCACACATTGATATAAAGCCCTTGTTTCCATATCCTGGAGATCTTTTCATTTAGCCTCATCATGTATGACCTTATGTACGTAGGTTTTGCAGTATTGCAATTCTTTGCTAGGAGAGTCCTAGATGTGTACTAATAATTACCAGTGAGGGAAACCATTGAGCCTATGTTCCTTTGGGTCTGGCTGACTTCACTTAATACGATTTTTTCCAAGTCTTTCCATTTCCTTACAAATGGGGTTATGTCATTCTTTCTGGTGGCAGCATAAAATTCCATTTCCACTTTTGACTTTCTTGATGCTTAATTGGACATAAGAGTTTCATGGACTTTCCTACCCAAGCTGGTTTTGAACTTCCATCCTCAGATCTCAGCCTCCTGAGTAGCTAGGATTACAAAGGTGAGTCAGTGGTGCTCAGCAGAAGAGGTGTTTTTAAACATTTATCAGTGTACTGCTAGACCTGGAGGTGACCAAATAGTTGTTAACTATAATAGAGAAAGCAAAAACAGGATCGTGGGGTACTTCCTTTCGTTTCCTTTCTCCTCTTGTCTCTTATCCACTGATAATTTACTATATGCCAATTAGAGGGAAGTAATGAGTAGGATGAATGCATATGTATGATTTTTAAATTATATATAATATTGATAAGATTCAATGACTATTAATAAGCCACTTGTGTAAAAGGAACGACTATTAAGCTTTGAACTCATACCAGCTTGGAGAGTTTTATGTCGGTATCTAAGCTTTGCCAAAGAGCCATCTTGTTCAGGAATACCTGGTGAGCACAACAGCTGCCAAATCTTGTTTTACATGAACAATACTGAGATAAATAAGGTCAGCTTGGCTTCGGATTAGAACCCTACAAAGAACCTTTGAGGTTTCTTGGTGAACTTTGTTAATACATAGAAGAAATATACACACAACGTTTCCAAGACTAAAAGTTAGCTGATATCCATTATCTGAAATGTGGGTGAGCTAATCTCTTCTTGCCTGCTAGGTGTGATTTTCAGGAATTTTAGTCACAGTTCGGATTCTACACTCTTCTACCCTTGTACCTACCTTCTTTACACAGACTACAATTCCCTCCTAACTCAGGAAATGCAAATAGGTAAAATGCAAACTAGGTAAACTGAGACTCCCGCACCTTTTTACCCTATCTTCCTTTTCCTTTCAGCTGAGTATTTTTTTAAAAAACTAAGGTAAGAAGGCCAGTCAGTTTGTGTATATGAAATATGCAAAATGTCAGCTTAAAGAATTATCCTCTAATAACATTAGTTTCAGAGTTGTTTTTAGAAGCGAGAAGTGAAATTGCACTCAGAATGCCTATTAAGGGTGAGTTATTACAGCAATACTTTTACGAAAGGGAACTTACAGATTTTCATTCCTGTCCTCATTTTGAACTTTATACCCATTACTGAACTTTGCCATTTTGTTGAACCATTGGTTTTCTACTAAATTAAAAAAAAATCAAAGGTGTGTTCTTTAGGAAATAAGGAAAAAAGATAGAAAACTCACCTAACTTATCTGAAAATATTTCTGAAAACTCTTGTTCTCTGTAAGGTCCCATAGTTTTCCTGACACTCCAATTCTTTCCCAGACCAATACCTTCAACTGTAGACATTCAAACAGGTCAAGAGATTTTGGGAATGAGAATGTGTCCTAGAAGCATGGTGCCAAATTCTTCAGACCAGTTTCTTTGTTACAGAAACTAGGAATACAAGCAGCACGGAAATAAAATGATCTTAGGAAATAATTTTTCTTAGCACAAAAATTCTACTTCAAGAAGATAGGCATGTGGTAAAAACACAATTTGGTAATTCTAGTTTCTTATGTGAGGAAGTAGGGCTAGAGATAAATAAGGGTTCAACTTCCCTTTCTCAAGTGGAAGTTCTCACATTTCAGAAGCAATCTCTTTACCTGTTGGATAATATGGCAGCAAAATAAACAAGCTTGCTTCAAGTAAAAAATTCACACGCAGTATCTCAGGTTATCCTGCAGTGTTTCCTTTCTTAGCACATATTAAGAGACTAAGGAAAAGCAGAACGTAAGAAAAACCCCTCCAAATTTTGACAAGTTATGAGATGTATATAAAAGAAAGCAGGTGATGCTTCACATAACAAATACAGGCTCAGAAAACATTTCACAGTGCTCTGCTGGATTCTAGATAGGCTGACTTAGAAGCGCAATAAAGTGAGGCTAACTGTTCACACAACTGCAATTCTTAACCTAATGTCTAATGGGTAGTCAGAGAATCTCTTCCCTTGAACTCTGGCTTCTCTTGACCAAGTTCCAAATTTCTATTCACCATATTTTCTATGAATAAAATCAGAAGGGTTTATAGCTGACACCAGTTTTTACCCTTCTTTTTGTAAAAAAAAAATAAAAGGCATTTTCCTGTTGGGATAATGTACAGAGGGGCTACAGTTACAGTCATCAGGTAGTGGATGAATACATCATTTCTCGAACCTTGATATCCCTTCTCCTGTTTTTGTCCCCTTTTGACACCACTATTTTTAAAATCTTCAATTCTAATGAGATCATGATTTTTAGTTCATTGTTTTGATATCTGTTGCCATTACCCTAACTCAACTGTCATGATCTCATTTGTGGACCACTGAAATAGTCTCAGACTGGTTTTCCTCTTCTTGGGTCTTTTCTCTATTTTCTACCCTATCAAACAGAAACCAAAGAGAATTTTTTTCATATTTTTATTGTAATTAATAGAAGGGTTACATTATATTCACCAGATAGAAGGTGCATTACTTCACAAACATTGATACCCTTTCTCATGTCTTGGGTGCCATTTCCCTCTCCACCGCCGCCCCTCATCTTGTTTTCCCCCCTTCCCTATCTGATTTCAAATAACCAAATATGCATATATATCCAATATATCAGATAACAAGGTGAAATACTGTACCAATATGAGATAGCCAAGAGACAGCAAGAGATGAGAGATAACAGTACATTAAGGACAACAATCACTCATTATATGGCTTTTCTTTCTATATACTTTCATTTAGCGTCATACTATATGGCCTTATGTATCTAGGTCAAAGAGAATTTCTTTTGAAGAAAAACTGAAACAAAGTATTTCTGACAACTGTTCACTTGACTCTGAATAATCTTTTCCTGTGGCTTTATCTTCTCTTGGCTCTCAGCCTTTTTTTTTTTTTTTAGTGATGAATTTTTTTTCTTTTTTTAATTGTAATTTGTAAAAGGGTTACATAATATTTGCCAGATAGAAGGTGCATTAATTCACATACATTGATACCCTTTCACATGTCTTGGTACCCATTTCCCTCCTCCCCCACACCCCCCACCTGTCTTGGTTTTCCCCCCTTCCCTATCAAATTTCAAATATCCAAATACAAATAAATTCAATATATCAGATAACAAAGTGAGATACTATACCAATATGAGATAACCAAGGGACAGCAAAGGAGATGAGAGACAACATAGTACACTAAGGACAACAATCATTCATTATATGGGCTCTCAGCTTTTTTAATTGGAATGACTAGTACCCACCTTGTTCTTGGTATTGGTTGCTCAGTATCACTTTAAATGAGTGTTCCTTGGCCATGCCCCTTCTACAATTCATCTCAATTTTGAGCAATTAGCTTTTGCCACCAGTGTATAATCAACATGGGTATTGTATTTAACACAATATAATCATTAAAAATGTATTGTCCTTTTGTTGGTGTGTTATGGATATGTGGAGTTCTCTACCAGCAAGACCCAGCAAGCACGTGTAACATGCAGCAGTTTGGCACAGTAATGATTAGAGTCATTGAATATTTAATGAGTGATAGATACTCTTCAAAGTGCTCTACATGCATGAATTCTTATTTCTTAGAACATGTGATATACAGATTCATTTTACAGGTGGAGTAAATGTTATGGTGGCAGTCATTTATTTTAATATGATAGGCCAAGGGTGACTAGTTGTAAAGTGCGACTCTTTAATCACTTTTAAAATCCTGATGAGTGCTTATTAAGTCAGTGACTATTTAGTGCCCAGTACAACCTAACATCTTGCAAGAACAAAGAAAATAAGCCTGTTATTCTGACGCTGTTAGTGATACTGAAGCATTTTTTCATCTTATTGGCTTGCTTAACAGTGTGGCAGTGGGCAGGGTATGAGTTAAAGCTGGAAGGAAGCTGAATGGCTTGCTGACTAGGCAATGAAAGGGCTTCCCAGTTAGCTTGGGCCCTGATAATTCTGTGGCAGACATGCCTTGACTCAAATCAGCTGATTTGGCTTAGGGCTATCTCAAACACCCTGGAGGAATGAGCAGCTTCATTTTAAATTTGAGACTCTAATGCTACTTGATGTTTCACAAATCTTACTTATAATCAGTGTTACACTTCTATGGAAGCTATAAAATATATTCTAGTGACTGGAAATCATTCAAAAGATTATCTAGAGATTTACTGCTTTTGAATTGGAAGTAGCATAAGTACAGTGACTAAGCTGCTGGAGAGAAACGGCAGAAACTGAGTTTTTATCTCCCTCCTACCACAATCTTTTTATTGGTCTTTGCTCATTTCCATCAAAGGTGACTTTTAATAAAACATTTATATTAATACACACCGTTGAATACTCTTCTATATTTTAAGTTATTTGACTGTTTTGGACTGACAACACACCTCCTAAAGACCAATGTGCTGAGCAAAGTAAAGCATATGGCAACTCATTGGACTAGACAAGCTAGAGGGCTTCTTAATGTTTTTTTTTTTCTCTCAGAGGGTTATTATGAAGATCTTCAAATAACAACACATTATAACACTTGTGCACTGAGCAACACACTAAATTTAGTCTGAGACCTCTTGTTCAAAATAATTGAAGCTAAAAGTGCCTTAGATTTTGAATTTTTTAGATTTTTTAAATATATGAAAACATATTGAGGACTACGTTGGGGCTAGATCTCAAGTCCAAGCATGAAATTCGTGTTTCTTAAACACTGTGCACACATGGCAGGAACACAATCTATACAAGAGTTTTAGCAGTGTGCCTGAATTTTGACTTGGACACATTATGTATTATAAATAACTTGAGGACTTGATTTATTTATTCATTTATTAATTTATACTTTTTTTGTGCTCCTCCTTGGGCTCGAACTCAGAGTCTGGGTGCTGCCCCTGAGCTGAGTTTGTTAATGTTTAATGCTCTACTACTTAAGCCACAGCTCCACTTCAGACTTTTTCTGAGTAGTTTATTGGAAATAATAGTCACACAGACTTTGCTGACTGGGGCTGGTTTTGAACCAAGGTCCTCAGATCCCTGCCTCCTGAGTAGTTAGTATCATAGGCATTAGCCACTAGTGTCTGGCTTCTTCTTTATTTTTTAAAAATTTCCTAAAGACCTAAAGGAATATATTAAGAATGACTAAGCCCTTTGATTAAGAAAAATAGAGGGCTGGAAGTTTGACCTAGTGGTGGAGTGCTTGCCTAGCATGCACAAAGACCCAGGTTTGATTCCTCAGTACCACAGCCAGAAGTGGTGCTGTAGTTCAAGTGGTAGAGCTCTAACCTTGAGAAAGCCCAAAGACAGTGCTCAGGCCCTGAGTTCAAGCCCCAGGACTGGCAATAAATAAATAAATAAGTAAGTAAGTAAGTAAATAAATAAATAAAATACAAAACTGGATAAATAGCTGGAGGTATGTAGATATATATGAAGGCTGTATGCAGAAACAAATTGATATTTTCTTGTTACAAATCTAAAAAACCAATGATGTCCTCTAAGCATTAAAACAAAAGCAGAGTATGGTTTTTCTCTTTTGTTTCCCTTGTTATGACCTTCACCAAAGACCCACACATAAGAAATGTTCTTATTCTTTTTATTGTAATTAATAGAGGGGTTACAATTATATTTGCCAAATAGAAAGTAAATTATTTCTCACACACTGATACCCCTTCTCATGTTTTTGTCCCCATTTCCTTACCCCCACTCCATATCCTCACCTTGTTTTTTCCCTTCCCTTTCCTATTTCAAATAAACATATATACAATATGCCAGGTAGCAAAGTCAGATACTGTAACAATATGAGATTATCCAAAGGACAACAATAGAGAAGAGAACACATTGAGAACAACAATCACATGATATAATGCTCTTGTCTCCATATCCTAGAGATCCTTTCAATTAGCCTCATCATGTATGGCCTTACGTACCTAGGTTTTGCACTATTGTAACCCTCTGCTTGAAGAGTCTGAGATGTGTACTAATTATTACCAGTGAGGGAAACCATTGAGCCTTTGCTCCTTTGGGCCTGGCTGACTTTTCTTAATATGATTTTTTTTCCAAGTCTTTCCATTGCCTTATAAATGGGGCAATGTCATTCTTTCTGATAGCAGCATAGAATTTCATTGTGTATTAATACCACATCTTCTTGATCCAATCATCTACTGAGAGGCATTTGGGTTAGTTCCATATCTTCTCTGTGGTAAATAGTGCTACAATGAGAAATGTTTTTATTCTTATGCTTTAATCTATCATTGTTGTCTGTCTACCTGAGTATATGATGCCAACAGATTTGTTTTTATCGCTTGAGCTAGTTTTTATGCTAAGACAATTGCAAAGAGGAAGAGACTTTTTTTAATGAAGTGTCTCGCTCCTTGGAGTTTATACCTTCTTTTCTTCAGTATCGTGTCACTTGCCCTTGTAAGACTGCTAAACATCCCACTCGCACTATCCATGAATCCTGAAAAGCTCAGAATTCAGAGAGAAATATTTTTGAACTATTTACAAACTTGCTTTATCCTCAATATTTCCTTCTTTTCTGCTTTCCCACTGGGGCTCTTTGATTGTTCAGGATTTATGTAGTCAGAAGGGATGAAGTTGGGGTGTGTGTGGGGAAAAAGCTGAAACGAGTCTTTCTGGATTTAGTTTCTGAAGACTAAATCCTTTTAAGAGTTTAGACTGGGTAGATATTGTGAAAATATCCTAAGTGAGAAAAAAACCATCTGAGAAAGGGCTGGGAGGGATAGATTAGTCAAGAGAAAATGATGACATATAAAATATTCCCTGAGGTCTGGATGGTGAGACAAAGCATCCTGACTTCTCTTAAGAGAAAAAGAACCCTTATTCAACTTCTCGGCCTGTGCTACATAGGCCACACGTGTCCAGGGAAGCACCAATATTGATGTGCTAAGGAAACACAGGAAAATTACAAGACAGTTAAATATACTGAGGAAAATTTCAGCCAGGCAGAGGATGGCTGAAGAAGACTGCTGGGAAACATATGGTGGGCAGTGCTGACTTGATTCTGAGGTTCTGGGTTTCCTGGTGACAAGCCATCTTGGCTGACTAGTGCAGGTGGGTCTGCCTCAGAAGCATGTTATATAATTAGGTTAGATACCCATCAGTAGCTGAATATATCAGAAAAAAATGGTATGTCTCCCCATGTAAAATATTATCCATCTAATAAGAAAGTTGCAATTATGCCATGTGCAGGAAGGTAGATAGAATGGGCATGTATCATGTTAACTAAAAGCAACCAGATTGAGAAACACATACTACATGTTTTCTTTCAAAGAATATTGATTTTCTTTTTTGTAAGACAAACATGATATGAAAATAAAGAGAGATAAAATGGACCAGTGAAAGACTATGGAAGGATAAAAGAGAGGCTATTATGGGGGCATGGATATGAAGAAAGTACAGCGTATACATTTATGAAAATGTCACAGTGAAGCCTATTAAATTTTATAATTAGTCTACTCCAATTAAGAGATATAAAATAAAGAGTTTATTATCCTTTTAGAAGAGTTACAGATATCTTAAACAGGGAATTATGTAGCAAAGTAAAATCAGTTGCTCATTCTGGATAAATATTGAATGCCATCTTATAATGGAATATGTTTTACATATTAAAAGAAAATTTCCAGGGAGGAAATCTGCTGATTAAACAAGTTTACTTTTTGGAGAATAAATAATAATTTTGGAGTATCATCAAAGCTGTGACATACTTTGGAATATTTTTGAATCTTACAAGTGAAAAATTAGTTCATCAGGAATCCGTCTCCATTATTCTAATTTTGTATAAGTACAAAGACAGATTTTCTCTCTTCAAATCCATAGGATTTGAAAAGAATGAAATTTAAATATAAATTTAATTTCTTCTCAAAACAAATACTAATGAAGAAACATCCTTGCCAGATTGTAAGTCTCCATTAAATTCCTGCATCACTAGACTTACCTGGTTTTCTCATCCAACTAGTATTTGTATTCTGTCTCTCATAATTCATGATAGCAAAAATGAATATAAATGCCACTTTCTGTGGACCATTGGTGCTAAGTTTAGTCTTGTTTACACTAGAACTATAGACTGAAAATTCTAAGTCTAGAAGTTGTATTGAAATTCTCAGGAAGCAAGGAATTTGCAAATACAATTAAGAAATAGGGAATTTTGTCTAAACTATGGTAAATAGGTACTGACATGCAGAGTTAGTAGAGGAAAGGGAGGTAAGAAAATTTTTTATTAAAGAATTTATTAACATTGATTTTTACATCATATTTCAAATGATGTGTTTAATAAACAAGTATTGAAGGGAATCTCTATATACAATCACTGGCACTTAGATTTTAGAACATAACTAAAATTAGGCTGAGGGTTTATATGTCATAGATACATATTAGTCTATGTGATAAAACATTATGTCTATAGAGTTATAAATTTTTTTTTCTGGTGCCAGTCCTGGGCTTGAGATCAGGGCTTGAGCACTGTCCTTGGACTTTCTCAAGGCTAGAGCTCTACCAGTTGAGCCTCAGCACCACTTCCGGCTTCTTTTTTCTATGTATGTGGTACCAAGGAATAGAGCCTGGGTCTTTGTGCATACTAGGCAAGCACTCTACCACTAGGCCAAACTCCTGGCCCCAGAATTATAACTTTTTATGTCCATGTAGTTATGTTTAAATTTCCAATACCATGTCCATAGCATTGGGTACGCAAATATAGTCATCGCTCTTGTACTGTTTGGATCTAATAGCCACATATTAAGGATACCATGCACCTTTTGTTCCTTTGGTCTTGACTTCGATGCAAACAATCCAGATGTCCTACTGCAGATGAATGAATACAAAAAATGTTGTACATATAGACAATGGAATTCTACATAACCAACGGACAAGATAAAATAATGGCATTCTCAGGGAAGTGGATGAATCTAGAACAAATCACGTTGAGTGAGAAAGATTTACCTGATGAATGTAACTGTAATTCCCTTTATACATTACCCTGGCAATAAAATACAATAGAAAAGATTTTTTCCTAAAAAGTACAGACTACTATGGTAGTAGTACTATGCTGCCTTTAGTTTTTCCAACAATATGAAAGCAATATACATCATTCTATCATAAAAAATCAAATGTCATCAGCAATAAGTTATAGTTATAGAGTAAAATTTTGTCTCAAACATAGCTCTATGGTGTAAACAAAATTATTACTACAAACATGTTTCCGTGAAACAAATAGGTTTTAAGGTAATAGTAAATGTCACCATCACCATGCACACATTAAAACCAATGTTTCTAACAAATGAAATATATTTAACCTTGCATTTAAGTCAGTGATAGCAAGTGAGAGATAATGGAACACCATTGATCTGAACAAATTAATGACTTTCTAGAGCAGAACACAGCTACTTAAGAGCAATGAAAGTAACCCCAGGTCATGTCTTGATCTTGTAAATATCTGCTGTCTGTGATATTGGATTTTGTGTTTGTTTTTCAAAGGTCAAAGGAAAAGCAGGAGAGCTACAGTTCCTGTTCATCTATAAATCATTTTGTATTCCTGGAGGTCCTGCTTCACTGTCAAGAGCACTGCCAGCAAGCCAGAGTGAACTGACAGAGCAGTCTCCATGTGAACACACATTTCAAACCTTGGAGTGAAATGGACCTCTCTCTGTCTCTCGGTCTCTCTGTCTCTCTGTGTCTCTGCCTCTCTGTGTGTCTGTCTGTGTGTCTGTCTGTGTGTCTGTCTGTCTGTCTCTCCCTCTCCTTTTCTCCTTCCCTGTCTCCCTCTTGACAGGACAGAATTACTGTTCTTTTGAGAGAAGACACCAGAGAACTTGCTGGATTTCATTCTCCACAGGAACTTTTCTCCAGAGAAAAGTCCATGTAAAGACAAAGAAATGGCAACAGTCTGCAGGAATGGGCTCATCACAAAGAAGCAATGTTGCCAGAATTTCCAAACTTTTTAAAAGTTAATTTTGTTGGCAAAGTGATGCACAGAGAGGTTACAGCTACATATGTAAGGTGGTGGGTACATTTCTTGTTGACTATGGTTGCCTCTCCCTCGTTTTTTTTTCCCCCCACTTTTCCTCTCCCCTCTCTCTCCTCCCCCAAGCTGTAAAGTTCATTTCCAACATAGTTCACCCTTTGTCCTTTGTCTCACCATTTTGATGGTCCCCTTCCCTTCCCTAATTCAAATGAATGTATATACAACACACAGGGTACCAAAATCAAATGCGGTGACAACAGGGGATAAACTAAAGTAAAAAATAAAAGAATTATGGGAAGGAAATTTCTGTTTTATGTTTTATTTTGTTATGAGAGTTTGAGAACACTGTAGGAGATGTAACTTAGCTGGGGAGAAGAGATCACTGAGGCAATGCCCTTGAGGGTATCTCTTGTCTCTTGCTCATTTGTGGGCTCATACTCTGCTTTCTATCTGCTGGCTTGTGAAAGGCTCTCCCTCTGTCAGGCACTCTTGCCCTCATGATGTAATCCTGAACAAAATCCAAGTGTAATCCTGAATGGAGCCTCTTTTAGGTTAGTTTTTGTCATGTATTTGATCACAGCAGTGATGAAAGTTACTGATATAGCTGGGTGACTGAGGCTCATGCTTATAATCCTAGCAATTTAGGAGGTGGAAATTTGAGGATCACACTTCAAAGCCAACCCAGGCAGGAAAGTCTGTGAGAATCTTATCTTCAATTAACTACCAAAAAGCCTGAAGTGGAAATTGTGACTCAAATTGATAAAATGTTAATCTTGAGCAAATATGCTCAGGGACAATGCCCAAGTCCTTGAGTTCTAGTGACAGGACCTGCACCAAAAATATAGTTGCTAATAACACACACACACACACACACACACAAACACACACACACACACACACACACACACACACACACACACACACTGACTATAGGGTTTTTTTTGATGGTTTTGTGTCTTAATACTTTGCCAGAAGTAAAGGTCACCAGTGGAGTTTTTAGGGTCTTTTAAGAATAAGCTAGTATTATATACAAAAAGGGATAATTTTATTTCTTCATTTTTCTATTTGATTTTATCTTTCCTCCTTTTGCCTTATTTCTCTGGCAAGTAATTAGAGTACTATATTGACAAAGAACACACACACACACACACACAGAACGAGGAAGATCTCCTTTGTCTTATTTCTTATTTTGAGAAAATGTTTTTTTTCTTCATTTGATGTATTGTTGGTTTTAGGTTTGATATACAACCTCTATAATTATTTTTTTTTTAGAATTTTGAGGGTTCTTTCATTTGAAGGTAATCTTAATGCTATTAAGTTCACAAATATGCCAATTTAAATACCCAATCCGATGTATCTAAAACATACAATGCATATATACAAGCATCTGTTCCCTCCACATGTCAGCGCCCATTCATATCATGGTTTGGAAATGAGAAAAATAGATTCTCCTTAAATTGCGAGTCAGTAGGTGTTTCTTTACCATTGACTTTAGCAAAATTCATACAAAATAGTAATTAATAATGACCTTTAATTGTTCACTCACAAGGAAACAACTTCAAAACTGCATTTAGTTAAAGTTTCTGTACTAAAATGTAGAAAAACTGAACTATGCAAATATTAAAAAGTTAAAAATTCCTTAATTTTTTATTTCTGGCACCACTACCATGATTTACAGCACAACATACCTGATGTAATGAAAAGAAAAAGAAAAAGACCGCAGGAATGTGCATCTAATTGACACTACATTGCAATAACCAACAGCTGCAAACTGTGTGGTGACAGTCCTGAACAAGAAGGGTTTCCTGTTTAAGCTGCAGTAACTTTTCTGACTATGGATCATCATTCCTTCTGTGGCAGACTTTTACAGTTCCTCTAATGCATTGGGGACGACTGCCTCAAAGTAACCTGCTTTCCTGATAACCCTCCTGCTCTCTCTCCTGATAAGAACTGCAGCCCCCTCCCTTTTTCTGATTTTAAAACCTTCTGCTACCATATCGACTACTTATTCCACCATAGCCTCCTCTTCCACCAAAGTTTCCACCATGTGCAAAATTATCTCCTCCACCTCCTAAGTTCCTTCCATGACCCATAAAGTTGCCAGATCCACCTCCACGATGACTTTGTGATCCAGCAGACTCCATCTCTTGTTTAGAAAGAGGCTTTTTCACTTCACAAGTATGCCCATTAATAGTGCGGTATTTCTGAACAACAATTTTTCTCCACCGTATCATGATCATCAAAAGTTACAAAAGCAAATTCTCTCTTTTTCCCACTCTGCCTGTCTTCCATAACTTGTATAATTTCAGTCTTGCTATAGTTTTCAAAGTAGTCTCTCTAATTATATTCTTTTGTATTTTCTTTAATACCACCAACAAAAACTTTCTTCACTGTTAGATGGGCTCCTGGCTTCACAGAATCCTCTCTAGAAACTGCTCTCTTTGGTTCTACAACACGCCCATCAACCTTGTGGGGTCTAGCACACATGGCTGCAGCCACCTCTTCCACTCTAGAGTCAGTCACAAAACTGAAGCCCCTGGGACATTTTTTTTGAGGATCTCTCATCACCACACAATCTGTGGGTGTGCCTCATACCTCAACATGTTCTCTTAAACCATCATCTGTAGTTTCAAAGTTCAGATCACCAAGACACTGCTTCCACATCTGCTCTGGTTCCTTTGGATCATGGAGTTTAATATGGGGACTGAGAGGAAGACTATACAACCTTTATTGTGTTGTGGTATAATCTTTCTATTCCTAGTTCCTTCAGGGATTTTATTCCGAAGGGTTATTGAATTTTTTTCAAAAGCTATCTCTGTTTTGATTGAGATGGTCATGTGATTTTATTTATTTATTTATTTATTTATTTATTTATTTATTTATTTATTTTTTGCCAGTCCTGGGCTTGAGCTCAGGGCCTGAGCACTGTCCTTGGACTTTCTCAAGGCTAGAGCTCTACCACTTGAGCCTCAGCACCACTTCCGGCTTTTTTTCTGTGTATGTGGTACCGAGGAATCGAACCCGGGTCTTCATGCATGTTAGGCAAGCACTTTAACCTCATGTGATTTTTTTTATTTTTCGTCCTTGATTCTATTTATCTGTTTTGCTATGTTGATGAATTTGTGTATGTTGAAATATCCCATGAAAGCCAACTTAATCACATTGTAGGATCTTTTTACTTTTTGTGCCAGTCCTAGGACTTGAACTTAGCATTTTGTGCTTTGTTCCCCCTCACTCACACTTGGCACTTTACCACTTAAGGCATACCTCCAGTTGAGACTGTTTTTGTGCCAGTCTTAGGGCTTGAACTCAGGGTTTGGACATTGTCCTTGAGAGTGTTTTTTATTCTCAAGGAGAGTGATCTACTACTTGAGCCACAGTTCCACTTATAGTGTTGTGGTGGTTAACTGGAAATAAAGAGTCATAGATTTTCCTGCCTGAGCTAGTTTTGAATGGTGATCCTCAGATTTCAGGCTTTTAAGTAGTTAGGGTTATAGGTGTAAGCCATCAGTGCCAGCCATGACGTTTTCTTGTTTGATGCTTAATTAGAGATAAATGTCTTGTGGATTTGCCTCAGCCTCTGAGTAGCTATGACTATAGGCATGAGCCACCAGCATCTGGCTCCAGAGTAAGATTAAAAAACATATGTTGTGGAATTCTGTTTGAAAATATTTTATTGAGGTGCTTTTTTAACATCTGTGTTCATCAAGGAAATTAATCTATGTTTAGGAATGAATCTATCAAGCAGATTAATCTATAGTTTTTTTTTAATGTTTTTATGTTATCTGCTTCTTCAGAAGCTCTATCTTTTCAGGTTTGGTGTGGGAAATTCCTACCAAGTCTATCTGGCCAAAGCAAAGTAGTCAAGACAACGCAGTGCATAGGCTGAGCAAGATATCAATGGGATTTGAACCTGTGCTCCCCTCATTTTACTGTTCCCTGTCTGAGCCCCTCTGCTTATAGTTCCAGGTCCTCTGTATGCCTAAGTTTGGGGTGCTGCAACTTCAATGAAACTGCAACTTAGATGGAATTTTCCAATGCAAATAGATCTGTGTTGGTGAGCCTGGGGAGCCACAGACAGATACAGCCTAGTTTTTTAGGTTCACACTGATTCTTGAAGCTGTAGCCAGTAGAGTGGGAAGACCTTTTTTTTTTGCTATCCCTAGCCAAAGGTTTGACAGGTAAGTTTTCCTCTTTGGCTTCATTTTCTACTTTCATTGGGCTTCTAATTCTGTTTTGTGCTATTTTAATTTACATGCCCTTTCTGGAGTTGTGTTTTAAATCCCCATTTTGTCTTTTTAGCACTGCAGTTTTCTTTTGCCATTATTCTCTTATCTTTTCTTCTGAAGTGTCTTGTTTGATTGATTTTGCATTGTTCCCAAGTTCTTCTGAAGAGCAAATGAATCATTTTAGAGGCTTCTGGTCCTGTTCTTTGAGTATTGCTTACTTCTATAATGTATTCTTTGTGTACCTTGCCTATAAAAAATCAGGGATCTGTTCCTCCTAATTTTGTTTGATTTAGATTCAGTAACAATAAAAGCACTGCATATCCATTGTAATGAAAAGACAAGGTAGAGGTGTAGAAAGGATATTTTAGGGTTTGTCTCCCAGGTAATTATTTCTGATTGCTTCATATGCACTTTTCTATATTTCTGCTATTTTATTCTATATTCCAAATTTCTTCAAGGCTAGTGTTCTACCCTTTGAATCACAGTACCCCTTCCAGGTTTTTCCGTGTATGTGGTGCCAAGGAAGATGAACCCAGGGCCTTGTGCATGCTAGAGAAGCACTCTACCACTAGGCTACTCTCCCAGACCCTAATTTTTTTTCTTTTGACATTTTATAATCAATTTCCCTCCAAAGTGATAGTCTGCCTCATTTTCCAAAAGGATGCTTATAATAGACATAGGAAGAGAACATTAATTCTAGCTACTTGGGAGGCAGAGAGTGAGAGATTGTGGTTGGAAACAAGCCTAAGCAAACAGTTATTCAAGACATCATCTCAGTAAATGACTAGGTGGCATGGTGGTATTTCATCTTAGCTATTGGAGGAAGCACACACAGAAGTATTTGGTCATGATTAACCTGTGCACAAGGTAAAACTTATCTCAAAGATAATCATCTTCAAAAGAGCTGGTTCAAATGGTTCATATAGTAGAGTGCTTTCCAAGTATATATAAAGTCAAAAGTGTGAGGTCAGATCCCATATTGCCAAAAGCATGGCTGCTTAACAGTTTTGTGAATGTCATATCAATTATTCAATTATATTACTATTGAGAACATTTAGCTACAGCATTAAAAACAATCACAAACAATGCTTTTATACATACCAAGGTGCACATTTTTTGTAGATTAATGTTTTTATATCTGGTTAGTTCCAATGGGAAAATAAATGGGAAGGAATTATTTACATTGCTATTAATAAACATACTTATTGGAACAAAATTTGTGAGATCTTGTAAATACAACATTGCATGTGAGTGCCTATTTTCTGACCCACTGGACGTTCTTGATAGAGCTAACATTATTTTCTTCACTATTAATATATAAATCAGTAGCTAGTGAGATTGAACTAATAAGAATGAGCAATTTTCTGGATGTTTATTGGCCTTTTCTTTTCCTTAGCTTGACTCACTAGATTCTTCCATCTTTTCCCTTTTGCAGTTTTACGTAGAAAATTACATTTCTTTCTTGTGATACACATTGCACATATTTGTCTTCCAGTCTTTGTGGTCTTTTGCACTTTAATGACACATCATATTTTGATTTTAGTTTTGTTCACAATATTCTGACCTCGTGGCTATTCTTGACTGAAAGACTATGACTTAATTGTATAGTATCTCTTATATTTAAAAAATGGTTGATTTTTTTTTCCTCTCCTGAAATTTGTAGCTCTCATGTCTTAACATGTTGATTCTCCCTCATTTCTAAACTTTACTCTCTGCTAACCCCTGTTCTTGATGGTGTACCCTGTAATCCCATTTTAGCCTCTGGAATCTCCACCTCCTTATGTTCTTGTGTAAACTGACTTCTGTCAAGCTGCTACAGTACTGCAGTGCACTTTCCTCTGTCTTTTGAGTTGTTCTTGCTGTTCTTGATTCTATTCTTACTGATGCTCTTTGCATTCTCCTTATCTTTCCCGATGACACACTCTATATACTTTAGGTACCATGCGATTGCCATTTTATACTTTAAATGAAACTTTATTTTGTCTATATACTTATTTAAGCTGCCTTGACATTTTGGGGTTTAAAATAATTTTCTTCTTCATCAGCAGTGATGTTTATTAAAAAAAACCGTAACACATGTAACCATTCTAGTTCCTTTATAGATAACTTCTGTTTTTTTAATTTTTATTTTATTGTTGGGGTAGTGGGTACATTACTTCTTATACCCTTTCCCATGTTTTTCTCCCACTTTCCTTCCCTCCTCCTCCCACTCATCTTGGTTTTCCCTTACCTTCCCATTTTCTTTTTTTCTTTTTTTTTTTTTTGCCAGTCCTGGGCTTGAGCTCAGGGCCTGAGCACTGTCCTTGGACTTTCTCAAGGTAGAGCTCTACCACTTGAGCCTCAGCACCACTTCTGGCTTTTTTCTATGTATGTGGTACCGAGGAATCGAACCCGGGTCTTCATGCATGCTAGGCAAGCACTTTAACCACTAGGCCAAACTCCCAGCCCTACCTTCCCATTTTCAAATACCCAAATAAAGGTATATACAATATACCAGGTACCAAAGTCAGATGCAGTAACAACATGAGATAAACCTTAAGGGGAAAAGAAAAGAAATAGCTTCACACAGAACATTAAGAACAACAATCACAAAGATAAATCTCTTGTTTCCATATTCTGAAGTTCATTTAGCTTAGCCTCATCCTGTATGGACATATGCACATAGCTTTTGACATATTATGATCCTCTGTTAGGAGACTCCTAAACATATGCTAATTGTTACAAATGAGGGAAGCCATTGAACCTGTGTTCCTTTGGGTCTGGCTTACTTCACTTCTTCACTTAATATGATTTTTTTCCAAATTTTTCCATTTCCTTACAAATGTGGTAATGTCATTCTTTCTGATGGCAGCACAGAATTCCATGGTGTGGTATAGATGACTTCTTTTCTTCTTCCTGCCCATTGTTTCATGAATAATTAGCACATACTCTATCTTGTTCTTAAATTTTTGCACAAGGAATTAAAGAAAAATCTCCCTGACAATGACCAAATTTATTTATTATTATGGTCAGCTTTTGGCACATTTCTTGCATGCATTAAATGACTCACTTTCTATTATGATCTGAATTCTCTTCCCTCCAACTTAAGATCTTGAAGCTATACAACTTCAACACAACTGTATTTAGATGTAGAAACTTAAAGACACAGTGAAGGTTAGATGAGGCCATAGAGTAGGGCACTATCATAGCAGTCATTAGAATTATCATTAACAATTTTTTCTCTCTATCTTTAAAAAATATGCTGTCCCTACGTCTTGAGCTCAGGCCATTATCCCTGAGCTTCTGAGCTTAAGGCCTATGCTCTCCCATGGACCCACATCTCCACTTCCTGCTTTTTGGCGGTTGATGAGAGATAGGAGTCTCACAGATTTTTCTGCTTACACTGACTATGAAATGCAGTCCTCAGATCTCAGCCTCCTAAGTTGCTAGAATTCCAGGTATGAACCACTGGCTTTGGGTGAGGATTGGCAATTGTATAGAAACATGGAAGAAAGGACACTAGAGTTCTCTTTCTTTCTATGCACACTCAGAGGAAGGACTGTGTGGTAGGCAGAGCATGTAGAAAGTCATCTTCAAGCCAGAATGAGAAGTCTCACCAAAACTGACCCTGTAATATGTAGATCTTGAGCATTAGGGCTTTTGAACTATGAAATAAGCTTCTCTTGTTCATGCTATCATTATTTATATTCTCTTATAGCCTACAGTGACTAACATACTTTTCTCCTATCTATATTTTCTGCTCTGCTTTTGAGAATTCCCTCTGGTTGAACAACATAACTCCTGAGGAAATTGTATTCTTTACTTTTCTGTCTTTTTTTTTTTTTGCCAGTCCTGGGCTTGAGCTCAGGGCCTGAGCCCTGTCCTTGGACTTTCTCAAGGCTAGAGCTCTACCACTTGAGCCTCAGCACCACTTCCAGCTTTTTTCTATGCACGTGGTACCAAGGAATAGAACCCGGGTCTTCGTGCATGCTAGGCAAGCACTCTACCACTAGGCCAAACTCCTGGCCCTGTCTTATTTTTTTTAACACATTTATCTGATTCTTTAATCTTATCTTTAATTTCCAGTGAATTTTTTGTTGTCAAAAATCATCTTTGCCAACTTTATATTTTCAATAGTTCTACTTTCTAGTCAGATTATCCTGAAATAAAAATTAAGATACTTAAACAGTTATTATTTTGCTACCAAAAAGTCCTACTTCATTCTACTATTTATTTTAGTTTGTTGTTTAGTAGGATTTTCCTTCCTTTTTTTGCCAGTCTCAGGGCTTGAACTCAGGGCCTGAGTTTCTTGGGCTTTTTCAAGAGTAGAGCTCTACCACTTGAGCCACAACACCACTTCTGGCTTTTTCTATCTATATAATATCAAGGAATCAAACCCTGGTCTTCATGCATGCTAGGCAAGCACTCTACCACTAGGCCAAACTCCCAGCCTGTTCCTTCCATTTTAAGAATCACCTAGGCATTATTTTGGGATAAGCAAAACAGACAACTGTGTTCCATAGACCTTTTGTCTGAATGTAGGAGAATTGTAAGTAAATATATGAAATATATATAATTGTATAATGAACAGAATTATTATTATGGGCTTCTCCATGTGACTGAGTGTTTCAGAAAGAGATCTTTAAGGAAGCAGAAACTTGTAGAGAAACACTGGGTACAAAGAATACAATTACTGTGCATATGTCCCTAGACTGGAAGAGTCCATGGAAATCTCAAATGAATCAAGATCAATGCATTTCTATATAATGAGAGGAGGATAGATGAAGTCAGGGACAATAGACAATATCATTTGGATTCCCCCAGCTGTAGCAGGGAAATTAGGTTTATTCTGTTTGAAGAGAATTCTTTGGATAAAATCATCTGAGCAATAACAAATTTTGATTTGTATATTTTAAAAAGATGCCTCTGGCTTCTCAATAGATGGTTGTAGGTAATTAGCTTCAGCATTTTGATTTATTACATTTTAAAGAATGTAAAAGAGGAATTGAAATATAGATTTTGGGGGTAGTAGCATAACTGTAGTACTCTAGAAACAATGGAATCTACTTCCATCTACATCAAAGATGACTCTTGGAAAGCCAGGCTGAGAGTTTTACACACATGAACATTGCTAGTGAGATATTAGGCAAACAGGCAGGGTGCTAGTCTAAGTTTGAAGCTCAAATATAAAATATTTGCACACACCACTTAGTTTTTTATATTTTTTTTTGCCAGTCCTGGGCTTGATCTCAGGGCCTGAGCACTGTCCTTGGACCTTCTCAAGGCTCGAGCTCTACCATTTGAGCCACAGCACTATTTCTGGCTTTTCTATATATGTAATACTGAGGAATCGAACCCAGGTCTTCATGCATGCTAGGCTAGCACTCTACCACTAGGCCAAACTTCTGGCCCACCATTTAATTTTTAGTTATCAAAATTACTCAGGAATAGTGGGTATATCATTTAAATACTTTCACATTTATTAATTTTATTCATGTCCAGGAAAGTGATCTACTCTGATAAATGCCTCACATATTCTTAAGAAATAAATATATGTATATTTATGCAATATATACACATACATATTGAGTGGAATGGTTCATGTAGGTTTATTGATAGTGTTATTCAAACATATTATATCCTCAACGACTTTACATTTGTTCTATTAATTTTAGGTACTCCAGTATTTTTTTTATGTTTGTATGCCTTAATTTTTTGTCAGCTTATGGAATTTGCTATTCAATTTAACAGTGTAATGTCAAACATTGTTATGTTTATGAGAAATATAAGGAAAGTACATGGGAGAATACATAGGTTCTTAAAAATGTGGACTGGTTTGCAAATATAAGCAGTTATTGGAAGTTTGCTTCCATGTAGCTTTGATAAGGAGTAAAAGTAGGACACTGGGGTAAAATTATAGAAATCTATGAATTAATTCATTGCCTCATTCAAGTTCAAGTGACTGAAGCAAAAAAATGACAGCAGGAAAAACCACAAATGATGAAAATGTTAGCATGTTAAACTTTCCAAAAAAAAAGGAAAATTATTGTTATGGCTATTCAAAGAATGAAGAAAAATTTATTCATGATTTTCTATTAAGATTAGCAGGTATTCATTGATCTTGATTATGAGCATGTGGTTCTGCTTATTGAAAACCTTTTTCACCTTAAATTTTTACAGTGGTAATAGGGTATGAGAAAGTCAGGATACCTAAGATTTTAAAGAGTTTATCTAAATATACTGATAACTTTGAGCTTATCTATGTCTCTTCTCTTCTTGGAAATAAATTTTTAGTTAGCCATCACAGCATCCTAGAGAGTTGGGATCAAAATATTTTTCTCACTTTGTAGATTGCTTTAGGCAGAGACCGGATAAGTAAGTGTCTTATCTGAGATTGCTGATAAGCCGGGGGAGGGGGGGGAAGGGGAATTAGAATGTCAAACTTTGGATGCTTTATCTTGGGTTTAGTCAGAGGCTCTCACTAAGTCCTGGGCAGAGCCTATGGCATCTGGAAGCAAAGGTGAAAATGGAAGTCAGTGATACCTAGCTGGCTCCCGGCCCCCATTGTCAGTCTCTGTGTATCAGTGGGGTGTTAAGAAGCCAGGAGCTCATAAACTAACCCCTTGCTAATAATACAAACAATCCATTTTCCCAAGTTCATATGTTTTTCTGAGCTGACAACCTCATCTCCCCAGTTCTCTGCCGAAGGCTAGTACTGTGCTGAGCTCCACCAAGATAATCTCCATCATTCCAGAAAATGATCAAAGGAAATGACATTTTTTTTTGGTCTTCAGTTAAACCTATGGCTTTGCTTTTTTCTAGAAAAGTGCAATGCATGAGGCAAAAAGCTCTATGAATTTTACTCTATGTTTGTTAAGCACAGACCATATTATGTATGCAAAAGACATCCATCAGTTAAGTAACACTCAGCAAAACTAGAAAGACACAGTGAGGTGATAAAGGAAATGACTGGAGGTAAACTTATTTGTGGCTTTACACTAAAATGAAACACTACAGATAGGCTTGCATATTAAAAATCTATGCTTAGATGACAGAGTTTCATAGTTTTAAAAGAAAGTGATAAAAAGAATTAAGTATTTTCCAGTCATAGGTAAAATTTGAATTTGACTTATGAAGATTGTCAGTTGCAATAAAACAGATCAGAACATAATCATCTTACCCCTAACTAATATGATATTTTAAATTCTTATTTCCAATCTAAATGCAAGTGAAATCACAGAGAAGGAAGCTTTCAAAGCCACAAAGAAAGTACTTCGCTGAGCAAATATAAATTCACATCAAAGAGATATATGATACAATTTGTTCTTGATTTTTAAAAAAAGTACAGAAAACTTGGATCCATATCTGAAGTCACAGTATTTTGCTGTATTTTCTCTACTACTTTCCTATTGAAATATATGCATTGTTATAACAAAACCATTCTGCAGGTATATTTTGTTATTGCTTCTTGATTCATTTACAAGCAAGTTCCTTCCTTCCTTCCTTTCTTTTTTTGTCAGTCTTGGGGCTTGAATTTGGCCTGGTCATTGTCTCTGAGCTCTTCAGCTCAAGGTTATCACCCTACCCCTTGAGCCACAGTGCAAGTTCCAGGTTTCCCTTTTTCTAAGATCCCCTTAATGGATACTTGGAATTGCAAATGGTATCAGATTGTGCATAAGCAGTGGGGTACCTCACAGTGGATGGAGTAGCTTGGGCAAGCTACTGTTGTGGCCAGACATAGTGTAACACTCCTGCTCAGTGGGATGGAAGAGAAAGTCTTGAGAGCTCATCTTGCAGCCCACAGGACACTGCAAATTGAATTTTTTTTTGTCAGTCATGGGGCTTGAACTTGGGGCCTGGGCTCTGTCCCTGACCCTTTCAGCTCAAGGCTACTACCCTACCCCTTGGTCCAAAGCACCACTTCCAGTTGGTAATTGGAGATGAGTCTCTCATTCTTTAGTGCCCCGGCTGACTTTGAACGATGATCCTCAGATCTCAGCCTCTTGTGTAGCTAGGATTACAGGTGTGAGCCACTGAGTCCGGCTTGAATATTGAAATTTATAGATGATCTATATGTGGAATTTTCCATTTAATAAGTTCCAACTACAGGTAGCTACAGGTAATGAAAGGTACCTAAAGCAAAACAACACGCAAGAAGATTTACTGCAGTGTATGTTTTTCACTATTGTTTGGACATGGTAATTTTAGACATCTTAGTTCCTTGAGTTAATTTTGTGCATATGGTCATTTGGCTAGCTTTAATTTTTACTTGAAGTTTTACTTGAAGAACATGTTTGCTGAAATTTTTGTTCATGTGTTTGATTATTTTCTCAGGAAAAACATTTTCTTGTTTTCACTATCAATTACATACTTTTTGTGTGCGTGTTGGTCATGGGATTTGAACTCTAGGCCCTGTCTCTGAGCTCAAGGGTACCATCCTACCCCTTGAGCCACAGGGCCACTTCCTGTTTTTCTAGTGGTTAATTGGAGATTTGAGTCTCATGGACTTCAGAGCCTGGGCTGGCTTTGAACCATGATCCTTAGGTCTTAGCCTCCTGAGTAGCTAGGATTACAGGCTGAGCCACTGTGTCTGCTAAAACATTTTCTTTTTCGAGGGTGCATTATGTTGCATAGCATATCTGTTCAACTCTCTTCATTTCTTATATATTGGAGACAGTTCAGATTTGTTGCAAGCATTGCTATTCAATTATCAAAATGTTCACTTTGCCCGTTATCTAATCCTGAGCATTACTAACTTTAGTATTTTATTTTAAATTTACTTCCTTTCTATTTCAACTCATCCTCTAGCCATTTTTTTTTTTTGCCAGTCCTGGGTTTGAGCTCAGGGCCTGAACACTGTCCTTGAACTTTCTCAAGGCTAGAGCTCTACCACTTGAGCCTCAGCACCACTTCCAGCTTTTTTTCTATGTATGTGGTACCGAGGGACGGACCCCTGGTCTTTGTGCATGCTAGACAAGCACTTTACCACTAGGCCAAACTCCCAACCCAAAATTTCTTTTATATCTGTCTGTTATCACTTCTCTCCGTTCTTTGAGTTTTATGGTGAACAGGAAACAATGTTTCTAAACTCATTACCTGCAGTAACCTTTAAAAAGATATATTCTTGCAGGAAAGTCTTTTATGTTAAAGAAAAGTTGTTTAATCTCCAAGTTTTCTTTCATTTTAATTCATTCTCTGAACAGGAAGTGAGCACAGCCTGGGATGGCTCACAAACAGAACACTGTCACAATTGTTGTGGGCTGAGAAGACAAAGTAGCATAATAGTTTAAGTTCCTGGATGGATAGAGCTTTTCATATTTGTGGGAAGGGAGTTCAGAGCAGGACAATTTAGAACTGATACAGCTGGGAAGGAAGTGGTTGAGTACCAAAGTCTCTTTTAGCTTTCTATTCTCTGACCCCAGTGGGACGTTTATCCATATGCTTGTGTTGACTCCAGACATAATCATATTTGTACCATTTTATTTGATCAGTGTCGAGGTCTGAACTCCCTTTTGTGGGGAATTGAACTCTGTCCTCTTCACCTGTAGTTGCTTCTTGAGTAAGTTCCCATGTTATTTTTGTGCTGTCTTAAATGGTGATTCTCCTGCTTAGCATTCCCACAGACTTAGGAAGAGAGGCACAAGCCAGAGGGCCTGCATTTTATTGATGGAGTTAGTGTCTCTTTAACATTTTATCTGGGCTGGCCTCTCACTGCTATCCTCCTACTCTTTGACTCTTTGCCTCCCAAACAAGATTAAAGGCCTGAGCTACTGTTCTTGACCTATATTATGGATATCCTGAGGAGGGGAATGATAAGGAGAAAAATAATGTCTGTATTTCTTTATTAGAAAGAGTAATGAGGTTGTGAAAGCTCCCTTTGGGGCATGTTTAAAAATTTCTATCTGATTGTTAAGAACTGTGTGATGTGATGGACCAAAAATTAAAAAAAAAAGCAGAAGCAGTCATATATATCTTTAGCTAGCCTGAATCCTCATGTGCTTATAAACTATTAACATGGAAGTAAGAAAATAGGTGTGGTGGATGATTTAACAAAGGAATGATATAAAATCTCCCTCTCAGGCTGAAAGAATTCTATCTATATTCCCATGGGGTCTGGACTTGAAATAAGAATTTAGAACATCATATTAACTTATTAGTAAAGTGATTATGTTCTGGTCTATTTTATTGTAAGTGATAATAAAATAATTTGAAAATCATTTTCCATTTTCCCTGTGGCAAGTAAATATTTGGTCACTTACAGTTTTATGTCTCTCATTTAATTTATATTTCTAAGATTCACCTTATTTTTTAAAAATGAAATTGCATTTTGAGCTTTTAATCCTTTTCTTTTAGTTCTGACTAGTTTGATAATGACTGGTGAGGAATTTAAGCAACTAATTTACTGAGATTTACTTTGTTGTTACTGAGATTAATTGGGAAAATGACTGAGTCCAAACTTGTTTTTTATTTTCCATGATCATGAAAGAGTAGACTCTAAGGGGTAACAAGTTTTGAGAAATTATGTACCCACCACCTGGCAAATATTACTGTAACCCCTCTCTCTACATTATCCTGACAATAAAATACAATAAAAAAGTCTTTGTTAAAAGACAAAAAAGAGTAGAATCTGCTAAAGTAATACTCACTTCGTTGAATTGCCTTGCTCCTGCTCAATAATATTAATAATAAAACGTGAAAATAGTTGTGATTATGCATAGCAGGAACTTTTCTCAAATGTACTACAGCAAGATAATTTTAGTCGAATACCATGAATTCATGAATTTGTAGTTATCATCTCCCCTAAGGAGAGTAAATATTATGTGTTAAAGTAGTAAATATTACATATGTCTGTTCACACCTTCATATAAAAATGATAACTTCAGGTGATGCTTTAATCTCTTGGAGATCAAGAAAAGTTTAGCAGAAGTGTTTTGTGATAATTTATTGCTGATGATATATATATATATATATCCATATATATATATATATCAGCCTAAGAGAAAGCTTTTGGGCAATATGCATTTTTATTTTATTTTTAGTTATTCTTCAGATCTAGGAATTACTAGCTTAAGCATTTGCTCAATTTCATTGGAAAGTATATAATTTCACATAACATAAAATGTCCCCCAGGTATTTGTGTGTTTCCTGGATTGTGGCTTTCTTCGATACCTGGGATAGGTTCCAAGATCAAGAGGGTTTTGTAAATTTATGCATAGTGGCTAAACCACACTTAAAGTCCTACAGCCCAGTTGGGACTATCTGACAAAATTTTGTCAAACACCTGGTAATCAACAATGTATATATAATATAATGTATAATGTGTATTTAATATAATGTGTATTCTTTTAGTGAAGAATTTTGGATATAGTAATTTCTTGTATACATTTGGGTATAATGCTCATATTATTTTTAACTTATATTCTATAGTCCAGAATGAAAAGATGGAAATATAAATATTTTAAATCCATCCATTTAAGCAACACTGAATTATAGAAAATTAATAGATATTTTAGTTTTTTTAAGTATATGTAATTTGGAACAAACGTGCTTTAATGAAGCATTTTGCTTTAATGAAGTCATGAGAGTGATTTGTGATTAGTTTTTTGGTTGTTTGTATGTAATGTCTGATAATGAGATTTTAAAATGTTATTTGTTTTTCTCTAAAAGGGCTTCAAAACTCTATTCTTAAGTAAGCCAGACTCAAAGGAATATAGGCTCAATGGTTTCCTTCATTTGTCATAATTACTATAAACCTTGGACTCTCCTAGTAGAGGATTACAATAGAACAAAACCTAGATATATAAGACCATATAGGATGAGACTAAATGAAAGGACCTCCAGGATATGAAAACAAGAGCCATACAATGTATGATTGTTGTTCTTAATGTACTATGTTATTTCTCATCTCTTTTGCTGTCCCTTGGCTATTCTCATATTGTTACAGTATTTTACCTTGTTATCTGGTATATTGTGCGTATGTTTATTTGTTTATTTGAAATAGGATAGATAGGGAAAGAGGGAGACAAGATGAGGGGAGGGAGTAGGGGGAGGGAAATGGGGACTAAAACAGGAGAAGGGCTACCAATGTTTGTGAAGTAATCTGGCAAATATAACTGTAACCCTTCTATTAATTACAATGACAAATTAAAAACCTCTATTACTTCTTGAAAAGTATAGAGAGAATAACAGTTATTTCAAGCATATCTTGTGGTATCACTACAAAGCCAGCTCATGCTCTACTACATATTAGCTGTGTAATCTTGGGCCTGTGTTTTGGTGTTATGAAGGCACTTCTGTTCAATATTTTAAATGGTATCATAATGCTAACTAAGTAGTAAGTGATTATAAAGAAAAAATTGATTAATGTAAGCTAATCATATAGCATAGGTACTGATAAAGAGGAAGTTTTCAGTCTTCTGTTACCAGATAACCTGAGCCCAGATTTCTGCTGAAGAAACAATGTCTTTGACTTACTGTTTTTTATGGAATCAAGATTTTAATTAGGGGTTTGTGTGTGTGTGTGTGTGTGTGTGTGTGTGTGTGTGTGTGTGTGTGTGTGTGTGTGTTGATGGCTTTATTATTGGGAATTTTCCATACTTACGGATTTATGACTTATACCAATTGCCATTTTAATTGGGAACTTGGGTGGAAAGGAAGAACTGAGCTGGGATAAGTGATTTCTTCTCTTAACCCATATTCTACATTACATTTTCCCTGAGAACATGGGGCAATAAATTAACAAGTTTTGCTCATATTGTCTTATTGTAGATTGGTCTTACTAAAGAGAGCTACATTTTTAATTGGTTTTAGAATAATTTAATCAGGCAGTGTTTATGGTTTGGTCATTGCCATCTGCTCAAGATAAAAATGACATCTTGCAAGAAATGGGCAGTGGATAGAAAGATTTTAATGGCTGTGTAATGTTTTTGTTTCTGTCTGAGGTGCTTATTGTGACTGCAACACAGATATATAAGCCTGAGGGTTCAAGCATAATGTTTCAGTACTTATTAAGTCTCTGTTGGGACATTGTATGCTGCAATTCTGATTTTGTACTGAAGTAAAAAGTATGGATTTAGCCTGGTAAAATCTTTACTCCAGAGAAGTTTTATTTTGAGTCTGCTTACCCTTGCTTAGTTATTGCCATGTAATACAATGAATATTCCATCCACAAAGTACTCTTCAGCAACCAACCTTTTATTAGATAGTTTTTTTCTTACATAATGCTTTATGGATTTTAAATAACCTTTCTTCTACTTGGGATTTACGCAGCAGTTTTGTACTAATAGACATTCCAACAATATTTGAGCATGTTTGAATGACCTTGCATTCTCCTTCCTGATGTTTCGTTTCCAAAGCTCATACCCTTAATGGTGTCCTATATATCTTCTCTGACCATTGTTGTCTGTTCAAATTGAAGTACTCGCTCCTAGAAAAGTCAGCAAGAGGTTTAGCCAGGGTACAATTTTCCAATTTAAGACTGTCATTGCGTATTGTTTAGTTTCTCCTTGTAAAGTTACAGGGGTTTAGAGAAAAAGGAGGAAGAAAGCTTTTCCTCAAATGTGTTACTGTGATGTATATAAACTTGACCTACAATGGGAAATTTTAGTGTTTTTTCTTCAATATAAAAATGCTATCTGACATAGTATATGTTCCCAATGTCATTTTGCTATACAATAGTTGCCTATTTGTCAGAAGCTATTTGTCAGTTTTCTCAGTGTCTGCAGGTGGTAAGTATGCTTTGGAATTCAACAAGGAGAATTGTCTGCTCATGGAGACTGATACAAATGGTCCCCAGAAAAAATAGGACTTGTTCTTTCTGAATACTTCTGTGACCTGAATGTGCAGAATCACAATTTTTTTCGAGTAAAATTTATTTTATTATATTTTGTTATCTTTTAAGAGGTTATACAAAGAGATTATAATTCAACATGTCAATTTATGAGTATAATACATCTTGATCAATAAAATAGAATTAGAATTTTTTTTAGATTTCTTATCACTAGGAACCCATTAACCCATCCCAATTGATGGTGGTTATTATTTTTGCAGTTAGGAAAACATTTAGGTATTATGCATTAGTATTATTATGTTTCCTTCAAATCAACGTGCTTTATATGGAAAGAGTATTGCAAAGTAAATGAGGAGTAATTCTGGTAATATAGACATGGGGGGAGATCACCATGAATATACTTTTGGCAATGGTTTTAGTGCTAGGAGAGCAAGTCAAATGAAGTGCTTAACTTAGAATACTTTGGGCTACAGGTAGTAAAATATGGTGTTAATGAAGCTTCGGTAATAAAGGCTTATAATTTCATGGGGAAAAAATCCAGAGATGAGCAGTTCCAGAGATGAGTTAGTGCTCTAGTGCATCTGCATCTTTCATTTTTCTAGGAAAGCCAAATTTCATCCCCAAAGGTCCCAGCAAAATTCCTTTTATGCGTTGGTGCTCAGAACATCATATGATTCCTATTATCAAACTATATTCTGACTATAGTTCAGAGGAGACTAAGATATTTTCTTGTATTCTTAATGAACTTTGTGTGTAAATTCTAAGTATTTATATTGAAACAGGATCGGGGACAATCCTATATCTATTAGATAATTATTTCCTTTAAAAGACAATAAGGATAAAAAATAACATTTACTTATTTATATGTATTTTGTTGCATACATTAAAGAAAATGAAACTGAGAAAATGAGAATTAGAGTGTTAGAATTAACTTTTAGATACATATGAATACAGGACAAAAATACTAGCATAATGATGTAAAGCTAATTTAAAGATTAAGAACAAGGACATAGGAAAAATCATTTTCATACATAAGACAGGCATCAAAACTCTAGCTTGGAGCTTGTAGTAACTAGAACAAACAGAAACAAGAACAGGTGAAAGAGTGTCTATAAGATTCAAACAAATCATTGCTGAATTCAGTACTGATTTGGTACCGTAACCACAGAGGAAGTTTTCTCATGGGTTACTGAAACAGCTCTACATATATTAGTAAATTATAAATCAATAACACTCTTTTGATATCCAGAAGGAAGTTTCTTTGGCTTATTTCTCTTCTTTTAAGTTTATAATACCATAGAGAGAAATTCTTTTACTTGTTGTGAGGAACCAATCAATTCTATTATCTAGATAGATGCATGGACAATATTAAATGGATTTTACTCTCCATCTCTTTATATTTGTTCTCTTTTGATTCAATTTATTTGGGAGTCTTAAATTTGGGTGTGTCTAGCTCTATGCTTCTGGGAATGGAGAAGATGATGTGAACATTTAATAAAGTTTTTTTTAATTGGTCTGTCTTTCAAGGAAAAGAAAAATTCAAAAATCATTAACAAGGCAGTTCCAGGAAGAAAAATGGCTTTTTGTTATGAAGTCATGCCATTTCTTCTGGAGCCAGTTACAATGTTCAAAGATTATTTTCCAATCATCCTCCAGACCTTTTTGCTGAGAATAGCAGTAATTCTTGCGTCATGTCGAAGAGAAACTAAATTATTTTAGCCACTAAGTCACTCATACTATTCTATTTTTTCTAGATTTATGTAAGTAGTTGTATAAAGGGATTTTAATTCCAGAAGTCATGTTTTGAGTACAATGGATATTGATGAATGTCAGTCCCTCTATTCTTCTCTCATCTTCACCCACATCTTACAATTTGATGTTTGGTGATATATAATTGCATATATATATAATATACACATATATACACATACGCATACAATAATGTAGAGCATTTTCTTTGTATAGGATGGAAAGTATTTTATTGCTTTTCGTTCAGTATTTTTCTTCCCTTGACTTCTCTGAATCCACACGTCAACCTTCCCTGTTAATGCTCTGTTTGGCTTCTGTGGATTCCCTCACTGGATACTATCTGACTTAAATGGCTTTCATAGTTCTAGCCCACAATTCAGTGAGTCTTGTTGATCAACCATTAAAGCATTACTTCTGAAAAGCAAAAAAAAAATGCATGTACATAAGAAATATTCCTGATATTCCTCATATTGTTATAGTATCTCACTTTGTTATCTGATATATTGAATTTATTTGTATTTGGATATTTGAAATTTGATAGGGAAGGGGGGAAAACCAAGACGGGAAGGGGGTGTGGGGGGGGAGGGAAATGGGTACCAAGACATGTGAAAGGGTATCAATGCATATGAATTAATGCACCTTCTATATGGCAAATATCATGTAACCCTTTTACCAATTACAATTAAAAATATATATATGAAAAAAAAGAAATATTCCTGAAGACATGGAGACAATTAGGTCACAGGAAACTTGTCATTTCAAGCTGTTCCATCCCAACGTTGATATTATTCAGATTTATACTTTTTTCCTCTAGTGTTTGAAATGGAAATGAAAACTGTTGCTAGCTGGATTGAAATAAAATTTGAACAACTTAGGAGCCACAGAGAGGTGAGTAGGTACTCTGTACTAAATTTCATTCACTAGAAGGGAACACTTGTGCAAAATTGAGAAGTAGAGAATAAACATGAGTTTATTTCAGAGCTGGTGGATATTACCACAGGAAATCCCAGTGTAAGTTAGGAGTTGAATTGTATTATATTATCCCAAGCATTAAAACTATGCTTATTCACTCCAATAATCCTAGCCACTCAGGAGGCTGAGAGCTGAGGATCGCAGTTCAAAGCCAACCTGGGCACAAAAGAAACTGATACTCATCTCCAACTAACCACTAGAAAATGGGAAGTGAGGCTAAGGCTCAAGGGATAGGGTGGTAGCCTTGAGCTGAAGATCTCAGGGACAATGCTCAGGCTCACAGTTCAAGCCCCATGACCAATAAACAAAAACAAAAACAAACAAACAAAACCATGCTTACTGATATACTTAAGTGAGCATTGTCATAGATCCTGAGAAGTTAACAACTCGGTGTTGAACTACTGATCTCATAAGGAGAGCAGGGAAATGCAATATGGTAAGAGAAGTTCTCATCACAAAGATCTGAAGAATGTCACACATAATATTGCTAAAATATCAAGAGATATGAGCAGTTTACAGCTTTAGGTTACTACTCTCAATTCTGGTGCCTGTGTTTGATGGAACAAAGGTTTTTCAGATAAAGCCTTGTATAGAGTGAAGAATAGAAGAGGAGGGAGAAAGGGAAGAAGAAAGAGCCCAAGATGGCATGGATGAGGTCCTTGGTGAAGTCTGGCTGTGGTTCTGTCATAACAGTAGGATCTTTTGTGTGGCCTTGTTTGTGGTCATTTGGGTAAATGCCCAGAAGTGGGGTTGCTGGGTCAGAGGAGGCTCCATGTTTAGTCTTTTGAGAAGCCTCTACATTGCTTTCCAGAGTGGTTGAACAAAGTTTACATTCCCCCAACATTGTAATAGCATTCATTCCCCTTTGGCCACATCCCCACTAGCATTATATTTCTTGATTACAGCCATTCTAATTGGTGTAAAGTAGAATCTTAATGTTTTGATTTGCAGGTCTTTTATGGCCAGAGATGTTCAACATTTTTTCATGCATCTCTTGGCCATTCCTATTTCCTCTTCAGAAAAGTCTCTCTTAAAGTCTTTAGCCCACTTTTTAATGGGGAAAATGTTTCTTTTTGGTTTGTTTTGGGGGGAATATAATTCCTTGAACTGTAGGTATATTTTAGATATGATGCCCTTGTCTGTTGTATGGCAAATGAAATCTTCTCCCAATCAGTGGGCTTTCTATATATCTTGCCAGATGTGTCCTTTGACATGCAGAAGTTCTGCAGCTTATTGCAATCCAACCTTTCATTGATTTGTTGTATTTCTGGGTTCTTATTAAAGTTTTAACCTGTTCCAAGGAGCCCTAGTGTCTCTCCTATTCCTTCCTGTAATGTTTTCAAGGTATCTGCTTTTCCTTTGAGGTCATGAATTTATTTGGAATTGCTTCTAGTGCAGTGTAATAATATATAAGGATAGAACTTTAGTTTTATATATGCATTTAGCCAATTCTGCCAGCACCATTTGTTGAAGAGGCTGTCTTTTTTTCCATCCTATCATTTGGCTTCCTTGTCAAAGATTAGGTGACCATAGGTCTACAGGTTCAATGCATCATCATCATCATCATCATCATCATCATCATCATCATCATCACCATTGTCATCACCATCATCATAGTTATTATAATTGCCAGTCCTGGGCATTGAACTCTGGGCTAGGGCTTTGTCCTTGAGCTTTCTGAAGGTTAGCACTGTACCACTTGAACCACAGCACCATTTCTGTTTTTTTTTCTTCTATGTTTGTGGTACCAAGGATTCAAACCTAGGGTTTTGTGCATGCAAGCACTCTACCACAAGGCTACACTCCTGGTCTTGCAACATTATTTACCCTAGCTATGATGAATGGACCAAAAATATGGTATATATTCACCATTGAGTTCTCTGTTTCCATACAAAAGAATGACATTGCCTCATTCATAAGGAAATAGAAAGACTTGGAAAAAATTATAGTAAGTTCAGTAATCCAGATCCAAAGAAAAGTAGGTCGTGTGATTGCCCTCATTTATAAAAACTAGAATCTGTTCACAATAGTCTTTCCAGGGGATCTCAATAACCCAATTGCTTAGTGCATAGTGCATCAACATGAACTCCAAGATATGGAAACAAGAGGTTCTTATTATGTTCTTTCTGTATGTAGTATTTTTTCTTTTTTCATTTCTCTTAGTTTTCGGTACCTTGTGATTTGTATATATTAATTGGTATTAACTGATATGTGGTGGAAGGAAAAGGGAACCACCGAAACAGTCAGACAATAGATAAACCAATGCAATACTGATACTCTCTTGACAACTTGGGCAGGGGGAGAAGAATAGGGAGGGGTAAGTGGGAGAAAATGAGTAATGGGGCAACACTGATGAAAAACAAATGTACTCATTACCTTAATTGTATAACTATAGCCCTCTGCTCATCAATTTTTCAATAAAAGTAAAGATTTTTTTTAAAAGATAGGGTATATTGTGTGAGGACATAGAGAATTAAGAACTATGGAATATGAACTTCACAAAATACCAGGCAGTTGCCCTTTTGGTTTCTTGAATCCTTCACTAATTACTGCATCTGTAACTGAAAGGGGTGTGGAGGGGACAAGACAGCGTCTACCTGGTGACATTTTACAGAAAAGAAGCATCTGTGAGCTCTTCACACCATGGCATCTACTATTGCGTCCAGGGTACGCTTAAAGTTAGGTGCTTTTAATTGGTAAGTGTTCAACTAGTATATGGTCTTTTCTCATACAAGGACCAAACCAATTCATCAAAACATTGTTAATAAAATAGAAATTATAGGAGCAGCTTCTGACTTTGTCTTTTTCCAGACACAAGTTGTATTTCTTGTAAGTTATAAATGATTTAACTGGATAGAAGTGGAATTTTGCTATTGATTTATAGAAAAAGCTATGGCATCTCATATTTTGTCACCAGTTGTTTCACCTCTGACTATAGCATCTGTCAGGCCACAGGTCATCTTGTGCGTGAGGTTGGAATGACTGGAAGTGACAGTTCTGTGACAAGACTTGCTTTAAATCAAACACAGGATCAACTTTAATTTTTCTGGCAATGGGTTCTTAAATTTTTAGAAGAACAAGAGTTTCAGGAGTTGAGATTTTCCAATTTCGTGGATTTTCCTCTGGCCAAGAACACTGAATTTTCATAAAAGTCTTTATGTAGTTTTTTTCCTGTCTTAGAAAAATCATTATTATGAAGGTTGTGTACAGAGAGGTTGTTTCACAAGTCAGGTAATGAGCACATTTCTTTTTGGACAATGTCACTCCTTCCCTTGCTCTCTTTTAGCATTTTGTAGTTTTTAATCACATTCAAACAACTTGTGAAAGGAAGATTTCTTTAACTTTAATGTAAACTCATCCTTTAGTGATGGATTCATTCATGACCTATAGTCAGCCATGAAGCTGGTCATATGTAAAACTCTAATTATGTCCATCAATTAATTAATGTTTCCTACTACATTTTTTAAACAAAAGTGTTTGCCAAAAAAGTCTCTTTGTAAACTACCCCACTTTTACATTTCCAATTTATTTTGTGGAATATTCCAAAGTATGGAAAATCTTTATATTACATATGAAGAGTTATTGGTAATCATTAGTCTGCTCAAAGTTAAAAAGTCTAATTTTATTATCACATAAACCTCACAAATAATAGAATATCCAGTTAATGGATAATGTTGGGGTGCCAATTATATTTAAAATAGGTAATGTTTTAAACATATAACCTTGCTATTGAATGTCTGGACAGAGAAAAATACAAGTAGAATAACATACTTATTCACATAATTTGTTGTTGGTTTTCCCCATTATGCTCATTTTATTCTTCATAGTTATAAACAGAAGTTGTACAATGTTAAACCAAGAATATCTGTCACAAATATTGCCTATGTTTGATATTATTGGCAAGTACCATATTACTAATGTCATTACTTCATTTTTAAATAGAAATATCCTTCCTATGTGCTGTGACACAATGAGAAAGAGCATGAAATCAACGTATTTTCTTTATACACTAGGTATATACACTATTTGGGGGGAAATGTCTGAAAGTGCTAAGAAGACTGTGTATTATGTGTCTGTTGGATCAAATATTCTCTAGATATATTTTAAGACTATTTGACCCATTGTGCCTATTAATCTGAAATTCCTTGTTAAATATTTTTTCCTTGTTAAATTTCTGAATACTTCTCAAACTTTTACACCAACAAATTTGAGAATCTAGAAGAAATGGATGAATTCCTAGCCAATATTAACATACCCACACTGAACCAAGAAAAACTAACCCAACTAAACAGGCCTATTTCAAGCACGGAAATAGAAATGGCAATAAGAGACCTTCCACCTAAGAAAAGCCCAGGGCCAGATGGATTCACAGCTGAATTCTATAAGGTCTTCAAAGCAGAGCTCACACCAATACTCCTCAAGCTCTTCAACGAAATTGAAAATGGAGGCTCTTTAACAAACTCATTCTATGAAGCCAGTATAACCCTCATCCCCAAACCAGACAGAGATTCATCAAAGAAAGAGAACTATAGACCCATTTCTTTGATGAAAATTGATGCAAAACTTAACAAAATACTGGCCAACCGTCTACAACAACTCATTAAAATTATACACTATGATCAAACAGGATTCATCATAGGGAGGCAAAGCTGGTTCAACATATGCAAATCAATTATTATAATTCAACACATCAACAGGAGCAAGGACAAAAATCACATGATTGTCTCAATAGATGCAGAAAAGGCATTTGACAAGATCCAACACCCCTTTATGTTAAAAGCTCTGGAGAAACTAGGAATCCATGGAACATTCCTCAATATAATAAAGGCTGTGTATGACAAACCCACAGCTAGTATTATACTTAACGGCGAAAATCTAAAGCCATTCCCTCTAAAATCAGGAACGAGACAAGGATGCCCACTCTCTCCACTCCTCTTTAACATAGTATTAGAATTCCTAGTCAGTGCAATAAGGCAAGAAGCAACCATAAAGGGAATCCAAATAGGGAAAGAGAAAGTAAAACTTTCCCTCTTTGCAGATGACATGATTCTGTATTTAAAAAAATCCTATAGACTACACTCCCAAGCTTCTTGAACTGATTCAAAATATTGGAAGGGTAGCAGGGTATAAAATTAACCCTCAAAAATCAACTGCCTTCCTCTACACCAACAGTGAGAGGAACGAGGCAACAATCAGGAAAGCAACTCCTTTTGCAATAGCCTCAAAGAAAATAAAGTACCTACGAATTACGTTAACTAAGAATGTAAAGGACCTTTTTGATGAAAACTTTAAAACCCTGAAAAAGGAAATTAAATCAGAACTGAGGAAATGGAAGAACCTCCCATGCTCCTGGATTGGAAGAATCAACATCGTGAAAATGACAATCTTGCCAAGAGCTATCTACAAATTCAACGCAATACCCATCAATAACCCAATGTCATTCTTTAAAGAAATAGAAGAGGCAATCCAAAATTTCATATGGAATAATAAAAGACCCCATATAGCAAAAACACTTTTTAGCAGAAAGAACAGCGCAGGAGGAATTGCAATACCAAACTTTAGACTCTATTACAGAGCTATAATTGTCATAACAGCTTGGTACTGGCACAAGAACAGGCCTGAAGACCAATGGAATAGAACTGAAGACCCAGATATTAAACCACAGACCTGTGGCCACCTAATCTTTGACAAGGGAGCCAAAAAAATAGAATGAAAGAAAGATAGCCTCTTCAACAAGTGGTGCTGGCAGAACTGGTTAAGCACCTGCAGAAAACTAAAGTTAGATCCTTCTTTGTCACCTTGCACTAGAATTAACTCCAAATGGATCAAAGACCTCGAGGTAAAAGCTGACACTGAAAACTTTACAAGAAGGAATAGGAGATACACTAGGCCTCCTTGGTACAGGTGGAAACTTTCTTAATAAGGACCAAGAATCACAACAAATCAGAGAAAGGCTGGATAAGTGGGACTGCATTGAACTGCAGAGCTTTTGCATGGCAAAGGACATATCTAAAATATATCAACAGCTCAAAAAATTGAATCACTCCAAAACTAATGTCCAAAGTAACAACCATCTCATTAAAAGATGGGCCAAAGACTTAAAGAGAGTCTACTCTGAAGAAGAAATAAAAATGGCCTATAGACACATGAAGAAATATTCAACATTTCTGGTCATAAAAGAAATGCAAATCAAAACAACTCTAAGATTCCACCTCACTCCAGTTAGAATGGCCAGGATCAAGAAAACTAATAACAACAGATGCTGAAGGGGATGTGGCCAGGAGGGATCACTACTACACTGTTGGTTGGAATGAAAACTCGTTCAACCACTATGGAAAGCAATATGGCAGTTCTTCAAGAGACTAAACATAGAGCTCCCCTATGACCCAGCAATTCCACTACTGGCATTTACCCAATCATCCAGAAACAAGGACATACTAAATCTACTAGCACAACAATGTTCATTGCAGCATTATTTACCATAGCAAAGATATGGAACCAACCTAGATGTCCCTAAGTTGATGAATGGATCAACAAGATGTGGTATTTGTACACAATGGAATTCTATGCTGCTGTCGGAAAGAACGACATCACCCCATTTGTTAGGAAATGGAAGGACTTAGAAAAAAATCATATTAAGTGAAGTAAACCAGACCCAAAGGAACGCAGGTTCAATGGTTTCCCTCATTCATCATAATCAGTAGAAATCTTGGGCTCTCCTAGCAGAGATTTGCCATAGAGCAAAACCTTGATACATAAGGCCATATAGTATGACGCTAAATGAAAGGACCTCTAGGATATAGAAACAAAAGCCATATACTGAGTGATTGTTGTCCTTAATGTACTTTGTTATCTCTCATCTCCTTTGCTGTTCCTTGGTTATCTCACATTGTTACAGTATCACACTTCGTTACCTGATATATCGGATGTATTTGTATTTGGTTATTTGAAATAGGATAGGGAATGGGGGAAAACAAGAGGGGTGGGGATGGGGGAGAGGGAAATGGGATCAAGACATGTGAAAGGGTATCAATGTATGTGAATTAATGCACCTTCTATCTGGCAAATATCATGTAACCCTTCTATTAATTACAATAAAAAATATATGAAAAAATTTCTGTCTGGATGACTTGTTTATTGGTGAGAGTTGGGTATTAATGTCACCCAGTATTATCATGTTGAGGTTTATCTTTTTTATGTCTAGTTGTGTTTGCCTTATGAAATTGGGCACGCTTATAATCAGTATGAATTTGTTGACAATTATCTTTTGTTGCTGTTGTTTCCTTTATCAATGTGAAGTGACCTTCTTTGACTGTTCTGATTAATTTTTTTTTCAAGTCTGCTTTGGTAGATGTGCACATACTTATTCTTGTCTGGTTTAGGGCTTGATTTGCTTCAGAACTATCTCCCCATTATTTTATTCTAAGCTTATGTTTATCCAGTGAGGTATATTTCTCATAGGTAACAAAGGTCATGTTTTACATCTTATCTGCCAGTCTGTGACTTTTGGCAGGAAAATTAAGATCATGACCATTGTGAGTTTGCGATTGAATGGAATGAAATGGTTCCTGTTATCTTTAGTTTTGTATTATTTGATTCTTTCTTACTCATCATTCACTTATCTACTCATCTAGTAAGACATTCTTTCTTGAAATTTTATGTCGGATTTATCTTCTTCATCTGAATTTCTTTTTCTTTTTCCTTTTTTGTCCATCATGGGGCTTGAACTCTGGGTCTGTTCTGAATTACTCTAAGTATCTTTTGTAATGCTGGTTTAGTGGTCATTGGTTGCATTAGCTTTTAGATTTGAAGTGCACCATCCAATGTCCTCCTTGTCTTTCAGGCTTCTGTTGAAAAAGTCTGCTGTTATTCTGATGAATTTGCCTTTATAGTTGACTAGGCATATCTTTCTTGCAGCTTTTTGTAATCTTCTTTTGTTTTGTAGTTCTAATAGTTTTAAGTATAATATGACATGGTGAGGTTCTTTTCTGGTATCATTTGTTAGGAATCCTGAAAGTCCTAGATGATTATCTCCTAAGATTTGGAAAAAGACTGGGTACTGGTGGCTCATGCCTATAATCCTAGCTTCTAATGAGGCTGAGATCTGAGGACTGCAGGTCAAAGCCAGCCTGGGAAGAAATGTCCTCTTGACACTCAATAAACTCAAAAAAGCTGGCAATAGCTCTGTAGCTCAAGTAGTAGAGTGCTAGCTTGAAGCATAAAGGGGCTCAGGGATAACAAACTCTGAGTTCAAGGCCAAGGACAAAAAAAAAAGGATTTGGAAACATTTTCGGCTATTAATTAATTAGGTTCTCTATGCTCATACTTTACCTCCTTCTATGTTTATCATTCATAAATTTCCCCTTACAATAGTATACTCAATGTCTTGCATCTTCTTTATGGATATTTTATTTTTTCCCCTTCTATATTAATTTCTAACACACCAACTATTTATTTTCACCTGGTATCCTCATATTCTCTCTGCAATTGGTGTACTTTACTGAAAGATTCTCAAAAGAGGTCTTTTTATTTAAAAAATTACTTTTGCAATTTTCTATTTTTCAAACCTCTAATTTGACGTTCCCTAGAATGCTATGTCTTCACTGTGCTTCATTGTCTCTACGTTATTCAAGTCAAATAAATTTTTTTGAGATGGTCTGATGCTTCACCTATATCACTTTCATTCATGTTTGTAACAGAGGAATTGCTGAGTTTTTGGAGCAGTCATTTTTCTTGTGTTTATGCACTGTGATTTGCACATCTGAGACTAAGTCATTGATTGTGTTAATCATCCGTGATGTTGTAATGGAATCTTTGGCTTCCTCTCCTCCTGGGAAACAGTCCTGGGGCTTAGAACTGTTTACAATCATTTCTCTGTTGCTACCCTACCATCTGCAACTCTTTTCTGATTCCCAGTGCTTTCCTTCTCTTTCTGTCTTCACAATACTCTTGTGTTTTATGAGACTTTTCTCATTCATAGGTTCAAAGCAGTAGACTTGGATCATCTGCGACCTTGCCGGCAATTCTGTGTGATATGCACATTGGATTGTTTCTTCGACTCTACTCTTTATTTATTTATTATTTATAGTACAATGGTTAAACATCCTCTTGGTTTGCTTGCTTGGCTGATGCATTATTACTTAAACCATGCCTCTAATGTAGCTTTTTGATTGTTACTTTTTAGATGGGAATCTTGTAGACTTTCTGTTCAGACTGACTTTGAAGTAAGATCCACCAACAGCTAGCTGTTGGTGCCCAGTTTCACTTCTTCAGGGGTGTTTAATAGAAGCTATTGCCAGCATCACTTCTTCATGTGGTATAACTTTCATCTTTGTCTTATTTTTGTAAATCCTTCTAGTTGTAGAAAATTGGTTAGTTTCTTGTCTTGGATTTAGTTTCTTGTCTTAGATTAAATCCGATGTCTCTAACTATTGATGTGTCTCTGTTTTTATTCATAACATTTCTATTTCATAATCTGTGCATTATTTAACTCTACTTTTGTCATTTGATTTCTTTTACCTTATAAGTATTTTATTTCACTCTAAACCTAATAAAAAATTAAGCCATCTTCTATTTTATGAGGAAGTATCAATAGTCCTTTAGCTTCTGGCGTTGGCTTCTGTTTGTACATCAATTCAACATGGTCTTTTACACATGATTAGAAGTTTTTCGTTTGTGTCTTCTCATTGTCCATAATTATATTGTTATAATTCTTTTCTTTTGTACTTGTAGAGGAATCGTTGATGAAAGCCGGCTTTATCAACTCTGTAGTTCTACACTAAAGAGGGCACTCCAAAGAAACAGAATATACTTTAGTATATTCTTTGTATACTGGGATGCTTTTTGGCAAGGGTCAACTTTCTGTACCTAATTTTTAAACTGGGGCTTTATTGTTCGTAAAATGAGAGGGAAACACATGATATATGTTATCTTCCTGGCAGTACTGCTCCTATATAAGGTGAAAGCTCCACCCCCAGTACTCTTTTACTTTCCTTTTACTATATATGTCTCTGAGTATAGCAGGTGTTAAACCTGTTTTGAAATGTCTCTATATATTTCATATTCTCCCTTTCTTCCCAGCAGTCATCCTTTAAATACATGGTACTCAAAGAATTTATTGGATCTCTTGCTTTCAAACATCACTTTTTAAAAGTTTGTAGCACATCAATCTCCACTCTGTGTTCACTGTTGCTATGATTCTTTTTCATTCTGTTTCCTTTCCTCTATTTCATTTATTGAGTTAAAGGAAGAGATGTTTATATGTCTGTGTCAATGTCATTGTCTACAAAGACACTACAAAGACACACCTTTATCATATGCTATCACTCAAAAATTCTTGAAATATTTAGCATTTTGTACCCTTAGAGTAGATTTGCTTTTTGTACAAATTATTTTTAATGTGTGAAATCTTATCATAACAAATCCATTTTTTGTTGCCGAGCTTCTCTGTTGCTGCCATTGTAGGTACTGGGTTTTATTTCCATTGATTTCCTGGAATAGAAACATTTTGAAAACTGGAATTTATGGTTTCTAAATATAGATTCAAAAGAAGAACTATATAGTAATACAAAGCCTCCATTGGCTTTCATTGCTATGAGGATGCTGTTCAGCCGTGGGTGCTCTGGAAAGCAGTTGTTTATACTGTAACTTCATATGCTGTTTTTCATCCTCTGGTTTTTAATCCTGGAGGATGAGCTTTCTAATTCCCAAGTTATTGAATTTGGAGGACAAAATCTTGTCTTTCTTTTCCCTAAAACTTGGATTATAGGTTATGCAGTAGAATGCTGATATCTGATCTTTTTATGGTGATATCTTGATCTAAATGTTTATTGTCAAAGATGTAACACCCATTTCTATTCTTCCTCTAGCATTCTAATACTTCCACAAAACATAAAGGAAATATTCTGAATCTCTATGCTACCTAACTTTTTAGTGTCAACATATGAAGTATACATTTCTCACATGCCTCAGTGTTTTAAACTGTAAAAGTAATCTTTTGTTTTCTGAATATTCTTTCATTCCCCAAAGTTTTACAGAAACTGAAGATCTCCTATGTTTAAAATTTCACAAATTTGTGCTCTTCTTTCATTCATTTCTCAAGACTTTCTGGTGTCCTGTGATGTGAAGCACTCTTTCATTTGATGTATTGCCTTCCACACTTTGCAGCATAAGTTTTGCGTGTGTGTGTGTGTGTGTGTGTGTGTGTGCGCGCGCGTGCCTGTTACAGCAAGATGAGATAATTAGGAATGAAAATGTTCCCTAATGATTTGCTTACAGATTTGCTATTTATATCCAACCTAAGCGATATCCATTTTCCCCATAGCATTGTTACTAGTTTTTATAGATTCAGTCACTGGATTTTTTCTATCAAAAAGTGTTAGAAACATCAAAAGTGAAAACTATGGAAGCAGGAGCAATTTGTAGAAAAAAATAATTAACTGGACTGTACCATATCCACAAAGGGGTTTAGGAATGGAATTTTGGTGCAAATCATTTGCTTATCTGAATTTTGGAACCCCCTCTTAATTGGTTTTGGACAAGTAGAGATACAGAAAACAAGCAGTGTTCTCCCTTGGTTCTAACTCTTTAAAAAAATCATTAAATAATTGAAGGAATCGCATTCAACAAGGCAGTTTATGAACACAATGTATCTTGCTCAATGTCATCCCTTTCATCATTTTTTCCTATCCCTTCCAATCCCATCCATTCCCTCAATTTTCTTTAGTTTGTAGGATGCACATTGAATTTTATGATTGCATTCATCCAGTTTTCTCTCTTTATTGGCCCACCAATGAGAGTAGTATACCTAAGTTCAATTCCCAGGATTGTCACTTTCTAGGTTTGGGTTGCTGAAATCTCTTTTTAAGTACCTTTGGTCCCTATCATTTTGTCTTTCTCCTTTGCATTATTGTAAGAATTCTTTGTCACAAAAATATGAGAAGGAGTATCAATGTGTGAGAAGTAATGCACTTACTATCTGGCGAATGTAACTTACCCCTCAATACATTACCCTGACAATAAAAAAAAAAAGAATTCTTTGTCACAACATATGGCATCTTCCTTGGGTCCATTGTCCTAGTGAATTTTAAGTATTTATTCATTATCTTTCTTTTAGGGATTATTGTCTCCCACTGAATTGTCTTTCTCCTTTAATTACTTCCATTTCTTTTAACTTTATGTCACTGATGTAAAATGAGCCTGTCCCCATTTCTCCTTCTGAAAGGACACAAAAATAAATGATGTAATGAGAAACCTAAATGAGAACACTGATTTTATTGATTTATATTTTTATGCTTCTCACAGCATTGAAATAATGAGATTTATAGGGTTAAGATCAGAGATTGAGCCTGGGGAAACTATAAATGGTGGCAACATTACATTTATGCTCCTTATCAGCCAGTAATTTTCTGTGCCTTTTCCGTTTTGTAAAATGTTTTATCTTTACAAGAACATTGCACAGTTTCTTTATTTGCTTTAGAAATGAAAGGAGATCTTAACCCATCTATCTATCCACCCAGTTTTAGCTCAAAAGTAAAAGATAAGTGTTAACTCAGAGACAAATAACCTGAGAAAAACAACCAGATTTCTTTTGGTCCGTGATTTCAGAGATTTTAGTCCATTGTCAGAAGGCTCTATTGTTGTGGGCCTGGTGTTAAAATATCATGATAGAAGAACACAATGTAAGAAATCCTACTTATAGGTAAATCTGTCTGCATCCATAAGAGTGTGGGGGGGGGAACAGAGGTGAGAGGGGAAGGTCAGAGAGGGGAGAGAGAACCAGGAAAGGGACTCAGCATGAGATATTCCATTCAAAGGCACTTCCTCCATCCATTATCTACCTCAGTTTCCATTACTTCCTAATATTGCATTGAATCTATCAATACATTGGCTCATAAATTACATTAGATCACTGATAATCCAATCTTTTTTGGAAAGTCTATCTTTTGGCAATTAAGATTATAATCTTTTAGCTTTTAGAAGACTCTTCGTATCCAAATCACAGCAGAAAGTATGAGTTTGGACACTGGTTCTCACTAATGTTGTGATGTTCTTTCTGTAGCACATCTTGTCTGCCTTTTTTTTTTTTTGCCATTCCTGGAACTTGAATTTGGGGCCTGGGCATTGTCCTTGGACACGTTTCACCTTTTGCTCAAAGCTAGTACTTTGCCCCTTGCTCAACAACACCGCATCTGGCTTTCTCTGTGTATGTGGTACCGAGGAATCAAACGCAAGGCTTTGTGCATGCCAGGTGAGCACTCTACCACTAGGCCACGCTCCAAGCCGGCTCTTATCCTTTTTTATCTACTTTGGAGGCAATGTGGAGACGGAGGGTTTGAAGACTAAAAAATTGTCCAATATCTTCTCTTTGTAGGAAACTGACTATTTTAAGGCGTTTTGAAACATTGGAAATATGTAATTCTAAAGACACTCGTTTCTCTCCTTTATGTAATAGGACTTCATTTACAGATATTATTTCTTTTTTTTTTTTTTTTTGCCAGTCCTGGGCTTGAGCTCAGGGCCTGAGCACTGTCCTTGGGTTTTCTCAAGGTTAGAGCTCTAACACTTGAGCCTCAGCACCACTCCTGGCTTTTTTCTGTGTGTGTGGTACCGAGGAATCGAACCCAGGTCTTCATGCATGCTAGGCAAGCACTTTAACCACTAGGCCAAACTCCCGGCCCTACAGATATTATTTCTAAAGAGAGTTCTTAGCTTGGTAGCAATCTTCCGTCCATAGTGGTGGAAACAGGTAAAAAAAAATTGCAGTCAATTTTGCTCTAATTCAGAAGTTGGGATCCTAATTTTTCCTTTAGTTTCTTTTCCTTTAGTCATTACTGGTGGAAATGATTGAAAGCAAAAATTTACCTTTCCTTTGTAAATGTTTTTTTTCTTGCATTTATGTAGCAGTGGAGGTTTTTTAACAGCTATTTTGGAGTTTTAAAAATCTATAATTTTTCAAAGTTGTTCCTAAGATGCTGCTGTGACTAATAAATAAGAATACGTGGTGAACATTTTCAAAAAGATTTACCTGAACTTAGTAAACCGATTTAATGGGGAAAGTTTCAAATGATTTTTACTGACAAATTACACTAATTTGGAATTTAGAATATTTTTTCTGAGATATTAAATTAGTTGGCTGATATAGTAGCTAACAACATACCTAAAGTGTAGGGATTTTAGAATCAGTGAATACTCACACACGTCACAATTTTGAGTACTTGGAATGACTTATAAACTGTTTCATCTGATTATGTCCATGGATGGGACATACTTTTGTTCAGGATTGTTATTATTTTTTAATTTCATTTTTAACAAGGAAGATCTATTTATGTTGATACAGGCAATGCTATAGTGACAGGAGGTAATACTAAGCTTCCATTATTACCAGTCTAGTCTAGTCTACTTTTATTTTCGACATCACAATCTTTTGCTTGCCTGCATTTAGAGGAATATTTCTATCACTCATTTGACAGATGAAGAGAAATGTGGCCTTGACCCTTTTTAAAATGGAATCATTCCAGGTCTGATGAAGTTTCAAATGATTTAATGCAAAGACATGCGTTTTCTAATTTCAGGAAATATTTAGTTAGCTTCTTTCCTGGAGAAGCTATACCATGAAGGTATAGAAAGGTTAAAAAGAGGGTAATGGACAATTAAAAGGATGTTCATAGAAACACTATTCATTATAACTTTAAGTTGGAGACAAGCCAACTGCCCAGTAGAACAGATGTATCATTACATATTCACTCCAGACTACATACTATTCTTCAAGAGAAAATTTAAAATTACATATAATAATATAGATAAAAGTGATCACATTAAATTTTGGGTTAAAGGATCTATGTAGTAGGAAATATATACACCATATATCATCCCATTTCTGTATAGTTAAAAACTGATATGACTGGTTCTGTTGAAACTAGATTCTGAATATTGTTAATTTTGTCTGAAAGTAGTTAGGGACTTTTAGTGTTTGATGAAATTGTATAAATAGGCTTGTTTCATGGATGCATTCATTGTGAAAATCTATTATACTGAACTTTATTATTTGTGTGTATTTTTTGCTTGTTATTCTCTAGGAAAACATTTTTTTTGCATTACAAAGAAGTGCAGAGATTGATCCATGGTGTCAGGAGTTGTGGTCAGATAGGAGAAAGAAATTCTGAACTCTTATTACACAGCAGGATGACAACACAAAGGGATAATGTACTGGACATCTCAAAAAAGCTAGAGGGAAGGACTTTGAAAGTGTAGGCACAAACAATGTTGTGGATATAGATGTATTTACTCTTGTTTGAACATTATACAACATTTAAATTTGCCAAAATATTACAGGGTGTGTTTTATCATACATGTATACATTTAAAAAATAAAAAGGGAGCAGAGAAGAAAGAAGAAAGGATAAATAAGAGATGAAGTAAAGAGTGGTGATAAAGAGATGAGGACAGTGTAGTCACTCTTTATCTGATCATTGCTGACATATATGGTATGACTAGGTGTGTGTGTATGGATGTTGTACATGTATTCTAAGGCTTGAATTCAGGGACTGTATGCTGTACCTGAGCTTATATGTTTATTATCACTTGAGCAATAGCTGCATGTCTGGCTTCTTTTCTTTTCTTTTTTTTTTTTGATAATGAATTGGAGGTAAGGGTCTCATAGACTTTCCTGCCTGGGTTGCCTTTGAACTGCAATCCTCATTTCTCATCCTGGGTAGGTTGGATTGTAGGTGTGAACCACTAGCATGTGACATGACTAGTGTTCCATATACATGGGTAGTGCTAGTAATTGAATACAAGTACGTGCTGAATGACTGATTTTTATTTTTATCTAATGAAGTTGCTTTTTCCTGGCTATCATTGTACATATATTTGTTGCTAGTTGGAACAGATAAAAATATTAGTATATCCGGACATTGGTGCCTGACACCTGTAATCTTAGCTACTGAGGAGTGTGAGATGTGAGGATTGCTGTTCAAAGTCAGCCCAGGCATGGAGGTCTGTGAGACTCTTATCTCCAATCAACCACCAGAAAACTGGAAGTGGCGCTGTGGCTCTACCACTTCTAGCCAGAAGTGGATAAGAGTCACATGGATTTTTAGGCTACCTTCAAACTGCAATCTCAGATCTCAGTCTTCTAGGTCTCTAGAATTACTAGCACAGCCACTGGCACCCACATGAGTGGTTGACTTTTAATGCGCTTAATTAATCTGGATATGATTTTGAGAAACTGATGACACCCACCAATATTTATAAATCTTAAAAAGTTATTGGTAGTACTAATACTTCTATGACACAACATGAAAATGATTTAACTTTACAACAATGCTTTTAACTATGATTTAATCTATGGAAAGGGGGATTAGTCCTACTAAGGCAGAGAAAATTCTCTGTGTACTTGTAAGAGGGCAATTTCTCCAGGTTTTATATGTTCTTGGTGAAATTAAAATACTTGGAAAAATTTGAATGCCACAAACTGCTGACATCAAAAATAAAAGTGATTTTAGGCTTAGTAAGAAAAGTACTGATTATAGAGTTTTGGAAGTTATGCTAGAAGATTTTTTTAGTAAAGATTTATAAATCATAGCATTAGACAACAAAGTTCATCACTTTTTCAAAGTAAGTTCACAATGATTTCCAATTTTAGATTATGACACAGCAATATTCACAACAATAAATCTTTACATTCCTTTAGAGTAAATAACTCGTATTGCATTTAGAAATGAAAGTAATTCTTAAAAATATATAAATTCAAAATATTTGTAAATAAAATTTATTCAGGCAAATTTAATGAAAAGGTTGATGTAGATATTCAGAAGAGAGCTAAGTAATGAAAAATGAAATTTATGTAAACTATTCTTCACTGACTGACCAGTAACATGGCTAACAAAGAGGTTCCACTTTTATTATAATATCTACAGAAACATGAAATTTCTGATAATGATGACTGTTAAGTTGACATCATCAGAGTGAAATCTGAGTCACTTGAGTTGCCTAGATTATTCTGTAATTTTCAACAATTGAGTGGGGGATTACTTATATCATGGCATTACACCTACGTGTATGATTAAATCCCTATTGACAGTGATCGAGTTTAAAAACCTGCTACGTGAACTAGTGCTGAGTAAGTCAAATTTTGCATTATGACTGCCTTTCCCTCACCCATCAAGGTTGTCCGAACTTGTGGTTAGTGAGGCTCCAGGCTTCTTTGCAGCTGAAGAAAATTTAATATTGGAAGAAAACATTGAGAACTGAGGATACTTTGTTATAAACAGAAGAAAATGAAACTGGAAAGAAAGTAAAAGACAAAAACAAAAACAAACCAACTATGTATGTTTTATAACAGAAAGGAAGACAGAGGATTGGATTGAAAGGACACATGGATAATATCTGTTTGCGTCTTGCTTTCCAAGATGCAAATTTTAAAATAAATAATTCCTCTTACTGTGGTTTATGAATACTTACAACATTGAGAACTCAATGCAAATCAAATCCAGTATTTCTACAGTTCCAAAGTCACAAAACAAAGTTAGTGGAAAGTAAGGTAGATTTAGGAAAATGTAGTATTTGCTTCAAAGATCCTATTCCTAGTTCTCGTGTCATTTTCAAGTTATCCAAACTTTAAAGTTTTCAACTTACTCATTTTTTTAACTAGATCTGATATTTGAGATCTCACTAAGTGATTAATATTAGATCTTTATCATATATAAAAGTATATACATTTTCCTTTTTGTTTTTATTTTTAAATTTTATTGTCAGGGTAATGTACAGTGGGGTTACAGTTACGTTCACCAGGTAGTGGGCACATTATTTCTTGAATATTGTTACCCCTTGCATGTTTTTCTCCTATTTTCCCTCCCTTCACTCCCTCCCCATGATTTTCCTTTCCCTTCCCTATTTAAAATAAACAAATAAATGTACACACAATATACCAAGTATCACCTTCTGATACAGTAACATGAGATAAACCATAAGGGGAAAAAAGAGAAAAGAAATAGTTCACATAGTACATTAAAAATGACAATCATAAAGATAAACCTCTTGCTTTTCTATCCTGGAATTCATTTTGCTTAGCTTCATCTTATATGGACATATGTACATAGCTTTTGAGGTATTATGATCCTCTGTTAGGCAAATCCTAGACATGTACTAATTATTACAAATAAAGGAAACCATTGAGCCTAGTTTCTTTGGATCTGGCTTACTTCACTTAATATTATTTGTTCCAAGTCTTTCAATTTCCTTACAGATGGGGTAATGTCATTCTTTCTGATGGCAGCACAGAATTCCATGGCATAAATTACATTTTCATATTTTATCCTTGTCAGAATTCTGTAAGATGGTCTCCTACAAATGAGTAAACTGAAGCTGAACAAGCCTAAGTAGTTCACTCAAGGTCATCTGGTTTGTAGGTGGCTGAATTCAGGGAAACAATAACTTTTAGTTATTTTAGTAAAATGTAGAATTAGCCAGTTATATATTTAAAAACTTGCTTAACTGATGAAAGAGGGCATTGTGGGTTGAATTCGGTTGAAGTTTTAACCTCCAGTACTTATCAGTGTGACCTTATTTGAAGACAGGGATTTTTACAGATATAATCAAGTTAATATGCAGACATGCTAGACTAAAGTTTGCCCCACATCTAATCCCATATTTTAATGTAGCATGCAGGAAGGTGTTGTGAAGACAGAATCACACAGAGGGGTAACACCAAGGGAAGATGTAGGTGAAATTACAGTTGTACACTCAAGGAACCTGAGGATACACCAAAGACCTAAGGAACCCGAGAGATTGTCAACAAACACACAGACGTATTCTCAGAGCCTCTGTTTGGAGGCTGATCCTTTGATTTTAAAACTGAGTCTTGTAATTCGTGGAGAGATTAAGTTTGTGTTGTTCTTAGCCTCTCCGTTTGTGGTTCGTGTTTATAGCATGCCTAAGACACTAAGTAAAATATTCTTTACTGTTGTTTTGTTGTTTTACTGTTTGTTGTTTTGAGATTGGCATCTCATTATGTAGGTGGACACAAACTCATGGTCCTTCTGCCTTCTTACAAGCATGTTCTTGCTTATTAATTAATTAATTTATTTATTGCCAGTCCTGAGGCTTGAACTCAGGGCCTGCGCTCTGTCCTTGGGTGTTTTTTCAAGGCTAGAGCTCTACTACTTGAGCAATAGCACCACTTCGGACTTTGTGCTGTGTATGTGGTACCCTGGAATTAAATCTGAGGCTTCGTGCATGTTAAGCAAGCACTCCAACACGAGGCCAAACTCCCAGCTCCTTATTTGTTTATTTATTTACTTATTTTAAAACAGTGTACTATGTTATCTCTCATCTCTTTTGCTGTCCCTTGGTTATCTAATATTGTTACAGTCTTCTACCTTGTTATTTGATATATTGTATCTATGCTTATTTGAAATAGGATAGGGAAGGGGGGAAAACAAGATGAGGGGTGGGGGGGGGAGGGAAATGGGGACCAAGACATGAGAAAGGATATCAATGTTTGTGAAGTAATGCACCTTCTATTTGGTGAATATAATGTAACCCTTCTAATAATTACAATAAAAATATATGAAAAAAGAAAAAAACACTGATTTCAATGAGCTTGGAAAGGGTCTGGCTGTTAGTGCAAAGACAGAATGCTTTTCAGGTTACTTTTTTCACTATTTTTATGTTATAATTGGAATACTATGTTTTTAATCTACTACTAAGCATACTTAAAGAGTATGAAGATTAAGAAAACAATAAAATATTTCTTAAGCTTATAGACTATATGAGTCAGTCTGTTCAAAATATTCTGCATCTGTTTTAAGTTTTTTTTATTGTTGTTGTTTCTCCACTGGTTTCTCATTAAAATTGACATGGTTTAGGAAAGTAGATGAGATCTTGGTTTGCTTTAGTAGTACAGTAAAGGAGGTAATATACTTGTCTCTTCTGACCTGGACTTTTAGGGAAGATAAATGTTCTCTCTACATGCTATGTCAGCATTAAAGAAGTAAAATACTGGTTTCTTGCTCTGTTAGGTGATGGTATAGTGTCTGCAGGAAATTGATATTTCTCTTGTACTCACACAAAATATTGTTTTTAGCTGAAAGTATTGGAAAAACAGTCCATTTAAAACAAGGCAGCAGTGTAACTAGAAATGGCACTTTAGAACCTGACCATGTTTGACACATTGCACTGTTAATGACACAGGCAGCAGCATTTAAGTTCATATTGAAGCAAAGGAATCAGTGTAAAGTGGGTATGTGAAGTTTGTAGATTCTTTCCATAATGACAGCACATTAGAAATACCTGTGCTTAAAAATAGCAATATAAACAAATTCCTGGGTCTTGCTCAGAGATTCTACTTAAAATATATAGTGGATACGTATTTATATAATAATTTGGTTAATCTATATCTCTGTCTATACAATTCCAATATTCAGTCATCACTGGCAGTCAAAGGTATAGTGGAATGATTATTGTTAATAAGAATAGTCTATCTTTTGGCTATATCTAAAGAATACATATTGGCAAATAAAAAATGTTCAAGTTAGACAGGTGTGGTACGGTGGCTCATGTTTGAAATCCTAGCTATTCAGGAGGCTAAGATCTGAGGATCGCAGTTCAAAGCCAGCTTGGGCACTAAAGACGTGACACTCTTTTTTTTCTTTTATTTTTATGATATCCCTTCCCTCTTCCCCTCCCCTCATCTTGTTTCTTCCCTTCCTTATCCTATTTCAAATAAACATATATATATATACAAAATATCAGATAATAAGCTAAGATACTGTAACAATATGAGAATAACCAAGGGACAACAAAAGAGATGAGAAATAGCATAGTACATTAAGAGCAATAATCACACATTATATGGCTCTTGTTTCCATATCCTGGAGGTCCTTTCATTTAGTGTCATCCTATATGGCCTTATGCATCTAGGTTTTGCCCTATTGTAATCCTCTGCTAGGAGAGTCCAAGGTGTGTACTAATTATTACAAATGAGGGAAACCATCGAGCCTATGTTCCTTTGAGTCTGGCTTACTTCACTTAATATGATTTTTTCCAGGTCTTTCCATTTCCTTTAAAATGAGGTGATGTTGTTCTCTCTGGTGGCAGCATAGAATTCCATTGTGTATAAATACCACATTTTGTTAATCCAGTCGTCTACTAAGGGGCATCTGGGTTGGTTCCATATCTTTGCTATAGTAAATAGTTCTGCAATGAACATTGTTGTGCTAGTGGATTTAGTATGTTCTTGTTTCTGGACAATTGGGTAAGTGCCAAGTAGTGGAATTGCTGGAGGACTCTTATCTCCAATTAACCACTAAAAAAGCGGCAGTAGCCTTGAGCTGAAGAACTCAGGGACAGTGCCCAGTCCCAGAGTCCAAGCCTCACAACAAAATCCTTCCCCCACAAAAGTTCAAGTTTTGCAATAAAACTTCCATTATGACTTAACTCTACCTAGTTTTGTTTAACTGCCTGTAGGGATTATGTCTAGAAGTTATTAGTACTTTTGTGCTTGTACTAGAGTTGAATTAACGGCCTCTCACTTCACCTCAGCATTCAACCACTTGAGTTGTGCCTCCAGTTTTGTCTTTTGGCATGTTAATTGGAGATAAGAGTCTTGAGGATTTCTCTTCATGAGTTGTCTCTGAACCTTGATCCTCAGGTCTCGGTCACTAAAATTATAGCATGACTTTTAGATGTCTGGCAAATTTTAACCAAAACTAGTCAACCTTTCAATAGGCATCATGTTAGATGTCATTTCTACTAAACAGTTCTCATAAATTAACATTTGGAAATGGCAGAAAGTAATTTTGATGAGTCATCATTAATATGAGCATGATTTAAGTAACAGGATGCTTTTAATTTCTCAGGGACAACTAAGCATTAGATATTACTCATTAAAATATAATCACATCACAAAATAAATGCAATTTATATGTAACTAATAATTAAGTTACAATTAACAAGATAATACAATGCTATGCCTACAGAAATTATATTAGTTTAATAGTTTTGCATTTTTGAGTTATTACTTTTTCCTCAAGTTTCAAAAACATTTTTGACTCCTATGAAACAAGAAGTTTCTAGATTCTTGACCAATAGTGTCTAATGGATAATATAAAAATCCTGGGAGCATTACACCAGCTTTGGAATTTGGTCTAAGATATTTGCTCTTATCTTTCAAAGCCATTTTATGGCTCTTCATCCCATTTGATGTGAAAAATAATTACATTTCACTCAATGGAATATAAAGGTTTCTGAGATGTTGAAACTGTGGCACTTGAAGACAGAAAAAGCTTGAGAAATAACTTCATTTCCAATTCCTTACAATTAAAGATAAATAACCCCAGAATGACAAGTCAGACTTACCTGAAATGGCTCTATGAAAAAATTAGGTCAGAGCATTACAATATCTAAGTTCCAGTTTTTAGTTCCAACTGTAGCTGGTGTGCACACCAACATTCCCAGACATATACTGCTCAGTACAGCCCTGCTTCTTTAGAGTGGGCTGTTAGATGAAGGAATGTTTACTTTATCTCCACACATGCAAATATAGTTGTGTTATGGCTTCAACAAACCTTATTTCACCCCCCCCACACACATTCTCACACACATTTGCTAGCTCTGGGGCTTGAACCCAGGGCATGGGTGTTGTCCCTGAGCTTTTTGCTGTTTGTGGCACAGTGGCTATTTGTAGACTTTTTTTTTTTACTGATTATTGCTATTATTTTAAAACTATGTTTTTAATTCTAAAATATTGTGTTTTTTTCAGGGAAAATGTACTGTTTTGGGCAATAACAAACATCAGTTGAAAGGATACTCTTTGCCTAGAGCGTCATTATAAGTCTGAATGTAAAGTCAAATGATGATTTGAAGAAGACAGTTATCTCAAGATACATACATGCTCATGTGCACACACACACACACACACACACACACACGTGTTGATGTTACATCATGCTTATCACCCAAGGTGGTAAAATATTTTATTATTGTTCTTTCCTCTGACCATCAATGTCAACTCTGAATCTGATACTCCCTCTGTCATTTCTTTTATTAGATTCTGCAGAGTTATTAACTCTGTATCACAGCAGATTTACTAAAAGTATAAACTTGAAGCTGTCTCTGGTGGTATCAACATTTGGGCAATTTATTTCCTGTAGTTATAATAAAAGAAAGATATAACTTTCTTCTGTTACAAAATGTGGCATCACACTTCCTTCAGGATTGATGGGAGAACACTTATGCCAATGAGAGGTAAGCATTCAGGCATTGGCTTGAGCATTCAGGAGATTTTATTCATTGAAACTCTGTGATTACTAAACATACATAGTTCCATATACATCTCAACACCTTTTTGGTCTTAGCAATATCAGCTACTAGTAGAGAAGTTTCAACTTCCAATCTTCCCTACAGTTGCATAAGCCAATTCTTTCAGATTTTCTCCTCCTCCCCCTATCTTCATCTTGCCTTACAGAACCTTGACTGATTGATAAACACCTGCAAATTTTAAAATGATTGTTGAGTAGTGAGAGAAAATCTATCTAAAGTTTTTATATGTCATGAATTCAATCTACTGTATGAAAACCCAAATACCATTTTTACATCTCATGAAACGTTAAACAAAATAGTATTTATCTTAGGAATTCCAAAGGGAAACAAAGCATAAGTTCTCATCTACTACACTAAGTTAAAATAGGCAACACATTCTCTCCATATGAAGAAATGGCAATGGAGAGGTATATTATATCCTCCTAAGGTAAGGTGAAAATCACTGTAAAAATAAGTGAGGAAAAGACTTTAGTTTATAGAACCTCTATTCAGAAAATTTATTGTGCAACTAGCTCCAACTTTCTCTTATGATAGAGGACTGATGACTATGAGAAGGCAATAGTAACTTGAGTGCAAATACCTCTCCACTGATATGGTGTTTCAATGGCCTGGAAATCATGTACAAGTGTTGTTTTCATCTGTTAAGGCGAAACAATAAAACATGTGCTTACTGATTCACAGGAATAGATTCACCAAAATGGCTTTCATTATTTCCAAGGGAACACAACTTGATGTGAGAAACAGTTCTCAGAATGGAGATGCCACTTGCTTCTCTTTTTAGATTAAACATCAGACTCCTGTGGATATACCGTGTTAGTTCTTCCAGGGTAGATTCACATTAATGCACATCCATTCCAGAACTCATTGGTATGGCCTTTTTGTTACTAAAACACTATTCCAGCAATGCTGAAAATTCAAATGACTGCTCTATAAATGTAGGGACATTATCAGAAACTGTTACTACTAGTGCTACACAAATGTGTATTCAGAGCATTAAACTTGTTCTTGCTCCCTTTTCCTGCAGTTATAATGACATTCTGAAATACTGTTTAAGGGATGATTATTAGAGTATTAAATCAATATCTCTACACTTTTACCAATCTTTAAAAAGAGTCAACTAAGGAAAGTGCAAGAGTTATTAGCTTTATACTACATTATTCTCCAAGCTTGGCAACAAACTTATTACTTTAGAAAAAAATAGCCTAAGTTCAGTTAAAAAGTACAGAATGACACATTTCTTTATATTGATGCTGTGTGCTGCTAGTCTTCAGGTAATGATTCTGTTTTGAATTTTGTGTGTGTGTGTGTGTGTGTGTGTGTGTGTGTGTGTGTATGGGTGGGTGGGTGGGTGTGGGTGTAGCTTTCTCACACTGCACTCTAATAATTGAATATTGCACATAAAATAATATTCTAGCCAGTATTTCTATTAATATCCTTAATTTGTAAAATTTATAAAAACAACTAAAGTATTATTTTTCTGTTTTATCTAGGGAACATGATTAGAGCTGAGAAACAAGGATTTACAGGGATCATTTTGTGTGTGTATGTTCAGGAGAATCTGTAAAATACACAAAGAAAATTTAATAATGGCCAGATGCTTCATAAATGTTATGCTATTGTGGACTGCTCAAGGGGCAAAAGTATCCTTTTAATCCTGACAGAGTTGAGATCAAAGTGGATATAATCCTTTGGAAGACAGGCCGGCAGTCCTAAGAATAAGATTTGTATTTGTTCAGAAAGACTGCTTTTCAGAAGAATGGGCATGTTTGTACATGTGGACAGACTTCTACATATTTAGCATAGGTTGAAAAACTTTAATTTTATTTGAATATTAACTTTAGATAATTCTCCACATTTTTTTCTCCCATAAGCTTAACTCTCATGTGTTTCTGAAATGTTTTCTTATCTTCAATTTCATATTTTTTTCTTTTTATTGTAACAGAAATCTGATCATATGAATGTTTTCCTATGCTGCATTTGATGACAGTTATTCTTCTGTTTAGCCATTTATTCAGTTTCCAGGACAACGTTTACTTACACTTTTCCCTGGTTATTTCATGTGTCATTTTACCATTGCTGAGTAGCAAGTTAATACAAGCATTGTGGCTTTAAGTAACACCTGTTTTTTCTTACAGTTTCAGCAGTCAGAAAGAGTCTAGAGAGGCTGACATTAGTGTTGGCTGAGCTGCATTCTCATCTGGAGGCTTGACAGGGGACAGGTTCACTTTCAAGCTCATTCTCATCATTTAGACTCATCATTTGCCACTTGATGACATCCTGCGGTTTGTCTTAAATTTTCCTTTCTGACAAAAAAATTGGAGACAATTCTTACTTTCCAAAATCCCTTCTAATCTAAAGAAAACCATGTTTTCTGTCTCCTCGGTGCTGTTTACAAAGCCTTTCTTATACTGTTTTATAAGCTCTCTCATATAAAACTCAAGACATTCCTTTTTTTTTTTGAAATGGAGGATCAGGTTTTATTCAAATCTGTCTATTTATGGACGCAGTAGAAACAGCAGTATACAGATAGCATAACATAGATGCACAGTAGCACTGTGTACAACAGATTCTGCACAGGCTATTTAACTTCATTCTCTTTACAGATTTACAATTCTAGTTCCCTGTGGCTAATGAATGTTCTTTGTCATTTTTATGTCACAAATGTCTTCATAATTCAGTCACCTCTGGACTGTTTGTATATACTCTCATCTCATTAACAACTTTGTTATAGCAAGACTTTCTGTCTAATACAACTCAGTACAGCTGGTGATAAACTTCAAGGTCATTGACCTTCAGCAAAGTTTGTGATAAACTGAAAAGCTGCCAGTCTTCTGATTAGAGAACTTAATTACACCCATTAATCCCTTTACCTTTGCCATTGGAGATAGCCTGGTTCCAGGGGTACATTGCAATCTTTACAAAACCCACCTGCAGCCGAGGGTGTTCACATCTGAAGGAAGAAATTTGGCGGCCCTCTTGGGATTCGATTTGTCACACTTTGTATTATCTCTTCTCATCTCTTTAAAATCTTGTTGCTGTAAGGCTGCAGGATCCACTCTTTGGTTCTCCTTTCTTCATTATCTTCGTGAACTTAAACACTATTCATGGTAAGGGATTTATCGGTATTTACATATATAGTCTACATATAAAATATAGAATATATTAAAATACATATACTATATAATGCAATTAATTTTATATATTATTTATATTAAATTTCTCTATATATTTCTTCCTTTATACTCAACATGTATTTGACTTGGTTGTATAACAGATACCTGAATATCAACAAATTCAAAATGGGCCTTTAGATCTTCTGATATCTGCTTTTCTCCTGGGTTTCCTTTATATTTTTCTTTTAATTTTGACGAATCCGATCACAACACACTGCTAGCTTTCTATCATTTTATACACAACATCCTTTAATTCTTTTCTCAAATTATTCTACATCTGCTTTACAGATTTCCACTACAGGATGAATCTTTTCATCTTATTGTGTGACCTTTACCTCGGTTGCTGAACACCAAGAGAGAACAGATGTAATACACAGATGGTTTTAGTACCTTTGCAAGTAAATGTTCTCCAATGGCCTCAGTGCTTTGAGGAATGTGTTCTGTAATGACTATGGTAAGCTTTTATCTTCCTTTTCGTATAAATTCTTATTAGTTTTTATCATTAAAAAATTCTTCACACTTTGTTATCTGATATATTGAATTTATTTGTATTTGGTTATTTGAAATTTGATAGGGAAGGGGGGAAAACCAAGACGGGTGGGGGGTGTGGGGGGGAGGGAAATGGGTACAAATAAACAAAATAAAAAAAAAAAAAGAGCTCAGGGACAGTGCCCAGGCCCAGAGTTCAAGCCCCCCTGACCCCTTCCCCTCCACAAAAAGGAACAAAGTAAGGACGAAGAAACTTCAGGATTACAGCATTAAAAAAAATAAACTGTAAAAAAAACAAATTCTTCACACTAATGAAATTCCCCTACAAACAGGAGAGGTCATTGTCACTCAGCTAATATCCTAGGCCCCTAGATACAAGCACTCACTCACAACTCTGTTCTTCCTGTTTCAAGTAAGAATTCTCCAATTACTGGCATTTCCTTTAGATTTCCCATGCTTTCCTCTTTAGATTGTGCTCTTTACCTGACAAATGTATATAAATCTATGGCCTCGAAAGCAAATGAAGAAATAAACACTCTCTTTGTCCTTGAGTACCTTTCTGCTTGCAACTTTGATTCTCTCTTTCACAGTATAATCCATCATCTTGAAAAGGGAGGTTTTATTTACCTTTTTATTTTCTGACCTGTTTATTTCATGAACCTCTTAAAATCCAGGCTTTTGTTCCCCTAGCAGCACTAAACCACTTTTTCTTTCAAGTCAGTAACAAATTATAAAACCCAAGGACACCTTTCGGTGCTCTCTCTCTCTCTCTCTCTCTCTCTCTCTCTCTCTCTCTCTCTCTCTCTCTCTCTCTCTCTTTCTCTCTCTCTCTCTCTCTTTCTCTCTCTCTCTCTCTTTCTCTCTCTCTCTCTTTCTCTCTCTCTCTCTCTCCCCCCCATATGCTGCATTTCTACTTGCAGTTGTGTGGCTATTTTAATTTCCTCAGAAGTTTGTACCCTCTTTCCGAGTCCCTTAGTTTCTTGTTTCTTTGTTTTATCACACTGTTGTTTTTTCCTCCGATATTTCTACAACTTCACTTGGGTCCCTGAGATAGTTGTTTACTTTTATCATTGTTTTTCTTTTAATTTGAGACAATTACTGTTAACTCAGATGATAGACCTCTAGACTATCACTAAACCCTTGTTGGATTTCCTTTTATTCTCTCAGCCTACCACTCCTTTTGAGATCCTTGCTTCAACATAAAATAGTCACAAAGCAAAAACTTGCTGTCACTTTATTTTTAATTTCTGCTTTTTTTTCAAATATTGTCTTTTGGTATAGCATTCACATTACATATGGACTGTGATTAAGTACTAAAGGCACATTACTGAACAAAAGAAATATAGTTTTTCTTTCATCCTGGAGCTTATATAATCTGGTGACAGAGGAAAGACAATAACAGAGGAATCAATAATTATATAGTATCAGTAATCATTCTGGAGAAAACTAGCAACACTACTCTAGACAGAATGACAAGAAATGCACTTTCTGTGATGGCAAATACCAGGCTGGTGGTAAGATCCTTTTTAGCGATCAGGAAAACTTATGCAGACATCCTGAGTCATAAAACCACTTGGCCTATTACATGACCTGGAAAGTCTCCGGAAGGAAATTGAAATCAGAATGAATCACTTAGTTCAGAACCTTGCACCTACGTATTCTTATAAAATCTCCCAGAATGCCTTAATCTCTCTTATTCTTCCCCAGGCTTTCTGGAACTCATGCTGAGTAATTAACCAAATATTATGGATTTTTAACCTCTTGTCCAAATGCTTTTTAAAATATATATCTCTATCTATCTATCTCTTCTGGCTCTAATTAAAATCAGGTTGACTCCTGGTACTGCTGTTTACCCTGGAATCCCAAGTGGGGATGGCTGTTTTGCACTCTTGCACCCCACTGAGAAATGGAGGAGTTGATGTTGTGCTTGATCTGTACCTGTGGCCCGAAAGTCTCCTCGAGTGTCTGTGGCCCCTCCTCACTAACTGTTTCCACACTCAGATTAGCAGTATGCATCCTCCTGATTCTTCCTTGCTCCAACTTCTTGGACCATTCTCACAGTTTCCCTACGAACAGTGCCTTCATTTCATATCCATTTAGCACGTTCTACTGGCATATCCTAGTCTGTTGATGTCATGGTGGAGCTGGTTCAAATCAGTATGTAATAATTGGTTATTAAAATTCCCAGAATTGTGAAAGCCAGTTGTTAAGAGCACCGTTATTAACATTTCAATTTAAAAATGTACAGTTAAATCAAATGTATAACCAAAAGAGGGTTGTAGATATGTAGATATAAATATTAACTCTCAACAGCATAGTGATTCACTTATTTCCCTTGTGGTTTCTTTCTTTTGTTGGCTCACAATCTCCAATGCTTGAAGAATTATTGGTGTTAGGATCTCGTCATCTTGATCAGGATGTAGTGCACTTCTGCTGGGCTCTATGCTCTTGTCTCCTCCCCAGCTCATTTTGAACTTCCAATTTCACTGTGACTACCTAGGGACCTGGGACCCTTCAGAGGTGTTCAGTACATGTGGACTCTGACCTCACGAATGAATCAATGCTATTATCAAAACAGTAATTCACTTCCTTTATAACCCTCCCAGCCAGCTACATACCGATCTATAGTCTTCCTACCTAGAAGGGTAAGCCAATAAATTTCAGTTCATTGCACAGTACCCAGGTTGTAGTGTTCGGTTACCAGCAGCACCATATGGTCTGATACTAGTTTAACTTTCTTTAGCCTTAACAACATCGTCTCAAATTAGCTTTTCTTTTTTTACCTTCACTTGTAGATTTGTCCACCATTATGCTGCAATGAATCATCGCTCTATTTGTAAGACTTAGGAAAAATCCTATTAAGTGAAGTAAGCCAGACTCAAAGGAACATATAGGCCCAATATTCTCCCTCATTTGTCAAAATCAGTAGAAACCTTGGTTTCTCCTAGCAGAGATTTACAATAGAACAAAATCTAGAGACATAAGGCCATATACTATGACACTAAATGTAAGAACCTCCAGGATAAGGAAACAAAAGTCATATAATGAGTGATTATTGTCCTTAATGTACTATGTTATTTCTCATCTCTTTTGCTATCCTTTGGTTATCTCATATTGTTACAATATTTCACCTTGTTATCTGATATATTTTATATGTGCTTAATTGGTTATTTGAAATTGGATAGGGATGGGAGGAAATCAAGATGACCAGGGGAGGGTGGGAGGGAAATGGGGACCATGTCATGAGAAAGGGTATCAATGTTTGTGAAATAATGCACCTCTATCTGGAGAATATAATGTAACCCTCTATTAATTGCAATAATAAAATCTAAATAAAAAAAGAAATGAAGGGCCTGGGAGTTTGGCCTAGTGGTTAAAGTGCTTGCCTAGCATGCATGAAGACCCGGGTTCGATTCTTCGGTACCACATACATAGAAAAAAAACAGAAGTGGTGCTGAGGCTCAAGTGGTAGAGCTCTAGCCTTGAGAAAGTCCAAGGACAGTGCTCAGCCCCTGAGCTCAAGCCCAGGGCTGGTAAAAAGAAAAAGAAAAAAAAAAGAAATGAAAATACAAAAACAACAACAAAAAAGGAATCTTAAATTGTCTTGTACCAACACTGGTCCAAAGTAAGCTTCTCTGAAAAATTTGAGAATTGTTAATATTTTTTTAACTTGTTCAATATTTTACTTGCTATTGGAATTGAATGAGATCTTCCAAGCTTTATACAAGACCTGACTGGAAACTAAATATCCATTTAAAAAATATGTTGATCTTAGTCCTTCTAAAAATTGTTATTATTGTAGGTCTTTTCTTTTTTTGTGTGGGTCATGGGGCTTGAACTTGGACTAGGTGTTGTCCCTGAACTCTTCAGCTCTAGGCTACCACCCTACCCTTGAGCCCTTCTTCCCATTTTCTAGAGATTAATTGGAGATAAGAGTCTCAGGTCCTTTTGTGCCCAGGCTGCTTTGAACCTTGATCCTCAAATTTCAGCCTCCTGAATAGCTAGGATTATAGGCGTGAGCAACCATGCTCGGTCATTGTAGGTCTTTTTCTTAAAACTCTCTGATACTTCTTTAGCTAAGCTATGTTTATTTTATCATTGTTTATAATCTACATATCAAGTCTCATTTATAGAAGTTCAGTTATGCATCCTCAAGTTTGTTTCGTTATTTTCTACAGGGGTTTGTTTCCCGCTTTCCTTTCATTAGATACAGAAAGTATTCAGCCAGTTCTGTTATTTGAGTTCTTGAAGGGTTCTCTGCCATGATTTTTTCCCTAGTTCTTCTCAATGATGCTTGATGCCTTCTTTCTTTCTTTCTTTCTTTCTTTCTTTCTTTCTTTCTTTCTTTCTTTCTTTCTTTCTTTCTTTTTTTCTTTGTCTCTTAAAAACAATTTATTTTCTTTTCTTGCCTGAGTGGATGCTTATTTTTCTTTATAATTTTTGAGTCTAAGCTGTTTGTTTCCCTTGGGATTGTCTACTGGGGTGCTTTGATTCCTGGGCTGGTTTACAAATTTGTTAGTCATCAGAGAGCATGAAAGACTTCAGTGTACTTTAAATAAGTTCTCTTTGAAGAATTACTCCCAAAAACATATATTGGTAAGATGAATTCAAGCAGAAAGCTACATGATATCCAGCTTGAAACCACATTCCTGTGGGAGATTTTCTTTTCTTTCATTAAACTCCTGATTAAAAAAATGGACATTTTCACAGTCCTTTCTGTAAAATGGGTTTATTTTTCTCATTCATTCCTTTACTGTAAGTATGGCTCTTGGGTTTCTTTTTTTTCTCTTTTTTTTGGCTCATGGGTTTCTAAATTTATCAGGCATGTGATATTAGATTACTTGTTAACACACTAAAAGAATTTTCCTCCACTAGCCCACATGGTAACAAGGGAAAACTTCATTCTCCCAAAATTTGGCAGAAATCTTCAAAATCAAATTTCATTTTGCTTCTCAGTTCCTGTTTTCATTGTATTTTAGTACTATGTAATTTCTTTTCCATATCTGCCTTATTGAGGCATTTAAATGTTTTTATACTCTTCCAGCTTATATATTAGTTCTTATCAGAATTATGTTATTAATATCTCAAAAATGATTATTTTTCCCTTTGTTTCAGCTACAAAAGTTTGTATTGAATATTTTTTCTCAGGTGAGCTTTACTTTTAGAAATTTAAGTTACATTTGAATTTTAGTCTATTAAGTCTATGTATAGACATGTAAATCAGAATGTTATATGAGGTTATTAAAATAGTTATACAAATAAATTTAATTAATGGTGTATTTCATTACCCTTTAATCATTTTTATTACATTGATTATGACCTATTCTGTAAATACATTTGATTTAAAATACTGGCATTTATATTAGAACAGAATTTAAGTATTAATCAAAAAGCAACCTTCCTCCAATCTGTTTTCAACCAATCACATGTGGACATTGCTATTGCCTAATGTGCTGTGTCCTGTTACTTTCTTCTTTCTTACCACTAAGGAGGGATTATTGTTAGAGTTCTTTTTTATGAAAATTTATGAAGCATTTTTCTAGTGCTCTGTCAGGACACTAGAGTGCAATTCAGTGAGTAACATAACCAGGTTTTCCCATCTTATCAAAGCATCACTCTATCTGAGAGGATATAGCTAGAGTCAGGCAGGCAGGCAGAGTTCTGTTGTATGAAAAGTTTAAAATTCTAAATAGACTAGGAAAAATATGATTGGGAGGGGATGGGGGGAGGGAAAATGGAAGAAAAACATGAGAAGGTATCAGTGTTCAAGAAGTAATCTACCTACTACCTGATGAATGTAACTGTAACTTTACGCAGACAATAATATACAATAGAAAAGAAGCATAAAGTAGAGTATATCTCATGAACCTACCTATTAGGACTTTTTGAATTAAGTTTGTGGGAGGAAGTTAACTTGAATTCTTTTTTTTAGAGAATTTATTAATGTTGATTTTTACATCGTATTTTAAATGACAAGTTTAACATACAGGTGTTCAAGGAGGGAATCTCTATTTATAATCACTGGGACTTAGTATTTAGAACTTAATTAGGCTAAGGGATTGTATGTCATAGAAACATATTAATTTATGAAATAAAACATTATGTCTATAGAGTCATAGGTTTTTTATGTCTATATAGTAATGTTTGTATTTCCATTACCATGTCCATAGCTTTGGGTATGTAGTTATTGAGTCCATGCTCTTGTACTCTTTGGATTTAATAGCCACATATTAAGGATATCATGCACCTTTTGATCCTTAGGTCTTGACTTGTCTCACTCAACATGATTCGCTCTAGATTCATCCACTTCCCTGAGAATGCCATTATTTTATCTTGTCTGTTGGCTATGTAGAATTCCATTGTGTATATATACCACATTTTCTGTATCCATTCATCTGCAGTAGAGCTTGAATTCTTTAAAGAATAGGCACTAAATAAATCTAGAGTTGTTAAAGTTTTGCTTATTTTCTCCAGATGGAATGAATGTATTTAGAGAAATGTGTAAAATAGTTTTACTTAGAAACTTAGATAAATACTTGGAAAAATATTTTTAAGATCTCTTGTTTTAATAGTGTTTCCTATCCAGAAAACATATAGTCAAATTTGAAATGATCCAAAAATTAAGAAATGATCTTAAAATAAAGTAATATTTAGGTTTTTGATATATGAAAGAAACTTCAAAAAGCCATCCTATATATATAAAATACATACCCAGGTCCTTTACTTAGATTACAATGAGGAAAACAGCTTTCCTAATTGAACAGTAAAAAGACATTTCCTTTTAACAGAATAATGATATTTCTTAAAAGTATCAACACGTGCCAGATTATAATGAGTTTGTTGTTTATAAATAAAAATCTCTTTAGTTACTAAATTGATATTATATAGAAAATAAGAAAAGTAAAAGAATTATTGGGCCGGGAGTTTGCCCTAGTGGTTAAAGTGCTTGCTTAGCATGCATGAAGACCCAGGTTCGATTCCTCAGTACCACATACATAGAAAAAAGCCGGAAGTGGTGCTGAGGCTCAAGTGGTAGAGCTCTATCCTTGAGAAAGTCCAAGGACAGTGCTCAGGCGCTGAGCTCAAGCCCAGGACTGGCAAAAAAAAAAAAAAAGAATTATTGTAGAAGCAATCAGTTCTATAGGTAGCTGGACTTTATCAATAATTGTTCTAAGGTAATGAATATTGGACCAATGGTAGCATTACAGTAGATGGTAAGAATATGTTTGTGTAATTGAAACAGTGTATTAGATGTTTGAATTGTGGCCTGATGGAGAATTAGTATATACTTGTATACTTCCACCCCATAGCCTGAACCCAACTTATAAACATTTTAAGATAGAGAGGGCAATCAGTTTTCTTAAACTGTTTAAAAGTTTAAAAAATAAGCTGGGTATTGATAGCTCATGCCTGTAATCCTAGATACCTGCCAGCCTTGGCAGGAGACTCCTTTTCTTTTCTTCAATTCCTGGGGCTTGAACTCAGGGCCAGAGCACTGCCCTTGGACTTTCTCAAGGCTAGCACTCTACCACATGAGCCACAGCACCACTTCTAGCTTAAATATAGACTGATATATTGCACCATCTAAAATTGAAGGAGCGTAGAACAAGAGCAACTCTCAGAATTTCCTATGGGAATACAAAAATGTCATAAAATCCAAACTATTTTTTGATTACTGCATTTAACATATACTATTCTATAATCCAGAAATTCTCACTTGGATAAATAATTAGCCATGAGTTATAAAGTCATACTGCCCCAAAAGACTTATACAACAATTTTATGTGTCAATATGCTTAACACCTCTATCTGTATCTATTTTATACAGTGAACTGTTATTTTTAGTTTTTGAAAGTGAATAGAAAACACATATACTTTTCATATATTCACAACTGTAGTTTGTACTTCTAAAGTAATATTCAGACTACTTTTCAAAGTACTTATGTGGTTATGTTTCCCATCACCCACTGCAAAGATACCTTTACATCTTCCTTCTCTTTAACTGATACAAATAGAAAGAAGCAATGAGCAAAGTGTTTAAAGAAATGACAACTTTATGTTCTAACGAGACTCTTAATCAGTAGCATAACTTTTTAGCTTTTCTAAATCTTTGCATGCTTATTTGCATCACTGTTTACCAATGGTATGATTCTCAAAGCATTATTCTATTAGCCTATTCCCTGACTCTTGTTCTAAACATTAAGCACTCTACCTGGCTCTTAATTGATCTTTGCTTAAACCATTTATCTTACTGATAGAATTTCTAAGCCTCTACCTACTTTCATTTCAACTCTAATTGTGTCAACTTGATCTGAATTATCTGTTAAAAGGGATAAATGTAATATCATTGCATTTCCTTATAGCTATTCCCATTGCACTCATTTTGCATCACTATTTCTAAATGAAGCAGCTCTGAATTTTAGAGACTGGCTTCTTTTTCCTTTCAAAATGAACCAAAATAATGAATTCAAAGATTTAATAAAACAACAAAACCAACATAAAATTTTATCTTTGTGGAGTCTGACATTAGACATGAGGTGTATACTGCAATCTGAGTGATCAGATCTTGAGTTCAAGCCCTAGTACTGGAAAAAAAAAGAGGAAGTGAATAGATTCCCAAACTCATATGATAAAAGATTACCAGTCAATTGGAAATGTAAAGAAGTAAAAGTGTACTGAAACTCAAAATAACCACAGAAAAGCAAAGATGGTTAGGAAATGGTATCTGAAAAGAAAATAAGGCCCAAAGCATGGAACTCTTGCCAAAAATATGTAGACAGTTTAGCTAGGTTGTAGTTTCTGTTCAAAATTGGAATTTTGCAATGATAATGATTTAAAGAGTTGGAATGTGAAGTTAGGTCCCAGGAAAATGTTTTATTGAACTACACAATAATGTGAAAAAAACACAGACAGTTGTGCAACCAAGACCTGAGATGACATGTGTCATTTTGTTGTAAGCTGAAGGTAGCACTGGTCAGGAAAGTTCAAACAAAACAGAAGTAGGGAAGTAAATATTAGAGGAAGAAGAAATACTTCAAACAATAGTAGGATATAAAACACTGATAGACCTAAAAAATAATTACTTGAAAATAGAAGCAAATTTGATAACTCTGGCATTAATGAGTAAATAAATACTAATGGCAAAATAGCAATGTGTTTTTACTGTAAAGATATATTATAAATAATAAACGATATTATAAATTCACTTATTACACAAAAAGAAGTAAAAGAATGAGCAAAGTACTAATTGTAGAAATACAGAAAATATAAGCATGCCTCTTACAGAAACATAAGAAATCACACGTGCATTCTATACTTTATATAGAAAGACAAATGACCTAGTATATAAGATAATATTTACAAGAAAAAATAGAGTGGAAAAAAACATTCTACTGAAAGTAAAGGATTACATGGAGCTGAAATAATTTAAAAAGCATTAAGTAGTTTAAAGAATCAACACATAGATCATAGAAAATATTAGAGCATTTAGTGTTCAAACATGTAAACAGACAGTAGCCTTGAGAAATTTTTATGTTGTTGAATGTGTTTCATTATTAAAAAGTAATGAGTTAAAATAACAAAAAATATAATGAAAACATGTTTTTGTTTTTTTCTTTTCCGTCTTGAGGCTTGAACTCAGAGCCTGGGCACTGTCCCTGGGCTTTCTCCATAATAGTATTCTACCACTTGAGCCACAGTATCACTTTTGGCTTTTTTTTTTTCCTGTGTATGTGGTACCGAGGAATTGAACTCAGGGTTTGTGCATGCTAGGCTAGCACTCTATCACTAGGCTATGCTCCTGGCCCTAAGGACACATGGTTTTAAACCCCAAGTGAAAATGCAATGCACTAAGACAAGCAATTTTGAAAAGACAGACGAAAAAAGTAAAATATTGTAAAAGAAATTGAATCAAGAATTGGTAAGTTTGCATTTTGTTATGGCCAGAGTTGTTAGGCATTTCTTTGTGTGGCTATTGGTCATTCTTATTTCCTCTTCAGAGAAGTCTCTCTTTAAATCTTTATCCCACTTTTTAATGGGCGGTTGTTTTTTTGAGGATTTGTGTTTGGGGGATTAAATTTTTTGAGTTCTAAGTATATGTTGGATATGAAACCTTTGTCTATGAAGATCTCCCAATCTGTGGGCTTTCTATTTATCTTGCTAGCTATGTCCTTTGTCGTGCAGAAACTCTATAGTTTAAAACAATTCCATTTCCCAACCTTTCTTTGATTTATCTTTTTATTAAGAAAGTTCCCAGGAATGCTAAGGAGCCCTACATTGAGATTCCATCTCTCCAGTTAGAATGGCCATTATCAAGGACCCTACTAACAACAGATGCTGGTGGGGATGTGGACAGAAGGGATCACTATTACACTGTTGTTAGGAGTGTAAACTTTTCACTCTAGAAAACACAGTTCCTCAAACAACCAAACATAGAGTTCCCCCATGATTCAGCAATGCCACTCCTGGGCATTTACCCAAGTGAACACAACCAAAACCATATTAAAGCTACCAGCACAACCATGCTCATTGCAGCATTATTTACCATAGCTAAGATATTGAACCAACCCAGATGCCCCTCTGTAGATGAATGGAACAAGAAAATGTGGCACCTACACAATGGAATTTTATGCTGCCATCAGAAAGAATGACAATACCACATTCATAAGGAAATGAAAAGACTTAGGAAAAAAATCATATTAAGTGAAGTAAGCCAAAACCAAAGAAACATAGACTCCATGGTTTTCCTCATTTGTAATAATTAGTATATATCTACAATAGCCCCACCAGAGGATCACAATAGCTTAAAAGCTCTGTACATATGACCATATAAGATGATGCTAAGTAAAATGAACTGCCAGTCCTGGGGCTTGAGCTCAGGGCCTGAACACTGTCCTTGGGCTTTCTCAAGGCTAGTGCTCTACCACTAGAGCCACAGCACCACTTCCAGCTTTTTTCTGTATATGTGGTCCTGAGGAATTGAACCCAGGTTTTCATTCATGCTAGGCAAACACTCTGCCACTAGGCCAAACTCCCGGCCCCTTTGGGTGCTTTTTATAAAATCATTATTGGATTCTGGGAACTCCAACAACCAGATCTGGGTAGCAATCAAACTGTAAAAGTAATAATGACGGGTATGAAAGAAACTAAGATGGGAAGATAAAGACAACCCCTGATTTGGAGTTTGGACATGAGGTCCTACATACAAGGAAGAAATAGAAATAAGAGTCAAGTATTGTGCATTGTTAACCAGCCAAATTGTAGCCTGGTTGGGTATTTCAGGAATGTATGAATTTCAAGGGTAGATCTGACACTTCTTACAACTTATTTATCCATTATACTTGTTGATGCTGAAACCTAATGTGCCTATAAAAGGCGGGCAAGACTTAAGAAGGTTAGAGACTGAGATGAGGGAGGTTTTAACGTTCTACTTTCAGTTACTCAATGGATATTTGCAGACCCACGTGAAGAGTCAGTGTCTCTAACAAAAGCAGCCTCTGAATTTTTGTTACAAAATTACTAATTTTGTTAATTAGCACTTTACTTCTATGGCACAATAACCTCCCAAAGCTTCCACTTCTAAAACCTCCATATTAAGTCAAGATTTCAATATACACAACTTGGAGAGCCCAAAATTCAGTCTTCAGAGGCTTATATTTGATTTTATTTTGCATAGTTGTTCACTTTTATACCTCATATGCTAAACCATTTCGTTCTATCAGGCACATAATGTACTTTGATTCATAATGAAAGGGAAAATACAAGTTGCTTAATATCACTTATGACCCCCAAAACTCCTTTATGAAACTGAAATCATCTTATTTATTTTACCATGCCCAAGGAGAACTGAGCTAATGCAACCTTCCCTATGAAGGAAATAAATTCCATGGATTTTTTTAAAAAACTAATCAAACAATAATATCCTTGAAATAAGTAGCACATGGGCTATTTTTCATATTTATACTTAAGATAGCTCTATTGATTTCCTTTGGAGACCCATGTATTTTTTCACATTATACTGGAAAAGTTTAAAATAACAATCTACTTGCAAATTAACACTGTCAAAGAAATACCTTATATTCTTTATCATGCCACTATACACAACTATATCTTGGCTTTTAAAAAGTTGGGAACCTAGCATAAGCAGAATTAATCAATATTGGAGTACTAAATGTACATAGATTACAGTAGACATCAAAATTAAAAAGAAAAATAATTGATCAGAATTCAAAGTTCTCACTGGATCTGAATAACATTTGGCCCTAGACCTCTCCTGTGGCAATACAGTAGCGTCTTAGTTAAAAATAAAAACAACCTTGACATGAGGAGTGAACACTAGTCATGTAAATCTGCAATCATTAAATTCCTTTCTGGGTATAATGACTTCAATTACTCCTCTCTTTAAATACTCAAATTTAGCATTTGACCTTTTACACCTATAGACTGAAAACTACAGTTAGATAATTAAATGTAATAAAATGAGTTTAACCCCATTAAATCAATTTAAAAAGAGCAGCAGTAAATACAGGTCTGATTAGAGCTATTAACACACTGGGTGCTCCTGTATGAATAGTCATTCACCAAATAAAAAGAAATTTAATGAAAACAATGGATCAAAACATATAATCAAAGTTTTTAAGGCATTAAAAATAAATGGCTTACATTTTCTTTTTCAGCGAGTTAGAGTTGAGAATATTGGGAACATTTATTATTATTATATGCTTATTAAGAGAGATGCCATATGTTAATGATAAAATGGCAGGAAACAAAAATGAAGAAGGAAAATATGTGTATTTGACTTAGATTTGTATGAAAAGACAAAGAAACCACATGTTGTCCTTACTAATCAGGCTATAAATAAAAGAAATAAAGCAACAAATTAGGTAACTAATTTAGTCTTGAACTCAGGGACTAGGCACTGTCCTTGAGCTTTCTCAAGGCTAAAGCTCTACCACTTGAACCACAGCACCACTACTGGCTCTTTCTGTGTATGTGATATCATGGAATCAAACTCAGAGCTTTGTGCATGCTAGTCAAGCACTCTAACACTAGGCCGTACTCCTGGCCTATAATTATAATTTTTTAAAAAAGGTGACTCAACTTTTAGATGCTGCTTCTTTGAAATGGATGCTTTCATAGATTAATTAAGAAAATTTAGAAAGAATATACAAGCAAACAAAATGTAAATTCATGTGTTTACTTAAAAACTTCCATTGTGTGAAGCTCTCATATGATAGGCAGATAGGAATAGAAGTAAATAATAAATCATCAAAGCCCTCAAAAATCATTAAATTAGAGTGGCTAGAGACAAAATTAAAAATACTTAAGAAACTAAGCAGTGGGTTGCAGGAAGATAAGGGCAGTGATTAATTACAATTCTAAATAGCATGATTCAGTATCTCATGTAGGGAATATATTAAGCATACTTGGTTGACAAGAAACATAGGGGACAGTATTTTAGGGAGAAGGAAAGAGTAATGAACTATGAATTACCGGTAGGTATTGGAGATAGAATTGTTAGTAAACAATAAAGGCTTATAAACAGCACTACAAAATTATAAATTTCTAGTTTGCTTATCTAGAATAAATAGGATTTTCATTCCTATTAATTGAAAAGTCCATGAAAGTCTTATCTCTAATTCACCATTCAAAAACTGGATGTAGCACTATGTCTCACAGTCCTAAATTTGAGCTGAGGAGTTCAGGAACAGAGTCCAGGCCTCAAGTTCAAGTTCAACCCCTATGACAAAAAAAAAGGGAAAGATGTCAAAATCTGTGGGGAGAGTATTTTTCATCCTGGTGAAAACTGATGATGATATTTAATAAAGTGAGTTGACATTGAAGATAGCATGGGACAATTAGAAAAAGGCTTTGGTGACTCATAAGATAATGGCTACTTTCCCAGAATCTGAGTGTATGGATGATGTGGTTTAGTAAGGATAGAAACTATAGCAGAAGAGGGATGGGAAAACTATGACAGAGTCATCTTTAGATAGATGAGGCAGACATATAATCACTTCAAGATAAAAATGGTCTTCTCAGTCACTTAACCTATAATGTGTCTTTTCAGTTATAAGAGTTGATGTGTGCATCCTTTAGAAAATTCTATGGGACCTAAATTTACACAATCTTTGATGTTGGACAAACAGCAAATACAATGATATGAAGCAGATGTAAAAATAAATCAATGACAGAAAATAAGTATGCCACATTAAAGAAAACATAAAAGATGTTAAGTAATTTAAGATTATGTTTTACAAGGAATAATAGTTATGTTGAAAGAACCTACTATTAATTAATGGTAATGTAAGGATACCCTTTATCCATAAACTACTAAATTTGAAATTCATCTTTAGTAGACTTTAAATCATGTAAACTGATAGAAATACTTCTATTTCCGGTACTTTATTCAAGATTTATACTCTGCTTTTTATTGCTTGGTATAGCATTGGGAAAGTAAGGTCATTTAGGTGTCAAATATATTTACTCCTTGTCTCTTGTAATAATGTTTGTGTCTGGTGGTTAAATTTAAAGTAAAATAGCAATGTGAAAAAAAGTGGCCCATCCTGAGACTTAAAGGTAGGTTCCAATCTTGCATTTTAACTATTCCTTTTGGCTAAATGTTGTGTATGAAGCATAATGATGCATATACTTAAAAAGTGTTTTCTTCTGAAAGGACAAAGATTAAATTGGAAGTCAGGAGGCCGAAGTACTTTTTTATCAGTGGCTCTTCAAATTTTTGCTGTGGGCAAATGCTTTAATCTGTGAGTCAAACAATCTGGCACTATGAATAATAATATATGCCCCTTTGCCCTTCTTAAGGTTGGTGTTTTGAAGTGCTACCAGGAAAGAGATTAGGACTTTCTCTTAGCCATACAACAAAGCATAGTACCTGAGGTATTATTTTTTTCCCTTCGTTTTAATTGTAAAACTGATGTATAGAGGGATTGGGGTTACAATATTCAGGTAATGAGTATATTTCTTGTCAAAGACTGTTTTCCTGTCCCTCATTTTATCCTGCTTTCCCAACCCTGGACTCTTTCTTCCCAGCAAAGTTATGAAGTCCATTTCCAGCTTACTGTTTTGTGAGAATCACTTTTTTTTAAATTTTTTTATTTTTTTAATTGTAATTAGTAAAAGGGTTACATGATATTTGCCAGATAGAAGGTGCATTGATTCACATACATTGATACCCTTTCACATGTCTTGGTACCCGTTTCCCTCCCCCCCCACACCCCCCACCCGTCTTGGTTTTCCTCCCTTCCCTATCAAATTTCAAATATCCAAATACAAATAAATTCAATATATCAGATAACAAAGTGAGATACTATACCAATATGAGATAACCAAGGGACAGCAAAGGAGATGAGAGACAACATAGTACATTAAGGACAACAATCATTCATTATATGGCTTTTGTTTCACTATCCTGGAGGTCCTTTCAATTAGCTTCACATTATATGTCCTTATGTATCAAGATTTTGCTCTATTGCAGATCTCTGCTATTAGAGCCCAAGGTTTCTACTGATTATGACGAATGAGGGAAACCATTGAGCATAAGTTCCTTTGAGTCTGGCTTACTTCACTTAATATGATTTTTTTCTAAGTCTTTCCATTTCCTAACAAATGGGGCGATGTCATTCTTTCTGACAGCAGCATAGACTTCCATTGTGTACAAATACCACATCTTGTTGATCCACTCATCAACTGAGGACATCTAGGTTGGTTCCATATCTTTGCTATGGTGAATAGTGCTGCAATGAACATTGTTGTGCTAGTGCTTGTTTCTGGGTGGTTGGGTAAATGCCAAGTAGTGGAATTGCTGGGTCATAGGGGAGTTCTAGGTTTAGCCTTTTGAGGCACTGCCACACTGCTTTCCATAGTGGTTGAACGAGTTTGCACTCCCACCAACAGTGTAGTAGTGAACCCTCCTGGCCACATCCCCTCCAGCATCTGTTGTCATTCATTTTCCTGATCCTGGCTATTCTCCTTGGAGTGAGGTGGAATCTTAGAGTTGTTTTGATTTGCATTTCTTTTATGACCAGAGATGTTGAGCATTTCTTCATGTGTCTATAGGCCATTTTTGTTTCTTCTTCAGAGAAGACTCTCTTTAAGTCTTTGGCCCATTTTTTAATGGGATGGTTGTTACTTTGGAGGTTAGTTTTGGAGTGATTCAATTTTTTGAGTTGTTGATATATTTTAGATATGAGGCCTTTGTCCGTTGTTTGGTTGGTGAAGATCTTCTCCCACTCTGTAGGCTTCCTGATTAGTTTACTAGCTATGTCCTTTGCCATACAAAAGCTCTGCAGTTTAATGCAGTCCCATTTATCCAGCCTTTCTCTGATTTGTTGTGATTCTTGGTCCTTATTAAGAAAGTTTTGACCTGTGTCAAGGAGGCCTAGTGTATCTCCTATTCCTTCCTGTAGACTTTTCAGTGTGTCAGCTTTTACCTCCAGGTCTTTGATCCATTTGGAGTTAATTCTAGTACAGGGTGACAAAGAAGGATCCAAGTTTAGTTTTCTGCAGGTGCTTAACCAGTTCTGCCAGCACAACTTGTTTAAGAGGCTGTCTTTCTTCCATTCTATTTTTTTTGGCTCCCTTGTCAAAGATTAGGTGGCCATAGGTCTGTGGTTTAATATCTGGGTCCTCAGTTCTATTCCATTGGTCTTCAGGCCTGTTCCTGTGCCAGTACCAAGCTGTTTTGAGAATTATAGCTCTGTAATAGAGTCTAATGTTTGGAATTGAAATTCCTCCAGCGCTGTTGAGAATCACTTTTGCACTGGTTCATCCTTTGTCCTTTGTCTCACCATTTTGTTATACCCCTTCTTTCTCTTCCTCAGACACAGTAAAATAAAAAATAATTAACACCTTTCTCCTCCTTCCTTTATCATGGAAATTTAGAATGGAGATTATATTGGCACTATTTTATTAATTCAACTGAAAATTGGTTTAATTGCATTTGGATTATGTTCATGTGCTTGCATATATACTAGAGTTTCTGTTTATACCATTTCCCTATAATCATAGTATTTGACCATAACCAAAAGATCAAGAGATATTTTCCAGTAATTATGAAAACTCTATCATACTTTGTTGAAAATATTGAAAATGTAAAACCCCCAGAACTCTATAGTGATAATAAAATCAATGCTCAATTCCTAATTGTACAATCCTATTTTGCTATTTTTAAATTTTCATTTTCTTTTTATTGTTATTTTATTGTAAGGGTGATGTAGGAATACATATATGCATTGAAACATGATCTTTCCATGTAACATTATGAGCAGTTTCTGTTTGGTTTAGTAATAGAGTGCTTTGCAAAGTTACTTCCTTATTATGACTTAGTGAAGTTTAAAGTTCAAGAAATAACTGATTTCCCCACAGGAATTAATAACACATCAGTCAGTAACTTGGTGTAGATTGTGGAGGGTATGACTGGAATGGAGGTTGAGTATGACCTCAAGTGTTTGTGTTGGAACACTGGCACTCAAAAGAGATTAGTCAAAGCTGGCACCATACTGGTAAATTCAGAAAACGGAAAAATACCCATCTTTTTTCTATGAAGACACAAACCCTAGGTAATTTTTTGGCAATGGAAAATGAGCTAATATACTGGAATATCTGCATATGGCACAAAGAATTGAGGCATCAAAGTTTTCCACATACTTCTATTTTGTCTATTATATTGGTGATACATAGGTTTATTCAACAATTTGAGGATGCAAAAAGATAATTCCAATATTTCTGTTTAGGAGAATTATAAAATATTTTTTCTCATCACTTTGTGTCAAAGCTACAGTTAGAATAGGATAATGTCTTAAAACCTTTGATTTCATAGTCTTTATAAAGTTTAGTTATGATTCTAGTATATAAAGGCCTATTTTTAAAAATGCAAAAAAAAGCCAAAAGGTTTCCCATGACCTTAACTCTCCAACATATCCCACAATGACAGCTTATCCATTTGATGCGATTCTTTCCCCAATCTTCTATGTATGTATTTAATAACCCTCTAATGCTGAGTAACACTGCCACAGAGGAAACCGGACAATGGATCCAGAAAGGTTTCTTGCTTAGATTAGATTTCCATAGAGATCAGCTTCGGCTCCACGCCACAGTGTCCTGAGTTCAAAACCCAGGCAGATGAGCTCTGTCACTGATGCTCGGTCAGTGAGTTGGGTCAGTGATGCAGTCTTTGAACCACTGAGAAATAAATGGGGTAGAAGGAATTGAGGGTTCAACTCTCATTCTTCTCCTAGGAATGGCTCCTGGTGGTACTCGACAGTTCATTTGCTAAATTAGTTCACATGGGTGAGCTTGGAGCTAGAAAGGTAACTTAGACATGGTCAGACTGGAGTACAGTGGTGCCGATTCACAAAGGAGCAGCTCCTCCAGTGATCATGGAGCAGCTATGAAGTTATTGATGACTTGAGGCCTGTAGCAGCCAGGATATTGCTCTTTCAAGACAGATGATCAAAGCTAGGAGATCTTTATAGAGTCTCTTTAGGTTTATGGTTACATCTACATGAGATCTTTATATTCGCAGTGCAAATAGCATGATAGCAGGATTCAGGGTCAACTGGAATAAACATGGTAAATTGAGATGTAAAATATATTATTACTTACAAACATTCTTACCACATATTTTGATGCTAATGTACTTTTTCTTTTTTAATTACTAAATTTTAATCAAAATATATCATTTGTGGATTAAACAGTATGAGTAATGAGAGTTTTCATTTTTTTCTTTTTTAAAGAGAGTTATAGTTTCACAAGTCAGATAACAAGTATATTCCTTTTTGGATTATGTTACCTTTCCTTTACTGTCTCCCAGATTTTCCCTCCAGTCCCTACCCACAAATTTTATTTATTTATTTTTATTGTAGGGATAATGTATAGAGGGGTTACAGTTACATTCCTCAAGTAGTAGGTGCACTACTTCTCACACATTGATACCCCTTCTCATGTTTTTGTCCTCATTTCCTTCCCTCCACCCCCTCTCAATCATCTTGTTTCCCCCTTCTTTTTTCTATTTCAAATAAACAAATAAAAGTATATATAATATACCAGATAACAAAGTCAGATATAGTAACAATAGAGAAAATTACAGGCAACACAAGAAAATTAATTAAATACTCTGTAGTAGCAGTTAATCTTAATCTATTCCTAATAGTACTTTTAAAAAAATGGGAGAGAGAAAAAGAAGGTGCCAGTGGCTTGTGCCTCTAATCTAAGCTACTCATGAGGCTGAGATCTAAGGATTGTGGTTCAAAGACAGCTGGGTGAGACTCTTATCTCCAATTAATCACAAAAAAGCCCTAGGAGGGGTGCTGAATCTCAATGCCTTGAGAAAAAGGAGCCCAGGGCCAGTGTCCAAGCCCAGAGTTCAAACCCCAGGACTGGAAAAAAATGTATGTGTTTGTGTGTGTATACACATATTCATATATGTATATGTATACATATGTACATATATACATATGCGTACATGAAAACATGTACCTGTATATATAATTATTGTAAAGGTGATGTACAGAAGCTTTGCACTTACACACGTCAGGTAATGAGTAAGAAGAGGTGAATAATGTCACTCCTTCCCTCGTTCTCCAACACTTTTTCCCTCCTTCCCTACCCACAAGTTGAATAGTTCATTTTCAACATAGCATCTAGTGAGTATCAGTCTGCATTTGTTCATCTTTGTCTTTTTCTGTGCCCCTCCTTACCTGCCCCCTAACAGATAAACTTACAAACAAGACATAAGTACAGAAAACCTAAACAGCAACAAAGGAAAAACAACCCTCTTGTTTCCATTTCTTGGAGTTCATTTCAACAAATATTTTATATGATCATATGCACATAGGTGTTGAGTCTTTGTGGTCCTCTTCTAAGAATATTTTCTTTTAGTCTTACTGTGTGAATGTCTAGAAACTTCTAAAATTTATCATGTCCAAGTATATTTTTTGTCTATTACCACCCAGTGTGATTATTTGTTGTCAGATATTATCCCTTCCATTTCACATTGAGGTATATTATGGAGAGTCAAAAAACTAACATAAATAGAAATAATTGCAACAGCTTTTTAGAAAATATACCCCTATATATTTTGACATTAATTTTAAATGACTTAATCAGAATACGAGATGCTATGAACTCAGGTCTTATTACCAACTAAGGTCACAAACTAAGAAGAGTTTCAGTGTATGTTGTCATCATCTGTTTAGATGCTATACTTGTAAAAGAGCATCTATTCGGCTAATGACATGTTTTTTCTTCCTTAGGTATTACCTTTAGTGTACCGGTATTAGACATACTATCTTATTTTCACAATTTTCAGTAAAGATATGTACTCAATCTTAAGTACATTGGGCTTCTTTTCCAGAGTTAGTACGAGGACAAATGAATAAATAGCAACTACTTCATAAAGCTAAGTGCATTTTTGCACTGTTTATGCTGTTTATGTAGAAATGAATCTTCTTTACTATTATGCATGTTTGAATCTGTGCAACTTGGTCTTCTGTAGTAAAAAAAAAAGAGCAGATTTGGAAGATCTATTCCTTTTCACCAAGATAAAATTTACAAGATTACAAATTTAGAATCCTATATTAAAATTTTTCTCTGAGAAGCTTCTGTTTATTTGTTTATTAGGAAAATCAAAATAAACAATTTTAACATAAGAAGAAAGAGAATTGACCTATAACATATATTAGTCAATATAGTACTTAGAGTTGCCTCTGTACTTAAAATTTAAAACATTGAATATATTTTCTAATATATTTGTTCTACACATTCAAATTGTAGTACTCATATGAAGTAGTTTGTGGAAAGTAATTTATTTTAAATCAAAGTATTTTCTTTGCCCCATGTAGCCTTTACTTGTTTTATTTTATTTTCTATTTTCTTTCTTTTTATTTTACTTTTATTGTAAAAGCAATGTGCAGAAGGATCATAGTTACATAAGTAAGGAAATGAGCATAATTCCTGTTGAACATTGTTTTGTTTTTCTCCCTCTTTTCCTCTCCCCCTTGTGTTAAAAGTACTCAATGAATCAAAGGAAAAGGATAAAATTTAATAGTTTTCCAAATTGTAATTTTGTAGATGTTCTGATTTTAAAATATTAGATACTAAGTTAACATTTGCTTAAAATGTTACACTAAAATCAAAGTACCGAATAAATAAGTAGATTTAAAGGAAACTATTGAATAAACAATTCTGCTATTTGGGGAATTATAGTAACTTCCAATTATTTTCAATTGTATTTGTGAAATCAACAACTGTTTTCTAATTACTTTTAACTGCATAAAGGACTTTGAAGCAGGGTTGCTGTGACAATACAAATCGATATTTAATCAAAGGATTTCAGCAAAGAAGCATTTGCCAGTACAAAAATGGAAATGAAGTAATGTGTTCATCTCTTTTTTAAAAATTTTTATTGCAATTAATAAAAAGGTTACAGTTATATTTGCCAGATAGAAGGTGCATTACTTCACACACATTGATAGCCCTTCTCATGTTTTTGTCCCCATTTCCCTCCCCTACCCCCTCCTCTCATCTTGTTTTCCCCCCTTCCCTATCCTATTTCAAATAATCAAATAAACATAAACAGAATATACCAGATTACAAGGTAAGATACTGTAACAATATTAGAATAATCAAGGGACAACAAAAGAGATGAGAAATAACATAGTACATTAAGAACAATATTCACTCATTGCTCTTGTTTCCATATCCTGGAGGTCCTTTCATTCAGCCTCATCTTGTATGGCCTTATGTATCAGGTTTTCAGCTATTGTAATCCTCTGCTAGGAGAGTCCAAGTTTTGCACTAATGCAGTTAGAAAAAGATATCACTTTATTTTTCTGATTATTACTGACATCACTTTTATTTTACAGAAGAGAAGCCTACTAAGAATGCTCCAGACTGTATGTTAAATATGCAGGACACACCATTGCTTTTGTGCTTTAACAATTTGGGAATTTACTCTAGAAGTATATGGCTTGTACTTGAGAATAAAGGTCCTTGCTTAGTTCCTTTGACTTTTCTGATGAAGATATCTAAATAATGCAAAATAATAGGCATATATTCAATGTTAGCCTTAGGCATAAAGTGATTTCACAGAGGGGAAAAATATTCGTACATGGGAACTACATTCCTCCACTTGTCTACATTTTCTCCATCATTTCACTATTAACTTCCTTTTCAGAAAAATGAATTTGTTCCTTCCTCAATTAGAAGAAAATCACTTATTTCTAATAGAGTTATTTGTAATGATGTCACTTAAGGCACAATTTTAAGTATAGAGGAATATTCAGATCCATTATTTCCTCTGGTCAGAAGAACAATTCCTAGAACAAGGCCTCAAATTGAAACTTGTGTGCTCTTGTGTAGGGAGTGTGCATGTTCTTGTGTCGTGTAATAAGGAACCCCATTGGGAGGATTGGAAAAATAGGAAATTATGCTGAAATCAGAATCTATAGAGGGGAAGGGTGGTCAAAAAGAGTCATAATATTCAAAATGTATTTGAGAAAATGGTACGAGGTAACTTGAGGGATGGGTGGAGCTGGGAGAGACCAAGGAGATTGATAGAAGGGATGATACTGATTAAAATAAATTGTACTCATAAACTTACATGGAAAAGTGAAACCACATTTTACAACTGTGTAAATTTTAAAAAGAAAAGTAAAAGTTCAAATGCCCCCACCTCCTTCCCTTATTGGTAACATTATGATATTTGCTTCAAAACTATGACTTCACGCAAGCACAACACAAATTACGTTTGAAGATCTGGAGGTCGTTTTCCACAAAGAAATGGCCTACCTAAACATAGAAATTTAGTTACCTTGCTTAGAATCTCACAATTTAAGCCGGGTACTACTGGCTCACAACTGTAATTCTAGCTACTCAGATGTCTGAGTTCTGAGTATTGTGGTTTGAGCCAGAGCAGGAAAGTCTATGAGATTTTTTTATCTCCAATTAACTACCAGAAACCCGGAAGAGGTTCTGTGGCCGAAAGTGGGAGCACTGAGAGAAAGAGCTCAGGGGCCCCAAGTTCAAACTCCATAACTGATAAAAAATTATCTTTCAATTATATAATTTTTCATCCAAATTTTGTGCACCTTGAAAACTATATAGGTCACTCACTTGACACCATGTCATTTAATAGATTAAGAGTGTGAATGTATTCTGGCCAGGCAGTCAAATGAAAAATTAGATGTTTAAGGTTTTTAAACATGTCAGAAGACTATACCATAGTACACTTTGATTCTATTACAGTGATGTTTTCTTTTGTTTCCTATTCATAAACTCACTACTAGGACAGAGTTTTCAATTTATGCCAGGACTGCAAATTAGCTCAAACTGCTCTTTCCTTCCACCAAATCAACCCTAGGCAGATTGTAGAGGCAGAGAAAAGACAGGATGGACTCATAAAATAGAAATCCCCAAGAAAAGAAAGTCCAATCTTTTGGTAGCCCTGAAGGTGGTTGATTGCTCCCTGGAACAAAAGCCTTTTGGCTCAGCTGTTACAGTGAAAGTCAGGAAAGAGCAGTTGAAAAAAGTGGTTTTGTTTTCCTCTTAGCATCCTGCTTGTGGAAACATTTGACAATGGCTACTCAAATCTTTGAAGATGAAGAATTCAAAATTCCCGTATCCTGCAGAGGTCCACAAGTAAAATCATGGCAGGCCAACAACCTTGGTAGAATGAAGAACTGGAAAAAAACTAACTGGTGAGCACTTGGCAAGTCTCACTTTACCTCTGCCATCTATTTCTCTCTAAATTTCAAGCACAGATGAATGAATGACAGTTTAGGGAGGCCATCTATCCCTTGGTGCTTGGTCATGGAGATGATGCTGGCTGAGATGAATCCAAAGGAGCAGTGTTAGTTTTGTCCATGAAGGCTCCTCATTAGAAACATCATTATGATACTCACAGTTGATCTCAGTACTGAACTAAAATAGGCTCACTCCTCTACCTCTTGCCTGTACTATCTATTTTCTTTTTATTGTTGGATTAATGTATAGAGGTGTTCCAGTTACATTTGCCAGGTAGTAGGTACATTACTTCTCACACATTGATACCCCTTCTCATTCTTTTGTCCCTATTTTCTTCCCCCTAACTATTCCCAATTGTCTTGTATTTCCCCTTCCCTTTCCTATTTCAAATAAACAAAATAAACATATATACAATACACCAGGTAACAAAGTCAGATACAGTAACAACATGAGATTGACCATTAGATTCGAAGAGAAATAACAGTACATTAAGAACAGCAACCACATAAGATAAAGCTCTTGTTTCTATATCCTAGAATCCTTTCATTTTGTCTCATTCCGTATGACCTTATGTACCTAGGTTTTGCGCTATTATAATTCCTCTGCACATCCCCTTTAAAATAAAATAATTTTAAATTTTTTTAAAGCTTGAGAGTTTTACTTCCTTAAATTAAAAACTCATTAAGTTTTGAAGAATCAGAATTGATAATAAAGTAAGTGCAAAAAGAGAGGAAAGATGTTTTTAATACAGAATAAGATAATGAAAAATATTAAGTAAAAATACTAGGTGTAACATTTAATAGTTGAACAAAATCATTAAAAGAAATACAACTGAAAATCAATTTAAATATAAAAGAAGTACCTCTTTAGCAAGAAAAATATAAAATTATGAATAGCATTATGAATATCCAGATTTAGAAATTATATATACACATATATATATAAAACTAAGATAGATTTTTTTATTGTCATGGTAATGTTTAGAGGGGTTACAGTTATATTCACCAGGCAGTAGGTGCATTACTTCTCACACATTGATACCTCTTCTCACGTTTTTGTCCCCATTTCCCTCCCCCAATCCCCTCCCAAACATCTTGTTCTCCCCCCTTCCCTTTCCCATTCGAAATAAACAAAATTAATGTATATACAATACACCAGGTAACAAAGTCAGGTACATAACAATAGGAGATTAACCAAAGGGAAAGAAGAGAAGAGAAATAACAAAGTACATTAAGAACAAAAATCACACACAATAAAGCTCTTATTTCCATATACTAGAGATTCTTCCATTTAGTCTCATCCTATATGACCTTATATATCTAGGTTTTGTGCTATTGTAATCCTCTGCTAATCCTAGATGTGTACTAATTATTAAAAATGAGGGAAACCGTGTGGAGCCTATGTTCCTTTGGGTTTGGCTTACTTCTCTTAATATGATTTTTTCCAAGTCTTTCCATTTCCCTAAAAGTGTGGCAATATCATTTTTTCTGATAGCATAGAATTCCATTGTGTATAAGTACCACATCTTCTTGATCCAATCATCTACTGAGGGGCATCTGGGTTGGTTCCATATCTTTGCTATGGTAAATAGTGCTACAATGAACATCATTGTGCTAATACCTTTAGTATGTCCTTGTTTCAGGACCTTTTGGTAAATGGTAAGAAGTGGAATTGCTGGGTCATAGGGGAGCTCTATGTTTAGTCTTTTGAAGAATTGCCATACTGCTTTCCAGAGTGGTTGAATGAGTATACACTCCCACCAACAGTGTAGTAGTGTTCCTTCCTGGCCATATCCCTGCCAGCATCTGTTGTTATTAGATTTCTTGACAATGGCCATTCTAACTGGAGTGAGATGGAATCTCAAAGTTGTTTTTAGTTGCATTTATTTTATGGCCACAAGATAGATTTTTATAATTAAAAAATGTCCTTAAACTGGGACATCAAAAACAAGCTTAGGCATTTTGTAGTGGTTGGGGTGATATCCAAACTGTGTGCAATTTCCACACTCAATTTGGATATGGGAGCTGCGAGGAAGTTCACTAATTCCCATGAAGGATAGATAGGATGATGTAGAGGTTAGCATTGATAGGATAAGACTGCAAAATATAAAATGTGAATGGAGCCCTTGGGTAGTATTCAACTAAATACAGAGTTTGTTGCTGTAATTAACAAAATGTTCATCCTGGGAGTTTCAATTGCCCAAATGCTATTTAAGAATTTTCTGACTAGTTCATCATCTGAGCAGTTCCTGGAGGTTGGCAGTAGCCAGGATTAAACTGTCAGTCCTTTTGATTTCCTCAGTTGTAAACTTGTATTGTAGACTATGTAAGGAAAGCGCAACAGAATAAAACAGGTGTTATGCTATTTTAACCAGTCTATGTTAGGGAACTACCCACCTATAGTTGACATTCTTTTTTTAAATATTTTTTATTGTAATTAATAAAAGGGTTATATGACATTTGCCAGATAGAAGGTGCATTAATTCACATACATTGATACCCTTTCACATGTCTTGGTCCCCATTACCCTCCCCCCCCACCCCTCATCTTGTTTTCCCCCCTTCCTTATCCAATTTCAAATAACGAAATACAAATATATCCAATATATCAGATAACAAAGTGAGATACTGTAACAATATGATATAACCAAGGGACAGCAAAAGAGATGAGAGATAACATAGTACATTAAGGACAACAATCATTCATTATATGGCTTTTGTTTCAATATCCTGGAGATCCTTTCAATTAGCTTCATACTATATGGCCTTATGTATCAAGGTTTTGCTCTATTGCAAATCTCTGCTAGTAGAGCCCAAGGTTTCTACTGATTATGACAAATGAGGGAAACCATTGAGCCTAAGTTCCTTTGAGTCTGGCTTACTTCACTTAATATGATTTTTTCTAAGTCTTTCCATTTCCTAACAAATGGGGCGATGTCGTTTTTTCTGATAGCAGCATAGAATTGCATTGTGTACAAATACCACATCTTGTTGATCCACTCATCAACTGAGGGACATCTAGGTTGGTTCCATATCTTTGCTATGGTGAACAATGCTGCAATGAACATTGCTGTGCTAGTGGATTTAGTATGCCCTAGTTTCTGGATAATTGGGTAAATGCCAAGTAGTAGAATTGCTGGGTCACAGGGGAGCTCTATGTTTAGCCTTTTGAGGCACTGTCATACTGCTTTCCATAGTGGTTGAACATGTTTGCACTCCCACCAACAGTGCAGTAGTGATCCCTACTGGCCACATCCCCTCCAGCATCTGTTGTTATTAGTTTTCTTGATCCTGGCCATTCTAACTGAAGTGAGGTGGAATCTTAGAGTTGTTTTGATTTGCATTTTTTTTATGACCAGGGATGTTGAGCATTTCTTCAGGTGTCTATAGGCCGTTTTTGTTTCTTCTTCAGAGAAAACTCTTTAAGTCTTTGGCCCATTTTTTAATGGGATGGTTGTTACTTTGGAGATTAGTTTTGGAGTGATTCAATTTTTTGAGCTGTTGATACATTTTAGATATGAGGCCTCTGTCTGCTTCCTAATTAATTTACTAGCTATGTCCTTTGCCATACAAAAGCTCTGCAGTTTAATGCAGTCCCACTTGTCCAGCCTTTCTCTGATTTGTTGTGATTCTTGGTCCTCATTAAGAAAGTTTCAACCTGTGCCAAGGAGGCCTAGGGTATCTCCTATTCCTTCTTGTAAAGTTTTCAGTGTATCTGCTTTTACCTCCAGGTCTTTGATCCATTTGGAGTTGACATTCTTATGGAAGGTGTATTAGTATTCATTTACTGCATCACCATGCTTGATTGTGTGGGGGGAAGGTATTGAGAATTTGATTTTAGACCTTGAGCTTGTTTGGATTAATCTGCTGTGACTTGAGCCACGACAACAACTTTTCAGTTTTGTATTTTGCTTTTGAGATAGGGAATTGACTTTGACTTTGTCAAAACTTGGCCTTGAACCTCAAATCCACCTGTTTGTGTCTTCTGAGTACCTGGGATTATAGGTCTGTGCTCTCTGGATTCCTCTTTTTAGTTTTTACTGAGATATAATCTTAATAAGTTGCCAAGACCATATTTAACCTTGTTGGTGTTCTAGGCAGGTTTCAAAATTGTAATTCTTTTCAGCCTCCTGAGTAGCTAGAGTTATAAGTTTGTGCCACAGCATTAAACTGCCATTTTAATATTTGATAATATATTGACATTATCTTGTAAGGAATTTATAAAAATCAGTGTCAGAAAGTCAATGTGCTACACTAATGACATAATTGCCTCTTCAGAGAAAAAGGACTAGGATGAATTAAGGCACTTAGATGAACAGCAGAAGTTGGGTGATAAACAGGCCCAGATCAATCTGTGAAATTCTCAAAAATTACACACTGGAAAAAGCAGAGTGTTCTAGCTGTAAGAAATAGATGATTAATTCTATCATCTAGTAGCAAAGGGAATATGTTCAGATGCTTAGCATGGCTGTTTTTTAGTTTGGGGGAAATAATATTTACTCCTTCATGCTTTAACCTGATCCATGAAGTTACTAGTAATAAATGCAAATTTACATAGACTTTCCCACAAACAATTGTTAAATATGTAGAAAAGCATTGACATTTTCACTAGACTTCTGTGGTCCATCTCTTTAGGGAATATTTGAAATGCCCATACCCAGTACATGTACAAATTGCAGGTATTTCCAGAAATTAAATAGGCCTATTCAGTGATTGTCTTTGCAATTTGGTCCCAAAGCACCTGAATTTTTTGGGAAAATAGTGAGGTTGAGATTTCCACTACTGTAGTACATCAGAAAAATTTAAGACTGGAAATACTGATCTCACCATGAGTGCTATCAGAAAGTCATTCAGACAGAAAGAGGATATCACTGCAAAGCTTACTGTGAAATACAAATGGCATATCAGAATGATGCAGGGGCAGGGTGACCTCAAATGGAGTCCATTGCGTGTCTTGGCAGTGAGTGACTTTATTGGCCAAAGAACAAAATTAGAGCTCATTCAGTATACTGCAGAATCTGGAACTTATTGTTCTTTCCCAGAGAAGGAGAAAATGGCATGAATTCCTAGACTGAGGATTCACAATGAGGAACACAGTGGATTTTTATAGTCTTGGCTCAGAAAGGAAAAGAAAACCTACACAAGGGTAGTCACAGTTCAATTAAATAGGCTTCTTCAATGCTTTGTAGACTTGTTAACCAAATCTGGGCTGTCTGGTCAGACAAATGAATCCTACCTGAGTGAACAATAAAGAACATACTCCTACGATTTCTCTTATGAGCCAATTTGGAAACTTACAGAAAGAAATAAAGTAGAGCATACAAATAAATGCTTGTAAAAATAGTAAAATTCCTCTGACTTCTCCAAATATGGAATCTAGAAGATGAAATATTCCTCTTATCTTGCACAAAAACAAATCCAGTTCCTTCAAAAATCACAGATTTTTTTTTTTGGACTCATGAGAGCTCATGTTTCAGGAACATAAGTAGCCTAAACTCTGATGGAAATAATGGGGGTGAGGATCACTTTTCCTGTATAAAAGCATAAGAGGACAGGATTACACGCGAGGAGATAAGAAATTACTATGATTTGATTTTTTTAAAGGAAACTTCAAATATACCCTTGCAAGTGATAAAAGGTGTTTGTTGTTTTTTGGCAGGACAGATATTATCCATAGCCTTTTTGGGCGCATGGCTGGAGAATAAGAGGTGCCACCATAGAAATATATAAAGCTTCCTCCTGGTTTTGGCATCTTTCCACCTAAGAAACTCAGATGATGCTGAGAATCAGAAAATCATATTACTCCAGTGCAAGAATAAGATGTCTCCAATGTATTTGAGGAAGGGTAAAGGCAAAAAATAAGTTATCTGTACATAAGGGCCAGAACTGAAATCGTTTGTAACATCCTGTCAATGAATGGGGGTAAGATTACTGAGAAAACTCTAGTTCAGTGCTGTGGCACACAGTGATGGCTTAAATTACAGGTGGATCAGGAAAACAGAGAACTCCAAACTAGCCCACAGACACAACTCAAGGTCATAGGACAGAAATAGTCAATCATACTGGCGAGAACAGAGAGAGACCTCACGTGATACACAGTTACACAGCGAAGCCCTAAAATTTATGGTGGAGCAGTAACATTGAATAAAGTCACCAAAAAGCCATTTCTAACAAAAGAACACAGGAGAATTTAACAGTAGTGAACTAAAGTGATGACAACAATAATGAAATCTAAATTTGAATAGATGTATTCCACCACCCACAATATAATTCTAGTAAAACAAATTATATTTCTCTAACTCATAAGTGCTACTTTTATTAGTCTATCATTCTACATTCTCTCATTAACAATCAGTAAACAATGCAAACACACAAAAAATCATGGAAAAAAAAACAACTTTAACTGTCAAGAGATAAAGCAATTAACTGAACAAGGCTCAGAGAAAACTTAGATATTGAAACTAACAAAGACTTAAACATAGCTATGGTTACCATAAGCTTCATTAAAAATATGGAGCGCATATGTGAATGATGATATGTTTCATCTGAGAAATGAAAATAAAAGCCTTAATAATAGATATATTGTATGCCTTTAGTAGATTTAATACAGGGAGAAGGAAAGTAACATGAAAACTAAGGCCATAGTAATACCTTAACTGTCAAAAACAAGAGTTAAACACACACATGTACGTGTGTGTGCATACACACACATATGTTAAAAAAAGTGTAGTGTGTATGTGCATTGTTTGAGGTGATCGCCACTCTTTCTTTATCTTACTCTATCTTATCTTACTCAAGTTAACCCATAGTGACCTGATGAACTCTCTCAGCAGTTGTCAGAAATTAAAGTTTCCACCAACATCCCACTAGAACCACACTGAAGGCCAACCCCTTATTACTCGGGCTTTGGGGGATGTTCAAGATGGATCCTATATTTTATTATTGCTGCACCATAACCCTAATAACTTCTTCTTTGTGAAATTGAGAAATCTCTAAATCACAAAATTAAAAAGTCTAGCTGCCCCATTGATCTGAAAAGAGTGTGCTATATGGGAAGAATTTAGAAGCCATATTAAATAACTATGGGAAAGTGTTCATGTACTAGACATTAGACTTACCAGAACCTAGAATCAAGTGTGCATTGGAACTCTCTACCTCTGGTACCTTCATTCCTGCTTACAAAGTTCCCTGTGCTACAGTTCTCAACATCTTGGCACAAATAACTTTCTTCTTGAAAATCCTGCTTTGCTAGTTTCCACGACCCTTCTATTTAATATGTATTGTGATGGAAACCCCAAAGAGAAACTGAACTTGCACATTTTAATTTCTGAGCAATCTCCACTCTTTAATCAACTCCTGGACTTATAATAACTTCAGAATGTCTCCTTAAATGAGCATCACTTAGACTATATCTCTACAAAAGTTTTCCTCACTGAAATATTTGGGTAAGACTTAATAGACCATTTCAATCAATTTTGCTGGCTTAAAGTATTGAAATGGCATAACAGGGAGCTTATAATCTTTCATAGAAATTCTTGTATCTACTGGTACATGCACAATTATTCTTAAAAGTCTTCACTTTAGCCTCTATTGTGGATATATGGGTAAGGTATTAATCAAAATGTACAAAGGACCTTCATAGGGACAAAGTTATTTCTTCCACATTGGGAATTAAACAGTCTCAAGGACAAGACTACTAAATGAGCCTGATTTGTGTTTTTACTCTTTTGGGATAGCTGAGGCAATCTGTTTTATTATTAGAAGATGATTTTAAAAGGGCAACACAAATTTGTCTTGTAATAAGATAAGCAGCATAAAGGGCAAGGAGTCATCACCAAAAAGATTGTTTGCAGAGAACTGAAGGCAGGTTTCCCATTGCTGTTGTGTCTAGGGAAATTTCTGTGGACTCCAGTGTCAGTGGAATGAAATGGAAAGTGAAATTGGTAGGTCAGCAGAACTGTGCCCACATCAAAGCATTAAAGTAGCTGGAAATTTATTTTGTTTCTCCCTTGCTTATCAAAAATGCAGAATCTGTAACAAAACAGCAAAGCAGTTATTTTTCTATACAAAAAAAAGAAAACATTGAGGCCGAAGCCCAGTGCATCACTTTCTAGACCCAGTATGTGGATAGAATTGTAAAAATAAATAAATAAATAAATAAATAAATAAATAAATAAATAAATAAATAATGAGTATTACAGTGACAAATCTCAGCTATGTGGAATAATTCCTCCACATTAGTGCCATAAAATTAAGTGGCTATAGTAAAATGCTAGTAGCAGACAGAAGAATGGATTTAAATTTTTCATAAGGTTCATAATAATAAACACTAGGAAGAAATGTTGCTTACCATATATGGGTGATTGTTACTGCAACTGTCCTTTCTAGCTGTATGCTTCAGAAAATATAACCACGTGGCTTTGGGGTAGAACCATGCAGATCCTATGCTACCTCTTTGGACAAAACTTGTGTCCAGAGAGGCATTTATTTGCCAAATTACAGGAAAATACCACATTGAAGCATAAAAGGAAGTTTTTCTGAGTTAGTTTAAGAGGATACATTAGTTTTCTGCTGCTGTCATCATCAATTACCCAAAACTTAATGACCAAATATTTAACATTTTGCTATTCAGAAAGTCGGAAATGTGTTTTACTGGATTAAAAATTCTTGTGTCATCAGAGCTACATGTTTTTCTGAAAAAAAATTTTCTTTTCTTTTATGTCTGCTAGAGACCACCAGAATCTTTGACTTATACCACTTTTATGACTGAGCCCTTTTTCCTGGCCAACTCTCTGGTCCTTTTTGCCTGCCTCCTTGTTGTCTACTTCCAAGGACTCTTGTGATAACATTGGGTCTGCCTTATTAACCTCCTATTATCTTCTTATCTTGAGGTGAACTAGTTAAGTACTTCTGCCACATTAAGTCTCCTTTACCAGAAAGTTTTTACCCTGTTCATGAGTTCTAAGAATTTAGATGTGAACATCTTTGCACTACAAAGAGAAATTTAATTAAGATTGACTATACATCCATAGCTCAGTAAATTATTGATTACAAGAATGATAAAAAGATTAGGGGATTAAAATCTTCAGAAAGTGTTTTTCATAGGTCACTTACAGTGAAAAATTTTTAAATATTTTTGACTTTCTAATTTTTATTCTATTGTGTCAGCTATTCTTTCTGTAACAATGGAAAATAATGGTGTTAGGAACAAAATGTCAAGATGATACGAGAAACTTCAATGACATCAAGAAGAAACTTCAGTGACGGGCTTGGTGCTAAATCAATTTATGAATATTAAGATCAACACATGCAATTAACTTTGCACTTGTGCATGTACAATGAACATAAAGCATAATTTCTATATAATATAACAAAATACATTACATGGTAGAGTCTTTTTGTGTGTTTGGTTTTGTTTTTCTATTTATTTATTTATTTACTTATTTATTTTTGTGGGTCATAGGGCTTGAACTCAGCCTGAGCACTGTCGTTGAGCTCTTCAGCTCAAGGCTACCCCCTACCATTGAGCCAAGCCCTACTTCCTGTTTTCTAGAGGTTAGTGAAGATAAGAGTCTCAGGTCCTTTTTTGACTGGGATGGCTTTAAACCTTGATCCTCAGATCTCACTCCTGAGAATCTAGGATTACAGGTGTGAGCCACTGGGCTGGCTTCAATTTGTTTTTCTAAAGCTGAGGACCAAACTCAATTCCCATTACATGGTAAATACACACACACACACACACACACACACACCAACAGAAGTCCATGTCATGTAATTTACAAATAACCTTAAGTTAAAGATTAGGTTGCCCATGTTTTGATAAAACTTCCATTTCAGAGAAAACAGGGAGACCCTAACATGAGAATGATTAATCTGAGAATGTTAAGTGGTAAAATAGTGATACTTAAAATTCAGCAGTGAAACAGGAATGGGCATGAAGTAGAGTTAATTCTAGTTACCTAGAAAGTGGTTTGAATGACATACAGTGGAGCCCTCTCTCTGACTCTCTGTCTCTCTGTCTCTCTGTCTCTGTCTCTCTCTGTCTCTGTCTCTGTCTCTCTCTCTCTAGCAGTCACCACCTCTATATTTCTTTTAATATGTATAGGATGCCTACCTTACAGCCTCCTGATGCCAAATCTTTCAGGTTTCTTCCTTCATCTATATGACTGACACCAGCAGCCACAACAAAATTATGCATGATCTACTGATGTTCTTACTGCAGAGTGAAGATGAAAAATCAATGAGATATAAAAATCCATCATAATTAATATCAGCTGGTAAAAACATCTGTATACAAAATGCTTTTATTCATGTTCAAATTGTTTTTATGTTGCCTTACAGACCTCTGAGATTGATTGATTTTTAGCAAAGAAGGAAAATATAAACCTTTAGACACCTGACAAAGCACTTCAGCGTAAAACTGAAACTTTGGAATTGTGGTCTTGTACTTAATAATTTGGGTTTTTAAACATTTGCAAGAGAAATTTTTTCTTGAAGAGCTCATGGGAAGCACCTTTCTATCTCTTTTGAATCTGGATGTGGTATTTCTTTGTGAGAGCACCCTATACTTTTGTGGGGACCATGTAAATGAATTGTGTTTCACTAAAAGTGTGATGATGGTTTGGGATGCATTTTTGATACTGTTATCTGTCTAAAAATGGTGAGTACCAGGGTGCAGGTTAGTCTGTTCTTCCTTTCTTCACATATAATAATCTTCATTATTAGTCAGGGACCATTAAAAGATTCAGGACAAGTCCCATGCTCTCTTCAATACACCAACCAGACAGCTACTGCATACCTCTTCTATTAATTCTAACAGTCACTGACTACAAAAAGTGACTATGGCTTAGGTTACTTCTAAAAGCAGAATGTGTAATTTGTCCTTTCAGAAATGCTCTAAAATAAGACAATTACTATAGTCAAAGAGAGACCTTGTCATTTTAATAGGCCATTTTGTCCTTTCTGGTGGCACCAAAGGAGCAGTGAATGTGTCTGAAAATAGTAGTTGTTCAATACATACATTTTTATTGGAACATGGTTTTGGAGTGACGGTTTTTAAATCTCGACAATGTGTTATTACTAGAACTTTGTGAAGTAGAAGAGGTATTTCCTTTGTTCTGATTTCCATACGAAAATGCATGGCAGGTAGCTTTCTATTCTGTCTCCATGAATTTTCTTTTTCTTTCCAGATGATGGATAACTCACTCCTTATACATGGTGATCAGAAAATATGTTTTATAGAGTGGGAAGTGGGAAAAAAGACAAATAATAAGGAAGAAAGTGGAGTAAGTAGGTGAGTAACCAGTATAATTATCAAGAATCTGTTGAAGGCATGCCTGTGTGCAAATGCATACACACACACACACACACACACACACACACACACACACACACACACACACATTTTCCCTTTTCTATCCTTTTCTGCTGTGTCTTCAGTTTTTGTAACTTTGCTTTTAGACTTTGCTTTGTAACTTTGCTTTAAGATCATCTGTATACATGCATAAAATCAGTTTCTGATTGAGAATTGAAGTTATCAGAAACTCTAGAACTTTGAGATGAGAGTTCTCTTTGTTATGAGAGTCAAAGGCAAACATCAACAAATGAAAGAATTCTACATTTCTATTTTCAAAGAGGATTTTTTTTCTTTTTACAGATATAAAATATACATCCCTAGGGAATGTTTATTTCAAAGAAACAAGGTCCTGATATATTAAAACTAGTAAAAGCTGAAAAACACCACAAATGCTATAAACCATATGTATTGTCTGGTAACTACTTTTTTGATGATTTGTTCTTTATGAGATTTCAGTTGGCTCTACTCTGAAGTCAGGATGCCTCAAAATCAAAAGCATATCATAGATGAATGGCAAATGCTTAAAATATTGTTGGTATTAGATGTGATGAAACAGGGTATCGTCTTAGTTGTAATACTTGTTTGGATTTCAGATTAATTAATAGTTTTGTGATTTTGTTTTTATTGGTTCTTTTTTACCCAATGAAGCTGCTGTTGTAGCTGGCTTGGTGATTTATTTTAATTTTCCTTTCAGGCTTGGAAGGGGAACTCATTAGCCATGTAAGTGAATATCCATTTCAGTCAGATATGGTATTCACACTACCAGATGCTAAAGCCTCCCAAGGCTTTCCAACAGATTAGAACTTGTCTCTGGAAAGTTATATTTAAGATGTGTAAGTTGTCTCACAAGTCTAAAAATCAACCACTGTAACTTTTGTATGGTTCATTTGGTTCAAATAAAGGTCACCTTTATTAGTTATGTGCCCTTAATGTCTTGTTACTTTATTTCACAGTTTTTTATATTCCAAATATTCTCATTAGGCCCATATAAAAATGATTAACAAGAAGGTACTGAAAACTATGATATTAAAGTATTAGAATAAGGCTAATAAACTAAGCACCAGCTGGCTCACGCCTGTGATCCTCGCTACTCAGGAGGCTGAGAGTTGAGAATCAACATTCAAAGACAGCCTGGGCAGAAAGTCTATGATATACTTATCTTCAATAAATCACTCAGAAAAGTTTGGAAGTGGCACTGTGGCTCAGGAGGTAGAACATTAGCCTTGAGCCATAGAAGCCATGGACAGCAACCAGGTCATGATGAGTTCAAGACCCAGGATTGATACAAAAACGAAATCATGCAGACACTAAGTTTTCAAAAATATAAAATTATTTCAGATATCATAGTGTCTGGTCCTTTATCATACTTTATGTAATATTTATTCACTTACAATTAAATAACATACAACTGGAAATTACTTGATATATCCACTGTGCTGTGCTGTTCTTAGAAGTTGCTATTTCTTTTTGAATATTTTTATTATTTTTGAAGTAGTTTATGAATACAGTGCATCTTGATGCATGTCACTTCTTTCCACATTATCACCCACCCACTTCCCTTACTTATCTTAATTTTAGAGGCTATTTATTTAATTATTTTGCCTTCTTAACAAGCAATACCTCTTAATCTGTTTCAAAATTCAAAAAATGCACTCCCCTGTAACTTACCTCTCCAATTAATTATATTTCTCAATATATATGCACTGAATTCTTGTATGCATTTTCTCCACTTCCCCACTTCTTCTACTTGGGAAAGTCCATTTTTTTCTTTCTCTACTATGATAAAAATTACTAGAAATCTAGGAGCAATTCAATCCTTAAAAAAAAACAAAATTCACATAAACCTGTGATTGTGATCTTTTGCTGCATAGAATTTTTATCTGGCCTTTGCTTCCCTCTTTTATTGGAAGTACATTATATACCTTCCATGATAGAGGACTCAGATAGCTTCTCTTGATATAAGCTTAGATTCCTTCCCTATGTTAATTAAGCCACTGCTTCTTTGATAATAACATATATTTGATGTTTCTGCTCAAACTTATTCATTGTATAACCTCATGGAGGAAAACCATACCCTTTTCAGTTACTACCAGTTGTTCTGCACCCAGGCCTCCCCTTGTAATGGAAAGAATTAGTCACACCTAAGGAGACTTGAAATTGCTAGCTCTATTTAGTTTCTACACAATGCTATTTAGCTCTTTGGCAATGAGAGGATATATCATTCATTTTTATTTTTCTTCTGGCTTCTCACCAAACAATGGAAAGGAATAACATATGATAAAGAATTGGAGAAATTATGGAAACTGTGACTCAGATATATGAAAACTCTTAACATTGTACCAAACTCCTAAAATGTTATTTATCAGTAATCACTAATATTCTTTATGTTAGTTATCTAATTCTTATGTAATCTCAAAAAATTTAAAAGTAAGTACTAAAACCATACCCACTTTGGAGATTAAATAATTAGGTTTGAAAACTAAAGTAATGGTTCAAATAAATACAAATAATATTGGGAGTAGTTTTTGTGATAGGACCTATTTCATTTGAAAGTTCGCAATCTTTTTTTAAATTATTTGCACATAAGGTTAAATACATTCACTGAAGTCACTGATGAACTTAAACCACAGACATGTTATGATCGCTTTAATTACTATCTTATTAGGAAAAGATAATACATTTAATAATTATAGCATATTCAGACAAATTTTTATGTCATTCTAGTTATCTATACACAATTTTAATAATACTAATGTGATTTTTTAAATATACATAAATGGAAATGCATTCGGAGAACTTCACTTTTAGGTGTTTTTGTTACTGTGTACATTGAAGAAGCCTATTTGGTGTAGTGTCTACCTAGTTAATATGGTATAAGTACACTAATTTATGTGTTTTACCATTATGCAGTGCAGGACTGTTTTACTGGGAGTTGAACATGAGGCCTTGTGTTCCTACCCTATTTTTATCATAAATGTTGCTCTATCACATGAATCAAATTTCTAGTCTGCTTTTGGTTTCCCAGTTTATTGTAGCTGGAATAACTAGGAACACAGGTGAAAGCACTGGTACCTGGCTGTCACAACATTTTTTGTTGTTGTTGTTTTTTAATTTTTTAGTTTTTTTTTTTCCAGTCCTGGGGCTTGAACTCAGGGACTAAGCACTGTCCTTGGACTTTCTCAAGGCTAGCACTCTACCACTTAAGCCATTGCGCCACTTCTGGCTACTATTTTTTTTAATGTCATCTGGTGGAAATGAACAATGAATCCCCCCAATACAGGATAACAGAAAAAGAATATATATTTTAAAAATAAAATAAAATGTCTTCTAACAAACAAAAAAGAAATGACATAATTGGACTTTTATGCCTGAATACCACTTGCTTTTTAATTTTTTTAATTTAATTGACTGTCATGGTGATGCACAGAGAGGTTACAAGTATACACATAAGGCACTTAGTACTTTTCTTATTGAACATCTACTAAGGACATCTGGGTTAGTTTCATATCTTAGCTATGGTAAATAATGCTGCATTAAACATTGTGCTGGAATAGCAGATGCTCTAGGGCTTCTCAGCACACATTAAAACTTTCTTAATCAAGGCCCAGAAACACAACATATCAAAGCAAGTTTGGACAAATTGAACTGTATTAAACTTCAGAGCTTCTGCATGACAAAGAATACTGCTTGTAACACTACAAACATGATAGATTATAAAGACACAAGAAAGAAATCATGAAAGCAAGTAAGGAAGTAAGTTTAACAATATGATTAATGAATATATGGATTAGAATAGCAACAATAATAATACAAAGCACAGCTGACATGTAAGATACTATTTGTGATAGTTGTATTATTTTATTTGTAGCATTTGTAGTATTTTTAGCACAATAACCAAAATATAACTTGTTCCTCATGGAAAAACAAGATTAAACAATTGAAACCGAAATCTCTATTTAAAAACCAACAGAATGTTACTGAAGAAATATTGGTTTAGGGTGCAAAAAGACAGAAACCAAGTCCTGATATTTGAGCCACATTGCTTGGGTTTAGAGATATGGACAGAGAACAAGGATTTTGCATTGGAGAGTCTCACATGGATAGTAGAATAGAGGCTTGAATTCAGATCCCCCCTAAAGCATTTCTTCCAGAGAATACCCTTTACTGTTAGGAGGGATGTGAAAACCAGCATTTTCCTGTGAAGATCAAGTGTCCTATGGTTGCTGCAGAGCAGGTCAGCTTTGAATCATTTTAATCTTTGCCACTGAATGGAGGTGACCCAGAATGCTTGACAAAAATAGCATAATTCCTGTCTGGATGAAGGTGATCTGCTCAGCCCCAAGTAATTTCCTGCAACAAGTTTTACAAATATAACAATGACATATGAGAGGAATCAGGTAGAAGGGTATACAAAACTTCCCAAATGATTTGCAAAAGAAAGCAAACAATAGAAACAGACCTACAACTGCCCTAGATATTAAAAACACTGACTTTAAAATAACTCAGTCCATCTTCTGGGATAGAAAATAAATGGCAGATTTTTTTTTCAAGAGAGAATAGTGGATTATTTTAAGAAATAAAATTTTAAGTAAAAATTGCAAGCCCCAGGACCAGCAAAAAAATTTACCTATCTCACAACATGCCAAAGATTTACTCTAAATTCATACCTATACTTTAAACACTAAATAATAAATAAAATTTGAAAAAAAGATTTTCTAATTTTCCTGTTTTTTTCTTTAAAGTTTCAGTCCTATGCAAAAATGTCAGTGTTATTATGTCAAAATATTATTCCTCTTCAATAGCAAGAAAAACATTCTGATTGGCTTCAGCATTTATGAAATTGGCATTATGCTAAGAGATATAGACTTTAAACAAAGATATCTCACAGTGGACACATACTTAGCTGTAGAACTGAAACCATGTGAAATCATAAAGACAAAGCAGAAAAGTAATCAGTAAGGCTGTGGATTTAAGGAACTGGGAGTTACTGGATGAGGAGAGTAGGTGTCAGTGGTACCAGAAAAGTAAGTTTTGGAGATGTAATGTACTGCAACGTATATTATGCTTGGAATTTGGTGAGAGTAGGTCTTCAGGATTCTCAGCACGCATACAATATGACTATAAATATTGGTTACTGTATTCATTAGGTAGAAAAACTAATCACAATTTACCATAGCTATGAATCATTCAACTGTGCTCTTTAAAATATAAAATGTTGGGGTGGGAGTTTGGCCTAGTGGTAGAGTGCTTGCCTAGCATGCATGAAGACCCAGGTTCAATTCCTCAGTACCACATACATAGAAAAAAAGCCAGAAGTGGTGCTGAGGCTCAAATGATAGAGCCCTAGCCTTGAGTAAGTCCAAGGACAGTGCTCAGGCCCTGAGTTCAAGCCCAGGACTGGCAAAAAAATATATATAAAATGTTGTAAATTTCACTTCAAGAAAAATTAAAACTTTTAAAAGTTAAACTAGCCTCACAGAATTTTTAATTAATTGAAATTCTTGCATAAGATTTGTCACCTGTAGATAATAATAAAAGGTTAATTTTAAACAAGCAGAAATGTATTCCATATTGTAACAGGGTATGTGCATGTGGTTTAAACAATAAAAGCATTTTTCAAAAACATAAAAATTGCAATATTATCACTCAAGATATAAATATATATATTATTTTTGCCAGTTGTGGGCTTGAGCTTAGGGCCTGCTCATCGTCCTTGGACTTTCTCAAGGTTAGAGCTCTACCACTTGAGCCTCAGCACCACTTCTGGCTTTTTTCTATGTATGTGGTACCGAGGAATTGAACCCGGGTCTTCGTGCATGCTAGGCAAGCACTCTACCACTAGGCCAAACTCCCGGGCCATCAAAAATATTTTGAACAGGAAATGCAACACAAAGGAAGAAACATTCATGAACTGGAATAGAAATCAGAATTACATAAATTGTGTACAGTGATCTGCTAAAAAAACATCTGAATTTTGTAGCTGGACTTGCAAAAGGAGAGAAGAGAAAAATATAGTTTTAATAAAAAGTTCATTGTTATATCAAAATTCATAGAATATACTGTGTAACATATGCAAAATGTCCTAAGAACAAAAACAAAGAAGAGACATACTACATAATTCACAGTTATGTATGTCAGAAGTATCTTAGAAAATTTATCACAAATCAGTAATATTTAAAAGCCATAGTCTATATTTGTTTTGGGTATAATTTCTGAAATGTGTGAAGTCCTGGATATCTAATTGCCTGAGTATTGGTCAACTGTGATTCTACAACATGCACAGAGGAATATTTGGTGTCAAGGTTAGAATTATTTTATTTTATTTTATTATTACTGGTCCTGAGGCTTGAACTCAGGGTCTGGGTGCTGTTGTTAAGCTATTTTTCATTCTTTAAGACCAGTGCTCTAGCCTTAGGCAGCTTAGGCCACAGCTCCACTTCTGGAATCTTGGGTGGCTAACTGAGGATAAATAGTTATATAAACAAACATGTACACAACATGCCAGGTAACAAAGTCAGATACAGAAACCACATGAGATAAACCAAAAGGGGGAAAAAAGAGAAAAGAAATAACTTCACATAGTACATTAAGAACAACAATCACAAAGAGAAACCTCTTGGTATATTGTATACACATTTGTTTATTTGAAATAGGGAAGGAAAGGGGAAAAACAAGATGATTGGGAGGGGGTGGGAGGAAGGAAAGAGAGACAAAAACATGAGAAAGGGTATCAATGTTTGAGAAGTAATGCACCCATTACCTGATGAATGTAACTGGAACCCTTCTATACATAACCCGACAATAAAATACAATGAAAAAACAGTTACATAAACTTTTCTGCCTGGGCTGACTTTGAAGGGCAATCCTCAGATTTCAGCCTCCTGAATAGGTAGGATTACCAGCATGAGGCACTAGCAACCACACATGGTTAAATATCTTTTCAATAAACACCTTTTCTACTTTTGTGAGCTCAGGGTTGCTACTTTTGCCTTACTGAAGATCCTTTGTCTGATACTGTGGTATTTGCTTTAGAACTGCTAAAATGTTTTCAATTATTTATCTGGGAAAGAACTCTGCAGTTAGAATATAAATTTCTTTTGGTACCAGAATGTGTGGGGCACGTCACATCAGGAAAATGGGTTCATTTTCCTGGTCTTAAAATCCAACCTGCCTGTCACCTTGTTGCGGGGCTTGGCTGTGGTTTGTGATGTAAAGTAGGCCACCTCTAAGTCTGGGATTGGCCCTGCCACCCTCTAGGACAGCACCTACCTCCCCTTGCCATGCCCACCTCTATGCTGATAGGCTCCGGCATCCTAATTTAGCCCAATGTACTTCTGGGATAAACGAGTTCTGCTGTGATGGATCTCCCTGGCGTGTCTGTCTGTCCTGCGATAAGGGAGGGCTGGGTGTGGGCCAGTCGGCCCTAACCTTTCTCGGTCTTAGTCGGGGCTTGTTCTCCTTGTACCTCTTGCAGGTCAGGAGGCAAGAAGCGCTAAAAACCCCTACAGAATGTACTATGTAGAGTTTTGTGGTTCTTCCATGGAATGTAAAATAATTATAGACGATAATTTGGTAAAATGTTTCTGGATGTGAAGAACAATAAAATAGAAGTTATATAAACTTTCCATTTTTAGGCCTTCTATTTTTTAGCCTCTTAATTTTTATCAGGTACTATAGTATTTTTATCTGTTTTTTTTATTTTTGCTGCAGAGGAGGATAAAATTGGGTAGGAAAAAAAAAACTAGAAATAAAATTCCACCCTCAAACATGGACTTAGATGTGAAGGGATCTTCCATGGCATAGGAAATGCTTGGGATGCAGATAGAAATGTCATGAACAACAATAAAACCTTAAACTCATCAGAGTGAAGATTATATAATAAACTTATTATTCATGCTTTGGGGTACAACTTGGAAGTGATTTCAGGGAAGTATACAAATGCAAATGAGCTAACATTTTTCCTTAAACATTTATGTATAAATGAGCAAAATGTTCTATACATCTTAAAATAATATTTTATTTCATCTTTTTTCAATTTCCTATGATAGAATAAGATTTCTCAAAAATGAAAAAGTGCAAGAGGTATAAGTAACTATGAAAATGATAGCTCAATGAATGCAATCTAGAGAAATGATTAGTTAATATAAATTAAATAAAATCCAGATTTTATTTGCACTTAGGAATGATTGTATGAAGCATTATTTTCTGAATTGTTTTTATTGGAAACTTCCAGGGGCAATTTTCCAATGAAGCTTATTATTCTGACACATCTACTTCCTTCTTCACTTTCTCCAATCTTAATAGTATCAGACAAGTTTCCTCACCTATGAATAGTTTTCTTTCATATGCATGAATATTAATATCTCTTTATGTCAATGAATTATATAGTTATCCAAAAGGAAAATGAGTTCAATTTAGTTAAGCTTTATAAACAATGTGTAGAACTTGTCTGGGAGAAAATGACAAAGTTATTATTTCACAGATCTTTGGAAGAACATTGAATAATACTGCAAAAGTCAACAAAACAATTACTGAATAGGCCATATTTACTGAAAAATTATTTGACTATTCTTTGAACCTATAAAAGGTCCTTCTCCATAATATGACTGTTATTACTGAAGGTATACCATATTACAATATCTCTAGGTGAGCATATTGTGCAGTGCATTTTACCCAGAAGACATCAAAATATCTTGGAGAATAGGGTAAAAGTCACTGTTACGTTGTGAGACAAAAGCTCATTAAAGAGCTCATTTGAAGAAATAGCATCTCTAGTCTATTACACACAAATTGCTTCTAGGAACTAAATAAGCTCTCTCTGTGAGAGAAAAGCTAATCAGTCATGTTGATTTTGTGGGCATTTATTTTGAGTTCTTCAGTGCAATTAGGGAAAGTAGGAAAGCTGTCCTGCTTAAAAGATGAAAGACAAGAACAATTCTACTTTTTCTATTTTCATAAATCAGGAAGTATTTAAATGAAATAGGGCAAACAGAATCTCCTATCATTTTCAATATTAGCTATATTTAGCATTATTCCTCAAAGGAAAAAGTATGAATGAAATGGCATCCTTATGCGATATGATAAATCAATACCACTGTAACACTTAGGTGTATGATCTTATCTACTTATCAAATTCATAGTATTTTAAGGATATAAAGGAATTAAAAAAGGTTAAAGAAAACAAATAGGACCTTGACAAGACTAAGGAAAATTGTTATTCAGGGGTTGGATATATAAATGAATAAAAATTATATTGGCAAATGGTGAATATGCTCTTATTAAAGTTTAGTTATATCTAAACATTTAATGATAAATTTTAAGTGAGGAATCATACTGCTTATAAATGAAAATAAAAAGGAATATGATCATTGTTCAGTACCAAGATCATGAGAAAGTTTTGTTTAATAATATGAACATCATTTTACCTTCCATTTTTCCTGCTTTATTTTAAATTACAAAGGTAAGTTCAAATGGAAATCTTTCTATATTTCTCTTAGATATGATTTGACCTCAAGGAGAAACATTCGAAGGTAACTAAAATCATGAAAGCGTTGAAAGTGTCTAGAAATATACCAATCCAATAGAAACATATAAAAGTTCTAGGGACATATTAAAGTCCAGTTGCTTCATACTTTTATTGCACAGAAATTATTTTAAATTTTCAGTGAATTATTTATTTTGAGAGTTCCTCTTTCATGTTGAACATCTGAGATGAACTCATTTTCAGAAATAAGGCCCCAAATTAACTCAGTTTTAATGTTTTGGACAATTTTCCTACAATGAAGCATAAGACTTCTGTGTTTGAAAACAGCTATAAATTCATGAGATCGCTTCCAATTCTCAAATTATGACATTGTTAGTTAACAATTCAGAGGATGTACTTGAAAAATCACTCAAGATTAAATATTTAAGTGTGATTTGGAGTACTTCTATGTTTATATCATTATATAAAATTGTTCTCAAAACATCCTCACCAAAGTGTTGGGAAAATGCTAGTTCTGACTTACTAAAAACAGAGCAAAACTCTTTAGCTTTATGGTATAACGTGAATGTCACATATATATACAAGGATATACTTGGTATTTTCTGAAAATAATGAAAATTGTATAAAAATAAGATAAAATTTCTAGTGGTAATTATCAAAAATATCACCAAAGTTCAGAAAATAATCACCCATTTTTGCACATAGTAAGTGGCTATCGATATCTGTCCAATGACTAATGAATTTTATTGGTATTGCATTTACTATAGTCTGGGAATCCAACTCAAGTAAGCTTAAAAAAGTTAGAAACTAACCTGATAAGTAAAAGAAAATCGTTATTTTCCTTAATACAAAGTCTCCCATGTAGTTTAGGTTGACCTGTGTGCTCTATGTTGTCCAGGTTTGTCTCGATTTTTTTGATCTTCATCTTGCCTTGTTGAGATTATGGCTGTATTGACTGATTTGGGGGGAAGGGATAGCAACCAGTATTTGAACTAAGGATTTTACACTTGCTGAGCAGTACTCTACTACTTGAGCCATGCATCTATTTCTTTGTATCTGGTTATTTGTGAGATGGGGTTTCTCCTTTTGTTCAACCTGGCCAGGCATCCAATTCCATGTATGGTAGTATTTGTAGCTGTATTGACAGGCATGTTCTACCATTCTGAGCTTTTGCTCAGAGATCTTGTGAAGTGATTAATTCATATTTCTTATCTAAAAATGCCTTGATTTTTGCCATTATTTTCACTGGATATTTTTCTTGATATGAAATTTTTAGCTGACACCTTTACCCCCAAACCACTGTGTTAAATAAGTCATGATCTCTTTCTTCTGTCACAATAGTTTATGATTAAACAAAATGAAAAAGATCAACAAAAGTTATCTGAATGTGTTGGGGTTTTTAGCGCTTCTTGCCTCCTGAGCCACAGGAAGGGAAGGAGAACACGCCCCGACTAAGACGAGACCTAGAAAGGTTAGGGCCTTCACCCAGCCCTCCCTCTCCAGAGGGAAGACATAGACACTCCAGGGAGACTGTCACAGCAAGACTCGTTTATTGGGAAAGTACAAGGGGCTAAAGTAAGATGTAGGAGTCTATCAGCATTCAGGTGGGAAGGGCAAGGGGAGATAGGTGCGATCAGAGAGGGCTGCGGGGCCAATCTGTGGGTTCCAGGTAGCCTTATTTTACATCACAAACCACAGCCAAACCTCCCAAGGAGGCGACAGGCAGGTTGGATTTCCAAAACCAGGAAGTGAGCACTGGACCAAGAGGTAGGCCTTTTACCCTTGATGTGACGTGCCTTATATGAGTGGAATCACTTTTCTTTTGCTTCTTTCAATATTCATTGTCATTGACTACTAATACATTATTATAAAGTTTGCATGTTTAAAATCTTCAGCATATTGTCTCACTATGAATTTTTTTATATTTGTGTTTTGTTCAGCTTTCATTTTTTGAAATATGTTGGTTATAGAGATTAACTCTGAGCCCAGATACTGTCCCTTAGCTCTTTTGCTCAAGGCTAGAGCTCTACCACTTTGAGCCACAGTGCCACTTCCGGTTTTCTGATAAATAATTGGGGATGAGGGTCTCATGGATTTTCCTGCTTGGGCTGGCATTGAACTGCCATTTTCATATCTCAGCCTCTTGAGTATTTAGGAGTACAGGCATGAGCCACTGGCACCAGACTTTGAACAATATTTTTATAGTTCTCATGTTCTTATCATTTTTAATGTCTATTTAATCATAGAAAAGAATGATTTTACTCTTGCCTGCTAAAAAGTAGCATAGGTATACTTATTTTGGGGGGCCAGGAGTTTGACCTAGTGGTAGAATGCTTGCCTAGCATGCACAAAGACCCGGGTTCAATTCCTTGGTACCAGATATAGAGAAGAAACCAGAAATGGTGCTGTGGCTCAAGTAGTAGAGCTCTAGCTTTGAGAAAGTCCAAAGACAATGCTCAGACCTTGAATTCAAGCCCCAAGACTGGCAAAGAAATATATTCTATGGGTTATTTTAACATTAGATTTTTTCTTGTGAGCCAGATGGTCAGATTAATTTTAAATAATTGCTCTGATACTTTCTCTGACTCAGGGTTTGTGATTCATCGATTGTGGAGCTGAGTGATATTGAGCAAAAGATAGGTAAGTCAGGATGAACAGAGGCAAATCTGTATTATTGTGTCTCTAACATGTGATGAATAGATATGTCTGGCAATATTCCTCATTTTCCATCCACCAGCTTGAACTTATGTCCCACCCTCTTAAGGAGGAAGAATCTTCTAGGGAAGAAGAAATTGCACATAGTAGGATTCCACAGGTTACTTAGTGGGTGATTAGATCAGAGGAGCATTTTAGCTTTAGGCTTCTGTTTGAGACTGAACCTGGGTGCTGTCCCTGATTCTCCTTGTGCTCAAGATTAGCACTTTAGCACTTGAGCCACAGCACCACTTCCAATTTTTTTTTTGCCAGTCCTGGGCTTGGGCTTAGGGCCTGAGCACTGTCCCTGGATTTTTCTCAAGGCTATGGCTCTACCACTTGAGCCACAGCACCACTTCTTTTTTTTATTTTTTTATTATAATTAGTAAAAGGGTTACATGATATTTGCCAGATAGAAGGTGCATTAATTCACATATGTTGATACCCTTTCACATGTCTTGGTACCCCTTTCCCTCCCCCCCCCCACACAGCACCACTTCTGGCTTTTTGCTATGTATGTGGTACCGAGAAATCGAACCTGGGTCTTCGTGCATGCTAGGCAAGCACTCTTACCACTAGGCCAAACTCCCAGCCCACCACTTCCAAATTTTTGAGAAGTTTATTGGAGATGAGAATTTCACAGGGACATTTCTGGCTGGACTGGCTTTAGACCATGATCCTCATCTCATCCTCTGAGTAGCTAGGATGGGAGGCCCTGCTCATTACCCACTATTTATTTTATTTTATTGTCGGGGTAATGTATAAAGGGGTCACAGTTACATTCGCCAGGTAGTAGGTGCATTACTTCTCACACATTGATACCCCTCCTCATGGTTTTGTCCCCATTTCTCTCCCTCAATCACCTTACAATCATGTTTTCCCCCCTTCCCTTTCCTATTTCAAATAAACAAATAAATGTATATACAATATATCAGGTAACAAAGTCAGATATAATAACAATATGAGATTAACCAAAGGGCAAAATAACATAGTACATTAAGAACAATTACGCAAGATAAAGCTCTTGTTTCCATATTCTAGAGATCCTTTCATTCAGTCTCATCCTATATGACCTTATGTACCTAGTTTTTTAGCTATTATGATCCTCTGCTAGGACAATCCTAGATGTGTACTAATTATTAAAAATGAGAGAATCCATGGAACCTATGTTCCTTTGGGTCTGGCTTACTTCACTTAATACAATTTTTTTCTAAGTCCTTCCATTTCCTTAAAATTTGGGTGATGTCATTCTTTCTGATGGCAGCATAGAATTCCATTGTGCATAAGTACCATATCTTCTTGGTCCAATCATCTACTGAGGGGCATCTCAGTTGATTCCATATCTTTGCTATGATAAATAGTGCTGCAATGAACATCATTGTATTAATATATCCTTGTTTCCGCACGTTTGGGTAAATGCCAAGGAGTGGAATTGCTGGGTCATAGAGGACCTCTATGTTTAGTCTTTTGAGAAATTGTCATACTGATTTCCATGATTCATTACCCACTCTTTTTAAACTAAAAGAAAAAAAAACACTCTCTACAATGAACTAAAAGGGATCGATTTTAGGAGGGTTAAAACATTTTGGTATTTCCAATACCATTCAATTTATGCCTGTGGTTAAAATATTAAAATTAAAACAAAAACTGTGCTCAGTATGATTTTCTTAACATTGACGTAAAGATTTGAAAGGAAGAGATGCAAAAACTGTATCAATAAATACATTAAGAGATTAATATAAATAGCCAGACATGGTATTTTCTAAATATAGAAAATTGGACAATTAACAGAAGTAATTTACTTTTCTCCATTTGTGCCACTTCAGCTAAAGAAAAGGTCCTTTAGACTAAATATTCATAGCTTACAGGCGTGCCCACATATTTTCAGTGGCTATTTGAAGTGTATCAATTGAACTGCATTTTTCTACAGGATGTAGTGCTTGTCTCAAGGTGATGGAATAATGGATCAGAGTTAGGATGTGTATAGCAGCTTCTATTTACTGGGAAGGTTTATATTTTATTTTATTTTGCTGTTATACCACTCAATAGCACAAAAATGTATTGCCTATTTCTAAGCTATTATTATTGAAATTGTAAGAATGCCTTTATTTTTCACAGTGGCATGCCTGAATGAGTAGGGAAAGACTTGACTCTCTAAGTTTTCTGCTATTTAAAAGGCTTATTGAGCTTCAAGTTTTGCTACATTTTGTCATAGACACAAGATCCTTTGAAAAGTGACATTTGATAGGTGCTATTCTGAGGGTGAAATATAGCTTTCCCTTTTCAGATAAAAGAAGTTAGCATCATCAAGAAATATCTTATAGTTATTCTTAATTTCAGGTGACATTTGCTGAGTAAGAATCATATTCCAGACATGCAGTTAGGAAAGAGTAGAAGAAGTTTCTGTTAGGAACTTTCATTCAAGTGAGGAGGCAGATGAGAAAATTATAATGGATTGGTTGTGATTAGTATAAGATATTAGGTAATATTATGTTATAAAAAAGTAGACAGTGGTGATATGGGCAGTTCTATACTAAAGGAAATGGATAGGAGATATTTAATTGGTATTCACAAGAAAAAAAACCAGGAGCTAAGAAGCTATCTACTGGTAAAGGACTTTACTCTGAGAGCACAAGTGTTAAGGCAGCTTGTTAAGTGAGGAGGAAAAGCACTAGGAGTTAAAGTTGAGGATATCTCCTGGTTCTATTAATGAAGAGCTTCTCAAACATTTTCATGTCAAGAACCTTTCACTATTAAAAATTATTAAGAACCACAAATAACTATTCATCATTATTTATGTCTATCAGTATTTTTCACATTTAGAAACTTACATTATCTTTAAGTATTGTTATTAATTCAATTAAAATAATGTAAGCCTATTAATTACTATTACAAATAACTTAGTTTTTATTTAAACAATCATATTTTCAAGATAAAAATATACAAGAATGTCAATGTTTTGCTATGGGAAAATCTCCATATATTTCTGCATATATCTGGGATGTAGTGGGCTGAATTCTTATATCTGTTTCTATATTCAGTCTGTTAAAATATGCTGTTTCATTTGAAATAGAAGCAAAAAATCTTCCTTGACAAAGATAATAGGAAAGGAAGAACTATTTTAATAGAATTTTAAATTCATTGTGGGCATTCATATTTGATATTATTTCACAACTCTATGTTGTAGCTTTTTAAAGGTCACTTGTAATATAAAATGTGAAACCATGTCAATACTTTTGTTTTCTTTTACATCAAAATCCATTGTTTGATTTTGCACTTTAAATGGCTCTTTTAAACTCATGTAGTAGTTTGTAACATGGTGCACTGGCATTTAGGAAGCATTAGTTTACTGGAATCTGCTTTTTCTGAATGTTGACAAATTTTTTTTTTGTGTGTGTGTGTGTGTGTGGTGGTGTACCACATTTTAGAGATCACTACTTGTCTCATTGGAAGATTCTTCTAAGAACTGGAAATTGTCATATCGAATCGACAATGCAAATGGCCAGCTTCCTTTCTCACTTCAAGAGAGTGCCAGACACAAACACAGTTTGAGTAACCATAGTTTGTCAGTCAGTGGGTTTTTTTTTGCCACTGAAAATGTTTTTTTTCTAGAAAAGTGTGCCTCTTTTAGCAAAACTCAAAGTGTCATGAAAGTGCAATTCTTGACCACAATCACCACACAAGTGTCAGACACAGCAGAAATTGTTTTATATCTGATTCTCATTTGATCGCAGCGTATTAAAAAGGATGTGCACTCAAGTGTTGAGATTTAATAAGTTAATAACATTTACTGATAAGTGTCAAGAATATATTCTTGAGTGGAGTTGACTTTCCTTTATGAAGTCTAGGGAGTTAAAGAAAAAAAAATTAGGTGACTACTATAATAGCATGGCACCCTACTTCAACCTTGTTTTGTGCTAAAATATGAGCCATTTTACCTACCATTTCATGACATAAGTGTCACTGGCAATATACTGTAGAGTGCAAATAATTTCTCAGTATAAATATAGCTCCCCTGTATTTCTTCGGGAAAACCAGTATGTGGAACCAGGGCCTTGTGCTTGCTAGAGTGGTGCTCTACCAGTTGAGCTATGCCTCTAGTGCTAAGTTTTGTTGCTGTTCTTTTTAAAAAGTCATTATTATCTTTAAGTTGTAGAAAGGTATTTTCATTTAGCAAATATCTTGTTTGTCTGAGATTGTTGGAGAGAACAAAGTGATGACAATAGCAAATTACCTTTCAATGGTCTAATGAATGAAGCCACCACCTCTGAAGTTGGGAAATGAAGAACTAAAAGCTGCAATATTTACCTCTATCTTAGGAGAGCTTATCATTTGTAATAGAAATTTGCTGATTGCATCCAATGCTGAAGCCAGGGCCTTAGAAATGTGCCCAAATTACCATGGAAATAAGGAGGAAGAGAAAGAGATGATTATTATATCCTGGAAGAATCAAATATAGAAAAGGTTTCAATTTCTGGATGTTTCAGATCATTGGCCAGCAGTCAAAGACACCTAGTCACTTCTTTTCCCCTGTTCTGGAGGTATTCAAGGGGCATGTCCCCTAGAGGACCTACCTCCTAGGCCTCTGAGTCTAGCCTATAACCCCATGTGATTTTAGCTATGGAGAAAGTCAGTTGCTTCTCAGCATTACTGATTCCTTGAGATTCTCTTCTCCAAGGTGCATTGGCCATAGGAAATGGAGAACTGCTATGGGAATCCTAACCAAGATGTTGGAAAATAATAAGAAAAAAGACACTATTGCCTCTTCAAATATTATTGCACCAGATTACTTATTAAACAGACCAAATATGGAGAAAATGAGAAACTGTTGTAATAGACCTAGAGTCTCTGCCTGCTTGTAATCACTGGGTCCATCATATTTTTCCTGTTTGGAGAATAATAGGAAGACAGATTTCTACTTTGTCAATATAGCAACGAAACAGCACTGAGATGCACATACCAGAGAAGCTACTCAGTCTACTAAATATAAAATTGCAATAAAATGTTCATGTGTGTTTCTGTATCCTCCTTTATAAATAATATAGTACAAAGTATTGTGCAAGTGTCAAGTCAAAAATCATTAAAATTCTAACTAAATGATGTTTGTAGAACATTATACATTTACTAAGATCAGAACTAGATTGTAAATCTGGTCATTTGCCCAATCCTCTGCTTTAATAGGAAGTGGCATAGTGTAGAAACATTTGAAATTGTCTAGTAGTGACTCTGATGATAATGGTGTAATCACAGCACATGGCACATACGAATCCCAACACACGTGACGTGTCTAATGAATGGTGTTCTTACTGAATTCTCTAGAAGCTAGCCACCTGCTCCATTTGTTATATGAACCCCTGTAATTTCCAATTCTAAGAGCTGTATAAATAGGATAGTATTAAGTAGATCCATAAAAGGTTTACACAATGTATAAACAGATATTCATTTTGCTAAATATTTCATACCAAAAATAATTTCTTTGTTAAATAAGATATGGAAGGAAAAGTTAAATGTTCAATATCTGATTTTTTTCCTAAAGAGAAATAAGTGATAGAAAACATCAATAGAAGGGACCTATTCTGAAACAATGTCCACTTTAGTAAAATAGTTAATTAATGAGAAAATCAGATTGTGAAGCAAAGCACATGGTAAAAAGTATATTTAGCAAAGTGAAAGACCTGCAAAATGCACCATTTTTGTCTCTAATTTGGAGGATGGCTTTGTATGTATCATTTTAACTTTATGTAACTTCAATTTTGTCTTTTCTGTAATGAAGGACAAAGAAATTATATGATTCTAAAAGGGGAAAAAAGACAAGTCTGTATCTGTAGGACTAATTCTTCCAAAGAAATGAATCACAAGATCTTTAGAATTTCTCTCTTTTTTTAATAAGCACTTTACAACTTTCCAAGGCTGAACCATTTTACAAGAGTAAAGTTCACTTAAAAGGAAAGGTTTTGATTATTTTTTTGAATGATTACTGGAAATTGGCTCATTGTTCTGAGGGCAACCACAAGTGAACAGAGGTCCACTTGACAGTAACATGGTCATATCTTGCCTTCAATTTTGGGGACTTGAGGGACAAAAGGGTAAGCTAAGATAGAAAGGTTTTAAATGAGGTTACTAAGGCAAAATACTTTATTTTACAGGTAAAAGAATGTCAATTGCCAGGCATGGTGGCTCACACCTATAATCATAGCTACTCAGGAGGCTGAGATCGGAGGATTGCTATTCAAAGAGAGCCCAGAACTTAAGTCCATGAGACACTTATCTTCAATTAACCACCAGAAAAGTAGAAATGGAGCAGTAGCTCAAGGGGTACTTGAGCTGAAGAGTTCAGGGACAGCACCCAGGCACAGAGTTCAAGTGCCACACTGACAAAAAAAGACTGTCAATCAAAAAGATTAGTATGGAGGAATATTTTGAGCCTCACCCCATCTAAAACTATATAGTTAGACTGTGAAATATGAATCTGTATTCTTTGTCCTAAAATTGTTCTTTGCTATGAAAGGCCTAGAGGCCTACAAATAGAAACAAAGAATGAAAGAATAAAAGAATATCTGAAATCCACCATACATCCACACACATACATAAATATGTATGTGTGTAATTTAGGCCCAAACATCAGAGAAATAGGAAATAGTTTCTGATTTATCATGCATGAAAAATCAGGAGGTATTTTCATGCTTATTTGAATATTAAATATGAAGTTATATATACTTTTTGGCATTAGGAATTGATCTCAGGGTCTTGATTAATCAAGCTATGCTCACAATACTTCGCTTTGCATTTTGATTTTGAGATACAGTCTTTCTAATTTTGTCATGCTGGCTTTGAATCCTTCTGCTTTAAACCCCAGAATAGCAAGGAATACATATACCACATCTGAAAAGAATACATCTTTTGGAAACTAATTTGAATCAAGTCTTATTTGCAATATTAAGTCAGTAACTAAAGTTTCATAACACAAAAATTTTATTAAAAATAGAACTGTTAGTCTTTCTGAATTATTTGTAAGTAGTGTCTAATAGAATTTTGAATTTTTCTGTCATTATTCTTTCCTACTTATATAACCCTTGGATTGTGAAGAACTAACCTAGCATTTCAGCCACTGAACACTTCCCTTCATTAATGTGAATTTTGTTGAATTTAGGAATAAGTTCATATGATTTACATGCTAAGTAGCATACTTTTGAAAACAAATAGAACAGAAAAAGAGAGTTATGGTTTTGTCTTGAAACTTCCAAAATAAAGATTCAGAAGCTTCTTTTGGTGTGCACTAAATAAGAGAGCCCATAAACTAGTGGTTGAAATGCTATTGTCAATAAAATTGATGTCATTTCATACTGCTTATATAAGACTTGTCTCTTTTTTTACAAATCAGAATCAGCAGTTAATTTAAGTTGGTCAGTACAGCAGTTTCTGTTGTAGTTTATTGATTCTTTGGATGAAAGTAAAAGATGCTTATATTTTTCAGGGGCAGACACTTTGAAGTTACAGAAAATCTTTTATATAAAAACAATGTATGTTTCACTTTGTAGGGAAAAAAAACAGATATTATTTTGTAGTTTCACTCTAATAGTAGGAAACATTTTTTAAAACCGAACAATACAAATGCAAAACCATTGGTTAAGAGTTATTTTCAAGGGTGTAATTGGTTGACGCTATTTATCCAACTGTTAAAAAAATTTGAAATGTTGGAATCATAACAGTGAAATACAATTCAGAATCTAATTTTATACTGAGGACATTGGTGTGTAGGTTAGAAATGCATTCATTCTAAATATTATCTTGGCTGCCTCACTGAGAAGTTGTAATATTGTTTTTCAAACAGCTTGAAAAGCTAGACAGTGCCATGAAGAGCAATAGGGAGATGATAGGAAGAGAGATTATTCTTACCTGCTGGTTTGTGACTTGGTAATATCAGACTGGTATTGGTTTTCTTAGCATTTCATTATTAATGAATTGCCACAATAAGATCTTCAATCTACTCTAAAAATATCACTATGTAATCAGAGGAGCGATAGCACATTCATTTCTGAAGCATGGTACCCAGTCATTTTTTGTGGAAAATATTTGTAAAATGATTTAAGAAGTGATGCAGTAGAGCCCTATATTAGACAAATGAGTTGTATATACTCTTCATCTAAAAAGTCTTCCAGTATGTCTCCACCAGTTTAACAGGGAAAGCCTCCTAAGAAGTATTTGGCTTTACTGTTCAAATGAAATTTTTCATTTCTCACTAAAACTAATTCTTCATGTATTTTATGTTTTCTAATATAAACAATATCAGGCAGGCTACAATTTTAATGGTGTCAAATAGAATAATTAGTATGGTAGTATAATCATTACCTGGATTATGTCTTTGTAAAACAAGTACATAAAATCTCAGGAATATGATAAAGATGGGAGACAATTCAGGTTCATTTTCTATTTGTTTATTTCTATCATCTCAGTATCCCATAATTCTACTGGTTAAGCATTTTAGAGATAGTCAAAAAATTTAAGTGCAGAACAAAAATAGGTAGGGATCCTTTTAAGTAAGCTTAAGGATAGGGAGAAAGAATGAAAGTGTAATTTTAAAAAATTGACTTTTTCCTTTTTGGTACTGGGCATTGAACCCAGACATTGTATTTCAAGGCAATCACTTTGCCACTGAGCTATATCAAAGCCCTAAAATGTAATTATTTCAGTTTCACCATTAGAATGACCATACCATATAATTCTCACCATATCACAGAGAAGAGATAAATTTTGGATGCTTGGATGTAAAAGCAGATTGAAATTTTTATTAAAGAATTTATTAACATTGACTTTTACATCATATTTCAAATGATGTACTTAACAAACAAGTATTCAAGTAGAGAATCTCTATATACAATCACTGGCACTTAGATTTTAGATCATAATTAAAATTAGGGTGAGGGTTTGTATGTCATATATACATATTAATGTATGCAATAAAACATGTCTATAGAGTCATAAACTTTTTTTTGCCAGTCCTGGGCTTGAGCTTAGGGCCTGAGCACTGTCTTTGGACTTTCTCAAGGCTAGAGATCTACCACTTGAGCCTCAGCACCACTCCACTTTTTTTTTTTTGTATGTATGTATGTGGTACCAAGGAATTGAACCCGGGCCTTTGTGCATGCTAGGCAAGCACTCTACCACTAGGCCAAACTCCCAGTTCCAAGTCATAAACTTTTATATCTATATAATTGTATTTGTATTTCCAATACCATGTCCATAGCATTGGATATGCAAATATTGAGTCCTCGCTCTTGTACTATTTGGATCTAACACACATATTAAGGATACCATGCACCTTTTGTTCCTTTGGTCTTGACTTGTCTCACTCAACATGATTCACTCTAGATTCATCCACTTCCCTGCAAATGCCATTATTTTATCTTGTCTGTTGGCTATGTAGAATTCATATATATATATATATGTATATATATATACACACACACACACACACACACACACACACACACACACACATCACATTTTCTGTATCCATTCATCTGCAATAGGGCATCTGGATTGTTTCCATTGCCTGGCTATTGTGAATAGTGCAGAGATTAGCATGTGCCCTTATCATATCCTGGGTTATGATGTTCAGGATAGATGCCCAGGAGTGGCATGGTGGGATCGTAGCGAAGGTCAATTTTCAATTCTTTAAGAAACCTCCCCACTGCTTTCCAGAGTGGCTGAACTAGTTTACAATCCCACCAGCAGTGCAGTAGGGTTCCATTTTCTCCACAACCCTGCCAGCATCTGTCATTGTCTGAGTTCAAAATCTTGGTCATTCTTGTTGGGATTAGGTGATATCTTAGGGTTGTTTTTATTTACATTTCCTTTATGACTATGGATGATTAACATTTTCTCATAAGCTTTCCCGCCATTTTAACCTCTCTTTAGTTCCTTTGCCCATTTAGTGAATGATTTGTTGGGTTTGGGGGGGATTAGTTTCTTGAGTTCCCTATAGATACTGGATATTAAGCATTTGTCAGATGTATTATTGGTAAATATCTTTTCTCAGTTGTTTGGCTGTCTGTCTACTTTAGTGACTATGCTTTTATCTGTGCTAACCCTTTTTATTTTTATGTAGTCCCATTTATTGAGTCTCTTTCCCATCTGTTGTGACCCTGGGATTCTGTTCAGGAATCTTTTGCCTGTGCCTATGAGTTCCAGTGTCTCTCCTACTTTATCATGTAGCAGTTTCAAGGTTTCCGGTCTGACATTGAGGTCTTTGATCCACTTTGAGTTATTGCTTGTGCATGGCGAAAACCTAGGGTCAATTTTTAGTTTTCTGCATGTGGCTGCCCAGTTTTGCCAGCACCATTAATTGAATAGACTGTGTTTGTTCCACTGCATATCTTTAGCTCCTTTGTCAAATACAAGTTGCCTATAGGTATATGGTTCTATTTCTGGGACTTCTATTCTGTTCCACTGATCTTCTGGTCTGTTTTTGTGCCAATACCATGCTGTTTTTGTTATTATGGCTCTATAGTAGAGTTTGAAGTCTGGTATTCTAATACCACCAGCATTTATCTTTTTGCCTAGAATTATTTTGGCTATTCTAGGTCTTTTCTTGTTCCATATGAACTTTTGGATTATATCTTCTATTTCAGTAAAGAATGTCTTTGGAATTTTGATAGGGATTGCATTGAATTTGTATATCAATTTTGGTAGTATGGCTATTTTTACTATATTGGTTCTCTCTAACAATGAGCATGGGATGTCTTTCCACTTCCTCGTGTCCTCTTTAATTTCTTTCGTTAGGCTTTTATAATTTTAATTAAATAATTCCTTTACATCTTTGGTTAAGTTAATTCCTAAGTATTTTATTCTTTGGGGGGCTTTGTGAATGGAATCATTTTCTTGATTTGGCCTTCTATTTGTGTATTGTTTGTGTACAAGAAGGCTACTGACTTTTGCAGGTTAATTTTGTATCCTGCCACTTTACTAAAGTGGTTTATTAATTCTAGGAGTTTGGGAGTGGAGCTTATTGGGTCATTCAGGTAGACGATCATGTCCTCTGCGAATAGGGATATTTTAATTTCTTCTTTCCCTATGTGGATCCCTTTGATATCCTTTTCTTGCCTTATTGCTATGGCTAAGGGTTCCAGCACTATATTGAAGAGAAGTGGAGAGAGTGGGCATACCTGTCTAGTTCCTGATTTTAAGGTAAGTGGTTCCAGTCTTTCACCATTTAGTATAATACTTGCTGTAGGTTTATCATATACGGTTTTATTTTAAGGAATGTACCTCTTATTCCTATTTTTTTCTAGTGCCTTCAACATGAATGGATGTTGTATTTTGTCAAATGCCTTCTTCGCATCCAGAGAAATTATCATATGATTCTTATCCTTAGCTCTATTGATATCATGTATTACATTGCTTGATTTGCTAATGTTAAACCAGCCTTGCATCTGTGGGATGAAGCCTACTTGATTGTAGTGTATAATTTTTAAATTTGTTTCTGGATTCTGTTGGCTAGTATTTTATTGAGGAGTTATGGGTCTGTGTTCATAAGAGAGATGGGTATGTAATTCCCTCTTTTTCTGTTGGGTCTTTCTATGGATTGGGGATGAGTGTAATATGAGTTTGGTATTGCTACTTCTGCTTCTATTTCTTAGAAGAGTTTCAAGAGCATAGGTGTTACTTCATCTTTAAACATCTTGTAGAATTCTTCAGTGAAACCATCTGTACCTGGGCTCTTTTTGGTTGGCATTTTCCTGACTGCTTCTGCTGTTTCATTCTATAAAATTGGTTTGTTCAATTTATTTACCTTATTATTGTTCAATGTGGGTAGTCTGTATTTATTTAAGAAGTCATACATTTCTACTAGATTTTCTTGTTTCTTTGAATATAGGCCCTGGTAGTACTTATTCATAATGGACTGCATATCTTGGATATCGATCATGATTGTTCCTGTGGGGTTTCTAATCTTGTTTATTTGAATCTCCTCTGTCCCTTTTTTGATTAATCTTGCCAGGGGTCTGCCAATTTTGTTGACTCTTTCAAAGGACCAACTTTTTGATTTATTAATTTTGTGTATAGTGGATCTTATTTCAATCTCTGATATTTCTGATATTATTTTTTATTTCTGTCCTTCTAGTTGTTTCAGAATTAACTTTTTCTTGCTCTGCTAGGTGCTTCAATTTCTTCTTTAGATTATTTACATGATCTTCTTCTGTCTTTTTAATATGGACTCCTAGTGCGATAAATTTCCCCCTTAGAACTGCCTTTGTTGTGTCCCATAATTTCCTTTGTGATGTCTCTTGATTGTCATTACATTCAAGAAAGTTTTGAATTTCTTTTTTGATCTGATCTGTTACCCAGGGGTTATTCAGAAGTGTGTTGTTCAGCTTCCAATTGTTTGAATGTGTTTTACCTTTTACTGCATTGTTCAGAACTAATCTGACTCCATGGGGATCAGATAGAATGCATGGGATTATATCAGTCCTCTAGTATGTTTTCTGTATGAACTATATTATATGAGCTATTTTGGAGTGTGTTCCATGTTGTGCTGAGAAAAATGTAAAAAGTTTTGCCATTGGGTGGAAGACTCTGTTAAGCCCAGCTGGGCTATGGTGTTTTTTAAGTCGATGGTGTCTTCACTTATTATCTTTAGTTGAGTAGACCTGTCATTTGTGAGAGTGGCATATTGAAGTCTCCCACTATGATTGTGTTTGAGTCTATCTTGTTCTGGAATTCTAAGAGAGTTTCCTTGACGAATTTGGGTACTCCCGTGTTGGGGGAGTAAATGTTTATCACTGTAATATTCTGGGTATGTATTATACCTTTTACTAATATGTAGTGGCCATCTTTATCTTTATGTACTGATTTTACTGAGAAGTTAATTTTGTCAGAGATTAAGATTGCTACTCCTGCTTTTTTTCCCAGTGCATTGGAGTGAAAAATTCTTTTCCACCCTTTCACTTGGAGTTTGTTTCTGTTTTTGGCAGTGAGGTGGGTATCTTGGAGGCAACAAATGGATGGTCTTGTTTCTTAATCCAGTCTGCTGTTCTGTGTCTTTTGATTGGATTATTCAGCCCTTTCACATTTAGGGAAAATATGGAGAAGTGGTTAGTGTCCTTTGTCATTATCTATTTTTACTTCTGAGTTTCTTGCAGATTGAATTTTTTAATGATCCAGAGAAGTAACAGATCTAAGGCTCAATTATTATTAGGACAAGGAGAATCAGTAGACACAATATGTTATGCTAATCTTAAATTATTTGTATTGTGTAGCATTTCCCTAAAGTGTGTCCTTTTCAATAGGGAAATAATTCTAAAATACTGCTGGTGTAATTAAAAGTTCTTCTGGATTGGTTAGCTCTCTAATCTTGTACAATGCCAGACATGAGTCTAGATCTGGAAGATACTATGCATCCTCCTTCACAGACCATTTGATAGCACTTTCATATTACCAAAGGGAAGAGGAATAAGATGGGCACATTGCACTTGTCTCATAAAACACCCAAGAGTGTTTTCATTGGCCATTGCGCTATGTAACCTCTCTCAGCTTTTCTTTCCTCAGGGGTGACCTTCCTGCTCAACACACCACAAGAAATCCAACCCACTTTGTTTGTTTCTGTTTTCAGTCTCTTCACCTTTCTTAGCATGTTAATTAGTGCTCCACTGTCATCGTGGTCTCAAAATTGGTGAAGGAAATGATTTTTGGTTACATACTGTGCCTTTCCACCACTTCACCACAGATCCCTGTCATGATGCTGACAGGCCTACTGAAGTTTCTCTCTGCTCTTTGCTTTTCTACATCATTTCTCAGAAACCTTGAGGTGAAAAGAGGATTCTCTGGCAGTAATCATTGCTCCATATATTATAAAGATGTGGCATTGCAATTGGGCATAATGCCTTCTCCTGGTGTTTTACTTGCATTCATATGTTTTGCATATTTGGCCCTGGGTGACTTTTGTGCTGATATGATGAACTTATGCTAGAAAGAATGGGATATAAGCTTTTGCAAATTAGACATTGAATCATGCAGAAACACTCTATTAGACTTAGAACTGTTTATCTGTTGAATAATGAAATTAAGCAAGTAATGGTGTAATTAATTCTAATACAGTCATTTGTTTACTTGTAAATGCCAATATATAACTGATTATAATGTATTGTGGTACCTCTGGAAGCTCAATAAATATTAGGCTAGATAACTCCGAGAATGAAAGGTATGTGTTTACACATGGATATGTACTTACAACTGAAATTATATTGGTATAAATACAATAATATAATTATTTACTTTTAATGCTTTTAGTATTGAAGGTTCACAGAGAAAAGTTACAAATTTTAAGCTCTAAATATACTCTATATATCTTCAATTTGTAGAAGTATGCAATGATTTTGAGAAATAATTGTTAAATAAGCCATTATTCTTTACAGTTATATGTTCAAAAGCTTCATTACACTTATAATCAAATGTTTTCTAGTAGGTTGTTTTTTTTTTTTGCCAGTCATGGGCTTGAGCTCAGGGCCTGAGCACTGTCCTTGGACTTTCTCAAGGTTAGAGCTCTACCACTTGAGCCTCAGCACCACCTCCGGCTTTTTTCTATGTATGTGGTACTGAGGAATCGAACCCGGTCTTCATGCATGCTAGGCAAGCACTTTAACCACTAGGCCAAACTCCCGGCCAATGTTTTCTATTAGTAATATACCAAGTAGGAGATCTCTGTATTTCTAGTTGTGTTTACTTTTTCTTTTTTTTTTAATTTTTTTATTGTAATTAGTAAAAAGGTTACATGATATTTGCCAGATCGAAGGTGCATTAATTCACATACATTGATACCCTTTCACATGTCTTGGTACAGATTTCCCTCCCCCCCCCACACCCCCCACCCGTCTTGGTTTTCCCCCCTTCCCTATCAAATTTCAAATATCCAAATACAAATAAATTCAATATATCAGATAACAAAGTGAGATACTATACCAATATGAGATAACCAAGGGACAGCAAAGAAGATGAGAGACAACATAGTACATTAAGGACAACAATCATTCATTATATGGCTTTTAGTTTCTAAATGGTTGTTTCAAGATAAATCTATTATTTGTCTTAATATATAGCATAATTTGTCTGAATAGAGTATTTATATTATAAATAATTAAAGAACTTTATCTTAATTTCCTTCCTTCTTTGATTTTCTAATTCTCAATTTTCCTTTCAATAAATTTTAATTTTATAAATCTAATTCTCTAGTTGTTTCTACTATAATTATATTCCCTACAAAAGACATCAATAGTTTTATTTACAATCAGTGTGAAATGTACATACCACTTCAAAATAGTTAAGAAATTATGGTTCTATGACAAAGGACTGAAGAAGATGATTGTAGAAGAAAACTAAGCAAGTTAGATGGAATTTAACACAAATATTATTTGGAGTTTACTATATTTTATATTACAGATGTCCCTTAGGGTTTATAATTCTCTGCTTTCTCTTTTTATAATGTCTTGAATCCCTTAAGTGGTCAACCCTAGTGACCAATCTTTAAATCACAGATGGCATGACCTAAAGAGATTGTGAAACTCCAGGATCGTCTTTCTTGTCTTTTTACCCCATAGGTAAAGCTGTTACTCTATCATGTGTATTTCAATGTACTCCCTCCTGAAAGGACCAAAGCCCTCAAGTCCAACCAAACATGGAGTGCAGCCTAAAGACTGTGAACCAAACTAAGCCTTTCCATTTAGAGACTGATCTCACATGCTGTAGCAATGGAACTATGATTGACCCAGCTCTAGGCTTTCAGTGCTAAAGGGGAAACATGAGCATTTGCTTTGCTCTTGTAACAATCAAAACTACTAATTCAAAACAGGAAAGTGTTACTTTGTTACTGCTTTCTGAATGGTACTTATGCATATCTGTTTTTGGTAAAAATGTAGATTTTACTATTTGTAAGAATGGGTGAAATATTGAAATAAAGGCATCTAGGGGTTAATGAAAAACACTGGGTACCATTCCTAATTTCTTTCTTTTCTTCAACACTTAAGTGAATACTCTCCCCAAAATATGTCAAGTTACATCATCATTTAATAGTATTGCTTCATCTTTCAAATTGTCATCTACCTCACCTAAAACAGCAATCTTAAATACTGATCTTTCTCTTCTAATTTACTCTTCATGTGGTAATCAGAGTAAATTGCATTTGTTTGCATTTAATTTGTTATTTATTACATTCAACATAAATCAAAAGTCATTGCATGAACGTGTGTCATTTCACTTAGCTGAATGTACTTATCAAACAAAGTGCCTTTAAAATTGTAATTGAAAAATAATGGTTATTCAAATTTATGGAGTAACTATGATGTTTTGATGTATGTATATCTTATGTAATGGAAATACTTAAATAATTAACAAATTCATCATCTCACAGATTTATTACTTTGTGTACTGAGAATATTTAAAAATCTATTTTTAGTAATTTCGAATACAGAATAAATTTTTATCAACTATAGTAAATATGCTTTGTACTAAAATCTCAAAATCTTATTCATCATGTCCAAGATACTGTCTTTCTTTGTGCCACTCCTAGGGCTTGAAATGAGGGCTTGAACACTGTCCTTGGGCTTTCTCAAGGCTAGTGCTCTACCACTAGAGCCACAGCACCACTTCCAGCTTTTTTCTATGTATATGGTACTGAGGAACCAAACCTTGGTCTTTGTACATGCTAAGCAAGCACTCTACCACTAGGCCAAACTTCTGGCCCCAAAATATTGTCTTTTAACCATCTCCTTATTTCCCTTCCTCCATTCCTCCTCTTTCCTTTACTTCTTCCCTCCCTTTCCACCCTTCTTTCTCCTCTTCCCTCCTTCTTTCCCTCCTCCCCTTCCTCTTTTCTTCCTCTATATCTTCACTAGTCTCACCTACATTTTTTTATATCCATTATCCACATATCATGTCCTATTGGCCAGCTTTGTATGTCTCTTCCAGATTCTACATATAAGTTAGGCCATGAAGTTTTTGTACCTATGTGCCACTCATATAGCCAAGAGTGTTCTTTAATATTGCAAATGATATTTCCTTCTGCTTTTATGAAATTGTACAATGTGTCTAGGTGACACATTCATACATTGAATAGTGGTCACCCACTATTTTCTTTCTCCCTTTCTTTCCCCTGAACTGGAGCTTGAACTCAGCCTCACACTCTTCCTGAGCTTTTTCCACTCACTCACTTTTGGTGCTCTAACATTTGAACTATGCCTCCAGTTGCAGATTTTTGCTGGTTGACTGGAGTTGAGAGTGTCTAGGATGTATCTGCTCCTCTGATCCAAGATTCTCGGACCCTAGCCTTCTGAGTAGTTAGGATTATAGTTATAAACTACTGGTGCTTGGCTTAACTCGATATTTTTTAATGGTTTTGGATATAGTACTAGAAATCTTATTGCTGGTAATATAGTAATTCTACTTTTAACATGTTGATAAAACTCTGGACTTTTTGTAAATTGACTAGCATATATAACTATACCAAATCAATTGCTACCAACTGTATAAAATACTTTCTTTTTACATTGTAGGCAAACATACGTTGTTCTGTATTAGTGTGATAATGGGGGTGAGGTGATATTTCAAGCGTGGTTTTATTTTCCATTTCCCCAATGATTAGGGATATTGAGCTTTTACAAACTTTTTGCCAAAGTAGCATCAATTTTCTTACTCTAATTTTAATGGCTTTATTTCCTCATGATTTTTCATTATAGAATGTAATTAGTTACTAAGCTTGTTGACAATTATTCATGACCCATGTTATTGTTTCCCTTTATGTCTGAATTTTTACAGTTGTATTTCCTCTTCCTGTTCTATCTCACCAGATTCAGAATTGTCAAACATTCTTTAGCAAAAGTCTCAGCTTGTATGTGGATTCCTGCACTTCATAGCAAGTTATGAGGCCTACATGTAGATTCAAAGGAAGACTATCTGTAATGAAATCAGATCAAAGAAGCAGAAGCTTGTCAATTAGCCTTTCTCGGAGTGCAGATGGGAAGAACCAATTTATGGGGATGGACTTGTTACTGGTGTTGTTTCTAGTCCTGGAGGTTGGGCCTGAGTCACTGTCCCTGAGATTCTTTTTTTTTTTTTTGCCAGTCCTGGGCTTGGGCTCAGGGCTTGAGCACTGTCCTTGGACTTTCTCAAGGCTAGCTCTACCCCTTGAGCCTCATCACCACTTCTGGCTTTTTGCTATGTATGTGGGGTACCGAGGAATCGAACTCGGGCCTTCATGCATGCTAGGCAACACTCTACCACTAGGCCAAACTCCCGGCCCCCTGAGCTTCTTTTGTTCAAGGCTAGCACTCTACCACTTGAGCAAAAGCACCACTTCTGGCTTTTCTTGTTTATGTGGTACTGAGGAATTGAACTCAGGGCTTTATGCATGCTAGGCACCCACTCTACCACTAAGCCAATTTCCCAGCCCTGGGGATTGGGCTTCTGGGAAGAGATTCAAACTTTCACTTTCACTTTCAACGGATGCCACTCTGATTACTTTCATGTCTGCTATGGCAGCAAAGATACTGGTTTTCAAAACTTTTGTGGAATTAAACAGTGGGAGGGTAATAGGGTAAGTGTAAATGCTCCAACACTCTTTAAAAAAAAACCCTGATATTTAGCTATTTTGGTTGAATAAAATTTCCAAGTGTCAGATGATTTTAGGTAACTTTCTAGAGTGCCAAATACTTTGTTCTAATTTCTGCTGGTATTTGGTTTTGTGAAGGAGCACATTTTGGAGGACTGCAAGCGCTCCGGAAGTAGTCATCTCATTCTAATCCATGACGTATGATAGGTTCATTTCTACTGGGACATCACCAAGAGTAGACTCTGCAAATTCTTAGACTGGGAATTTGCTCCCTACTGCAGCGTACTTTAATCCTTACAATTCTAACCTCATTCATTATCAGTGTTTTGAAGCATTTAGGACTTGCATAGATGTTTCATTTCCTTTTATTTCCCAACAAAAAATTCCCCTAAAATTCTGGGTTCAGATTTGCTCTCAGAAGGTGTTGCTTACACTTCATAGGGATTTATTAGATGTTGAGATAGTAAAGTGTTTGGAAATCTGAGTCAGTAAGTTTGTTCTTTACTATCATTTTTTTTTCTCTAAATCCTTGTATGGCTTCAGGGATTTGGGGGATATTATGTATTGTATAGGAATAAATGCATTGTAGTGTATAGGAATCAATGTGTAAGTGCTGTTGGATTTCTAGGATTTTCTATCCATTGATTTGTATTGAAACTAGGAATTATTAACCCCCAAAACACAAGGTTATCAGTACAACACAATGATTTTGAATAAACCAGCCAATATTTTCTCTGAGTTCTTCAGAGAAATAATCATCGCTAGGTAATTTATATTTAAAAATGGAAGAGTACCATTTAGTAATTCAGTGACTATCAAAAGCACACCAGACATCACCATGAAAAAGATGAATAGTGATACCAAATGAAAAAGGTGTCATCTCTGAAATGAATTCATAATCTGATTTAGCCAATCTTTTCTCGTAGTGAACAGACAGGGAGAAACACATATTCATTTTACTCTGCCACCATTTTTCATGTTTAATTAAAATAGGAAAGGAAATTAGGCTTTATGATATATCAATGAGTAATTTGCATTTGCCTTCACTGATAGAAATTCTTTCGTCAAAAGTTTCTGTACTAAGGTTGAATCACTCAGTTCTATTTCTCAATTACTTTCTTGGCAAGACAAATATGCTTTTGTACACAAAAGCAAGTGTGTATTTAATTATCTCTGCAGATACAATGCATCAATACAAGTTTAATTAAGTTCTTAAGTATGTTAGATGTAATCTGTTCAAAAGATTCTTGGAACATGTAGGTAGCAAAGGGTCCTCCAGGCATATTTTAAGTCTGTTCATTTTTCTTTTTCTTTCTGGTGAAATGGAACATTGTCTTTCCTTGAATTATATATATATATATATATATATATACATATATATATTTGTTCTATTTAGCTAGGATAAAGTTTCTGCTAATTATGTAAGTATAAATGGTTATACTAACAATGTCCATAATAATGTGTACATTAGTTTTATATTGAATAATAAATTTCATTTAAGAATTACAATATTGGAGCTATTTCAATTCAGCCCTGTACCTTTTGTTTCTGAGACAAGACTTTTCAGTGACTTGTCTTTTTTTTTTCAGTGTTTCTGTTTTCTTTTTCTTTCTTTCCTTTTTTTTTTTTTTGCCAGTCCTGGACTTGAGCTCAAGGCCTGAGCACTGTCCTTGGGCTTTCTCAAGGCTAGATCCCTGTCACTTGAGCCACAGAATGACTTCTGGCTTTCTATGTATGTGATACTGAGGAATTGAACCCGGGCCTTTGTGCATGCTAGGCAAGCACTCTACCAATAGGCCAAACTCCCGGCCTGTGACTTGTCTTATATATGTAATAGTTTTGTTGCAGCCTCATGAATTCCACAATTATTGGTGTGCATCATCACAGTTGGCTTCAATTCATTCTTCATTTAATTTGTGTAACATATATGTAAATCAACTATTATTTATGCATTGTTTACCACTATGGAAAGTAAAATTTACCAGAGAATAAAAACTGAAAGTTGTTATTTTGTCATTTTAGGATTATATATAATGAACTGGGTTAACTCTTGATATGGTTATAATATCAAAAGATAATATACTATAATAATTTAGAAATTATTAAGCATAATTTAAACACTTTGAGAGTAAGCTCAGTAAACTTACTGAAATCTGTATTTATGTAAAAAAAAAAGAAATAATCTTGACCAGATAATTTTCAATGAAATAATAGACTAGAAAGCCAAATATATTTGCCAGGTATAGGGAAAGACTACCAGTATTGTATTATGCCAATAAAATTTAAACTTGTAAAATTTGTTAAATCTTAAATGTGAATAGCCTAATACAATCATTAATGAGCATTTTGTAGTTTTCAAAAACATACTTGTTGATATCTTTGTCAAATATATTTGTTTTGTATATCTTGGACATTTTTATAAAAATATTGTCACTGTTATTATTGTTTGTAGGTAGACGAAGGGAGCATTTTTTGGTCCTTTGAGATATTTTAGGAAAAACAATACAAGCTTTGGTAAATATAAGTATTAGACTAGCTGGGTACTGGGGGCTCATACTTATAATTCTAGCTACTCAGGAGGGTGAGATCTGATGATCACAGTTCAAAGCCAACCCGAGTATGAAAGACTGTGAGACATCTTATCTCCAATTAACTTGATGAAAACAGGAAGTGTCACCGTGGCTCAAGGAGGTAGAGTGTTAGCCTTGAGCTAAGAGCTCATTTCCTCAGTACCACATACTCAGAAAAAGCCAGAAGTGGTGCTGTGGCTCAAGTGGCAAGGTGCTAGCCTTGAGCAAAAAGTGTCCAAGGACAGTGCCCAGATCCTGAGTTCAAGCCCCAGGACTGGCAAAAAATATGTGTATAATATGTAAATGAAATCTACTCATCTCAATCATGTAAGGATTAAAATCTCCTTCATTTACTGCTCATGAAATACAAAGAACAAAAAGTTTCAATAAGGAAAGCTGACATAGAAAATTAAGTGTACATTGTCTATAATTTACTTTTTGATCTAGGTGTATGATTTTGATTAAGTTTGCTGGGCTGGGAGTTTGGCTTAGTGGTAGAGTGCTTACCTAGCTTGCACAAAGACCAGAGTTCAATTCCTCAGTATCACCTACATAGGAAAAAGCCAGAAGTGGTGCTGTGCTCAAGTGGCAGAGCTATAGCCTTGACATAGCCCAAGGACAGTGCTCAGGCCTTGAGTTCAAACCCCAGGACTGGCAAAAAAAATTTTTTTTGATTAAGTTTGCCAAACATTCATGGAAGAGGCAATCGGATATTCAAAAAAAAGATAGTTATCCTGGGTAATGGAATTTAATATTCTGAGCAGGAAACGGTGGCTCATGCCTATAATCCTGTGTATCTGTGTGGTGTGGGGCTTGGTTTGTGAGTAGGGAGGTAGCCTTGAGCTGAAGAGCTCAGAGAGAGCACCCAGGCCTAGGGGTAGGGGCTAGCTTTGAAAGGAAGAACTCATAGAGGATGCCCAGGCCAAGTTCAAGCCCCATGACTCTCCCCTGCAAAAAAAGAATTTAATATTCTGGTTCACACCTCACCTACTAATGCAACTAATATATCACCAAAACAACTTTGCCTTAATGCTATGGATTTACATTATGAATGCATTGTGGATGTCAATATTTTCATAGGGTAATAGTGGGAACGTAGGTATGAATGAAAAGTGGTAATGGTCTTCATTAAATTGATCATATGTTAGTTTTAACAAGTGCACAAAATACATGGACATATGAAACATTTCTGAAGCCCTGACCTTGCTTTGAAACACAGGCAAGTAAGTCATCCTTAATAATCTATCCAAGTTAAAATTTATGAATTGCTTTATATTGAGTTATTGGTTTCTTCCAGGTCAACAGGAAGAAGCTTAAATAACTATTAGTTCTGTAGATAAAGTTAAGGAGTATCTGAAATTCTGTTTGTGTTTAGCGCTATTTGTTATATGGTTATTAGTATGTTAATATTAATAATATTTGTGTCATAGATATTATTAGGAAAATAGCTATTTTAAAATACATACCATTATTTGAAACCGGTGTGTGATTAAAGCTAATATTATTAGCATTCTTTCTTTTAAAAGAATAACTCTGCAGTAACCAAGCCATCAAGCTGTAATTTTCACCATGAAACGGGCTAAAACATGCATTTCCCTTAAAAGTATTAAGTATTCTTATTATAGGAATTTAGAGAGAAGTTCTTTACTGCTGTCTGAACTTCCTTATAACAAGTGAGATAATTGTATGGACAATCATATCACATACTGCAAAAGATGATAGCCTTTCGAATCATAAAGGCATTCATTTGAGTTTTACTTTGAATTTGAAATTATTCACACAGTAGCTACATACATTTATTACCTCCGGAAAAATAAGAAAAATGTCACCCTACAGTTTTATTAAGAGGAGTGAAGTCCACAGATAGTCAAATAGAGATTCTTTAAGCACAAATATCTTAGCTTTTTTCATATTAGCAGACAAACATTAAGCATTTTTAATCCAGAAGTAATCTAACTGTATAGCACATGAAGATTTTAATTCATTCAACTTTTAGTGCAATCTTACTCTTTCCAAATAATTCTACAGTACTGTAAAATGTAGCAAACAAAATTGCAGATACGAAAAGAAATACATTCTCTGGATATACTGTGAATGCATTTGTTATCTAGACTGTATCAGATTTGGATTTAGAAAATAACATTTTGAAAACCCAAAAACAATCCTTTGGGGGGGTGATCAATGATATATTGTGGACATTCTACTTCAGTTCAGTTATCATTTATATTAGATAGGAACCCATGTGAAAGAAGGAGAGTAAACAAGACTTGAGTAGCTCAAATCTTAGGAACAGAATTCAGTGAGGAGAATGACACCACAGAGAGTTAATGAAACACTAGGACAGCTTTATTTTGGAAACACTAAAGAAAATAAACAACTGAATCTCACAGTTGTGCCATCAAAATGCAATTTTTCAAGTAGACAAAAATCACATACCTCACTTTTGTTCTCAAATATTAGGAAGGAGAATATGTGTCAGAGCCAAGGAATCTCAAACAATTCCACACCCATTATTGGGACAGACCAGCAGTCATCGTTCTGAAAGTAAGTGATTCTACACATGTGGTATTTTTCTTTGTCTCAAAAATTCATAGACTAGAAGTGATCATTGCAAAGGACCTGGTATCCTGAGACATATTGTTAAAATACTAAGAAGAATGCAGTTTTTCTGAATCATATTGATATTTCTTTGTGTTTTACAGATTTTATTATTTTTCCCTTGATGATCAGGAAGAATAATGAGTTCTTTAACTGCAGCATTTCAAGTTTCTCTGTTTTATCCAGAAAAATAATTTCTGTGATCTGGGTGTTGGTGACTCATATTATAATCCTGGGTACTCAGGAGGCTGAGCTCTATGGATCATGGTCTGAAGTCCATCAGGACTGGAAGATTCATGTGACTCATCTTCAGACAACCACCCACGACAAAAATTGGAGTTGTGACTGTAGAACTTTAGCCTTGACCAAATACATCCAGGGGTAGTCCCTGTATTCAAGTCCCCAAATTGACAGTGGTCCATATATTTATTTATATAATGTATATATGTAGGCATATATATTCTATATAAATATCATCAATTTCTTAAAATTAATTTGTTCCTATTTCAGTCATCAGTGCTACAAAGATTTTCCCCAATTTGTAGAGACATGTTTTCTATAAAGGCCAAAGATTTTAGTTATTTTCATCAGATTAATATATATGAAATGAAGAGTAAATGCAAGCATGACCACAACAAAATGTAAATAGGTGATTTGTGATTAGCTTCATAGTCGAAGGCTTGGACAGTACATGGAATTTAAATATCAACTTTGTTAAAACTTCAAGTGATGGTGAATTAGGTTCATCAGATTCTTCTCCAAGAAAGCAGATGCATAGGTAATGTGTTTACTTTTGCTTTAGTGGCATACTAAAGTTAAATGAATTAATTATCAGCAAATGCTGCAAATATAAAGCTAAAATATTTTTCAAATACATATTAATCTTTTTGTTATTCCAGTCTCAGTTATTTAAATGGATCTTACTATGCTCAGATTTAAATATGTGTATAAATCTCATAGTAACCATGTCATGTGTTACTTCTATACTAGACTGTATATATGAGGTTAATGTGGCCAACATGTAGCCTTTCTGTACAAGGTGAGTGTTGCTTCATTTTGAATGTCTTTTTATACCAGGGCTCAACCTCAATTCTATAGATTCACACGTAGCTTTGTTGCTTGGAGATGATGTTAACACTTCTGGCTTTTTGCTGGTTAGGTGTAGATAAGAATATCTTGGATATGGCTTCCATGCTAACTTCAAACCTTGATCCTCAGGTCTCAGCCTCTTGAGTAGCTAGGATTATAGGTATGAACTACAATGCTGAGTCCCCAGTGACTTCTTCATTATTAGCCACATTGAAAACATTTCTGCTGTCAGTTTCCTCTCTTCAGTGTTATGTACTACTTTAGTTACTCTTATTTTTTCTTTTTTAATTTATTTTTTATTATAATTAATAGAAGGGTTACAGTTATATTTGCCAGATAGAAGGTACATAACTTCAAACACATTGATACCCCTTCTCATGATTTGTCCCCATTTTCCTCCCCTTATCTTGTTTTCCCCCTTCCCTTTCCTATTTCAAATAAATAAATAAATAAACATATACAATATAATAGATAAAAAGGTAAGATAGTGTAACAATATGAAAATAACCAAGGGACAAAAAATGAGAAACAACATAGTACATTAAGAACAACAGTCACACATTATATGGCTCTTGTTTCCATATCCTGGAGGTCCTTTCATTTAGCCTCATCCTATGTGGTGTTATCTTTCTAGATTTTGAGCTATTGTAATCCTCTGCTAGGAGAGTCCAAGGTTTGTACTTATTATTACAAATTAGGAAACTTTTCAGCCTGTGTTCCTTTGAGTCTGTCTTACTTCACTTAATATGGGTATTTCCAAGTCTTTCCACTACCTTAAAAATGGGGTGATGTCATGCTTTCTGATAGCAGCATAGAATTCCAATGTGTATAAATACCACATCTTGTTGATCCACTCATCAGCTGAGGGGCAACTGGGTTGGTTCCATATCTTTGCTATGGTAAATAGTGCTGCAATGAACATCGTTGTACTAGTGCATTTAGTATGTCCTTGTTTCTGGACGATTGGGTAAATGCCAAGTAGTAGAATTGCTGGGTCATAGGGGAGGTCTATGTTTAGTCTTTTGAGGAACCACCATACAGATTTCCATTGTGGTTGAATGAGTTTGCACTCCCACTAACAATGTAGTAGTGATCCCTCCTGGCACATCCCCTCCAGAAACTGTTGTTATTAGATCTCTTGATCATGGCCACTCTAACTGGAGTGAGGTGGGATCTTAGAGTTGTTTTGATATGCATTTCTTTCAGGGCCAGAGATGTGGAGCATTTCTTCATGCGTCTATAGGCATTCTTATTTCTTCTTCAGAGAAAACTCTCTTTAAGATTTTTGACCTGTCTTTTAATGGGGTCGTTGTTTCTTTGGTGATTATTTATGGATTATTTATTTTTTGAGCTGTTAATATATTTTAGATATGAGGCCTTTGTCTGTTATATGGTTAGTGAAGATCTTCTCCCACTCTGTAGGCTTTCTAGTTAATTTGCTAGCTATGTCCTTTGCCATACAAAAGCTCTGCAGTTTAATACAGTCCCACCTATCTAGGCTTTCTTTGATTTGTGTTTCTTTGTCCTCAGAGTATCTCCTATTCCTTCTTGTAAAGTTTTCAGTGTATTGGTTTTTCTACCTTGAGGTCTTTGATCCATTTGGAGTTAATCCTGGTGCAGGGTGACAAAGAAGGATCCAACCTTCGTTTTCTGCAGGTGATTAGCCAGTTCTACCAGCACCACTTTTTGAAGAAGTTGTCTTTCTTCTGTTATATATTTTTTGGCTCTCTTATCAAAGATTAGGTGGCCATAGGTCCATGGGTTAATATTTAGATCCTTAGTTATATTCCACTGGTATTCAGGACTGTTCTTGTGCCAGTACCAAGCTGTTTTGGTTACTATAGCTCTCTAATAGAGTGTAGAGTTTGGTATTGAAATTCCTCCTGTGCCATTCTTTCTGCTAAGAATTGTTTTTGCTATATGGGGTCTTTTATTATTCCATATGAAATTTTGGATCTCTTCTATTTCTTTAAAGAATGACATTGGAATATTTGTGGGTATTACATTGAATTTGTAGATAGCCCTTGGCAAGATTGCCATTTTCATGATGTTAATTCTTCCAATCCAAGAACATGGGAGGTTTTTCCATTTCCTCAGTTCTGCTTTAATTTCCTTTTCCAGGATTTTAAAATTTTCATCAAATAGTTCCTTTATATTCTAAGTTAAGTTAATTCCTTGGTACTTTGTTTTCTTTGAGGCTATTGCAAAAGGAGTTGCTTTCCTGATTCTTGCCTCATTCCTCTCACTGTTGGCATATAGGAAGACAGTTGATTTTTGAGGGTTTATTTTAAACCCTGCCACCTTACCAAAGTTTCGAATCAGCTCAAGCAATTTGGGAGTGGAGTCTATAGGTTTCTTTAAATACAGAAGCATGTCATCTGCAAAGAGGGAAAGTTTCACTTCCTCTTTCCCTATTTGGATTCCCTTTATGTTAAATAGGAGTGGAGAGGGTGGTCATCTCTGTCTTGTTCCTGATTTTAGAGGAAATGGCTTTCACTTTTCCCCATTAAGTATAGTGCTAGCTGTGGATTTGTCATAAACAGCCTTTATTATACTGAGGAATGTTCCATGGATTCCTAGTTCCTCCAAAGCTTTTGGCATAAAGGGGTGTTTTATTTGTTGAGTTGCTGAAGACGTTTGGCCAGTATTTTGTTGAGAAATTTTGCATCAATATTCATTAAAGAAATAGGGTCTATAGTTCTCTTTCTTTGATGAAGCTCTGTCTGGTTTAGGGATGAGGGTTATAGTAGCTTCGTAGAATGAGTTTGGCAAAGAGCCTTTGTTTTCAATTTCATTGAAGAGCTTGAGGAGTATTGGTGTAAGCTCTGCTTTGAGGACCTCATAGAATTCAGCTGTGAATCCATCTCGCCCTGGGCTTTTCTTAGATGGAAGGTCTCTTATTGCCATTTCTATTTCAGTGCTTGAAATAGGTCTGTTTAGTGAGATTAGGTCTTCTTGGTTCAGTGTGTATATGTTAATATTGGCTAGAAATTTGTCCATTTCTTCTAGATTCTCAAATTTGTTGGCATAAAGTTTTGAAAAGTATTCTCTCATGATGCTCTGGATCTTGGTAATTTCTGTCATGATATTACCATTCTCATCTGTGATTTTTGTTTATTTGGGTGTGCTTCCTTCTTTTTTTGGTTAGATTTGCTAAGGGTCTGTCAATTTTGTTAATTTTTTTCAAAGAACCAACTCCTTGTTTTGGTGAGTCTTTCTATAGCCTTTTTGGACTCCAGTTAATTTAATTCTGCTTTGATTTTAATAATTTGCTTCCTTCTTCTGGAATTGGGGTTGGTTTGTTGCTTTTTCCAAGAGCGTAAGGTGCGACAAATTGTTGGTTTGCAATTTTTCCAAATTGCTGATGTAAACACTCAGAGCTTTAAATTTTCCTCTTAGCACTACTTTTGCTGTGTCCCAAAGAAGCTGTTATTTTATGTGTTCCTTTTTGTTAAATTTCATAAACTATTTAAATTCTGGTCTGATCCCCTCGATGACCCACTGGTGATTCAACAATGTGTTGTTCAATCTCCATGAGTTACAGGGTTTTTGTTGGTGGAAATGTGTGTTCAGTTCCAATTTGATGCCCATGTGGTCTGATAGAATGCAGGGAATAATTTCAGTGTTTCTGAATCTGCACAGGTTTATTTTATGCCCTGAAATGTGTTCTATTTTGGAAAATGTTCCATGTGCTGCTGAAAAAAAAGTATATTGTGGATGTTGCTGGGTGGAATAATCTGCAAATGTCTGTTATATCTAGTTGGTATATACATTTGTTCAATTCTGAGGTTTCTCTGGGTTTTTGCCTGGTTGATCTGTCCATATGTGAGAGTGGTATGTTAAAGTCACCAACAATCACTGTGTTTCGATCTATGTGTGGTTCTAGCGAAAGTAAAGTTTGCTTGATTAAGTTCGGTGCTCTGGGATTAGGTGTGTAGTTATTTAGGATAGATCCCTTTATTAGTATTTAATACCCTTCTTTGTCTTTTCTCACTAATTTTAGTTTGAAGTCTATTTTATCTGATATGAGGATGGCAACTCCAGCCTGTTTATGGGGCCGCTAGATTGATAAATTTTATACCAACCTCTCACTTTCAAAAAAATGTTTGTTTTGTGGGGCAGGATATGTCTCTGAAGACAGCAGAACACTGGATCTTGCTTTTTGATCCAGCTAGACAATTGGATAGTTAAGTCCATGATATTGAGACTTAGGATTGAAAAATATTTACTAGTTCCTGCCATTTTTTTAAAAAAGCCTTTGCTAGGTCTATGGCTTGACAGTTCTTGCAGTAACCAGCTGGTGTGAGTTTGGGGTGACATTTCTTTATCAGTACCATGTTTGTGTTGGTTTTCTACATGTAGAACATCTTTGATTATTTTCTGTAATGCTGGTTTGGTTGCTACGTAATGTTGCAACTTTTCCTTGGAATGGAAGGTTTTTATTGTTCCCTCAGTTATGAATGAGAACTTAGCGGGGTACCATTTTCTTGGTTGGTAGTTATTTGTCTTAAGTGCATGACATATATCCTTCCAATCTCTTCTTGCTTGCATGGTCTCTGCTGAGAAATATGTGGTTATTCTGACTGGTTTTCCTTTGTAGGTGATCTCTTCTTTCTAGCTGCTTTTAGGATCCTTTCTTTGGTGTCTATTGATCCTGTATGGATTATAATGTGGCAGTGGGATGTTCTTTTCTAGTCAGGTCTGTTTGGAGTTCTAAAAGCTTCTTGTATCTGGATGGGCCTGCCCTTCTGGAAATTTGGGAAGTTCTCTGAGATGATTCCCTGTAGTATATTTCCGGTACCATTGGCCTCTTTCTCAAGGCCTTCCTCAATACCAATTATCCTTAAATTAGGCTTCTTAATTGCATCTTGGACCTCCTGAAGCATTCTCTCAAATTTCCTATATTTGGTTTGACTCATTTTCTCTTCTTTCTCTATAACATCTAGGTTATCTTTGACCTCAGAGATTCTCACTTCTTCATTGTCTAACCTGCTATCAATACTTTCCACTTTTTTCTTCACCTCCCTACCTTCCAATTGGTCATTTTTGATGCCTTGCATTTCTTGTTTTAGATTGTGTATGGACTTCTTTAGATCCTTGATTTCCATTTGAGTGGTCTCTTTGAGGTCCTTTAGCTCAGCAGCTTTACTCGCATTGGACATTTGTTTGAGTTCGGTCAGCTTTTTGTTTGTGGATTCTATGAATTCATCCATTTTTCTTTGTCTGGCTTCCTCATGTTCATGTAAATCCTTTTTTATGGCCTCCTTTATGGCTTCCTCATGTTCACGTATCTCCTCATTTCTGTTTTCCTCTCATGTAGATATGGCTTCCTCTCGATAACATATCTCTTTCTGTGTGTTTTCAAACTTTTCTTTAATTATATTTACCAATTGCATTTGTATAGCATTTAGAGGCCTCTCTTCTAGGTTTGCCACTGACTACTCCATTGCCTATTTATATTGGTGGGAGATGCTATTCCTTAATTTGCCATTTTTCCTTAATTTCCTGTTCTGCCCATTTGAAAATGCGAGCAAGGTTACAGTTTTTAAGCTATAACCAACCTAGAGCTCTTTACCGGGCCAGACAATAGAAGTTCACAATTTTAGACTGGCATTATCACTCTCTCTCTCTCTCTCTTTTTGTGCACTTACAGACAAATGTAACACCACCACCCATCACTGCTAGATGACCAAAAAAAAAAAACAACAACAACCGACAATCCAATCTCTAGGATATTTAAGTCACTCTGGACCTGTAATATAATTGATATACAGTATTGCTCAACAACCATCAACTGTAGATCCATGCATTATAAAAGTTGAAGGAAGAACAGAGGACCAGAGATAGAAAAATAGTATGAAAGACAAGAGGGGAACTGAGAAAAGTGTAATGTAGGAGTATAAGATTAATATAGTAATGAAAGAAAGGGATAGCATAAGGACAACTGACCTAAGTTGATAGAAAGGTAAAATAGTTGAGTACAAAATTTAGAATAAATAAGATAAAACTTATAAGAAATGAGACGAGTAATAAGAAGACTATATAAAGAAAAGAGGAAGGTACATATAGGAGAGATCAATGATAAAAATTTTAAAAAAATAAAAAAAATTAAAGATAAAAGGTGTGGGGGGGAGAACCCACACAATTATGAGTTCTTCAGCAAGAAATACTAGGATAACAATTGACAGATTTAAAAGCAAGTGACTGTATGAATAATAATACAATTTGTATCCAATCTGTACCCAGTGCTGTCACTATGTTTCTAGGAATGACCACAAAGACAGAAGGAAAGTGAAAGAAAAAAAATGGAAAGGAAAAACATAACATTAAAAAAAAAGGTGGACATGTAATGGCAAAAAAATAAGATCACATAAAAATGCAAATGAACAAAGGCAGTATTCTTCAGGGTTTTTTTGGGGGGGATCGGGGTGGGAAACATGTCTCCACAAAATTCGGGATCCAAACACTTAAAAAAAGTCTTTTTCTGCTGTGATTTGGCTTTGCGTTTTTTCAGATCAGTTTGCTTGATTGGGCAGAAGAAAATGCCAGTGGAGCCACCCAGGGCTTTGTTTACTAGGAGCATGGCCCCACCCAGGAGGCCGTCCAGCTAAGCTGCCTCTAGGAAACCCATTGCCCTTTTGAATGATGGCACTGCCAGCACCACTTCTCAGGCTCCAGTTGGTTTGGCAGGGTCTTTGCCAGCAGTCAAGATGGCACTGCTCTCGGCTGGTGCAGGAGGGGATTCCTTCCCAATGCCGTTCCTCGAGCAGAAGTGGAAATTTCTCCACGAAGGTACTCACAAATTGGTGGATTTTCTGGTTCTGTGAAGCTGGCAGGTCCGGGCCATGGCCAGGTGATGGCTTTGGGCTCACACAGGCTCTGTCTGACTCTATCTGGAGCCAGCAGGTCTAAGCTGTGGAGAAGTGCTCTCTGCTCAGGTTCCGGGGCTAGGCTTTGTCCTCAATTTCATTTTCTTATCATAGCATTTTAGGTTCTTCTTACTGAAGACAGGAAGACTAGTTACTCTTATTTTTAATATAACTTTCTACTATTGACTGGTTTGATGTCAGTCTCATAGATTATTCTTTTAACTTTCTTTTTTTTTGCTCTTTAATAAAATTTATTTTAATTCTTCCAAAATGTCAACACTTATGATAATCTGCATACTATTTGATATATATTTTGTATAATGTTTAAACTAGGTTGAACATCTTTTTCCTTTATCATCAATCATTATTTTTTCTGATATCTATCAAATGTTTGAAATGTGTGACACATTATTGTTATTTATGTGGAATAGTATACCAAAAATTCTGCAGTCTATCTAGTTGTAATCTTAGTATCCATTGATTGACATCTTCCTGCTAATAATCTCCAGCTGCTAAAGGTGTCCACCATTCTACTCTGAAATTCTGTAAGATTATTTTTTTAGATCCTCTATCTGAAATCATGTAATGCAAATTTTCTGTGCCTAGTTCATCTTTTTTTGGGGGGGGGAGTCCTGGGCTTGAACTCAGGGCCTGATCACTGTCCTTATGTTTTCTCAAGGTTAGAGTTCCAACATTTGAGCCTCAGCACAACTTCTGGCTTTTTTTTTCTATTTATGTGGTACTGAGGAATTGAACCCTGGCCTTTGTGCATGTTAGGCAAGCAGTCTACCACTAGGCCAAACTCCTGGCCCCCTAGTTCATCTTTTATAGTAACTTTATTCATATTGGCCACAAACTAGAAGACATCCAAATTGACATCAGCATTGAAGTGGATAAATTCTGGGCCTAGTTAGTTTTTAAATTTCATTTAATGTTTTCCAGTTCCACACATGTTGTCCCAAATGTGTTTGGATCTCTGTGTGTGTGTGTGTGTGTGTGTGTGTGTGTGTGTGTGTGTGAACACCTGTGTTCATGTGTGAGCTAGTGACTACAGGCAAGCGATGTTAACCACATGTCTAGACAGAACTTGATATCCATGGGATATCAGGTCTAAAATTCTAAGATTTACCAAAATCAGTATATAGATGCTTTCCTGTTTCTTTCTGAACTTCAATACTGACACCTTGTGTGATATTTGGAACCACAAATATCTAAAGATAACCCAAAATTTTCCATTTCCATAATTTTTTTCATGTATTTTTATTGTAATTAAAAGAAGGGTTACATGATATTTGTCAGATAGATGGTGCATTAATTCCTATACATTGATACCCTTTCACATGTCTTGGTCCCCTTTTTCCTCCCCCCACCTCCACCCTCATCTTGTTTTCCCCCCGTTCAAATAACCAAATACAAATATATCCCATATATCAGGTAACAAAGTGAGATAATGTAACAATATTGATAACCAAGGGGCAGCAAAAGAGATGAGAGACAACATAGTACCTTAAGAACAACAATCATTCATTATATGGCTTATGTTTCTATATCCTAGAGATCCTTTCATTTAGTGTCCTACTATATGGCCTTTTGTATCAAGGTTTTGCTCTATTGCAAATCTCTGCTAGGAGAGCCCAAGGTTTCTACAGATTATGACATATGAGGGAAACCTTTGAGCCTAAGTTCTTTTGAGTCTGGCTTACTTCACTTAATATGATTTCTTTCTAAGTCTTTCCATTTCCTAACAAATGGGTCGATGTCGTTTTTTCTGACAGCAGCAGAGAATTCCATTGTGTACAAATACCACATCTTTTTGATCCACTCATCAACTGAGGGACATCAAGGTTGGCTCCATATCTTTGCTATGGTAAATAGTGCTGCAATGAACATTGTTGTGCTGGTGGATTTAGTGTGTCTGTTTCTGGATGATTGGGTAAATGGCAAGTAGTGGAATTGCTGGGTCATAGGGGAGCTCTATGTTTACTTTTTGAGGAACTGCCTTACTGCTTTCCATAGTGGTTGAACGAGTTTACACTCCCACCACCAGTGAAGTAGTGATCCCTCCTGGCCACATCCCCTCCAGCATCTGTTGTTATTAGTTTTCTTGAACCTGGCCATTCTAACTGGAGTGAGGTGGAATCTTAGAGTTGTTTTGATTTGCATTTTTTTTATGACCAGAGATGTTGAGCATTTCTTCATGTGTCTATAGGCCATTTTTGTTTCTTCTTCAGAGAAGACTCTCTTTAAGTCTTTGGCCCATCTTTTAATGGGATGGTTGTTACTTTGGAGATTAGATTGGGAGTGATTCAATTTTTTGAGCTGTTGATATATTTTAGATATGAGGCCTTTGTCTGTTGTATGGTTGGTGAAGATCTTCTCCCACTCTGTAGGCTTTCTAATTAGTTTACTAGCTATGGCCTTTGCCATACAAAAGCTCTGCAGTTTAATGCAGTCCCACTTACCCAGCCTTTCTCAGATTTGTTGTGATTCTTGGTCATTATTAAGAAAGTTTCGACCTGTGCCAATGAGGTCTAGTGTATCTCTTATTCCTTCTTGTAAAGTTTTCAGAGTGTCAGCTTTTACCTCCAGGTCTTTGATCCATTTGGAGTTAATTCTAGTACAGGGTAACAAAGAAGGATCCAACTTTAGTTTTCTGCATGTGCTTAACCAGTTCTGACAACACCATTGTTGAAGAGGCTATCTTTCTTCCATTCTATTTTTTTTTGGCTCCCTTGTCAAAGATTAGGTGGCCATAGGTCTGTGGTTTAATATCTGGGTCCTCAGTTCTATTCCATTGGTCTTCAGGCCTGTTCTTGTGCCAGTACCAAGTTGTTTTGATAATTATAGCTCTCTAATAGAGTCTACAGTTTGGTATTGAAATTCCTCCAGCGCTGTTCTTTCTGCTAAGAAGTGTTTTTGCTATACGGGGTCTTTTATTATTCCATATGAAATTTTTAATTGCCTCTGCTGTTTATTTAAAGAATGCCATTGGGATATTGATGGGTATTGCGCTGAATTTGTATCTAGCCCTTGGCAAGATTGTCATTTTCACGATATTGATTCTTCCAATCCAGGAGCATGGGAGGTTTTTTCATTTCCTTAGTTCTGCTTTAATTTCCTTTTGCAGGGTTTTAAAGTTTTCATCAAAAAGGTCCTTTACATTCTTAGTTAAGGTAATTCCTAGGTACTTTATTTTCTTTGAGTCTATTGCAAAAGGAGTTGCTTTCCTGATTGTTGCCTCATTCCTCTCACTGTTGGTATAGAGGAAGGCAGTTGATTTTTGAGGGTTAATTTTATAGCCTGCTAGCCTTCCAAAGTTTTGAATCAGCTCAAGGGGCTTGGGAGTAGAGTCTATAGGATTCTTTAAATACAGGATCATGTCATCTGCAAAGAGGGAAAGTTTTGCTTCCTCTTTCCCTATTTGGATCCACTTTATGCTTGCTTCTTGCCTTCTTGCACTGGCTAGGAATTCTAGTACTATGTTAAATGGAAAGAGTGGGCATCCTTGTCTCATTCTTGATTTTAGAGGGAATGGCTTTAGCTTTTCGCCATTAAGTATAATACTAGCTCTGGGTTTGTCATACACAGCCTTTATTTTATTGAGGAATGTTCCATGGATTCCTAGTTTCTCCAGAGCTTTTAACATAAAGGGGTGTTGGATCTTGTCAAATGGCTTTTCTGCATCTATTGAGACAATCATGTGACTCTTGTCCTTGCTCTTGTTGATGTGTTGAATTATATTAGTTGATTTGCGTATGTTGAACCAGCTTTGCCTCCCTGTGATTAAACCTGTTTGATCATAGTGTATAATTTTTTTTTGATGAATTGTTGTAGATGGTTGGCCAGCATTTTGTGGAGAAGTTTTGCATCAATGATCATCAAAGAAATAGATCTATAGTTGTTGGGAGCCAGAGTGGAATCAAACTGTACCTTGATTTGCATCAGACAATGGCTTTATTGTCTTATTGTTTTCTGGCCTTATTCTGTTTAAATGACCTGAGATTTACCATATGAATGTAACACCTGGAAGTCCCCTGGGTTTGAAGAAGGGAGAGAAGCCTGGAGTGGAGAAAAAAATGAGGCGGTAGTTTTTACCTGGGCTGCAGACCTCCCGGACCCGAGGTGTTTGTCTCTCTTCTATTTTTCCCAGTCCCTGCCCCATATTTCAGGAACCCCAATTTGCTGCCGGTAGGCCCCGGCATATAGTTCTCTTTCTTTGATGAATCTCTGTGTGGTTTAGGGATGAGGGTTATACTGGCTTCATTGAATGAGTTTGGTAAAGAACCTTCATTTTCAATTTCGTTGAAGAGCTTGAGGAGTGTTGGTGTGAGCTCTGATTTGAAGACCTTATAGAATTCATCTGTGAATCCATCTGGCCCTGGGCTTTTCTTAGGTGGAAGCTCTCTTATTGCCATTTCTATTTCAGTGCTTGAATTGGGCCTGTTTAGTTGGGTTAGTTTTTCTTGGTTCTGTGTGTGCATGTTAATATTGGCTAGGAATTCATCCATTTCCTCTAGATCTCAAATTTGTTGGTGTAAAGGTTTGAGAAGTATTCCATCATGATGCTCTGAATCTTGGTAATTTCTGTTGTGATATTACCACTTTCGTCTGTGATTTTGTTTATTTTGGTGTGCTCCCTTCTTCTGTTTAAGATTTGCTAAGGGTCTGACAATTTTGTTAAATTTTTCAAAGAACTCCTTGTTTTGTTGATTCTTTCTATAGTTTTTTTGGACTCCAATTCATTTAATTCTGCTTTCATTTTAATAATTTGCTTCCTTCTACTGGGATTAGGGTTGGTTTGTTGTTCTTTTTCCAGGAGCTTAAGGTGACACATTAAATTGTTGGTTTACGATTTTTCCAATTTGTAGACACTCAGAGCTATAAATTTTCATCTGAGTACTGCCTTTGCCTTGTCCCAAAGGAGCTGGTATTTTGTGTGCTCCTTTTTGTTAAATTTCATAAACTGTTGGATTTCTGTTCTGATCTCGTCTATGACCCATTGGTGATTCAACAATGTGTTGTTCAATCTCCATGAGGTACAGGGTTTTCATTGGTGGAGATGTGTGTTCAGTTCCAATTTGATGCCCTTGTAGTCTGAGAAAGTGCAGGGAATAATTTCAGTGTTTCTGAATCTGTCCAGGTTTGTTTTATGGCCTAAAATGTGGTCTATTTTGGAAAATGTTCCATGTGCTGCTGAGAAAATTGTATATTGTGTTGTTGTTGGGTGGAATAATCTGCAAATGCTGTTAGATCTAGTTGGTCTATGTAGTTGTTCAATTCTAAGGTTTCTCTGTTGAGTTTTTGCTTGGTTGACCTGTCCATAGGTGAGAGTGGTTTGTTAAAGTCGCCAACAATCACTGTGTTTCGATCTATGTATGGTTTCAGTGTAAGTAAAGTTTGCTTGATGAAGTTCGGAGTTCCTGGATTAGACATGTAGATATTTAGGATGGTTATGTCCTCCTGGAGGAAAGATCCCTTTAGTAGTATGTAGTAACCTTCTTTGTCTTTTCTCACTAATTTCAGTTTGAAGTCTATTTTATCTTATATGAGGATGGCAATTCCAGCCTGTTTATGAGGGCCGTTAACTTGATAGAGTTTATTCCAACCTCTCATTTTCAAAAGGTGTTTGTTTTTTTGGGTAAGATGTGTCTCTTGAAGACAGTAGAACTATGGATCTTGTTTTTTGATCCAACTAGATAATCTATGCCATTTAGTTGGAGAGTTAAGTCCATTGATATTGAGAGTCAGGATTGAGAAATATTTATTAGTTCCTGCCATTTTTACAAGCTTTCATTAGGGCCTTTGGCTAGATAGTTTTTGTGGTACTTAGATGTTGTGAGTTTTAGGTGCCATTTCTTTCTCTGTATTACATTTGTGTTGGTTTTCTATGTGTAGAACATCTTTGAGAATTTTCTGTAATGTTGGTTTTTTTGCTACATAATGTTGAAGCTTTTCCTTGGAATGGAATATTTTTCTTGTTCCCTCAGTTATGAATGAGAGCTTAGCTGGGTACAGTATTCTTGGTTGGTAGTTATTTGACTTCAGGGCATGGCATATATCATTCCAATCTCTTCTTGCTTGCATGGTCTCTGCTGAGAAATCTGGGGTTATTCTGATTGGTTTGCCTTTAAGGTGATTTTTCTCTTCTCCCTGGCTGCTTTTAGAATCCTATTTTTGGTCTCTATTGATCCAGTTTGGATTATAATGTGGCGGTGGGATGTCCTTTTCTGGTCAGGTCTGTTTGGGGTTCTAAAAGCTTCTTGTATCCGGATATCCTTCTGTATATTTGGGAAGTTCTCTGAGATGATTCCCTGAAGTATATTTCCAATACCATTGACTCTTTCTCCAGACCCTCCTCAATACCAATTAGCCTTAAATTAGAGTTCTTAATTGTATCTTGGACCTCCTGTAGCGTTTTCTCATATTTCCTAGATTTGAATTGACTAATTTTCTGTTCTTTTTCTGTAACAGCTAAATTATCTTCAACCCTGGAAATTCGATCTTCTGCATTGTCTAACCTGCTATCAAAGCTATCTACTTTATTCTTCATCTTCCTTGCTTCTAATTGCTCATTTTTGATGCCTTGCATCTCTTGTTTTAGTTCATGTATGGATTTCTTTAGCTCCTTGATTTCCATTTGAGTGGTTAGCTCAGCAGCTTTATTCTCTTTGGACATTTGTTGGAGTTCAGTCACCTTTTTATTTGTGGATTCTATGAATTCATCCATCTTTCTTTGAAAAACCTTTATTATGGCCTCTTTTATGGCTTCCCCTTTTTCACATATCACCTTGTTTATGGTTTCCTCTTGTTTAGCTGTGACTTCCTCCCTTATCTCTTTCTTTATATTTTCACATTTTTCATTAATGATGCTTATCAATTGCATTTGTATAGCACTTGGAAGGCTCTCCTCTAGATTTGCCACTGACTGCTCCATTGCCTGTTTATGTTGGGTGGGAGGTGCTATTCCTTGATATGACATTTTTCTTGAGTTTCTTGTTCTGCCCATTTGAAGATAGGAGCAAGAGTAATACCAAACAAGATTATAATTTTTCAGATATAACCAACATAGACCTTTTTAGTTGGCTGACATTAGATATTAGCTCTTTTAGATTGGTAATAACACTCTCTCTTTCTTTTTGTACACTTACATACAAATCTAATACAATCACAGATGACCAATTTATGACCAAAACAATAAGTCCCTCAATCCAATCTCTATTGTATTTAAGTCCTTCTGGACCTAGAGGATAATTGAACACCTAGATACACAGCATTGCTCAACAACCATCAAATGTAGATGCATGCATTATAAGAGTTGAAGGATGAACAGAGGACCAGAGATAAAAAAAAAAATATGAAAGACGACAAGGGAAAGAATAATACAGGAGTGTAAGAATATTATAGTAATGAAGAAAGGGTATCATGTAAGGATAACTGACCTAAGGTGATAGACAGGTAGAGTGTGTAGAAAGTTTAGATGAACTTAGATAAAACTTATCAAAATATGAAGAGGAATAAGAAGAATACATAGAGAAAAGAGAGAGGTTGATATAGGAGATTTCAATGATACCAATTTAAGAAAGGAAAAAAGGAAAAAGAAAACAGCAACAAAATAAAAGAAAACAGAACACACACACACACAAGCAAAAACAAAAACAAAAGAAAAGGTGGGGGGAGATTCCTCACTGTTCTGAGTTCTTACCAAAGAGATGCTAGGGTTGAGAACCCAGAGTTTAAACAGCAGGTGACTGTATCAATATGGATATCGTTTTTATTCAGACTGTACCCAGAGCTGTTACTGTGTTTCTAGGAATGACCACAGTGACAGCAGGATTGTGGGAAAAGAGAGGAGAAAAAAAGAAAAAAAGAAAAATAAAAGGAATGAATCATAACATTAGAAAAAAAGGTGTAGGTTAAATGGCAAAGAGAAAAGTAATAACATTCAAAAATGCAAATGAAATGGGGTAAAAAAATAAAGGGTATTCTTCAGTTTTTTTGGTTTTGGGTTTTTTTTTTTTTGGTGGGTGGGCAGGTTAGGAAACTTGTGTCTCCACTAAATTCGGGATTTAAACACTTCACAAGGTCTTTTTCTCTTGTGATTTTCTTTGTGGTTTTTCGGATGAGATTGCTTGTTTGGTAAAACAAAGCTGAAAGAGCCTCAGGTGGCTTTGTTTACCAGGTCTGTGGGTGGCGCAGAGGAATGGACTTCAGCAGCACTGGGGCGAGATTTCTGGCTAAGGGATCTCTGGGAAATCCTTTGCCAGTTAGAAAGATGGTGCTGTCAGCAACACCTCTCAGATTCCAATTGCTTTGGCCTGGGTCATTGCCAGCAGTCAAGATGGTGCTGCTCTCAGCTGGAGGGGGAGGGGCTAGCTCCCAATGCCATTCCGGAGCAGAAGTGGAAACTTCTCCTCTGAAGTACTCACAAATTGCTGGATTCTCCGGTTCCATGAAGCTGGCTGGTCCGTGCATGGCCGAGTGTCAGCTCTGGGCTTGCGCAGGCTCTGTGTGGCTCTGTCTGCAGCTGGCAGGTCTGTGCTGTTGTGGAGCTGTCTCTGCTCTGATTCAGAAGAGCCTTTGTCTCCCTGGCCAATCCGGGGCAGAGCTCCATGCTCTCTTTTTGCTCTGGTATTCTTCCTTTTTTTCCTCTCTGCCTGAATTCTCTGTGGTCCTAAAGCTTACTTAGGATCAATTTCTGTTAGAGGACTGTCTCCTGTACTGCCAGTATGTGAATCTTGGCAGGAGCTCAGTATGTCTCACCCTGAACCGCCACCATCTTCCGCCGATCTCCATTTCTATACTTTTAATATTAATTTGTCACCCTCCAAAAATTTACTTGCTCAGCTTCTGTTTTCTGCAATACTTGTTAATTAGTTACTAAATATACCAGTGTTCACATGATCTAAAGTGGATGTCCCCCAAATCCTTTTCTCCATACCAGTTGCCACAGAATTTATTAAAATCTCACCTACACATTGTAGCATTTGCTTATTGACTTTTAATCCCGGTTGCAATGTAAACTCTAGTGTGTAGGTGTTTTTGTCTATTCTGTTTACTGTCAATGTTTTTCTCCAGAGCAATCGTTGGCTTATATAAACAACTCAAGTAAATATTTGTAGAAATAACAGTAACAGAAAGCAATAAAGTAGGAGAAGTCACATAATTTGATAGCCTGTGAGACAAATTTTGAATCTAGTCATTGGTTGAAGTAGTGCCTGATTTCATGGAGGAAGGATGTGTGATTTATTTAGCAAAATGGATGGTGTGTGTCCTGGGAGTTTTAGGCGGAGGCCATAGTACATGCCAGGGGCATTGTAGCTATGAAAGAAGTACAGGGTCCTGGGAATAAAAGAGCTTTATAGTCCCAGACCACACAGCGTGACACAAAGTGAAAGAGCTATGCATGAATTTCTAAGCTACTAAGCAATTGCCTAGTCCTTGAAAGCAGTAGAAAATGAGAATTTGAGTGAAGCAACTATTTCATGTCTACATAACTCAATTTTAGAATGATCAGAATTGTTTTAAAGTGGAGGCTGAGCTGGAGGAGAAGACAGCAGCCAAAGATCAACAGGAGATATTTCCAGTAATTAAAAGAACTTGCCATGTGGTGTCATATTCCATTTCCAGTAAGTTTTTTATTTTAAAAATTGCTCACACTGATTCATGTTACTTTTATGGAGAAAATAAAATGCTTTAGATTTGAATAACTTTTAGTTTTAAGCTTTAAATGCGGTAAAATGCCTTAGAAATCAGAAAGTAATAAATGGAAGTGTATCCTTATACATTGCTCTCATAATGTAATAAAGGGATAGTAATATTAAAAATGTTTTCCTTAAAATAACTTAGGTATTGATTTTAAGAAGCTCATGACACTTCTTGTGGGTGGTGACTCCTCAATTTCTTTCCTATTTTCTGTTATGGTTAGAGTATTTGTGTAACCCCAAATTCATTGTCATGCTCTTATATTAATAATAATGTAATTTATAAGTTGTAATTCTAAAATAATTTATATGGTATAAATTAATGTATTAATGAAATTATAATAAGCTATTTAAATTATGACATTTATGATCATAACAGATTAATATGCTGCGATGATTAACCCTTACAATTAGGTGACATTTACTATAAAAACAAGTTAAAAATATGAATATCTTAGAATAAAATTCACATGATGAAAAAATGTTGAATTAAAAAAGTAAAATATACTTAATATTAGGCAAAAATGAATAATGGAAAGTTTTGTAAAAGAATCAGAGGGAGAAATATTAACACAAGTATACTAATAATTGAAGTCTTAATGGATTTTTATAAAATGCATCAATAATGAAAAACTCTATTTTAATGAATACACAAGAGTGGAAGTAGGAATATTTGAAGAGAATCATACAACGCAGATGAATATGTGTAAAACATTTCAGAAGTTTTAGGTGGTTGTCATTATAGTTCACTACAGAATTAAGTCTACAGCACTTCTAAAAGAGTTAAAAAGTTAAATCAGTTGAAAAATTTTCATTATAGCATCTAAAATTGACTTGATAAGTGGAAAGTTTTTTTGAAATTTTACAGTTCAGCTGAGATAATTAATGGGAAATCTCAGGATAGAACCCATCTTAGAAGAGGGAAAGAAATATATTACTATAAAGCTAAGGAAAATTAAGTTTTGAACTTTGTCAAGAATTTATAATTTATTTTTTATTTATGAAAATATTACTGTTTTTATCTGTATTCTCAGGGTGATATATAGAGAGCTTACAGTTCCATTGGTAAGGTAGTGAGTACATTACTTCTTGAACATTGTTAACCCTTTCCATGTTATTATCCCCCTTTCCCTCTCCCCACTCCCTCCCAAGTTGTAAAGTTAATTTCCAGCACATTGTCTTGTGCTCTTTAAGAAACACCCTCCCAATGTGATGCAGGTGGCTCACACCTGTAATTCTAGCTACTCAGGAGTCTGAGGTCTGAGGATGACAGGTCCAAGTCAACCCAGGCAGAAAAAATCACTGAGAAGCTCATGTCCAATTAACCACCACAACACAAAACAAACAAACAAAACTGGATATAGAGCTATGGCTCAAGTAATAGAGCACTACTAGCCTTGAGCACAAAAGTTCAGACACAGTAATCAGACCCAGAGTTGAAGCCCCAGGAGCACAAAGCAATACAAAACAAGTCCCTCTCACCCTATTAAACTAGGGTCCCATATTACTTACCTTCCTTGGTGCTACCTAGCATGGTTCATTCTCCCCAGGAAAGCATCGTCAGAGTTTTAAACCAGAAGCGAATCTTCCATCTCTAAGTTGTCGTATTATTGTGCTTATATTCCTAGAAGAGAGAGAATCCAATGGAATTATGAAGCTATCCAAGATAGCTACATAAACAGATCTTTCCCAAGTTTGGACTCAGAAACTCACCTCATTTTCAGTCCTAAAGACATGTTCTCGAGAGCAATTTATCCTGTATCCATTCCATATAAAAACACAGTTTCAAACCACTCTCCAGGAGAATGTTTGCCCTTTCATTTTTCAGGATTTATAAGGATATTTATTCTTTATGTTAGACAGTGCAAAACTAACAAGTTAACTACCTGTTACAGCATGTTGTAAGTGAGATTGTGGGGAAAGCAACCGAGCGAAAGGGAGGGCAGGAGAGAGAAGGAAAGGGGAGGAAGGAGAAAAGAAAAGAAACAGGGAGGGGGGGAAAGGGAAGGAGAATGGAACAGGAAGAGGGACAAGAAGGGAGAGAAAGGGGGAGAGGAGAGGAGAGAGGGGAGGAGAATGGACGGGAGGGAAGCTGAAAAGAGAATAGAAGAGAGAAGAGGGGAGTGGGAGGAAAAAGAAGAAGGAGAAGAAGAAGGAGGAGGAGGAGGAGGAGGAGGAGGAGGAGAAGGAGGAGGAGGAAGAGGAAAGGAAAGAGAGAATAAACCAGAGGAAGGAAAGGGAAGGGGAGAGAAGATAACCTAGAAGAGAGAAGAGGAGAGAATGAGGAAGAGGAAGTAAAGGGATAAGAGAAGAAAAGTAGTCACAAATATCTCAGAATATTCCAAAAAGTCATACAAACTTCTTGTTTCTTTTATGCTATCATTTTTTGAGTAGCGAAATCATTAACTAAACACAAAAGAAGATTAATTTTAGCCTAAATTGGTAATGACAATTCCTGTGCTTGTTTTTATCTTTTGTATGGATAAAGGTATTTGTTTAGTTCTAGAAATCTTTCTCTTCTACATTAAGGTAAATGAAGCAGCAGGGACAGGAAAGATTTTAGCTTGGGGATGAGAAAATAGAAACCAGGCCTCAGGCGGGCTGTTGTAGATTTGATTGTATATCCACATGTCATGTTTCTCTTTTCTTTAGAAAGTGTATATTTTCAGGTATTCAGCTTGAAAGAGAAAAATTAACTAATATAGATATTAAAGATATATGCTTTTTCTACCAAATAAAACACACTATTTCGTATGACTTCGTTTATTGAAAAGGAAGTGAGTAGAATAAATTAATAGCTGTATGTCATTTGAGAAGGATAATATTAATATCTTCCAAGAAGTATATGAATTCTGAAGCAATAGCTGTTCATGGCAACTGACTCAAAGGTTGGGAATAGGTAATTCATTAAAATGAGTCTAGTCTCTAGGATGGGCTAAAATGATGAGTTACATTGTGGTGCATAGGAATCATTCATGCATTCACCTGGAGAAGTGCTGATTTTTAAGACGGTTCCCTGTTTCCTTTGCTAAACTGCTCTGGATTATGTCTGCTTTGCTCAAAATTATTATCCACAGGTCTTAATACCGTGCTAAGTAGCCTTTTGTTTTTTACTTGCAAATAGACTACAGACTCAGAAACAATTTGTGGGCTTTCTATCTATCTTGCCAGCTATGTTCTTAGCCATACAGAAACTCTAGTTTGATATGATCCAGTTTATCCAGTGTTTCTTTGATTTGTTGTGGCTTCCTAAATATCTCAATGAGAATGATAATTTTATTTATAGAAGTACTGCAAAATATTATCTGTGCATTGCAAAATTAACATGCCTTAATTCTCTTTGGAGATGTTATGAAGAATTTAGGATGTCCAAAGATGATGTTAGTATGGAATGATGAATTATAAAGATTTCTAACACAGATGAGATGATCTTGATGGAAGTCTTAACAAGCTTGTCTACTTTCTGTGTGAACTTAGAAAATTGTTTACTACCTGTACCACACTTAGTCTCATCACTTCATGACTTTTAGAAGATATGGTTATAAACTGAGGAGCTGTGGAAATTGTGAAAACAGCCTAAAACTTCTACTGTCTTGGAAAAGGTAACCAATCACTGTTCTTAAATATGGAGTAGATGAAATTGTTACAAAGAGCATTATTTCATTACAGAAAAATAGACAAAATTGTATGATGGAATTTTACTTTTCTTAGCCAAGATTCAATTTTAAAACCCTTTCAGTGTTCTTATATAAATTTATAAATCTTAACTCATTACAGTCCACATAAATTAACTATAGGATCAGGGTAGAAACTATGTATGCCTTCTTTTATGTTTTCTCTCAATTTCTTATAAAGTATTCAAAACTACAAGAAGTTTGTAAACCACCTTAACCCTTTATAATTCCTTCCCTCTTACCTTTTCCTTTTAATTTTCATTTTGCACTGTTGGAATTTTAGTGAGCATATTTTGATATCCCTGTGGAAATATCAAAGTTTAAGTACATGGAAGGAGTGGTAAAGAAGGAAGGACAAATAAATTTCATATGAATTTCTCAATTATAAGTACAGAGATTTAAACATTAGGGTGTTTTATATCATAATTATTACTTTAGATGCTTCCCAAAAGAGAGTACTGAAAAAAGAATTACTCATATGTAGAATATCTGCAATCACTGACATCATTTGGGGGGAATATTAAAGGTTATGGTAGTAACCACGGAATGGAAAAATGGGAGGTAGCAATGAGTATTGGCACAACTGGGCACAACTGTGAGAATCCTTGTGGCCTCACATGGTAGCATTGAAGAGGAGTGATGAAGCAGCAATGAGGGTAACAGAGACATACCAAAAAGCGGGGGATGTGAAGGGACACTACTAGCATACCAGCTGAGCTCCTGAGAAGATAGAATCAGAAAGAGACACATCAATTCCTTCTTCTGCATACCTAATAAGTAAAAACTAGCAGGCAAATTATTAAAAGCAGAAAACATAATTATATGCTCACATTTTAAGAAGCCAGAAAGACCTTACTCAATTACATACCCAAATCAGAAACTGTAATTAAAATTATTTATGTATTCTCAGTTATATATTTAATTTCTTAGTAATAAATAAACAGGCACGTAGATAACACAGAGAAGGTAAATAAAAGCCAGTCTGTATTTTTCACCATAGCTACCCTGGACAGAAAATCTGACTTTACCTCCAATTATCCAGCAAAAACCTAGGCTGATGATATGGATCAAGTGGTAGAACACCAGTCTTGGGCAAGGAAGCCAAAGGAGAACATTAGGTGCTGAGTTCAGTCTCCTTACATTAGAATGACAACAAATTGGCAAAGAATATGACAAGGTCATTCACAAGGCAAGTACAAATACCAAAATGAAAAATGCTTAACTCTATTAGTAATAAAGGAATTGGCAAATTTGTTAGTACATTTATGAGAAGCATTTCAAATTGAAGATAAATGATCCAAGACAGAAGTATGAATATGATTTCTTACTCATATTATCTTTTAACATTCCCTTATCCCTAACACTTATATATGTTTATTTATATAGTTTGGATAAAGGCTTGGTTGTGTATATTTGCAACTTTGTTGTTAAAACCAGTTGCATATTTTGTATTTTCTATTATTCAGTTCTGTGTTGATAAATATTATACATATCTGGAGGTCAAATAAAACTGTATGGTACCAAAGCTTACTCGGGTCTCCAAAGCTTACAAAAGGAATGTAGGGGACCTATTTTGTAGTAACCTTAATAGATACATTAGATACGACATCTTTATGATAATTTATTTAAATGTCTCCCCACTTGGTTATGAACTTCTTGAGTTTCACTCAGGAACTATCAAAAATACTTGTCGATTGAAATAACTTATTAGTAATGCTTTACTTGATCAGAAATTTTTCATATAGGGGAAGAAAGATCAGCAGTGAAATCACACATGGGAAAAGGAGAATGTCACAAATTTTGTGAAGAAATAGGGTCCTGTCTCAGTTAAAAGTTGAACTGAAAAACCCTAGATTAGACAAATGTTCTCTCTTGAGTGGAATATTGCACTGGATTGAAAAATAATCTTTGACTCACTTTGCATAATGCCAACTTTGTGATGCATTTTCAAAATTAATGTGATTCTAGAGTCATCCTGCTCACCCATCACCTGAATTGAATGACAACAACAAAATATGAAATAATCACTTAGATTCTGATGGCTCCTTATTTTTCACAGTACAGCTTAATATTTCACAGTTTCTAAGTGAAAAATTAGCTTCTTTGAAACATTTGCTTAGATGTAAGTGGAGGTTTTAAAACTATACTAATTAAAGGATATCATCTACTCAGCCATATGACAGCTTTATTAAGATTTTGTCTCTATGAAATTTGTATTTGATGACTTCCCCTTCACCTATGGATTAACTGCTCACTAAAGGTCACTTGACCTGGACAGAGCCCTAAATCAGTTTCACTAAATCAATTGACCTTTACTTCAAAGGTAGAATAAATAGCAGTATATTTACCTCTGCTGTCAAAAACAACCCATTGCATCAGTGTCTGGTGACGGCAGAATACTTTTTCTTTGGTAAAACATCAAGTCAATTGGAGATAATTCTATATTTAAACAGAATAATCTTACAGTTTAGACAGCCAAGGTATATTTTATTGCTAGATTTGTTTTGTTTTACCATGCTGTATTTTTTCTAGGTAAAGAAATCTATACTATTGATTTAAACTTAGAGCTGTAACTTCAGTTAATTTTGCTATCTGCTAATAGTGTTTGTCTCATTTGATATCCTTTGGTAGACCTTTAATGAAATTCTTACTCGTAGCATTGTATTTTAAGCAAATCATTAATGCATATTACTAGTACAAAGGGTTTGAGTGTGATAATTTCATAGATGTGTACTTTGAACAAATTCACCCCTTCAAGCATATTCCTTTAGCCTCCTTTTCCTCCTCATACATATATATATATGATAATCTACATATACATATGATAATCTACTTGTATTATTCTTGTTATACCTAATGTTCTATTTTTGTATTCCATTCTTTCTATTCTATTAGGATAAAATGTATGTAATTTATTTTTGGTGTTGGCACTGGGGCTTAACTTCCAAGGTGACATGCTTACTTGACAGTTGCTCTACTACACTGCATCATGTGGCCCAACCCTTTATTGCTGGTCTTATGTTTCAAGTAAAGCCTTGCATTTTTCCTAGGGCTGACTTCAGACCATGAACCTCCCACCTATACTCCCACCCAATGGGGATGACAATTATGAGCCGCCATGACTAACTTATTTGTTGAAATGCGAGTCTCAGTAATATTTGCATAGACTGGCTACAAACTACAAGTCTCCCAACCTTTGCCTCCTAAGTATGTGGGAATGTGGATACATGCTATCACATTTGGTTCAAGACATAGGTTATTTTGAGAGTTACATTTTATTGGTTGCTAGAAAATGGGCTTCATTGCTTAATTTAAAAGATCAGATTCTGGTTTTGAAATGTTTGTGCTTGACACAGGTGGTATACCATGCATTCTCAATCAAAAGCAAGGTAATTTGCATCTGGATGATAATTTGTATCTTTGACTCCTTCAAGTCAAAGTTGGAATTACATCAAAAGAGAGTACACAGGACTATTTTTTAAGGATTTGGTTACATGAGGGGCAGTTCTGAAGTAAGAAAACAATGTGTGGCACTGAGAAATACTGCACTCATAACTGTTGAGAATAAATCTTGGATAAGCAGGATTAGTCCCAGAAATGATACCCATGGGCTTCCCCAGATGCTGAGAGTCTTTTGGACATGTACTTAATGAACTATAACTATGTATCAAGTGCACTTTGCATAGTTAAAACCATGTAAAACTATTCTCCTAATCATGAGGAAAATAGAAGTCAAGAGGATTGCAGTTCAAGGCCAGCCCAGGTAAAGAGTTTGTAAGACCATATCAAAAAAAGAAAAAAAGAAAGAAAGAAAGAAAAAATAGCTAGGGGCAGCTTAATACATTCGACATCCTAGGCTTAGACCTGGAAGACTGAGGGCATCAGGCTAGTCTGGGATAATCATTCATGATATTCAATCTTAAAGGGGGAAAAGCTTGGTGTGGTGGTATGGGGCTGCCATCCAGGCTATAACAGGAAGATTAAATAGAAGGATCATATTCCAGGATGGCTGGGCCAAAAAGGAAGACTTTATATAGAGCATAAAGGGTGAGTGGTGTGGCTTAAGCACTCAGGTGCCTGTCTATCAAGTCTGAAGCTTGCTACACTCTATTTAAACTTCAGTGCCACGAACACATACAAAGTAAGCCACTTACATACCATTTTATATCACAATGTTTTATATTATACTTCATATTATAATCAGTATATTGCATTTTATAATATAGTATAGTACCTTCTAATGCATCTAAACTATTATTCTATTTTTAAGTTCTAACCATAGCATGGATCAAGTTTGGTGTGCTGGTAATGTTATTATTTTAAAAAGGAACCTTATAATTATGTGGTCGAATATTTCATTTATTTGTCTTGAAAGGAAAAGGTAAATTTCTTTCTTTTTTTGTGTGGATCATATGGCTTGCACCCCACCTGAGCGCTGTACTTGAGCTCTTCAGCTCAAGGTTACCACCCAACCTCTGGGCCTGGGCATTGTCTCTGACTTCTTCAGCTCAAGGCTACCGCCCTACCCTTGAGCCAAGCCCCACTTATAAGTTTTCTAGAAGTTAATTGGAGATAAGAGTCTCAGGCCCTTTTGTGCCTGGGCTGGCTTTGAACCTTGATCCTCAGATCTCAGTCTTCTGAATAGCTAGGATTATAGGCATGAGCTAACATGCCAGGCGAAAAGGTAAATTTCTTGACTTGTTTCAAATCTCTCCTCTAATAAGAATTTTCTGAAGAGTTCATATTACATATGCCAATATGGATAGAAAAAGAAAAACAATCTCAAAACTCTTCAATTTGTGAAGCATGAGGAGCAGTATGGAATTGGAAAATAAAAAAAATTAACACTGTGCACCGGTGTCCATGTCTGTAATCTTAGCTACTCAGGAAGCTGAGATCTGAGGATCATGGTTCAAAGCTAGCTTGGGCATGAAAGTCTGTGAGTCTTTTATCTCCAATGAAGCACCAGAAAACTGAAAGTGGTGCTGTGGGCTCAAGTGAAAGAGAAAAAGCGTTGAGTTGAAGAGTGCACAGGACAATGCCCAGGCAAGTTCAAGCCCCATGACTCATACACACACAAAAAAAGAATTTACCATGGCATTTTGGAACCTGAGCTCCAATGGTAAAGAGAGTTATAAATCATACATGGAATGAGGAAATAAAATGCTAAAACTATTTATTTAATGTGGCATGCATATATAGAATGAATCATGATAATTAAGGAAAATTGAATAATAAATTAGATGTGCTTAGTTTAAAATATAGTAAATCCGAAACTTAAAAACTTACAAATAGAAAATATTTCCACATATCTTACACAGGAAATATGAAAGAGAAAATAAAAAGGAGAAATATTTCATTTTATTTTCTTAGCATGCTTGTTTTCTCCTTTCTTCATCTTGTCATCAAATCTCTTATTTCTCTCCTTCCTTCCTCCATCCTTCCCTCCCTTTCTTCTCTTCTCTTCTTTTCCATAGTTTGAAGTCATGACCTTGTAGTTGCTTGATTAGCGTGCTCAGGTGGTATTCTACAGTTTTGAGTCATGCCTCCACCCTGTTTTTTGCAAGACTTTTTTTCTAGTCCTCAGGCTTGAACTCAGGGTTTGAGCACTGTCCTTGGGCTTTCCTCAAGGCTAGAGCTCTACCACTTGAGCCACAACACTACTTCCAGATTTTTTCTATGTGTGTGGTACTGAGGAATCAAACCTGGGTCTTCATACATGCTAAACAAGCACTCTACCACTAGGCTAAACTCTGGACCTAAGACTACTTTATTTTTTTTTAAGATGGATTTTCCCAGGCTTCTGTGCCTTGGCAGGCCTTGAACCATTATTCTCTGGCTCTCAGTGTCTAGGATTGCAATTGTGTTGTTACTTCTGAAACAAAATGAAAGCCATTAATCAGTAGGAGTTGTTTAATAACTGTCTTACATAGATAACTATCTCTAGGAAGGAGGGTAGTTGAAAACTATAAGAAGAAGCAAATTGTGAGTTTGAATAACTTTGTTGCAAAAAGTCCTAGAAAATATGTTATTATTGTATAATTAATATAATTTATTTTCCATACTTTAAAATCATCCAGTGCATGGGAAGTAAATTACATGGGAAAGTTTTCTTAAAATACCTTCTAGCTACAATTTCATTACCTTCAAAATACATTAGCTATGCATTTAATTTGGATCTTATTTCATTCTTTGGAGAGTTTCATAAGTTTTAAGTTTTAATTCTCATATGCTTTTTATGTTTATTGTTTACAAATAATTTATACGCAGTTTTATAATGCATAGTTCTGTCATATATATATGTGTACGCAGAAGTTATAACTTAGATATGAGTCAACTCATATATGTTTACATATAAAATTAAGAGTGTTATATCTTCTTTATATCTACAGAAACAAAGTACTGGAATAAGAAATTATTACTAGTACAGTATAGTAGGAAAGAGTACTATTTATTTGTTTATACCAACAAAGAAATAGCAAATGAAAAAATAACAAATTATAAAAGCATGTATTTTAATAGTCCTTATACAATGCAAAAGAAACACTGTTAATACCTAAACACTGAAAGCATAAATAGAAAATTTCTGAATGGCTAATAATGTCATTTCCATTGTTCTATAGTTAGCAACTGTTAGTACCTAATATTTATGTTTGTTTAATCATCCAGTTGTGTTATTAGTTTAGTATCAATTTTATATTATCCTTAATTGTAAGGGTACATTAATTATAAATCTTTCTAATTTCACATTTTATGATCTAATGTCATAAAATGTGCTGTCATTTGCAATTAATACAACATACAAAAATTATATTCATAAATGTTCTTGTGTTTACAAAATTGCAAGTCAGAAATATTTATTGTTCAAGGGATCTTTCTACCATTTCTTTACATTTGTATTAGTTATTGGATATAAGTATTCATTTAAAACAGTTTAAGAAAAAGAAATACTTCAAAATATATGAATTCTTTCAACTGCAGTTTATTAATATTTGAATAGCCTGGAAATATATAAATAAATATGGAGCATGCCTAGTGGTAGAGTGCTTGCCTACTATACACAAAGCCCTTGGTTCAATTCTTCGGTAACACATGCAAAGAAGTGATGCTGTAGGGCAGCGCCCAGGCTCTGAGTTCAAACTCAATGACTGGCAAAAAATATAATGAATTAATAACTATATAAATAATTATTTCTATGGGGCCTTTCAGTATCCCAAAGCGATTGACTGATTTGTTTAACAAAACTAATGAGACTAGTGCAGCATTGAGAAAATAAATGTGAAGCAAACCACACTCCAGAGTTTTGTCTCCTACTCAAGATTCATAGGAATCATTTCACAAAAAATTGTTAGTGAATAACAAAGGTGTGTAATTATATTATGATAATAAAAAGACATAGTCATTGTGTGCAGAATTAAACAATACTATTTGTGTGATGGAATACACAATATCTCCCTGACAGGGCGTATGCAATTCAAATGTCAGAGGAAAAAAAATTAAGCTGGTAAAGAAATTAGTTGTTCCTTATTGTTGGGCAGCTACTTGTGGAGTATTCATAATGTGTTACTATTGAGAACTCACAGGCTAGACCTTACTCAGAGACTCTTAGAAAAATAGTGCGTTCCAAGATTCCTCCCCACCCCCAAAAACTTGCATTTCTGCACCTCTGCCCAGATTGCTAGAGAGGGTGGATAAAAAAGAATCACATGCAGAAACACCAGAAACAAATCACAAGATTCATCAGCCATGTTGCCTTGATATCATGTTTGTGAACTGAATAGTTTTCTTTTAAAATATCTCTTTCGGGCCAGAATTTGAAAGATTCAAGATAATGCTTACTCCCAAATAAAATAAATAATTATCCTTTTGAGTTAGTCTTCTTACAAAAAATATACAGATAGCTAAAAAAGTGTATGAATATAATTCTACACTATAATCAGAAAGTGCAAACCACAACCATAATTATACATTATCTAACATCCACTAGGAAAACTAAAAGTATGAATACCAACAATTCTAGATGCTGATTAAATTGGGGAACTTGCGTAGATTTCTGTTGGCTATATAATGAACAGCTATTACTTTGGAAATGAGGTTAGTAATTCTCCTGTAGCTAACCACACACCCTTTGAAACAGGAGTTGCAGTTTTAAATAGGTATCCTATAAAAGAGAAACTTCAAAGACTGCTACAAGAACATTCGCTACCTGTTTATTCATAATAGCAATATTTGTTAGAAGTTCTTGTGCCCATCAAAAATATGGATAAATATAGATAAATATTTTATAGATTTATACAACTGAATATTTAGAACATATCAATAAAATGAAATGAAGTAAGGAATTATAAAACAATACGAGCCTGTTTCAATATCAACTAAATCAGACCCAGAAGACTAAGAAGTCAAAGGAATCTATAGGCGCAGAGAGTAAAACTAGAGTGATTTGAGAAGGATCAGCATGAGAAAAGTAGAGAAAGCTGGCAAAATGGCCAGAAGAACTTCCATGACTTTGCTGTCATGGTTTCCAAGGGGGAGCAGTTATTAAACCTGATTAAACTTTTAATTAAAAGAATTTAATGTACTGTCTGGAAGTTCTAAGATACCATCTGATAAAATATGGTAGCCCAAATAGATTCACAAAATATACTGGAAACAAACTAGATGTTCCAATTCGATAACATGATGCTTCCATTATATGAATCTATAAAATTTTTTTGTAGATAAAGATAAATACACGCCGTGCATCAGTGGCTCACGCCTGTAATCCTAGCTACTCAGGAGACTGAGATCTGAGGATCATGGTTTGAAGCCAGCCCAGGCAGAAAAGTCCCTACGGTACTTTCATTTCCAACTAAGCACTTAAAACCTTGAGGTAGTGTTGTGTGCTGTGGCTTAAGTGATAGAGCGCTGTCCTGGAGCACAAAGATGCTTAAGAACAGAATCCCAAGTCCCACAACAGGCAAAAAACTTTAAAAAAAAAACTTTGCATTATACAGAAAAAAATGTAATGTTTCCTTTTCAATATACCCATAGTAGACTATGATCTTTTTTTTAATCACAGGATTGATACTTTAAATCATGATGTGTTATAATAGACTAGAATTACAATTTCAAACATCTGTCACACTATTTTTCTTCTATCATGTGTTTTTATATAAATGCATTTTGAGTAAACACACTTGAAAAATTACATCACTAGTAAATTATTGAGAGTACTTGGAACAAAGTTATTCTTATATTCAGTAAATTTTTAAAACGCATCATTACAAATTGACTGGAAGACATTCCTAGAGATAATTCTGATCATTATGCTCATAAGTAATGATTCTATCATTTAAAATGAAATAACTATTAAAGTTTCAAATGATATATTAAAACAGTATGTCATCAACTAGGTTTCTATAATTCTTAATAAATGCTGTGGTATTAAAATGCAGTTATGTCTAACAGCATTATGTCTAACACAAGGCTTATAATATAAAGGCTATTCGGACAGTTTATCTAAAGTGCTTTTTGTAATAAAATATAGTTATTGAATATCATTTTATAGCTTATTTGTCAGGATATTTCTTTACTGCTCCGGTCTAGGTAAGGGAAAATTTATTTAGGTGGTGCGCACGGGGCTGGAAGAGGCCGTCATGGCCCTCGTTGGTAGCCAGCTTATTAAAGAATTTATTAACATTGATTTTTACATCATATTTCAAATGACATATTTAGTAAACAAGTATTCAAGAAGGGAATCTCTATATTCAATCACTAAGTGTCAGGACTTTTTTTTACAGTAAGACATTACATTGCTCATCCTCAGATACTCTTCAATGAGGTTAAAAAAATTATGTTTAAAAAAAACTGGCAATCCAAAGGGTCATCTCCCCCTCACAAATCACAGTTCTGTATCCATCATCCATGAATTAAGAACACTTAAGTATGCTTGTGTGGAGGGGTATTTGTGATAAGGGAAATTGTCCTTTGACATGAAAGGAAGAAACCTAGGTGAATTTCACCTATAGATTTATCTGTCTTGCATTTCACCATTGAAGAGGTTGAAATAAACATGGCAACAACAGCCCTCCACTATCCAATTTGTGGACCTATCTTCAAACCTTAATGACTTGTGTTTTCAAGACCATTTTGAGAGGAATTTTCATCCTGTGGTTGGTTCTTAGACATGGGTGCGCTGAGAAAATGGAGATGTGAATAAAGAAAAGGCTTAGATTTATTTGAGTTTGACAGGGCAGTATGGTAGAGAAAATTACTTACTTTAATTATTTTAAGTGTAATGATTATTACTTTTATTATATTGTATATTAATTTTTTTAGAAGTTACTTATTTAGCATGAAGAAAAAGGTCTTTAAGATAGAAAGATTAGGTATGACTAATAGTCAGACGTTGTCACTTAAGACAGTTAGTGGAAGTCATGCAGTCTTCCCTTTCCTAATCCGTGGTTCCTCAAAGAAGTTAGGGCTCATCAGATTCAGTGAAAAGTGAGACCAGATGTGCATGGCAAAAGTGGGTTCGCAGGAAGTTAAAGGAGCAATCTTCTGGTGAAACTACTCAGGTTCCCATCTTTTTAAAATAAAGTGACTTAGGTGCCATTGGCATATAGAATGATCACAGTTTGGAGTGTGGCAGACATTTCATCTTTCAGTGAGCAGAAAAATGAGTTTATTAAAGACACATAGAAAGGGTGCCTGATGAGCTCAAAAGAGTTCTGTAAGACTTCAGTGACAAAATGGATGATGTATAGTTTGGTAAACTAAGACACTCTGGAAAGGTACTTCATCTATTATATTCCTATAATTCTTGAAATAAAAGAAAATAAATGATAGAGTGTTAAAATGTAGTTACAAACTGACATGCAATTTTTTATAATGTTTTCAATGCATGATAGCTGTATGCTTTAACTAGAAGTAGATTTGGTCAGTTAATGAAACATTAATCATTACAGAAGCTAGACTTTTTTAAGTTTAATTTTTATATGAACAAAAGGAATAGGAAAAGTTTCTTGCTCAAGTTCTTAGCTGCCACACAGTAAAAATGGAACTCAGAAATTTTTATTTTCCAGCCCACTGACTCAGTCATACTGATGAGGCAAAAACAATTCTAGGTGGTAAAACTAGTTTAAACGTGGCAATAAATCAATCTAAAGGCAACTTATAGATTCCTTTATTTCTTTTTCTGACAGATTCAGCTACTGACATAACATTTCTGAATAACAAGAAACAACGTTTTATGTTCTATCATGTCAGTCTTACTCTCAAATATCAAAGATTCTGCAGTCCAAATTCTTAGGCAAGGCTGTAAATGAATAGAGAAAATGCTGATATATTCCAGATCTTTCAAAATGATCTTGTTTTAATTCACTAAAGTTATTTTCCCCTATTCTCTATTATAATACAACTCTTTTTTTTAAATTTTTTTCCATATATTTTTCTATCGTAATTAATAGAAGGATTACATTACATTCGCCAGAAGGAAGGTGCATTACTTCACATACATTGATACCCTTTCTCATTCCCTCCCCCCCACCCTCACCCTCATTTTGTTTTCCCCCCTTTCCTATCCAATTTCAAATAACCAAATACGCATATATCCAATATATCAGATAACAAAGTGAAATACTGTAACAATATGAGATAACCAAGGGACAGTAAAAGAGATGAGAGATAACAGTACATTAAGGACAACAATCACTCATTATATGGCTTTTGTTTCTATATCCTAGAGGTCCTTTCATTTAGCATCATACTGTATGGCCTTATGTATCTAGGTTTTGCTCTATTGCAAATCTCTGCTAAAAGAGTCCATGGTCTCTAATGATTATGACAAACGAGGGAAACCATTGAGCCTATGTTCCTTTGAGTCTGGCTTACTTCACTTAATATGATTTTTTCTAAGTCTTTCCATTTCCTTACAAATGGGGAGATGTCATTCTTTCTGACAGCAGCATAGAATTCCATTGTGTATAAATACCACATCTTGTTGATCCACTCATCAACTGAGGGACATCTAGGTTGGTTCCATTTTTTAATATATTTTTTATTGTAATTAATAAAAGGGTTACATGATATTTGCCAGATGGAAGGTGCATTAATTCACATACATTGATGCCCTTTCACATGTCTTGGTACCCATTACCCTCCCCCCACCCCCCACCTCCCCCACCCCCGTCTTGGTTTTCCCCCCTTCCCTATCAAATTTCAAATAACCAAATACAAATAATTTCAATATATCCGATAACAAAGTGAGATTTTGTAACAATATGAGATACCCAAGGGACAGCAAAGAAAATGAGAGACAACATAGTACATTAAGGACAACAATGATTCATTATATGGCTTTTGTATCGTTGCTATGGTAAATAGTGCTGCAATGAACATCATTGTGCTAGTGGATTTAGTATGCCCTTGTTTCTGGACAGTTGGGTAAATGCCAAGTAGTGCAATTACTGGGTCATAGGGAGCTCTATGTTTAGTCTTTTGAGGAACTGCCATACTGCTTTTCATAGTGGTTGAACGAGTAATACAACTCTCTTTTACAAATTCTACTGCTAGTCATTTAACATTCTGTGACAGTAAAAATGAATCTTTTATGCAATATGGGAAGACCTCTATTAGATGGTGAATCTTGATTTATAAACAAGTGGATTTCACAAATTATAGGGCAACAGATAATTATCGTGGTCTTCAATTTTGTCTCCATTATCAGATCTTTTGATAAAAATTATTAATTGGGAATTTATCTAGATTTTTTTATTCTTGATGCTGGGGTTTGAACTCAGGACCTCAAACTTGATAGGCAGGTTTCCTACCACTACAGTCAGACCCGGCCTTTTACATTGTCATTATTTTCAGATAGATAGGGTTTTGAGCCTATTTGTTTGAGGCTGGCTCCGGTCTGATATCTTCCCACTTAGGCTTCCGGAATAATCGTGACTACAGGTGTGATCAACATATGTATGTCTAATAGATAGCTAGATTATAAAGACCAACAGCACTTACACTAGTAAGTTAGTAATTTTAGTAATTAGTAATTTTATAGACTAAGAAAGTTTCATAGGTTAATGTCTCGTTAAGTTTTCCTCACATGAAACTTGCAGACTCCGAAGTGAGAAAATACTCATTTTACAATCCTTGCTCTGAATATTGTGTAAACTTACAATTTGCTATCTCTAGGTTTTCATTTCTGTATTCTGGACTACAGTGATACCTCTAATTTGCTACTTGGATGATCAAGAATATATAATATAAAAGAGCTCAGTGCAAGGGCTAGTTTTCAGCAGATGCTAGTTAATATTTTTGCTGTAGTAGAAGCTTTCAGACAAGCATGAGTACAATAAATCAATTTACTTCACTTTCTCCTTAAAGCATACTGGGTCATGCCCAATTCTTCCTTAAGTCTTAAGGACATTAGATGATGCCTAAGTATAATTACATGCTTTTGCTTTCACAAAGTATGTCTTTTCTTCCTAAGAGCCAGAATTGTTTTTTTTCTTTATGTTCTTCTACATAAGCCTTTTTAGGATAACTTTTCAACCAAATAAAATGTAACCATTGCAATGTAGCTGAAAAGTCCAAATTACTGAAAAAATTATAGTCCTGGAGAGTTTAAATTGTGATTTCATTGGTATAAGTAATAAAAATATCAAACAATGCAAACTAAAGGAGTTTAGTTTCTCATGGTTGAAATAAAATATTTATGTATGTATGCATGTAATTTGTTAAACTTTTATGATTTCATATTTAAGAGTTTCCAATTAACCCAGTATCCATGGACCTTGATATTAGATGAAAGGATTCTACTAGATTTTCTTTAATTTATGATTTTATTCTTTTTAGTGATGTAACACTTTTGATCTGCTCATGACTATCTCACATTGACTGATGGGTTATCAATGCCAATTTATTCTCAAAGCATCAAAATAAGATGACTACTTAATAAATTCATTTGTTTACTAGATCATGATTTAGTATTAAAGTTTGTTTTGATGAGCTGAATACTATTCCATTTTTTGTATGACTCATGTTTGAACTCAGGGTCTTATACTTGCTAGGTGAGTGCTTTACCACTCAAGGCATGGCTTCTAGTCCTGCTTTTGCTATGTATTTTGAGCATACCACCTAGTGAACTTTTCTGCCTAAGCTAGCTTCCAACTACTTAGGAGCTTCAGCCTCTTGAGTAGCTAGGATTACATGTATGAGGAACCAACATCCAACGAATGATTGTTAATGAGGAAAATTTTGGAATTTGATTTTTTGTTGAAATATTTAAATATTTATTAATTTATGTATTTTCTTGTTGAAGGTGATATAAACAGAAGGTTACAGTTAAATAAGTCAGGTAATGAGAACATTTCTTTTTGAACAGTGTCACCCACCTTTCCTAACTTTCTCCTAGTTTTCTCCTCTCATGTCCTCACAATTTGTATGGCTCATTTTCAACACAGTGTCTCATGAGTATTACTGCTGCATTTGTTCCTCTCTGTCCTGTCATTACTGTGCTTCTCCTTCATCCTCCCCCAAACAGATAGATGTACATATATATAAGACCAAAAGTACAAAAAAATAGCGACAAAGGTGAAAAAATAAAACACAAAACAGAAGCAAAATAACAGAAAACCTCTTACTTCCATTTCTTGGAGTTGATTTTGATAAACGGCATATATGATTATGCTGCACCTTTCTTTTTTACTTTATTGTAGTGGTAATGTATAGAGGGGTTACAGTTAAAATACCACTTCTCATGTTTTTGCCCCATTTTCCTTTCCCCCACCCGTCCCAATCATCTTGTTTTCCCTTTTTCCTTTCCCTATTTCAAAGAAACATATACATACATATACAATATACCAGATAATAAAGTCAGATACAATAACCACATGAGAGTAACCATAAGAGGGAAAAAAGAAAAGAAGTAACTTCACATAATACATTGAGAACAGCAATCACTAAATAATATAAATATGATTTTAAAAAACACTTCATCTCTGACATAGGAGAAAGAAATCTCAAAGGATGTGGCTTAGGTTGAAATGTCATCCCATTACATAATGTGACATATTTTTAGATAAATTATAATTCTGGAATGATTTACACAGAAATAGAAATGTGCATTATGAGTTTCTTATGTAAGCTAAATACGAATGAGTAGCTTAGCATCATCCCAGATCAGCTTGGCTTATATAAAAAATGCCAGATAGTCAGGAGATACTTTCTTTTTTTTTTGTCATTTGTGGGGCTTGAACTCAGGAGATGCTTTCTAAAGTGGTTTTACTTGTTTACATTCCCAGTAGCAGTGAAGAAACACACTTGTTTACCATACTCTGTGGAGACTAAGGTTAAGGCAGTCAGATTCATGGTCTGCTCATTAGACATTCATAAGGGGATGCTCTCTTCCTGTACAAACAAGCAGGTGTGTTCCCTGTTTTTTTTTCTAACATTTATTCTCATGTTTTAGGCTTTCTAGGTTCATACTTTCTAACATTACTACAACATATATATATATGTATATATATATATATATATATATATATATATACAGTTATCAGTCCTTGGGCTTTCTCAAGGCTAGAGCTCTACCACTTGAGCCACAGCACCACTTCTGGCTTTTTTCTATGTATATGGTATCAAGGAATCAAACCTTGGTCTTTGTGCATGCTAGGCAAGCACACTATCACTAGGCCAAATGCCTGGCCCCTATAACATATAATTTTTGAATGAATAGAACCATTCAATTCATGGTCATGGTGACATCAACACTTCCATATGACAACATACTTTGAATCATTTCTAAGAAAAGATAGACTTTCAGAATGACAAGAGAGGGAATGCAGATAGGCTTCTCCTAAGATCCTATATCATCTCTTCTGTTTTCATAGGGGAATCATAACTACAGAAGATACAGGACTTTTACAACCATAAAAGGTAAATCAGGGACAGATTATGCTTTAAGTAAACATATGTACTTATGGTTTGCTAATATTTGATATTATACAGTCACCAGATGTCAGTCAGAGAAGTACATTTTAACAGTTCTAATTATTGCACAGTCATCAGATGTCAGTTAGAGCAGTACATTTTAACAGTTCTCACACTAACAAGCTTTTTTAATATAATATAATATATAAAGACAGAATATCTGTGAAAATTATTTATATTTTCCAAGCAAATATTACTTTAAATTACATGAATGCATTATTGTTTTGTGTGATGACTCATCTCTAATTTTCACTAATTGATCTCCACTGGATGCTGTGTTTTATACTATAACCAGAGATTAGACATCAAAGTAGGAAGCAATCAGAGTTTATTTGAATTCATTGATTTAATAAGCAGGTATAAGTAAGTACCTGCATTATAGTGGACATTAAATTTGATAGGCTAAAAAGTGCTCATCTTGCCAGGTACTGATGATGGCTCAGGCCTGAAATCCAAGCTACTCAGGAGGCTGAGATCTGAGGATCATGATTTGAAGCCAGCCTGCAGCAGGAAAATCAGTAAGACTCTTATCTCTAATTAACTAGCAAAAAAATGTGGATCTATTTCCTGAACTCCCTCTCCACGAAACAAATGTTGGGCCAAGGATTGTATACCTTGTATTGCTTAATATTTACAAACATCCATGAAAATATGGTATTCTAGTATAGTTTTATAGACAAGAAAACCTAAAACAGCTTATTTGACTTGCCTAGGTCCTGTGATTGGAAAGTTCCAGGGCTTACTAGTTTATAGTTCTGTCAACTTAAACCACTCAACTAAAGACATGAACCAAGTCAACCTCTGAAGATAGACTACAAACATAATGAATAGCATTTACCCATGATTCTTTCACAAAAAACTCTATATTTCCTTACTTATTATTTTGAAGTAGTTGTACAAAGAAATTACTATCCTACCCATCCCTTTCATCATTCTTCTCCATCCCTCTAAACCCTACCCTTCATCTCAGTTTACTTAATTTTATAAGCTATGCATTAAAATTTTGCAACTGTATTATCCTCTTTCTTCCTTTCTCCATTTGATTATCCTTCTCTCTTTTACTCCTTCCTCTACATTTCTAGCTTCTGTTTTGTGTACTCATTTTGCTGACCTATGAGTTAGAATTTCTAAAGTATTATACTGTTTGAATTCTTGCTTGGATATTACATATTTTGGTTACTAGAAGCATCCTAATTGTTTAACGCATTTCTAATAAATCATTGACTCTAGATCAACAATGATTCTAATGGATTTTCTGCCTTTGAACAACAAAACAATATCTGGAAGAAGAGCTCTAGGTTAAAATGGTGACACTAAGTAAATGTTGACAGGTGATGTGGAACAGCAAATTGAAAGGGACAGAAGAAAGTCAACAAGAAGTTAATAGAATAACTTAGTCTGCAAAATAAGATTAAGCTTCTAACCAGAAGTGTTTTCAAACTCCATTTATTTCACCATCACATCATAAAATCATAAAACACATAAATCAACTACACCAAAATAAATACACCACACATTCTAAAATAGTGCTCACTGATGAAAATCGTTTTAACTATTTTCATCTACCTGGAGGTTCATGTACACTTCTACCATAAATTTTTCTCACCTATAATTTTAAATATGACCTTTAATCCTAGAGTTCAATGACATCTAAGGATGATTATTGAAATTCCAACCATGGTATTGGTATTATTCAGATTAGGAAAGAAAGCCAAAGCATTTAATCAGTCTTACATGCTAAGTTTTAAAACTAAAAACTCAGTGTCTCAGTACTATCCAAAGTCAAACACATAAACAATTAGATATAAAGTTGCTTCCACCAAACAATATAAACAAGTTATTACCACAACTGGATTTAGGAAAATAAAGCAAAATATTGAGTTGTGTAATCTAGTTGAGATTTTAGTTGACGACTAATTAAAATGTTCATGTAAAATTTAGGGAAAAAATCTTACTTTAACACCTTATTTTGATAATTTTCTTCTCTTTGGGTAGTATTTATTGCCGAAATAATTTATTTATTGGTCAGTCGTGGTGCTTGAACTATGGGCCTGGATGCTGTTTCTGAGCTCTTCAGCTCAAGGCTACCGTCCTACCCCTTGAACCACAGAACCAATTTCGGTTTTCTGGTGGTTAATTGGAGATAAGACCATCACGGTTTTTTGAGCCCAGGCTGGCTTTGAACCTCAATCCTCAGATCTCAGCCTCCTGAGAAGCTAAGACTGCAGGGATTAGTCACCATGCCTGGCTTTCGTTCATTTTTTACATGAGATCTTGTTATTATTTGTTTAAGGTGAAAATGGAGAGGGGATTTGCAGATATAAATCCAAAAATGAGCCAGGCGTGGTGGCTCATACCTATAATCCTAGGTACTAAGGAGACTGAGATCTGAGGATCTTTGTTCAAAGCCAGCCATGGCACTAAAGACCGTAAGACTCTTATCACCAATTTATTATCAGAAAACTGGAAGTGGGGCTGTGACTCAAGGGATAGGGTGGTAGCCTTGAGCTGAAGAGTTCAGAGACAACACCCAGGCCCAGAGCTCAAGCCCTAAGTACCCCCCCCCGCCCTTCTCACACACAAAAGCAAATGTTTTAAATGCTATACTTACCTATTGGAAATAGTTATGTTGAGGTTTAATACATAAAGGTATTCCTTTATCTCTGGATGTACAATGACATACATAATGCCAAATAACAGAGGTTTACAATTTATGAGGGGATATGTGTGTTGGGTATGTATTTTCTAAGGTGTTAATTAAATGTATCATGAGTAGTTACATAGCATGCAGAGCATGTAACCTTTTTTTTATTTGCCAGTACCCGGGCTTGAACTCAGGGACTGAGCACTGTCCTTGGGCTTTCTCAAGGCTACAGCTCTACCACTTGAGCCACACCACCACTTCTGGCTTTTTCTATATATTTGGTACCGAGGAAATGAACCCCAGTCTTCATACATACTAGGCAAGCACTCTACCACTAGACTAAACTCACAGTCCCCTGCTCTCACTTTTTAATTTACTTTAATGACTTATTTCAAGATTCAAAGTCTCTTAAACTAGAGAGCAACTTGTGTCATTTTTATTCTGCTAAGGAATTATTGCTTATTTTGAAACATGACCTTCATCTAATCCCAATTATAATATAGAAGGACAAACTAATGGGAAATATGATTTTCTGTTTAGTCTCCTTATGCATATGCATGGTTTTCTTATAAATCATTAAATATGCTGCAAATTTGAGCCCATTTAGCTTACTTTGTTCAGTACTTTTGTCTTTACATATTATTTAAATAGTATGGACAGAGCAATTAACTACTCAAAACAATTGTCTACTATGTAATCGATTAGGAATAAAATACTTACTACATTATACATATAAAAATGACTTCAAGGGTAAATTGCCTTATATTGAAGCTTGAATTTTAAAAATATGTATTGCAGAGGGATTGTAGTATTGCACTAAAATTTCAGATAAGAAAAATTATAAAATAATAAAAAATATTTTAATAAGATGTTTGTATGTGCCTTATTCTCTATAGTATGCATAGTTAACATATATGGTTTAGAGAAGGAAAGAGAAGAGAGGTGATGAGAGAAGAGGGAGAGATGAGAGTCAATGAATCTAAACTTTATTAAGCTAAGCTTTCTTTTCCTTCTCGTCCTAGGGCCTGAACTCAGGCCCTGGGAATGCTCTCTCTGTCTCTCTCTGTCTCTCTGTCTCTGTCTCTCTCTGTCTCTCTCTCTCTCTGTCTCTCTCTGTCTCTCTCTCTCTCTCTCTCTCTCTCTCTCTCTCTCTCTCTCTCTCTCTCTCTCTCTCTCTCTCTCTCTCTCTCTGATAGCAGTCTCCCAATTGAGCCACAGCCCCACTTCTAGATTTGGGGTGTATTACTGGAAATAAGTGACTTAGAGTTTCCTCCCTGGCTGGTTTGAATCATGAGCATCAGAGTTCAGCTTCCTGAGTAGCTAGGATTACAGAAATTAGCCACCAGCATCTGGCTAATTTTTTCAATAGTTATTATAAAGGTGATATACAGAGTGCTCCTGTCCCCACTTATAAGTTACATAATTTGTTTTCTGGCTAATTATTTAATTATAACAATTATCACAAAATTATTAGATTGAAATAATACTAATTTTTTTTACCTTGCAGTTCTTTAATCATGTAAGACTGTAGAGATTCTTGTGTGAAATGTCGTGGCAGACATCTTTATTCCATCTTTATTCTTCAGGGAGCAAATAATTCTCTGGTCTTGTGTAGCTTCTATATAGTGTATGTACTATTCTTGGTTTAGGATCATCCTTAGGTATCTTCATTACTAATCAAACTGTAACATTGCATCACTCTGCATTTTTTTTGTCTGTAGCTACAGTTCCCTCTGACTCTCATGTCATGTTCCTCCAATGGTAAGTACCTTTGTGATTATATTGAGTTCAGGTTTACAGACCAAGAGAGAAGTCAAGGCTATGTGGAAACAATAATACAGGTGTTAATGTATAGGGTTGGTAGGGTTTAGAGTAGTTAACATGTGGCTACTTATAAAGAAGGAATGAAACTGTACTTACATAATGTTTGCAGATATAATGATGAAGTCTAAGGTGTGAATAGAAAATTGGTTGATGAGAGATGGAGCCTAGACTTTATTGCATGAAAGTATTAATTAGGACATACTAGGCTGAGGCTATAAATATAACTAAAATGGAGCAATTTTCAAAACATTTGGTCAATTTTATGCAACAAACCAATCAAAATTCAGATTCTATCTATTCTTTTAAGTCACGAAATCTTAAATGCCTTGGCTCTCATGTGAAAAAATTTGATTCTAACCATATTTTATTAGTGATAAAATGGCTGTAGTTAAAGAAGCACTGCAAGAGAAGTAAAGTGTTGTTCTTACTTTATTGAAAGCACTACATAAGGAAAGAAGAAAAAGAAAGCTCTGTGTCAGGAGAGGACCGGAAAGCAAGGGACTAGAATATTAAAAAGTCAATTGCATTGGCATAGAAATCACTGAAACTTATGAGAGTGTTAGCAATGGAGAAAGGGATAATGGTTAGGAACTAAAGGAAATAAAGCAGATATTCTGAGAAATGGATCTAATGAATGTGTTAAGTAGCAGCAGTGCAGCCAGTCTGACAAGAGGAGGTCAAATGTGGGTGTTTGGGGGAGTTGAAAGGAAAATCATTTAGAAATGAATGTGAAGAACTCCCAGAATGACTACCTATCCTCTCTAGGCTTCAAGTATGATAAACCAGGAGGGCGAATAACCATATGTACCACTGTAGGGGAAACAATAAACCTAAGAGATTTGGAAGCTCTAATGTAAATGAGAAAATAAAGGAAGTCTTCTCTAAAGAATATGAGTCATTTTTCCTGTGGTTCCACAGAGAATTTCAGATAGCACATTAAAATAAGGAGTATACATAAATATCAAGAAAGTACCACGTCCCTCTGTAGGGTTTAAGGAAATAGGAGATGAGAGATTCCTAGGATAACTGATGAGAATGGAAATTAATTTCAATGAGGCAAGACCAAACAGTGGTGACACAGCTGGAAAGAATGTTTCCTCTTCCCTCCTGCTTACAGAGGAATGAAATCCTTCAGAAGACTGGCTACATTGGAATGTTTGGATACTCTTCATCTTTACCATAGGATTCTATGGGTGTGGCCTTTCTCATTGGCCCCGAGTTACTCCTTAACTTCAGGTGAAGATATCTCCTTGGATTTCATAGACAAAATATTGAGTAAAACACACTTTTCTTCATCTCAAATCTTTTTTTCCATTCTCACTAAATTCATTTTAAGGTTTCACGACCACTGGCTTTCATATTTCTATATTTAATGGGCAAGACTGAGCCCTCACCTTAATTTCTCAATCTGTAATATTTGAAAATTTAATTTATTTTTCTTGAGATAGCTTTTTGTTGGCTTAATGAATAGAATATGCTAGACAAACTAGGCACATGCCTCTATTTCAGGTGACTGAGATCAGAGAACCTCTATTTGAAGTGTGCCCAAGTAGAAAGAAATCTGTATGAATCCAGGCCCCAAACAATCAACAGATATCTAGGCTGAAGGCAGTTATGAGTAAGTAAGCCAAGCAAGTAGAAGGCACTGAGTTCAATCCCCAAAGTAGGAGAACATTTTTTAAAAGGGGGAAGGTGATTATGTAAAGCAGGTTCTAGTAGCTTATGCATCTAATTCTGTTTGAATGGCAGAGATTGGATGGCTTGTGACTTAAGTTCAGCCTAGGAAAATATTTATGAGACTCCCATCTTCCAAGAATCCTTTCCTCCGTGATGCTCATGTCTTGGTCTCTTAAGTACTGGAAAATCCAAAATCTTATAGTGTTTGAACTTTTTCTTCTTCATTTAAGTTTATGGCCTGAGTTGATCTTATTTAGGACCTTGAGTGAATCCTAGCTACAAATCTTTAGTGGAAATCTCCCCCAAACTTGACCACAGCTTTACAGTCATCTTGGCATTCTCTTTCCTTATTCCTGGTATTACAAACCTTTCAAGACCTAGTCAATTTAATGAGTTCACTTTTTCTAATCTCATGAAACAATCTGATACTTAGTCTATACCTTTTTCTCCCACTAGTCTTACTGTTTAAAAAAGTGTAAATCTGGGGACAGGTGTTTTGCCCAGTGGTAAGTGCTTGCCTAGCATGCACAAAGACCAGGGTTTGATTCCTCAGTGCACCATTCTTAGGAAAAGCAGGAAATGATGCTGTGGCTCAAGTGATAGAGCAATGCCCTTGAGAAAGTCCAAGGACAGTGCTCAGGTCCTGAGTTCAAGCCAGGACTGAAAAGAAAAAGTATAAACATAGATTCTACTATCATTTTAATATATTTTCCAATATCATTTTCTCAGTGAAGTTTTCCAGTTTAACCTTAGGCATAAATATACACATAGAAATGATGGACCCTTAAAACCATGCCCTGCTTTTTCCCATATTGCATTCTTCTTCTTCTGAATTCTCATTATTCACTGGTTTACTTGTGCACTTATTTGCCTTTGTACCTCTTCCAGGAATTTTATACTTTATTTATTGCTGTAACCTCAACTTACATAGTTTTGTCCTGCACATAGACAGAATTCCATAAATATTTTTATGGATGGAGAAGAATTAAACCAGTTGAATTACTAATGGATGATGTGCATAAAGGTAGAAGAAAGCTGACAGCTAAAAATTTATAGGAGTCTAGTCATGATTCCAAAGACTTATACTGTCAAAATGAGCTAGAAAATTTCTATCATGCTACTGATTTATAATATAAATGTAACTAATGAAGTACAGCTTGTAGACTTAGAAATTTGAAATGAATATTGATAAAAAACTTACAGCTCTAAAGATAGTTTCTAGAACTTTTCTATAGTACCTCCTTTGAGAACAGGTGGTAAGAAGATATTGTCTTGTAATTTCTCATACTTTGAGGAGAGAAAAGTACAATAAGATGTTAACTTGCTAGACAGACACAGTAGATATCCTCAATCTTGCAAGTATAATTGAGTTTTGATCACTAACTTATAGATAAAACCAGGGAGTTTGGTTGATGATCTCTCTTTACCATGCTTTCCTGACATAGAGCAGTCAGCTCTTGCAGGTTGGGAGCTGGATAGAAGAATTCTTTGGGACAATGAGGTATTTTGCAGGCAAATAAGTTTAATGGTAGACTAATAAATTTGTGTAGCAGGAGAGAAATAAAAGAAGGATAGAGGAAGGAAGATGGCGCCGAGACAATAGGGACGCTACCTAGCTCTCTCACACAAAAAGAGAACCAGGGAGTCCCACGAGCCAATTATCTTAAGAAATCCACAACAACAAACTCAAAAAGCAACAGAGAAGGACTCAAACCGGAAAAGAAATCCAGATAAAGCTTACATCCAACTTTCTCAAAGAATTCTGAATGCGTCCATCCCTCCCCCACCCCTCCCTGCCAGCTCCAAGCTGCTAAAAGCAGTGGTGGAGGGTGGGCGGGCAGCCTCAACCACTGCAGAAACCAGCACAGGACCGGGCCAGCAAGCTTCGGAAGCAGCAGAACCCAGATGCGGAACCAGAACAGCAAGCAGCAGAACCCAGACACTGAACACAGGTGGCGGAGGAGACCCGAGGGGAGTGAAAGACTCCCCACCAAAGTGGAACCCCCACAGACAGAACACAGAAGAGTGATTAGCACAGCACATCCCCAAACACATCGGGAAAGCAGAGCAGTGCCAAGCTATAGAACTTAACTCAGACCCCTCCACCCCGCCCGAGAAAGACTGGCAAGAGCAGGGGGGCAAGGAATTTAGAATCCTGTCCCTTCCCTCAACAGCCCCCTCCCTCAGGCCATTGACTGGAAATTGACAGGCAGGCTACCTAAGACCCAACACCCCACCAAGGAGGCAGGGCTGTCCCAACTCCCACCCTCCCAACGGGCTCAACTCCCAGCCCTCTAACTGGAGACTGACAGGCAGGCAGACCCTAAGACTCAGCACCCCACCAGGGGAGGCGGAGCTGTCCCAGCTCCCACCCGCCCACCAGGCTCCTCTCCCAGGCCACTGGATCTGGAGAGTAGAGGGCGCTGTGACCCTGCCTTACAACAGTGGGTGGGGTGTGTTGGAAAATAGGAGCCAGCATCTGCCCCCCTCAATTCTTGAGCGGGGCATCCCCCAGCTGGGAATCCTGAGCAAGACAACACCTAGGGGCCCCCCACAGTCACAGACTCTCTGACAAAGCAGTGGAAACACAGCAGGGATCTGAAGGGCCTACCAGCAGCCAAGCTTGCCTTCTGAGAATCAGAAAGGCTAGGCTCCGCCCTTGGAGCCCATGTCCTCAGCTGGGCCCCACACCTGGGAACAGAGCAGACTCCTGCTGGTCCTACTGAGAGCCCCTGGAAACTCTCAAACCCCAGACCCTTGGCTGGGGGCCGCCCCTGGAAGCAGCACAGGAAAGCATCTGCCCAGCGTGCTCAGACTGAAGCTCGCAGATCCATCCCATGGTCCACTGTGAGGCCACTGGTTGGGCTAAGAGCTAGTCATGCAGGAACACATAAGTTTTATTCTAATACTTTCCAAACTTTGTATTCAAATACTCTACCTACTTACCAACTTAGGTCAGTTATCCTTATGCTATACCTTTTCTACATTACTATAATATTCTTACACTCCTACGTTAATCCTCTTGTACCTCCCCTGACCTCTCTCATTCTATTCTTCTATCTCTGGTCCTCTGTTCGTCTTTCACCCTTATACTGCATGGATCTACACTTGATGGCTGTTGAGCAATACTGTATATCTAGGTGTTTAATTATTCTCTAGGCTCAGAGGGACTTAAAGACAATAGAGATTGGATTGAGAGGCTTATTGTTTTGGGTATAAGTCGCTTATCAGTGGTTGTATTAGACTGGTCTGTAAGTGCACAAAAAGAAAGAGTGATAACACCAATCAAAAATTGTGAACATCTAGTGTCTGCCAGCTACAGAGGTCTAGGTTGGTTGTATCTGAAAACCTATAATCATGTTTAGTATTAATCTTGCTCCCATTTTCAAATGGGCAGAACAAGAAACTCAAGAAAAATGTCAAATCAAGAAACAACATCCACCACCCAATGTAAACAGACAATGGAACAGTCACTGGCAAACCTAGAGGAGAGTCTTCCAAGTGCTATACAAATGCAATTGATAAACATCATTAATGAAAAATGTGAAAATATAAAGAAAGAGATAAGGGAGGAAGCCATAGCTAAACAAGAGGAAACCATAAACAAGGTGATAAGTGAAAAAGAAGCCATAAAGGAGGCCATAATAAAGGTTTTTCAAAGAAAGATGGATGAATTCACAGAATCCACAAATAAAAAGGTGACCGAACTCCAGCAAATGTCCAAAGAAAATAACGCTACTGAGCTAACCACTCAAATGGAAATCAAGGAGATAAAGAAATCCATACATGATCGAAAACAAGACATGCAAGGCATCAAAAATGAGCAATTAAGAACAAGGGAGATGAAAAATAAAGTAGATAGCTTTGACAGCAGGTTAGACAATGCAGAGGAGAGAATTTCCGGGGCTGAAGATAATTTAGTTATTATAGAGAAAGAACAGAAAATGAGTCAATCCAAATCTAGGAAATATGAGAGAGCACTTCAGGAGGTGAAAGATACAATTAGGAACTCTAATTTAAGGCTAATTGGTATTGAGGAGGGTCTGGAGAAAGAGGTCAATGATATTGGAAATATACTTCAGGGAATCATCTCAGAGACTTTCCCAAATATCCAGAAGGGCAGGCCCATCCAGATACAAGAAGCTTTTAGAACTCCAAACAGACCTGACCAGAAAAGAATATCCCACCGCCACATCGTGATCCAAACTGGATCAATAGAAACCAAAGAAAGGATCCTAAAGGCAGCCAGGGAAAAGGGATCAATAGCCTATAAAGGCAAACCAATCAGAATATCCCCAGATTTCTCAGCAGAGACCATGCAAGCAAGAAGTGACTGGAAGCATATATGTCATGCCCTGAATTCAAATAACTACCAACCAAGAATACTGTACCCAGCTAAGCTCTCATTCATAACTGAGGGAACAATAAAAACATTCCATTCCAGGGAAAAACTGCAAAAATATGTAGCAACAAAACCAACACTACAGAGAATTCTCAAAGATGTTGTATGCATAGAAAACCAAAATAAATGCAATATAGGGAAAGAAATGGCACCTAAACATCGTACCATCTAAGGACCACAAGAACTGTCAAGACACAGGCCCTAATAAAAGCTTTTAAAAATGGTAGGAACTAATAAATGTCTCTCAATCCTAACTCTCAATATCAATGGACTTAACTCTCCAATTAAATGGCATAGACTGTCTAGTTGGATCAAAAAGCAAGAGCCATCGTTCTGCTGTCTTCAAGAGACACATCTTACCCAAAAAAACAAACATCTTTTGAAAGTGAGAAAAGCTAACTTCCCCCATAAACAGGCTGGAGTTGCCATCCTCATATCAGGTAAAATAGACTTCAAACTAAAATTAGTAAGAAAAGACAAAGAAGGTTACTACATACTACTAAAAGGATCTTTCCTCCAGGAAGACATAACTATCCTAAATATTTACACACCCAATCCCCGAGCTCTGAACTTCATCAAACAAACTTTACTTACACTGAAACCATATATAGATCGAAACACAGTGATTGTTGGTGACTTTAACACACCACTCTCACCTATGGACAGATCAACAGAGCAAAAACTCAACAGAGAAAACTTAGAACTGAACAACTATATAGACCAACTAGTTCTAACAGATATATGCAGAATATTCCACCCAGTAACAACACAATATACATTTTTATCAGCAGCACATGGAACATTTTCCAAAATAGACCACATCTTAGGACATAAAACAAACCTGGACAGATTCAGAAACACTGAAATTATTCCCTGCACGCTCTCAGACCACAAAGGCATCAAACTGGAACTGAACACACATCTCCACCAACGAAAACCCTGTAACTCATGGAGACTGAACAACACATTGTTGAATCACCAATGGGTCATAGAAGAGATCAGAACAGAAATCCAAAAGTTTATGAAATTTAACAATAAGGAGCACACAAAATACCAACTCCTTTGGGACACAGCAAAGGCAGTACTCAGAGGAAAATTTATAGTGCTGAGTGCTTACAACAACAAGTTGGAAAAATTGCAAACCAACCAGTTAATGTCTCACCTTAAGCTCCTGGAAAAAGAGCAAAAACCAACCCTAATCCCAGTAGAAGAAAGCAAATTATTAAAATCAAAGCAGAATTAAATGATTTGGAATCCAAAAAAACTATAGAAAGAATCAACAAAACAAGGAGTTGGTTCTTTGAAAGAATTAACAAAATTGACAAGCCCTTAGCAAATCTTACCAAAAAAAGAAGAGAGCATATTGAAATATACAAAATCACAGACGAAAATGGTAATATCACAACAGAAATTACCAAGATCCAGAATATCATGAGGGAATAAGTCTCAAACCTTTACGCCAACAAATTTGAGAATCTAGATGAAATGGATGAATTCCTAGCCAATATTAACATACCCACACTGAACCAAGAAGAACTAAGCCAACTCAACAGGCCTATTTCAAGCTCTGAAATAGAAATGGCAATAAGAGAACTTCCACCTAAGAAAAGCCCAGGACCAAATGGATTCACAGCTGAATTCTATAAGGTCTTCAGAGCTGAGCTCACACCAATACTCTTCAAGTTCTTCAATGAAATTGAAAATGAAGGTCTTTACCAAACTCATTCTATGAAGCCAGTATAACCCTCATCCCCAAACCAGACAGAGATTCATCAAAGAAAGAGAACTATAGACCTATTTCTTTGATGAACATCGATGCAAAACTTCTCAACAAAATACTGGTCAACCGTCTACAACAACTCATCAAAAAAAATATACACTATGAACAAACTGGATTCACTACAGGAAGGCAAAGCTGGTTCAACATATGCAAATCAATTAATATAATTCAACACATCAACAGGAGCAAGGGCAAAAATCACATGATTGTCTCAATAGATGCAGAAAAGGCATTTGACAAGATCCAACACCCCTTTATGTTAAAAGCTGTGGAGAAACTAGGAATCCATGGAACATTCCTCAATATAATAAAGGCTCTGTATGACAAACCCACAGCTAGTATTATCCTTAACGGCAAAAAGCTAAAGCCATTCCCTCTAAAATCAGGAACGAGACAAGGATGCCCACTCTCTCCGCTCCTCTTTAACATAGTATTAGAATTCCTAGCCAGTGCAATAAGGCAAGAAGCAAGCATAAAGGGGATCCAAATAGGGAAAGAGGAAGCAAAACTTTCCCTGTTTGCAGATGACATGATTCTGTATTTAAAGAATCCTATAAACGCTACTCCTAAGCTCCTTGAGCTGATTCAAAACTTTGGAAGGGTAGCAGGCTATAAAATTAACCCTCAAAAATCAACTGCCTTCCTTTACGCCAACAGTGAGAGGAACGAGGCAATAATCAGGAAAGAAACTCCTTTCACAATAGCCTCAAAGAAAATAAAGTACCTAGGAATTAGCTTAACTAAGAATGTAAAGGACCTTTTTGATGAAAACTTTAAAACCCTGAAAAAGGAAATTAAAGATGAACTAAGGAAATGGAAAAACCTCCCATGCCTGGATTGGAAGAATCAACATTGTGAAAATGACAATCTTGCCAAGGGCTATCTACAAATTCAGCGCAATACCCATCAATATCCCAATGGCATTCTTTACAGAAATAGCAGAGGCAATTAAAAATTTCATATGGAATAATAAAAGACCCCGTATATCAAAAACACTTTTTAGCAGAAAGAACAGCGTTGGAGGAATTTCAATTCCAAACTTTAGACTCTATTACAGGGCTGTAATTATCAAAACAGCTTGGTACTGGCACAAGAACAGGCCTGAAGACCAATGGAATAGAACAGAGGACCCAGATATTAAACCACAGACCTATGGCCACCTAACCTTGACAAAGGAGCCAAAAAAATAGAATGGAAGTAAGACAGCCTCTTCAACAAGTTGTGCTGGCAGAACTGGTTAAGCACATGCAGAAAACTAAAGTTGGATCCTTCTTTGTCACCCTGCACTAGAATTAACTCCAAATGGATCAAAGACCTGGAGGTAAAAGCTGACACACTGAAAACATTACAGGAAGGAATAGGCCTCCTTGGCACAGGTAGAAACTTTCTTAACAAGGACCAAAAATCACAACAAATCAGAGAAAGGTTGGATAAGTGGGACTGCATTAAACTGCAGAGCTTTTGTATGGCAAAGGCCACAGCTAGTAAATTAATTAGGAAGCCTACAGAGTGGGAGAAGATCTTCACCAACCAAACAACAGACAAAGGCCTCATATCTAAAATATATCAACAGTTCAAAAAATTGAATCACCCCAAACTAATCTCCAAAGAAACAACCATCCAATTAAAAGATAGACCAAAGACTTAAAGAGAGTCTTCTCTGAAGAAGAACAAAAATGGCCTATAGACACATGAAGAAATGCTCAACATCTCTGGTCATAAAAGAAATGCAAATCAAAACAACTCTAAGATTCCACCTCACTCCAGTTAGAATGGCCAGGATCAGGAAAACAAATGACAACATATGCTAGAGGGGATGTGGCCAGGAGGGATCACTACTACACTGTCGGTGGGAGTGCAAATTCATTCAACCACTATGGAAAGCAGTATGGCAGTGCCTCAAAAGGCTAAACCTAGAACTCCCCTATGACCCAGCAATTCCACTACTTGGCATTTACCCAATTATCCAGAAACTAGGGCATACTAAATCCACTAGCACAACAATATTCATTGCAGCATTATTCACCATAGCAAAGATATGGAACCAACCTAGATGTCCCTCAGTTGATTAGTGGATCAACAAGCTGTGGTAGTTGTACACAATGGAATTCTATGCTGCTGTGAGAAAAAAACGACATCGACCCGTTTGTTAGGAAATGGAAAGACTTAGAAAAAATCCTATTAAGTGAAGTAAGCCAGACTCAAAGGAACTTAGGCTCAAAGGTTTCCCTCATTTGTCATAATTAGTAGAAACCTTGGGCTCTACTGGTAGAGATCTGCAATAGAGCAAAACCTTGATACATCAGGCCATATAGTCTGAAGCTAATTGAGAGGACCTCCAGGATATTGAAACAAATGCTATATAACGAATGATTGTTGTCCTTAATGTACTGTTATCTCTCATCTCCTTTGCTGTCCCTTGGGTATCTCATATTGTTACAGTACCTCTCTTTGTTATCTGATATATTGAATTTATTTGTATTTGGTTATTTGAAATTTGATAGGGAAGGGGGTAAACCAAGATGGGGTGGGAGGGCGGTGGGGGGGAGGGTAATGGGTACCAAGACATTTGAAAGGGTATCAATGTATGTGAATTAATGCACCCTCTATATGGCAAATATCATGTAACCCTTTTATTAATTACAATAAAAATATATAAAAAAGAAGGATAAAAATATATGAGCACTCAAACTTGCTTATGTGTCCAGTAGAAATGCTTTTTCTACAATGAATTATGGTCTTACAGTATCTACTCGAAATAATTCTAATGCTGCAAAAAATTTTATTAGTATGGATTTTATGTGTAACAGTTACAATATAAATTATTGAGTTTATATCTTATACTGATTACTAACTTCTGGATATAGATAATGCCTAAAATATGGTCAAATTGCCATAATTTGTAGTTTAACTGAGAAGAAAAATATGTAAAGAAATTACTGAAAATGGAATGTATCTCACAAAAATGATACAGAACAGAGAGAACACTTTTAATATCCTCTGATCAATAACCATCATTATAAATGTATAGTACTGTCAAGTGAACACAAAATTTTAGTATGAGTAAGCATGAAAAAAGTCTCCAAATATTTATTATGCATTATTTGATTTACAAAAGATCAGAATTGGCTTAAAAATGCTGACATTTCAAACTTGGAATGTCCTGTAATCAACCTGAATGTCTACTTAGCCTGGTTCATGACTTTTTAATAGATGTGGACATTTCTGACTTCCAAAAGTGCAAAAGAATTCCACAGAAAGCATAAATAAATACATGTTAGTTTCTCTTCTTTTGTGTCTTTACTCAAACCTAAAGAAAGCAGTATATGGTGACTGAAGCTTTGGGCTGAATTTAGACATCATTTCCTATTAAATATCCAAGTATATGCTAACTCCTTATTTTACCTACGTATCACTGTCATATGAATTACAGGAAACAAAGTGAAAAAGAGTTTCAATTCAGTTCTGGAGACAGAAAAGCAGCTAATAAATGTTAGGAATGCAGGCATAGATTGTTTGTATCTTATAAGTTCTTTTTCTGTTAAAATCTATTTGACCTATGTTATCTTCACTCTATACTCACTTCAGTGATTTTTGTCCAGTCATGTAAATCTAATTCCTATCTAGATGCTAGATCACAATACCTACTTAAGTATATACATATATGCATATACATTTACATATAATCTCAGAAGAAAAATCTAGTTTTAGGTACACATTTGAAAGTTAATATAAAGACTGTAAAAAGCGGTTACAGATATACTGAACTTGATATGGGTTGAACTTGTACACTGAAAAAGATATGTCTTTTGAATATGTAAGTATTCATATCTTGCAAGAAAATCTTAGATCACAAGAAATTCTCCCCACTGTTTTGATGTTCTAGTGGTGCCCAATGAAGCAAATCACTCCACTATCTATGGAGTTACTCATCTGGGAAACTAGAAGTTATCTTTTGATTCACTATCTCTGCCATCTAGCATAGCAGCTAAGCCAGTTATGGAATCATCCATCTGATGTAAACTTGAATTCATTTATAACTCTTTCCACTATTGCTACCTTCATCAAACTCATATTGCATCTCCCCCTCCATGTAGCAACAGACTACTTATTCTGAAGGGTGGTCACTCACAGACAGATTACACCTTTCAAAAGATTAGCAGACACTTTATCCTTGCTTTACACAAGTGTCAATATTCAGGAAGATAAATCTGAAATATGGACATTTTAAGAACAGATTCATAGAAATGTGGGAATATTTCGTATCAGATAAATGCATCAGTAACCTCCATTGTTTACATTTAATTTTTTTGGAACTTGCATAGTTACTATATTTGAGATATATTAGGGAATTATCTTTTCAAGTGATCTATATTAATACTCTTTAGGCTTCAGCATCTTTCATCTCTTACATACAATTTGTTCAAGTGATATTTTCTCATCATTGGAGTCATTTTGCATGGTGTGGAAGAATATAAGTAATTGTAGCTAGTGTGGCAAAGCAACTCTAGAATATAGAAGAATTACCTGCAGGATTTCTAAATTTTACTACAATCTTGAATATTAGGTGGATGTTGTCATAGTTTGATGGATATTATCTTTATCTCCTTGTATTTTCTTCTGACCATCCCCTCTTTCCTAGCCTCTCATCTCAAATAAGAAATAGTTAGATTTAAGCATTTCATGTTTTGGGAGGTGAAAAAAATATAGAAGGTTTCCATGAGTTTTTCTGAACTCTGCAAGGTGAGAAGATTGGAATGTATGCAAATTTTCTTACCTATCAGCACAAATAAGAAAGCACTTTCTCTAAAACGGGAATGTTCTTACATCTGTTGTGAAAGGAAATGGTGACAGTTATTTTATTTTATTTTCTCCAGAAAACAAAGAATATGGCTCCAGTGCCCAGCAGAGAATCCAGGCAACCAGTAATATTCCAAAAGAAGTAGTGATTTTTTGAGCCATGTAAGTGAGTGAGATAGCAATTTCCAATAAAGACCTAAATAGTCCAGGTAGAACTTGGACTCAATTAAGAGCTCAGAGTCATATTGATGAAAGGAAGGACAACATTGAATGCCAAGATGGATGATTTTGGTCATATATCAGTGGCCTCAGAACTGCATGTAATTTTAAAATAGGAGCATAGATTCTGAAGAAAGGATGCTGCAAGCCCACTCATAGTTACACACTGTTGTCAAAAGACAGTATAAGATTGGAGCAGTCCAGTAAAATAGTTCGGACATTCTGTCTTTTACAATAATTCAGAAAAGTTAATGCAAATGCCAGAGTTGTCTAGAAAGTGCATTTAACTGAGTTCAATTTTAAAGAGAGAGTAATTTAGAGTTGTTATCACTTTATTCTCATACAACAATATCCTCTAGCTGTGAATACATCTTTTTTTTCAGGCATTGTATGTTTTCTGGCTCATGACCTACATCCAGCTCTTATTAAATTGAAAGTATACTGGAGTTAGATACTGCAAAAATGTAATTTTATGCTTTCTTTCCATCATGAATTTAGTGAGTAAAATATATTTGAATTTTAAGGAATAAAATTCTAGCAGCTGACATTCATTACGATGCATTCTAAATTGTAAGTTATGGTGAGTCTATAAACTTCCATCCTAATGTATTTCTATTGTTAAATTTTTGCTTACAAAGTTTTTAGTGTCACTTCACTTAATTGAAATCAAATGATGCTATTTACCTATTAGTGATGCAGGAAAAATTGCATTTGTAAGTTGCTTTTATTCAAATTGAATTTCTTACAGGATGCAATAAGTTGTTAGTGCAGAACATATTATGCACAAATGTTAAGTAAGTGCTAAGGTTTGGCCTCCAACAGAAATAATGGAGATGATGTGGTAGCTGTGTATAAAACATAGTCAAGTTACCAAATGACCCAAGATTCCCATATATTATTCTAAATGGGAAAATAATTTTTATATTTATGGAGACTATCAGCACTTTATATATTTACTAGAATAACCAATGACACTCAAGGCAATAACATTCTAAAATGATCTGTGTGTTAGCAACATTGTATGATTACTTTTGGATTTTCAAAATACTAGAATAGGTATTTTGGAAAAATAATATAGAAGAGAATCTATACACTGAGGTGTTTTGGAAGAGGTACTGGCTCAAGTTAAAATGGATTTGAAGTTATTTCCATCCTAATTCTGGTGCCCAGTTCCATTTTGAAACTGTTAGGTCACCAAGTGTTTTGCTAAATATTCGCATACGTCTCTTGCTTCCCCAGTGTGAGGTTAGGACTTATCCCTTATAGTTATGTATGGCCCTCAAACAGAGAGTAGAAAAACTGTTGAAAAACTACACAGATACATTATCTTGACAATAAAATACAATAAAAAAATATCCCTGGGGGAAGGGGGAAGGAAAATGAGGACCAAGACATGGGAAAGGGTATCAATGTATCTGAATTAATGCACCTTCTATCTGGTGAATATAATGTAACCCTTCTATTAATTACAATAAAAATATATGAAAAAATAAATTAAATTAAAAAAAATTAAAGTCAGAAAAAAAAAGAAAAAAGGGAACCCCTCATATCGGGCATACAAGGAAGCAAATGAACTATGTATTCTGAAAGTTATGTCGTATATTTCTGGTTCTTTCATTGAAATCATCTTTTAAATCTAAATGAATTCCTTTTGTTTGTAGAATGTATACTATTTCAAAATGGCCACAAATCATTCCCATTTCTACTTGTGTACACTTTACAATGACTTTATTGCTTACCGTTTTGGAAGCTAGATCTACCTATTGACTTTTTTGGCAGATTATTAAAGATGATGCAAGCAGAAGTCCTTACTGGCATGCTCTTGCTCTTGAGAAGCAATATAGCACAAGAAAACACATTGAGAAACACAATGGGTGTCCCATTGACCTGAATTGGTAAGTGAAATACTCCTAGTTGAAGAAGCTCTAAACAGGTAGCCCAAACCAGAAGAGTGCTGGGATAACTCACAGAATGTGAGGAATAACTCAAGTTACATTACTTTTATGCACCATGTTTTTCTGTATGTCATTCTTCTGCTAATTTAGGTAATTAGAAAAATTGTCACTCACGTGGAATCAGAACCTGATATGATGTGTAGTTCAAAAATTCCATTCTCCATTCACAAACCTATCAGCTAAATTTATGTTTTGATTCCTACCTATTTTCAATTTTTCAGCATCTCATGTAAGATGAAAAGTTCAAAACTCTTAATTCTTTCACTAGTACTATAGTGACCTCAAATGTCATAAAAATCTTAAATTAATGTCTTTTGTGGGGGGGGGGACATAGGGCTTGAACTCTGCCTAGGCGCTGACCCTGAGCTCTTCAGCTCAAGGCTACAGCCCTACCCTTGAGTTAAACCCCCCTTCCTGTTTGGGTTAATTGGAAAAAAGAGTCTCAGGTCCTTTTGAGTTGCATATGGCTTTGAACCCTGTTCCTCATATCTCAGCCTCCTGAGTAGCTAGGATTAAAGGTGTGAGCCATCGTGCCTGGCCTGTCTTACTTATTTTTGGTAAGGGTCTATAATCAGGACAAAAGAACAACACTTTCCTTTGTTTTTTTTCTAGTAAACACATATTCTGCATTTTTGTGGGTACATTAGTTAATATTCCTTCTAAATTAACTGTGGGTCTACCCATCTCACTTTATTCTTTGAGCAAATCCTCTGTAAGTCTACTGGACTACCAAACATGTCCATTTAGGCATTCTTTAGCGTTCTAGCAGTCTTCCATTGGGACAGCTGCCTTTCTTTTTGGTACTATGGATGTTACCTTGAATTCTATGACTCAAGCCAATTGAATTAAACACCCAATAAAATGAATGAGTAAGTATTTGCAGAAATATTTATTACTTTTATATTTTGGGCCAGTACCAGGACTTGAGCTCAGGACCTGGTACTCTAAATCCATGTTTTATATCATAAATAGTGCTCTAACACTTGATTCATGACTTTTGGCTGGTTATTTGGGGATAAGAATCTCAGATTTGTCTGTCTAGCCTGGCTTCAAATCACAGATCTCAGATTGCACCACTGAACTGCTGGAATTATAGGTCAGAAGCATTAGTTGGACGCACATGAAGGTAGAATAAACATTAGCTTTGTGATATTGTTTGAAACACATTCAAAGTTATTTTTTCTAAATAGCTAGGCATCATGGTCAGATTTTAATAAGTTAATTAACTATTTGGCATAAAATTCCTTTGACTTTTACCATTCCTTAATTCTATATCAGAAAGATCAGTTCACTAATTCCATAGCAAAGGGGTAAGTATAGATAGAAAGTAGAACTTAGAGACTTTTCAAAAACAAGAATAGGAAGAACAATAGTCATGTCATGGAGTATTCTATAGGAAAATAACTGTGGAATGGCATCAGTCAGATAATATATAAAACATATAAAGCAGGAAATACCAATTTAGTATCATCTATAGAGTCAAACATTTAAGACAAATCCATTTGAAATTGCAACACCCTGAAAAACTATGAAACCAAGAGCAACTACCATAAAATGGAAAGAAAGGTTTGACTTTGCCTACATCAGCTCCATCTCTCATCAGTGCAGCTTACTGTCAGGAGCTAAGCTCAAACTATTTTCTGCCATCAGAGAGAATAAGCCTGTAGCCAGACTTGCCAGTATTTTGAAGTACTTTTTGGAAGGTTGGGTTTTGCTTACAAATAGGGTTGAAGAAACTTAATCGTTAAAATATCAGAAAGAACAGTTATTTTGCATCAAAAGTTCCTGATGTCTTGTCGCATTACAGGATCAGAATGTACTGAGTTAACTTATTAAATATCAACATTAACAAATTATTGATGTTTAATCAGGCTAAGCCTGCATACTTAAAAACCACGAGGGCAAATTGAGAAATGATTTGAAACAAAAAAGTAGAACTATATATATAGCTAGTTAAAACATGCAAAAAATATTCTTATTTACAAGAAATATTCAGCAAGTGTGAAAATAAGAATTTTTACTTGTAGAAGCAAAATGGTCTTTTAAATATAAAGAACTATCATCAGAAAAGTATATTTTAACCATCAATCCAAGAACAAACTAAGGAAGGAGAGTATATTTATTTTTATTAAGTGGAAATACTATTAAAGGTATATTAATAGTACTTAAAATACATTTCATTTCTAAAAATATAGTTAAGATGGTAGGAAATTATTTACAATATACATGAGAAGGTTAATATTCATAGTATGTAATATACTCCTAAAAATAAATGACAAGATAAATCCATTCTAAAGAAGAGCAAATCCATTCTAAAGAAGGCACTAAAAAGAAATGAAACAAGAGAAGAAATAGGTATACTTTTTCTAATGCTTCCTGTTGACTCTCTTTTTTATTAGATATAAAAGCCTTCATTATAGCAAACAAATATTACAGCAGGCCTTTATTTAGTTATTTATTTTTTTGTGTGTGACTGAGCTCCAGAAGATCAGACAAATGTCATGCCTCCTACTAATATTGAATTGTAAACCGATTTTCAAAAGGAAAGATTTCAGTCCAAATAACTAATATGGTGGGAGCATTTTTTATCTATTTGTTGACCATTTGTATTACTTCTATTCAGCAGGTTTTTTTGATTGCAATATATAGAGATGATTCAGTTACATTTTCCAGGTAGTAGGTGCATTACTACTCACACATTGATATCCCTTCTCATGTTTTTGTTTCCAATTCCCTCCCCTCCTCCCCCACCTAATCATCTTGTTTTCCTCCCTTCCTTTTCCTATTTCAAATAATCAAACGTATGTACAATATACCAGGTAACACAGTCAGATATAGTGACAATATGGAATTAACCGAAGGGCACCAAAAAAGAAGAGACATAACATAGTAAATTAAGAACAACCATCACACAAGTTAAATTTATTGTTTCCATATCCTGGAGATCTTTCATTTAGTCTCATCCTATATGATCTCATTTATCTAGGTTTTTAGTTATTGTAATCTTCTGCTAGAAGAGTCCTAGATGTGTGCTAATTATTACAAATGAGGGAAATCATTGAGCCTATGTCAGTTCAGTTTTTCTTTTCAGAACATATGCTCACTTATTAATGGGTTGTTTCTCTTGACAGTCTGTATTTCTGAGCTCCTTGTATATTCTGGTTTATTAATCTCTTGTCAAAGGTAGCACTAGTAAAGAATTATAAACTGGATTATGTTTTTCTGTTTTATTTTTAAATTATCCTTTCAACACTATGAAGTCAGACTGCTCTGCCTGTCTCATTGTAAGATTCATTCTTTATTATACAGTGATGTAGTGCTGCCTTTGACAACTGCAAATAAAAGCTACTCAGACTTTTAGCATGGGATTATTTTACTCTTTCAGTAGATGGAGATCAAATTTAGCATTTTCTTTCAGAAACCTCAAACCAAGAAATGTCTTAGTAAACATTTAGAAGTATATACCTCCCCTTCAATTTTAGTGCTGAAAGTTTATTATGAAGAAATAATGTAAAATGTACTTATGAACGTAGGTCCCATACAAAAGCCTATTCTTAGCTCATTAAAAATGAATGATAAATTTAACTTAACCAAAGATGTAAAGGAATTATTTCATGAAAACTATAAAAGCCTAATGAAAGAAATTAAAGAGGATACCAGGAAATGGAAAGACATCCCATGCTCATGGGTAGGGAGAACCAATATAGTGAAAATAGCCATATTGTCAAAATTGATGTACAAATTCAATGCAATCTCCATCAAAATTCCAAAGACATTCTTTACTGAAATAGAAGATATAATCCAAAGGTTCATATGGAACAAGAAAAGACCTAGAATAGCCAAAATAATCCTAGGCAAAAAGAGAAATGCCTGTGGTATTACAATACCAGCCTTCAAACTGTACTATAGAGCCATAATAACAAAAACAGCATGGTATTGGCACAAAAATACACCAGAAGATCGATGGAACAGAATAGAAGTTCCAGAAATAAAACCACATACCTATAGTCAACTTGTATTTGACAAAGGAGCCAAAGATATACAATGGAAGAAACACAATTATTGCTGCTGGCAAAACTGGACAGCCACATGCAGAAAACTAAAAATTGACCCAAGCCTTTCACCATGCACAAGCATTAATTCAAAGTGGATCAAAGACCTCAATATCAGACCGGAAACCTTGAAACTGCTACATGACAGAGATGGAGAAACACTAGAACTCATAGGCACAAGGAAAACTTCCTGAACAGAATCCCAGGGTCACAACAGATGGGAAAGAGACTCAATAAATGGGATACCTAAAAATACAGGCTGTGCACAGATAAAAGCATAGCTACTGAGGTAGAAAGACAGCCAACCAGCTGGGAAAGACATTTACCAATAATACATCAGACAAGTGCTTAAAATCCCGTATATACAGGGAACTCAAGAAACTAATCCTCCCAAACCCAACAAACCATTCGCTAAATGGGCAAGGGAACTAAAAAGAGACTTATCAAAAGAAGAAGTTAAAATGGCGGGAAAGCTTATGAGAAAATGTTGATCATCCATGGTCATAAAGGAAATGCAAATAAAAACAACCCTACGATATCACCTTACCCCAATAAGATTAGCCAAAATTTTGAACTCAGACAATGACAGATGCTGGCGGGGTTGTGGTGAAAAAGGAACCCTACTGCACTGCTGGTGGGATGGTAAGCTAGTTCTGTGACTCTGGAAAGCCGTGTGGAGGGTTCTTAAAGAACTGCAAAATGACATTCCCTATGGTCCCACCATACCACTCCTGGGCATCTATCCTGAACATCATAGCCTAGGATATGGTAAGGACACTTGCTCAGCTATGTTCATCTCTGCACTATTCACAATATCCAAGTGATGGAAACAATCCAGATGCCCTACTGCAGATGAATGAATACAGAAAATGTGATACACACACACACACACACACACACACACACACACACACACACAATGGAATTCTACCTAGCCAACAGACAAGATAAAATAATGGCATTCACAGGGAAGTGGATGAATCTAGAGCCAATCATGTTGAGTGAGACAAGTCAAGACCTAAGGAACACAGGGAGCATGGTATCCTTAATATGTGGGGGTTAGATCCAAACAAATATAAGAGCTATTACTCAGTATTTGCGTACCCATTGCTATAGACATGGTATTGGAAATAAAAACACAACTATATAGACATAAAAATTTATGACTCTATAGATATAATATTTTATTACATAGATTAATATATATCTATGACATATAAACCCTCAGCCTAATTTTAATTATGTTCTAAAATCTAAGTGCCAGTGATTGCATATAGAGATTCCTTTCTTGAATACTTGTTTGTTAAACACATCATTTGAAATATGATGTAAAAATTAATGTTAATAAATTATTTAATTAAAAAATGAATGATAAATTTAAAATTACTTGCCACTGTAAATAGCTTTAATGAAAGTAATCTAGTTTTAAAAATAAATATGCATAACAAATATATATTTAAATATAATTAATATAGAAGTGTATATTTATATCTAGCATATAAATGCATCATATACTATATTATCAAATAGTATATTATTTATATAATATTTATTGTTAATAACATAATTATATATATGTGCATACAAATTTTCAGAAAAGGGCCTTGCTGTGAAGCCTAAGTTAGCTTCAAATTCACATTTCTTTGCTTTAGTCTTCTGACTTTGGATGTAGGCACGTGCCACCACTCATGGCTAGCTGAACATATTTATTTATTTGCAAAACACCTATTTATTTTCTTTACCAAGCTCATGATGACTTAATTTTAAATAAAACTTTAGGCTATTTATTATGCAAAGAGCATATCCCATTAATTTACTGTTTGTATATGGTTACATTTTATTATATTATTTTGATGATTTAGGTCTCAATACTTGTGTATATTAGATATTCATAGAATGACTGGTAGAAAATATAGCTTACATGAATAACGTATATTACATAATAGGTTATACAGCAAAAAACAATTATTTTAACATTTTAAATATGTTATGCTAGTACAATTTTGCAAATTATTCATAGGATATATTTATGGTATAATTATTTGTATGTTTTGAACCATTATTATTCATATGCATTATTAAACATGCATAGAAAAATTCACACAAAAATAATTTAAGACAAAACAGTATAAGGAATGTATCATATTTTGGAGTTTATGGCTTCTAGTTGTGTGAATAATTATAATGTCTTTGTGATTGTATTTTCAGATTTTTCTAAAGTAGTCATGAATATTTATTATCTATAAAACCATATTCAAACATAATTAGTTTTCTTTTTCTCATGATGTTTTTCTTTTCAAAGTTATTTACCTGGATTTGCTTTTCCAGTTTGCATTTTCTTATTAATTGCATAAGTACATATTCAATCAGAAGCAGATATACATTTAAATGTTATAGAATGTGTGTATGTGAGGGAGAGAGAAATTGTTTTCTACTGTTAAAGAGAAATAATTTAGCCACCAAAGTGTTTTGTGCTGAATTTTGTCTTTCATTGTGATTGGAGATAAGTTGTGGTAATGTATTTAATATACAGCACAGTGAAACTTTTGTCTTTTGGGCAAGTTTCTACAATAGCTTTGATTTACTGCCTATCACTTTGACATACTGCCCAGAGATAACAATTTTTATGCAAAGAGGTTTGAACATTCATTAAAGTAATACTGTCCTATTGCTTAAGATCCACTCGCAAAAATAAACAAAACAGAATGCCTAAGTGTTGCTTGCAAAACTCCTTCAAACAGCAGATCTGTTGTTAAATTGATACAGCCAAGTTTCTGAAATCTTTAATGAAACAGAGTAACTACTTATCTTCTTACAAGATTTTTGTTTCCTTTTCCTTTCCTTATTTTAGAAACAAAAAATATACTGTAACCATACATGCATGGTTTATAAAACACCTGTTACATTTTAGTCTTCATTCAGAAATTCATGTGTTTTTCTCCTAAAAACATATAAGCATCTGTTATTGCAATCTCGGTTTTTGGGTCAGTATGGAAAGGATTGTGATTGTCATATTCAATTAATGACTCTGTAGATGTATTTATCATCTCCAATGAAGCATTATGTAAATACGCATAATCTTGCTTATTCTACTGAACATTTTTCAGTGTAATTTCACAAGTAGATGTAAAATGAAAAAATCAGTGGTTGAATGGACTTTCAGATTTGGTTTGTTTTCTTTTATTTCCTGAAGTTCAAGGTATTATATATTGATTTATTTTTTCCAACCCATGCTCTACTTTTCATGGCTATTTTAGAAGGTGTCTTTTCAAATATTTTCAGTGACTAATACAATCATAAACTAATCTCAAAGTTTTCTGTTGATTTTTCTGATGACCTAGAAAATAGACACTTCATATTATATATCTTTGAACACATGTTCTATGTGTGCATGCAAACACACACATCTCTAAGACTATGTATACAGGCAAAGCGAATTTAATATAAATTGAGAGAAAAACAAAAACCAATAAATACATAAGGGAATTCAATATTTTTTTGTGGGTCATGGGGCTTGAACTCTGGGCCTGGGAGCTGTCCATAAACTCTTCAGCAAAAGCCTAGTTCTCTTCCACTTGAGCCATAGCACCCCTTCTGGTTTCCTGGTGGTTAATTGGATATAAGAGTTTCACATTCCTTAGTGCCTGGGATGATTTTGAAATGTGATCCCCAGATCTGAGCTAAGATTACAAGTGTGAGCCATTGCGTCTGGCTGGGCATTCATTTTTTTATAATTGAATTCAAAACTTTGTTTTTTAAATTACATTTTAATATTCAACTCTTCGTAGTTTAGTTCATTTTAAAAATTGAAAATACATGTAAGTTTTAATGACGGAAACTTTGTGTTCTTTTAGTTGAGGAGTTTTCAACTACAGCCTGAATACTTGGTTTGTATTCAGCTGAAGAGGAAAGACTTCCAAACAAAATGTAGGATCTGTGAAAATCTTTAATACTAAATTTGTGGCATCACATAATTTTATTGATATGAAATTATATACATATTACATAAACATTACATTGGATATAGTGTGTTCCAAACCAAGAAAAGAGAAAGTCACAATCTTGGGTGAGGCTTTTAGCTGGAAAAGAGAAACTAAATTTGTTGCTGACTACTGTCAGTCTTGAAGGGCATTGATAAAGTAGAATACACTGATATTATGGTGACCAAGAGAGACAGGAAACATAGTGTCTGTAGGTTTTTAATATATCTCAGGCATTATTCTAAATGATCTAATATTTGGTTCCTTCCTATATCTTATTACAATGCTACAGTGGCCATATTTGCTCCTGAAAACATAGACTGACATCAATCAGGTTGCAAAAACCATACAACCTGTATCAGAATTTTCTACTGAATTTCTACAAATGTCTTTCGCTTCTTAATTCAAGCACACTCTAAAAATTTAGTGGTTATGCATTTTGTTGATAATGGAGTTTGAATGCTCTTTTGCAGCTGTGTTCTGTCCCAAATTACAGATAAGGCCTAGCTTTCATATATGTAATAGTTGGACCTCCACTTAAAGAGGCTGTACTTAGTGCCACTTGCTCAAGGCTGTAATCCTAGCTACTCAGAAGGATGAGATAGGAGGATTTGGAGTTTCATGCCAACCCAAGCAGAAAAAGTCTGTGAGAAGCTTATCTTTAATTTACACACAAAAAGCTGAAAGTGGATCTGTGGCTTAAGTGGTATACAGCCAGCCTTGCTCAAAAAAGATATGGGAAAGCACCCATGCCCCGAGTTCAAGGCCCAGAACAGGGTCGAAAGGAGAAACAAAAGGAAGCAAGGAAGCGGGTATAATTATCTGTACATTGTCATTAAAATGAAATTGCGAATTTTTCAGAACCAAAACATTACCAGTTTGGAGCTTACATTTGTGTTGGAGAAGTCCCTGTAATCTCTTTCTTTTCTTTCTTTTTTTTTTTCTGTCAGTCTTGGGACTCAGTTGAACTCAGGGACTGAGTACTGTCCTTGAGTTTTCTGAAGGTTAGAGCGCTAAGACTTTAGCCACAGCACCACTTCTGCCTTTTTCTATGTATGTGGTACTGAGGAATCTAACCCCGGGATTGGTGTATGCAAGGCAAGTACTCTACCATTAGGCCACACTGCCAGCCCATCCCTGTAATTTCTTTTTCTTTTTGTCGGTGGTGGGAGTTGAACTCTGGGCCGGGGCACTGTCCCTGAGCTCTTCAGCTCAAGACTACCGCCTTACTCCTGGAGCCACAGCACCACTTCTGGTTTTCTAGAGGTTAATTGGAGATAAGAATCTCACGTTCTTTAGTGCCTGGGCTGACTTTGAACCCGATCCTCAGATCTCACACTCCTGAGTAGCTAGGATTACAGGCATGAGCCACCGCAGTCTTTAAATCCCTGTACTTTCTGTTAAGATGCAAAAGAAGGAAGAATCTAGAAGTCCTTGCCTCACCCCGCATCTGTCTTCTATATATATATATATATAGCAAGTGGTAGAAGCTCCGACTTGTTAGGACAGGTATATTTATTTATTATTATTTTTTTTTTAAATTGCAGCATTTCCCACAGTAGGATTCAGAAGTCCTCCCTCCATGAGGTGGGCGGCGCTTCCTCGTTAACCCCAATCTGTGGGCTTTAATTCATAGTGGGCGGGACTTCCTCCATCGTATAAATTGGGCAGAGTTTCCATAATTTTAGCGGCCAGAACTTCCTTTCTACAGAGTGGGCGGGACTTCCTCCACAAATCGGTGTGAGAGTTTTTTTAGGGGTGGGGGCGGGATTTCCTCTAGCCTGAGTGGGCGGGACTTCCTCTAAAGGCCGGAAGTTTGACCATGACATTGTTGAGTGGTGTTTTACTTTTCCCCTCAGTCGTCTGTGAGGGCTGGTTTGCTTCCACAGCCTTCCTTGGGAATGAGCTCTAGGTCCTGCTCGCATATTGGGCGGTAGAAATTAGCCGTTTGGAGGTGCAGTAATGGCGTATTTTTCTCATTTCCCTCGATGCATCTGTTGGTGTGAGCTGTCAGGTAGGCCTCACTGCCTTATACTTTTTTTTTTCTCTCTGATGTGTATGACTTTCCTTGCTTTTCTACTATCCTGCTAACCCCTTTAGGACTTTCTAGAATTGTCTCCCTTTCTCCAGAATATGGTCTCTCCTTATCTGTTGTTTTATTTATCCATGTAGCCATACTTGTGGGTTGTTCTGCCATTGTCCTTCCAGCCCACCACCTCTCTCTCGCTCTCTCCTTCCCTCCCTCCCTCCCTCCTTCCTCTCCCTCATTTCTGAGTTTGTTCTGTTAGTCTAGAACCTATTCTAAAGACAATGTCAAACTATACAAAACGTCATTTATTTTATTTTTTTAATTAGTCCTGTACTAGGTGCTTTTCCACTGTCATTAAGAAATTGCTGCTATGTCTATTTACCATAGAAAGATATGGAACCAACCCAATTGCCCCTCAGTTGATGAGTGGATCAGCAAGATGTGGTATTTGTACACAATGGAATTCTATGCTGCTGTCAGAAAAAAGGACATTGCCCCATTTGTAAAGAAATGGAAAGACTTAGAAAAAAATCATATTAAGTGAAGTAAGCCAGACTCAAAGGAACATAGGCCCAATGGTTTCCCTCATCTGACATAATCAGTAGAAACCTTGGGCTCCCCTAGCAGAGATTTACAATAGAACAAAATCTAGATACATAAGGCCATATAGAATGACATTAAATGAAAGGACCTCCAGGATATAGAAACAAAAGCCATATAATGAGTAATTGTTGTCTTTAATGTACTATGTTATCTCTTATCTCTTTTACTGTCCCTTGGTTAACTCATATTGTTACAATATCTCACCTGGTTATCTGATATATTGTATATATGCATATTTGGTTATTTGAAATAAGATAGGGAAGGGGGAAAACAAGATGAGGGGCAGGGGTGGGGGAGGGAAATGGGGACCAAGACATGAGAAACGGTATCAATGTATGTGAAGTAATGCACCTTCTATCTGTTGACTATAATGTAACCCTTCTATTAATTACAATAAAATTATATGAGAAAAAGAAATTGCTGCGATGAAATTTTTGTGAACTAGTATAAACATGTTACAAGAATACATTTGTAGAAATTGAATTTTTATGTCAAAGCTGTGAATTAAAAAATTTTCAAGAAATATATTTGAAGTCATTAATATTTCTTCTACGTATATTATCTTCAGAATATCTCTATTTGTTGAAACTGACTTATCTATTTTTATGCTGCTTTGACTTACCAGAATTCATGCTGAGTTCTTTTGTACACAAAGTTTAATAGCCGTTGTGTCTTTATAACATAGTGTTATGTTTGCCACACTTCCAAATTTGACATTCAATTTGTTTTTTATTTGTAAAATGACCTCTATTTCTTTTTGTTTATATTATTGTTGCTTTTCTTTCTATTTCTGCCATTGTAGCTACTTATTTATTTTCTAGACAGCATGGTATTAGGTTTTGTCTTGAGATCCCATTTAATTATCTTTATCTGTTAATAGAAAATTTTAGCCACTTTATAATAATTACCACAGTCTTTGTCTTGCCATCTGTTTGTGTTATTTTCTGTCTTCAATAGCTATGTGATTTATTTTTTTTGCTTTGGTCATTTGTAGTTGTTTCTCCCAGTACTTAGTGAGAGTTGTAGTTTTTTCTTTTTTAATTCTGTGTTGTGCTAACAGTTTTATAATATTTAAGCTTTTTGATATTCATCACTACTGCTACTACTGCTGTTACTACAACTATTATTATTAATAGTGCCAATCTTGAAGTTTGAACTTAGGAGCTCAAGGTTCCTTTCTGCTACTACTCAAACCACAGCTCTACTTCTGGCATTTGGGTGGTTAAAAGGCGATAAAGTTCCCATGAACTTTACTGCACTGATTGGCTTTGAACAGCAATCTTCTGATGTAAGCATACTGAATAGTTAGAACAAAGACATGAGCCACTGTTGCCTGACTAATATTTATTAATTTTGATGGACACTAATAAGATAATATGATTCATTTTTTTCCTTTTCCCTCCTTCAATCACTTTTGTTTATTATGTCTTAATTTTAGCTCTAATAATGGAAAGGTCAGATGTAACTGGTAAGCTTTGATAACCTACATGTAAAAATGACAGAATATTCAAATTTTCTTCATCATTTATTGAGCTTTTCTGCTTTTCAGTTTTTATTAGAGTTATTTTCTTACAATATTTGCCTGGTCCCAAGATTTATAAAGCATGTCTGTCATTGATCACCCTGACATCATTTTATCCTCAATTCATTTAAAAACTCAAGAACTTTTAGTCTGGCTTCCATATTTTCTTTTTCATATATTTTTATTCTAATTAAGAGAAGGGTTACATTATATTCACCAGATAAAAGGTACAGTACTTTACAAGTATTGATACCCTTTCTCATGTCATGGTCCCCATTTCTCTCCCCCCCTCCCTCCGCTCATCTTGATTTCCCCCTTCCCTCTCCTATTTCAAATAAGCAATTAAGCATATATAAAATATATCTGGCCTCCATATTTTCTATATAAGCATTTCATTTTCAGCATTTCACTTTGCTAAAACATAAACCATACTATATTATTATTATTTTCAAAATATTCCAAAGTTTTCTTTTTCAAAATGAAAGCCACAATTTATTGCTTGGGCTTCCTTCACTCTTTCACCGGTCATATGGCTTTCTCTCATTCCAATTTCATTTCCATGTTGACTGGTCAACAGTTTCACCACCATCATATTTTCTTCAAACATTCCAGAAGTAAATGAAAGGATATGGACCTAACATGCAAAGTAGACTAACTGAACAAAGTGAATTTTAAAATTAAAAAAAAAAAATCCTTGGGGCCCAGAGTTTGGCCTAGTGGTAGAGTGCTTGCCTAGCATGCACAAAGACCGGGGTTCAATTCCTTGGCACCACATACAGAGAAAAAAGCCGGAAGTAGCGCTGCGGCTTAAGTGGGAGCTCTAGCCTTGAGAAAGTCCAAGGACAGTGCTCAGTCCCTGAGCTCAAGCCCAGGACTGGCAAAAAAAATCCTTAATTGAAAGTAATAGAAGTGTTCATCATGAAAAAGATTACCAATAAGTAATAATAATTTTATACCTATTTACCTAGTTAAGACCTAGAAATGTATGAAATAGAAATGTTCCTAACCATAAGGGGAAAGAGGTCTCAAATATGAATTGCCTTTCCTCCCCGCTTCTCCCTCTCCCCTTCTCTCTCTCCGTTACTCCCTCTCTTTCTTTCTTTTTTCTCTCTGTTTTTTAAATCTTTCTTTCTTTCATTCTTTCTCTCATTTCTCTCCTTCCTTCCTTCCTTCCTTCCTTCCTTCCTTCCTTCCTTCCTTCCTTTCTTCCTTTCTTTCTTTCTCTCTCTCTCTCTCTCTCTCTCTCTCTCTCTCTCTCTCTCTCTCTCTCTCTGTCTCTCTCTCTTTTTCTGTCTTTCTTTCTTTCTCTTTTTTGTGTTGATCATGGGGCTTAAAGCCTGAGCCCCGAGTTGTGCCTGAGCTAATTTACACAAGGCTGGTGCTCTATCACTTTGATCCACAGCTCCCATTCTGGTTTTTGAGTAATTAATTTGAGATAGGAGTCTAAGGAGACATTTCTGACTGGGATGGCTTCAAGATGTGATCCTTGAGTTTCAGCCTCCTGAGTAGCTAGGACTGCAGGTGTGAGCTACTGGTGCCTGGCAAATTCATATGTGAGTGTTCATTTTACAACAAAGTTACAGGAAAGTCAGTATGGACATCAGCATGAAATGATCCTGATATTTTTTATTACTGCTATTTTAACTTGAAGTCTACATTGTCAATTAATTACATAGCTTCTTTAGCTGTATATAGTACAGTATGTACTTATACATACATACTGTATGTAATACATACAGTATTATATGTAATACATTACTTTTCTTAGTGTATTCTATTCATTTAATATTATTTAATATATCAACTGTACACTTATCAACTTAAATATTGCCATCTATGCTCTCCCTTTTCTTTACATTTTTCTTATATTATCATTCAGATAGGTTGTTTTGTACTTGTTTATATTTCATACATCTCTAGCAGTCTCTTTTAATTTGTTGTTGTAAGAAAAACTCCAAATAAATACAAAATTAATTAAAGTCTAAAATAAACCAAATTTCAAGTACCCTCCGCCAACAGTGAATATCTTAACCACTTTTGACCTTTGTTGTTTTTGTTACTGGCTTTTTCTGTTATTTTTTGTGCTGCAGAAGTGTATTTTAAATTGGTAACATTTTTATCAATTGATATGTCCAATCACATAGGAAATTTGATTCCTTTTCATTTCAATTTTCCCAAAATGGCTATAGAAGTAAAAAATACATAATTTATATAATTTATCAACTAATATAGATGTAAACTTATTTCTTATGATTGTGCCTTTTGAAATTTATGTCAAATTTTATTTTTTTATTGTATTTTATTGTTGGGGTGATGTACAGAGGAGTTACATTCATTAGGTATATTACTTCTTGAAAAGAAAACTTTTGAAATAAAAAATGGTAAGTCTAATTACCCAAGTGGAGTCCAGGTTTCATTTTAAGACCAGACAGGACAATAAGTTAGAAAGAACCCATCTTAAGAAACAGGCATGGTGGATTAATTCTGTAACCACAGCTACTAAGGAGGCTGTAGATAAGAGACCTAAGGACTGTTCCAACTTAAGAAATAACTAAACTAAACTAAGCAAAATAAAATAAAAGGGCTGGGGTATGTGGCTCCTCTTCTCTAGCAAGCATGAGGTTCTAAGTTTACCACCCCCCCCATACACAGGCCATGTGGGGAGGAGAAGGTGGGGGAAGAAGAAGATGAGAAGGAGAAAGAGGAGAAGGAGGAGAAGAGGAAGGAGGAGAAGGAGAAGGAGGAGAAGAAGGTGAATGAGACAGGGGACTGGAAAGGGGAAGATAGCAAAAGTTAAGGTTTTCACTATTACACTTTCTAACTTTTGCTAAGTAAACGCATCAGGGTCATCTCATAGGGTCACATAAAAAATTCTAGTTCACTTTGTTTCTCTGTAATTTTTGTCACATTTTAAAATTTTATTTCATAAACTCTGGGAAGATTCCAATGCAGATATGATTCCTTTAGGTATGTGGATTGCTGTTGACTCCAGTATCAGCTTGAAATCATAGGTTGCAGACTCCTCTAGAGAATCATTTGCTAGACTGAACACCTTGACCAATTTGTAGTCTCATACTTGCCACCAAACTTCTCAGCTGAACTTCATTTTATGTTTTGAAAGACCTTACTATAATTTTTTTTCTGGAGATAGATGCTCAAGAAAAAATCCTAGAATGGCCTGCAACTGAAATTGTCCTGTTGTTTCCTACCAGCATTACAGATATGCATCTCATCCTTTAGTCATTTTCAACATGTGAATCTTTCTAAAATGTGTGAGTTCACAATCTGGCCATTTTAGTTGTTTACAGCAAGTTGAAGAATGTTTTTATTCAGGTAATACTTGCTCCTTTAATGGAATTCAGCTGCATCAGAGAGGTTCATTATCTATAAATAATTTCTAAGAAATCACTAGTTAACATTTTAAAAATAATTTAATTCCTAGCTTTCTCACCTATGCATATCAACTCCAAACCTATGGGAAAGCACAAAGGGGCTCATTCTCAGCAGGTACACTTAGCCTCAGTTCTTCTAAGATGCCTTTCCAATAGTTTCTGTTCATACACACCTCTCTTCCTTTTGTTCTCTTACTTAAACAATGTAAGGTGTTCTAAGGTACTCTAGACTCTCAGTGCCTAGTAATAATGCAGTTAAGTTATACAATGGTCATCTCCAACGTTTTCTTCATTATAACATTTTTCTATTGTTTTCACTTTACACAAAAATTTATAGTGAACTTAAAAATGTTTGAATAGTATGCTTCTATGCAACTAAATTGAAAGAATTGAATGACTGAAAGTCAGCATATTCATTGATATAAACAAAACCCTCATGTTAACCAAAAGAATAAAATACTAAGGAATTAATGAAAGATCTAAAGGAATTATTTAATGAAAACTATAAAAGCCAAACGAAAGAAATTAAAGAGGACACCAGGAAATGGAAAGATATCCTATGCTCATAGGTAGGGAGAACCAATATAGTGAAAATGGCCATAATGCAAAAATTGATACACAAATTCAATGCAGTCCCCATTAAAATTCCAAAGACATTCTTTACTGAAATAGAAGATATAATCCAAAGGTTCATATAGAACAAGAAAAGACCTAGAAATGCCATTACAGTTCTAGGCAAAAAGAGTAATGCAGGTAGTATTATAATACCAGACTTCAAACTCTACTATAGAGCCATAATAACAAAAACATCATGGAATTGGAACAAAAATACACCAGAAGATCGATGGAACAGAATAGAAGATCCAGGAATAAAACCACATACCTATAGTCAACTTGTATTTGACAAAGGAGCCAAAGATATACAATGGAACAAACACAGTCTATTCAATTATTGGTGCTGGCAAAACTGGGCAGCCACATGCAGAAAACTAAAAATTGACCCTAGCCTTTTGCTATGTACAAGCATTAACTCAAAGTGGATCAAAGACCTCAAGGTCAGACCGGAAACCATGAAACTGCTACATGATGGAGATAGAGAGACACTGGAACTCAAAGGCAAAACCTTCCTGAAGAGAATCCAAGGAAAAGAGACTCGACAAATGGGACTACCTAAAAATAAAAAGTTTCTTCACAGATAAAATGATAGCTACTAAAGTAGAAAGACAGCCAACCAACTGGGAAAAGATATTTACCAATAATACTTCAGACAAATGCTTACTATCCAGTATCTACAGGGAACTCAAGAAACTAATCCCCCCCAAACCCAACAAGCCAATCACTAAATGGGCAAGGGAACTAAAGAGAGACTTATCAAAAGAAGAGATTAAAATGGCAGAAAAGCATATGAGAAAATGTTAATCATCCATGGTCATAAAGGAAATGCAAATAAAAACAACCCTAAAATACCACTTTACCCCAAAAAGAATGGCCAAGATTTTAAATTCCTGCGCTGTTCTCTCTGCTAAGAAGTGTTTTTGCTATACGGGGTCTTTTATTATTCTATCACTACAGTTAGAATGGCCAGGATCAAGAAAACTAATAACAACAGATGCTGGAGGGGATGTGGCCAGGAGGGATCACTACTACACTGTTGGTGGGAGTGCAAATTCGTTCAACCACTATGGAAAGCAGTATGGCAGTTCCTCAAAAGACTAAACATAGAGCTCCCCTAAGACCCAGCAATTCCTCTACTTGGCATTTACCCAATCATCGAGAAACAAGGACCACCAGCACAACAATGTTCATTGCAGCACTATTTACCATAGCAAAGATATGGCACCAACCTAGATGTCCCTCAGTTGATGAGTGGATCAACAAGATGTGGTATTTGTACACAAAGGAATTCTATGCTGCTGTCAGAAAGAATGACATTGTCCCATTTGCTAGGAAGTGGAAAGACTTAGAAAAGATCATATTAAGTGAAGTAAGCCAGACTCAAAGGAACTTAGGCTCAATGGTTTCTCTCATTTGTCATAATCAGTAGAAAACTTAGGCTCTCCTAGCAGAGATTTGCAATAGAGCAAAACCTTGGTACAAAAGGCCATATAGTAGGACGCTGAATGAAAGGATCTCTAGGATATAGAAACATAAGCCATATAATGAATGATTGTTGTTCTTAAGGTACTATGTTATCTCTCATCTCTTTTACTGTCCCTTGGTTATCTCATATTGTTACAGTATCTCACTTTGTTACCTGATATATTGGATATACTTGTATTTGGTTATTTGAAATTGGATAGGGAAGGGGGGAAAACAAGATGAGAGGAGGGGGTGGGAGGAGGAAAATGGGGACCAAGGTATGAGAAAGGGTATCAATGTTTGTGCAGTAGTGCTCCTTCTATCTAGTGAATATTTTGTAACCCTTCTATTGATTACAATAAAAAATATATGAAAAAAATACTCATCTTGTTTTCCCCCTTCCCTATCCTATTTCAAATAACCAAAGAAGGGCCGGGAGTTTGGCCTAGTGGTAGAGTGCTTGCCTAGCATGCATGAAGACCCAGGTCCGATTCCTTGGTACCACATACATAGCAAAAAGCCGGAAGTGGTGCTAAGGCTCAAGTGGTAGAGTGCTAGCCTTGAGAAAGTCCAAGGACAGTGCTCAAGCCCTGAGCCCAAGCCCAGGACTGGCAAAAAAACAAAAACAAACAAATAACCAAAGAAGCATATATAAAATATATCAGATAACAATGTAAAATACTGTAACAATATGAGATAACCAAGGGACAGCAAAAGAGATGAGAGATAACATAGTACATTAAGGACAAATCATTCATTATATGGTTTTTGTTTCTATATCCTGGAGGTCCTTTCATTTAGCGTCATCATATATGACCTTATGTACCTAGGGTTTTCACTATTGTAATCCTCTGCTAGGAGAGTCCTAGACGTGTATTAATTATTACAAATGAGGGAAACCATTGATCCTATATTCCTTTGGGTCTGGCTTACTTCATTTAATATACTTTTTCCATGTCTTTCCATTTCCTTAAAAATGGGGTGATGTCATTCTTTCTGACAGCAGCGTAGAATTCCATTGTGTATAAATACCACATCTTGTTGATCCACTCATCAACTGAGGGGCATCTGGGTTGGTTCCATACCTTTGCTAGTGCTGTAATGAACATCATTGTGCTAATTGTTTTAGTATGTCCTTGTTTCTGGATGATTGGGTAAATGCCAAGTAGTGGAATTGCTGGGTCATAGGGGAGTTCTAGGTTTAGTCTTTTAATGAACCGCCATAGTGCTTTCCATAGTGGTTGAATGAGTTTGCACTCCCACCAACAGTGTAGTAGTGATCCCTCCTGGTCACATCCCCCCAACATCTGTTGTTATTAGTTTTCTTGATCCTGGCCATTCTAACTGGAGTAAGGTGGAATCTTAGAGTTGTTTTGATTTTCATTTCTTTCATGGCCAGAGATGTTGAACATTTCTTCATGTGTCTATAGGCCATTCTTATTTCTTCTTCAGAATAGACTCTCTTTAAGTCTTTGACCCATCTTTTAATGGGATTGTTGTTTCTTTGGAGATTAGTTTGGGAGTGATGCAATTTTTTAAGCTGTTAATATATTTTAGATATGAGGCCTTTGTCACTTGTATGGTTAGTGAAAATCTTCTCCCACTTTGTAGGCCTTCTCATTAGTTTGCTAGCTATGTCCTTTGCCATACATAAGCTCTGCAGTTTTATGCAGTTCCTCTTATTCAGACTTTCTCTGGTTTGTTGTGTTTCTGGGTCCTTACTAAGAAAGTTTTGAATCCAGGCAGGGTGGCTCACGCCTGTAATCCTAGCTACTTAGGAGGCTGAAATCTGAGGATCAAGGTTCAAAACCAGTCCAGACACAAAGAACCTGAGACTCTTACCTCCAATTAACCCCTTGAAAAGGAAAGTGAGGCTTGACTCAAGGGTAGAGTGGTAGCCTTGAGTTGAAGAACTCTGGGACAATGCCTAGGCCCAGGGATAGGGCAGTAGCATTGAGCTGAAATGCTTAGGGAGAGCACCTAGTGTGAGTTCAAGCCCCATGACCGCCCCGCCCCCAAAAGAAAGAAAGAAATTTTGGCTTATGCCAAGGACATCTAGTGTATCTTCTATTCCTTCTTGTAAAGTTTTCATTGTCTCTGCTTTTACTTCCTGGTCTTTGATCCATTTGGAGTTTATCCTGGTGCAAGGTGACAAAAAAGGATCCAACCTTAGTTTTCTGCAGGTGCTTAACCAGTTCTACCAGCACTACCTGTTGAAGAGGCTGTCTTTCTTCCATTCTATTTTTTGCTCCCTTATCAAGGATTAGTTGGCCATAGGTCTGTGGGTTAATATCTGGGTCCTCAGTTCTATTCCATTGGTTTTCAGGCCTGTTTTGTGCCAGTACCAAGCTGTTTTGGTCACTATAGCTCTGTAGTAGAGTGTAAAGTTTGGTATTGAAATTCCTCCTGCTCTCTTCTTTCTGCTAAGAATTGCAAAGCTGAATTTTTTCAGTATTTAAAGATTTATTCTGATTTTTCACTTCTTTTAGAGACAGTTTTAGTATGTTGTAATTTTCCAGGAAATAATTAAATAATTTTTCTAATTTAATGGCTTGACATAATATATTATCTTTAATAATTACTATTAAATAAGATAGTAAATATATAATGCTTGCTTGTGATAGAGGCTATTTAAACTTACTTAACAATGATATTAATATGGAATTTAATATGTTACAAGTCAGTATTTGGTAATTATTTTATTTTTTTTTTTGGCCCCCTTCTCTCTTTCTGGCCCTGCTCGCTCCAGCCCCGCTCGCTCAGGCCACCACTCGGTTGGGCTCCGCTTGCTTGCTTTTGCTCTCTGTTGCTTGTTGCAGTCTCGTCTCTGCCACTTCCGGCTTGGTTGTGTATGTGGGATACCGAGGAATCGAACCTGGGTCCTTGTGCATGCTAGGCAAGCACTTTAACCGCTAGGCCAAACTCCCGGGCCCAGTATTTGGTAATTATGTTTACTATATTCCATATAACTTGATGACACTCTGCTTGAACATTATTAAGTAGTTTTTTGAAGTGTTTTTCCAGTTCTTTTTTCTTTTTTCTATTTTAACTGGAGTTCTTAAAACTGTATTATCCATACTTAAGAAGTATATCTGTTCAGAATCTTAGTACTTTTCCTAAGATTGTAGATAGCTTTAAATCTGTTACCTAAAATTTCTTTTTTGGTTTTCCCTTATGATGGCTAATTTTCTTTTTAATGTCCTGGTACTGAGGCCTGAACTGCAGGACTTTCACTATTTCTTGGGTTTTTCTGCACAAGGCTGATACTCTACAATTACTAGCTTTTTGGTTATTATTTGGAGATAAGAGTTTCACAGACTTTGCTGCCTGAGGTTGGCCCAAACCACAGTCCTCTGATCTCAAACACCTCAGTAGCTAGGATTATGGACATGAGTCATCAGTGCTCAGCTTAGGTACAGTGTTCACCACCCTCCTCCCCCAATAAATGTAGTCTGTCTTTTATTACTATTATTATTTAATGATAGAAATTGCTTGTTTAGAGTTAATTACAGTTGAGAGGATATCATCCTTCTTTTTGGTGCTTTCCATCATTCTTTGGCAGTTTCTACTTCCTTAATTTTGGAGAAGGTTCTCTTAAGGAAAGAATATTGGTGCTTATATCTATCAGACTTTTCATCAAAACATTTGTAATTTTCCACACATAGTCACTGGTTGGAAAACTTTAGAAGTATGTTTTCTGTCAACACTGAAAACCATTTTCCCCAATATTTCGTTATTTTGTGGTTCGTTTGCTGTTAAGGTGTCAACTTGTCAGTACTACTGTGTACTTTGCACTGTGAATGTCTTTTCTCTAAAACTGAATGCATCTTGTTTTTGAAGTACTGTATTTTCATCATCATCATAATTTTTCTTAAATTATCTTGCTAAGAGAAAATATTTTGCTTCTTGAATATGAAGATTCAAATCTTTGGAAGGTTTATGTAATAGAAAATTCTTTCTTAATTTGTCTTTAAATATTCCCTCTTTTCTTTGCATTTAGAGTTCCAAGTATATATTGGTGTTAACTTATCCTATTTTTTCTCATGTCTTTTTAAGTGGAAATCTTCTATTTCTTAGTCTTTTTAATGATGTCTTTGTAATATCCTTATATGGGTCTTTGTCTACATAGTTTTTGGTGTGCGTGTGTGTGCGAGAGAGAGAGAGAAGAGAGAGGGAGAGGGAGAGGGCGAGAGAGAGAGAGAGAGAGAGAGAGAGAGAGAGAGAGAGAGAGAGAGAGAGAGAGAGAGAGAGAGAGATATTACAAGAGTACAAGATTACAAGAGTACAAGCACGCCCTCTGGTACTGGATCTTGAACTAAAGGCCTAATCACTTCTCTGAGGTTTTTTTTGCGCAAGGCTAGCACTTTGCCACTTGGGATACAGCTTCATCTCTGGCTTTTTACTGGTTAATTGGCGATAAGAGTCTCAGGGACTTTCCTGCAGCTAGTTTCAAACTTCCATCCTCAGATCTTTCTGCTGAGTAGCTGGGATTACAAACTCGAGTCACCACTTTCTGATTTTGTGCATCCTGTTATAATAATTATATACTCATTATAAGACTTGAAATTTTTCTTAAAAGTTACCTGGTTTTCTTATTACTCTTCCCTGTTTTATGTCTTTACTAATTGTATATTTCATTACATTATTAATTGCATAATGTTATTACCTATTATAATTCCATTATCTGGGGCTGGAATTTTAACAGTGGCAAGATACTTTCTTAGTAAGAGGCCCTGGATTTAGAAAACTTCCATTAATTCAGGTAGTTCAGTATGTAATTTTCTTTTGCAGAGTATCTTGTGCCTTGCCTCCTCATCTCCTGATTTTGGAGTTTGAGGTATTTTTTAGAAAAGTCATAAATGTGATGCTATATGGGGAATATAGCAAAACATTTGTGTGAATGTTTTCCATTAGTACAGTGATACTTTTACTTGTGTTAAAAGGAACTCATTGGTGGAGAGGGTTTCAGAATGCACTGGTGGCCTTCATATAGTTCGACTTCACACAATATGTGTTTTTAAGGAAAAAATATTTTTTCTTACCTATGATTCTTGTCAAGATAATCAACACATTTCTAGACTTTTATTTTTTGTCTGAGATTGTTTTCTGCTAGGATTGCCTTCTGAAGGTATGGACTTGGTATAAGAGAATCTCAGTCATATCTCTACCTTCTCAGGGAACTTGGTGGATATGCTTACTCTGTTTTGTTTCCTGTTGACTTAGAGGCTGGATGGCTTCCCTAATTTTCCAGTCTCCAGTTATGCATTAAAATACCTTTGCTACATTGTAGTTATTACTTCAAAGCATTCATAATAGGAACATACTAAAAGTTTCTATTTTGTTATCTGGAAACTAAGTTTGAACAGCTTTGTTCACTTAAGAGAATAATTACAATAGTTTGGCTTCTATTTTTCAGGATGTTGATACTAAAATTGAAATCTTCTAACTCACATAAATTTGCACATAAATCATTGTATTATTTACCCCAATGACTCTCAACGTAAAAGTAGTATGAGGGAGGAAGTAAGATTGCAAAACACCAAATTATACCCAAATGTTAAAAAACTTATTTCACTAAAACAAAATTCCTTTCAGATATAGCATATGAAGTTATCAAATCATTTTCAGGATTTATACTTCAAAATAAAAATAGAATCTTAGGTACTTGGATACTTATATATACATGTAATCTCATGCGGTATTTATAATAAATCATTTTTCATTTGGGAAATAATGTTAAGCTATTGACTTTATACATCCTTATGTGACATGAATAAATCACAGATATACAAAGCACAATGAGAACAACTTGTCAATTACTTGGAATCTATTTTAATCAAAAACATTGAAAAATTAAATTCAGAAATCAGCAATAATAATATTAAAGCAAATACGTTTCTGTTAGGAAAAGTTCATCTTGCACTAATAAAGGCACAGATAAGTTTAACTATATGTGATCAATATTTGTTGTGAGCCAGTTCACCAAGATCTTAGAAGTATATTCCTGTGTGTCAGTGATTTATAGATGTTTAACATTTTTATTGTGATATGCCACATTTTCTAGATTTCTTTGTATAATAATAATTAACAATAAAGAAAAATACTTATTATTAAAATGTCTCTATTTACATATTTTCTTACTTTTGGAAAATTTAGAATATAACTTCAGTGGTCTGTTTTCCAGGAATAATTTTGGGGCTGTTGCAGACTCACTTATCAAGTCTCCTAAGTTTAGTACCATTGTAAATTATAAACTGATCGTCATACTGAAGGTCATTTTTATTATCATGGTAAATTTAGATTCTTATGAAATGTTCCAGTAAAAGAACTGAAAATATATAAAGTAGGATTTAATTATTTTCTTAGTTTTCTATTCTTCCTGTCAGTCCGCAATTTACTTTTTCTCTTATAATTTTCATAGAATGTGAATGACATGGATAGGATTAATGTGGAAAAAGACATTATTGTAAAAACTTGGGGTTTTATTTCCATTTAATATATTTTAAAATATCATACCTTCTGGGAGCCAGAAGTTTGTCCTAGTGGCAGAGTGCTTGCCTAGAATGCACAAAGACCCTGGTTTGATTCCTTGGTACCACATGCATAGAAAAAAGCTGGAAGTGGTGCTGAGGCTCACGTGGTAGAGCTCTCGCCTTGAGAAAGTCCAAGGACAGTGCTCAGGCCCTTAGTTCAAGCCCAGGACTGGCAAAAAAAAATCATACCTTCTAGCCTAAATTTTATAATTTTGCTGAAATTTCTTACTCTAGAAGCTGCATCTTATCCAATATATCTCTCATAATCATTGCATTTTAAAACTACTCCATCCAAAATCATATCATTTTGTTCACCAAATGAGCCAAAGAGGATTTTATAACAATCTCTATCTGTATCTTCTGTCCCTTATCATCTTGCCTAGTGCTCTAAAATAATCAGCATGTTTCATCCTCTTAGGATAAACTAAATTGTATTACATATCATCTTCTGAAAATGGATATTTAAATAGAAAGGACTAAGCAAACTACTGACTTTCTTTACTTATTGCAAATGGGAAACCTCTTGGGGATACAATTGCTAGGTAAAACAGATATTGCACTATTATTGAAAAAAAAAACTATTTTGGCCTTCCTTGCTACTTTGTACCTGTTTTAAAACCCATGGGAGCTTCTGTGAGTTATTTTAGGCATTGTGGAAATCTTGTATTACCAAGTCACTACACATTAATTTCCTACTATGGTTGTTGTGTATAGCCTTCCATTTTGCTTTTGTAATCTATAGAATTACACAAAGATTAAAAACACTGTTATTACTTTTATTGTTGTTGCATAATTTGATGTAGATTCTATAGACATCACCAAAATTTATTCAGGTATTTGAATGGTTCAAAATGTATCTACATATATGCTTTTTGAGAAGGGGAGGGGAGTGTCTGTAAAGGTCACTGCAGGCTGTGGTGAGGTAGCATTTAGAGAAAGAGAAAGTATTGCTGTATGGTTTACTTTCCTACCTCATGGTACACATAGAACTCATAGAGTATATCTGTCATATCAAACACTAGAGCATCATAACTGTTAAGAGTAAATGAAATCATAGATTTCACTAGTAGATTACTAGCCTGGAGCATAAAACTGCATAAAGACATTGCCCATGCCCCGACTGACAAAAAAAATGACAACAAAAACCAGAAAACTACAAACCAAAAAATTCCAGCAATAAATCAGCACAGGAGACGTTTCTCAAGTAGAAAACTGCCAAACTAATAGGCGTATGGCCTTTGATTTCAAACCCCAGTTAGAAGACAAGACAAAAAATCTTAGAAGATCGGTGCTGGTGGCCCAGAACTTTAGTCCTAGCTTCTCAAGAAGTTGAAATCTGAGAATTGCATTTAAAAGCCAGACCCAGCAGGGCAAGAAAAGTCCATGAGACCCTATTTCCTGTTAATCAGCTGATAGCCAGAAGAGAAGTATAGCTGTGGCTCGAAGTGGTAGAACACTATTATTATTAATTATTCCTATGTCATTCATATTTACTTATTCTGATTTTGCTAGTTGAGAGTTGTTTTAGTTTCTGTAGTTTATATATAGAAGTATCAAAACTAGATGACTCGAAACAGTAGATATTTGCTGTTGAGTATTTCTGGATGTTAGACATCTAGAAAACAAGATTTAGGCAGACAGGGCCATATTGCCTCTGAAGCAGTAAGGGTGTCATTTCCTGTTACCTTCCAATTTCTAGCGTTTCTTCAGTAATGTTTGGCATTTATTAGTACAGAGGTACATAAGTCTAGTTTTTGCCTTCTTCTTTGTCCTATAGTGTTCCCCATGATGTGTCTCTTTCTACACTTAGATTCTTAAGGACACCATACACATTCAAGTGTAGGCCTCAAATGATCTCATTTTAGCCAGATACATCTAAAGTAATCCCCCCCCAATTAACATCATATTCTGATGTGATGGGAGATATATATTCAACATAGAGTAAGTTTATTATTTATTTATTTATTTTTGTGCTGGTACTAGGCTTAAACGTAGGGCCTTACATTGTTCCTTGGCTTTTTTTCATGGTACTCTACCTCTTCACACACCTCCACTCCAGCTCTTTGTTGGTAAATTGGAGATGAGACTCATGGATTTATCTTACTCAGCTGGCTTTGAATCTCTAGCCTTAGATCTCAGCTTCCTGATTGATTAGATTGCAGGTGTGAGCTACTTGGTGACTAGCTTTAACATACCTTTTTATTGTTTTCCTGTTGATACACTTTAGCCTATAAAAAAGATTTCCTGTTATTAATTCTCCTTCATTGCCATTAATACCGTAAGTTCTCATGTAAATACTGTTAAGACAACATATCATATGATTTATATGTAACTCAGAAAATGTTATGCAGGAAAAATTTTATTTTCAGCCACTAACTAAGAGACAAATTTATTTCTCCTTTAAAAGGGATATATTTCAGTGTATAATGCTTATTTTTCCTTGCTTTGATATCTGGTACTGAAAAAAATGAGGGAAAATTTTTTATTGGTTTATAAAATATCAGAGACAGAGGAATACAAAGATAACTTATGGAGAATATTTCCAATATCTAGCACGCAGGATAGAATGTAAAGATTAATATAAATGAAAATTGAGATTGAGTTTGAGATCCTACACCATGGTAGATAGGTAGAATTGTATAGTGAGGCAAAGTGATGCTGTAGAACCATTTGTGCAGATAGGAAAGGTAAGAAATTCTGTCAAAGGCAATGTTCAATCATGACAGAAATCACCAGCCATAATGGAAGCCTCCAGCAAGGCCTTATTAGAAGCAAAGCGGTGCTTAGTGATATAGAAAATTGAATTGTAGAAGAGTTTTCAAAGTGAAATCCCGGGGAAAATTAAATTACTTATTTATTTAAGCTGTCCCAAAAATAAGACTGGCCCTCAAAAATGACATGTCAGAAGTAGACTGTGAATAAGATAATATCACAGGTGGATTCTTTCATAAAGTTACATGCTTGCCTACATTGTCTTGGCAAGAATATTCTAAATCCTATTACCATATTTAAACATTTTCCCTAAAATAAGCTAGGCTTAGCCTGATGTGGCAATTGAATGGTTCAGCAGCTAGCTCTGGTTTGGCTATACTTTTTAAAAAAAGCCTTAGAAGAAAATAAAATGAGACAGAAGTTCCAATTTATAAAGAGAAGTACCTCAGGGATGGAAAGGAAGTAGGGCCATGTAAATTCCTGACAAGTCTGTATTCTCTAAGTGGTTCATTTGCATGTACAGAATTAAGTTCTGTGAAAGTAGTAAAAATTGTTTAAATACAACAGAGACTTTCAGAAGCCTTGAACACCTCTGCTTGTCTCAGTTGATTTTACTATTGCCAGTATAGTTCTAAAAATGATTGCTGAGACAGGATCATTATGAATGCATTCCATAGCCTTATAATGGTTACTATATGTGTATATAGTTCTAGTTTTGCAAATAGCTCTTTAATTTCAATAAATTAGTTGGCTCCATAACAAAACAAAATTTTAAAATGAGGTTGGTATCTATCATGTAACTTTTTTGGGGGAGGTGGGTGGGTCATGGGGCTTGAACTAGGTCTGGATGCTGTCCCTGAGCTCTTTAACTCAAGGCTACTGCCCTACCCTTGAGCCAGCCCCCACTTCCCATTTTCTTCTAGAGGTTAATTGGAGATAAAAGTCTCAGGTCCTTTTGTGCCTGGGCTGGCTTTGAATCTTGATCCTCAGATCTCAGCCTCCTGAATAGCAGAATTACAGGCATGAGCTACCATGCCTGGCTTATCATATAAAATTTAAATATGTCATTGTGTTTATACTTTACAGTTACATCTATAATTTCTCAAAATTTTAGAGAAGCACAAAAAAGTACTAAAATGGCTAATGCTATGAGTAGTACATACTCCTGAAAATTTTATCAGTTTTTACATTGAGAATTTTCTTATAGGATGGGCTTCTGAAGTAGACTTTCTAGAAAAAAAGAAATATTATAACATTAGTTTAGGGAGAATAATTTTATTTTTGTGCCAATATTGGGGTATGAACTTAGTGTTTTTCCCTTTCGTTCTCCCTTGGCTTTTTTGCTTAAGGCTGTTACTCTATGGCTTCTACCATACCTCCACTTCCACTTTTTGCTGGTTAATTGGAGGTCATAATCTCTGGATTTCTCTGCAGTCTGGCTTTGCACTGTGAAACTCAGAGCTCAGCCTCCTGAGTAGATATGATTACAGGTGTGAACTGCCCGTGTCTGACTAATTTATTTGTTCATTAACCTTGTTGAGTTATTATTTACATAATACATAAGTACCCTGTAAATGTGCAACTCAATGCTTCTCTATATAAATATATTTTTGGATATAATCACTATCAATTTTTCTTCATGCCTCAAACTATGTCTTTTATGGCAAAGTATATTTTCATCATGCATGAGGAAACACGATTGAATTGTTCAAACTAGAAAGAATAAAAAATATATTGAGTTGCTTAGTTAATACTTGGTTCAGTATTTAACAAAACAATGATGTGATAAATCGTCAATCTGTGTAAATTAGCTGTCCACATCCCCAGTTGTCCTTCATTCTGACCCCTTCTATGATGTTTTAGGTCTTATAGGATCTAAATTACTAGCTTAGGGAGTTGAAATATTTCAAATTGCTTGCTTGGTTGGCCAACTAAATGTGGTCTCTGATATTCTGTGATAAATGACTGAGAATTCAGAAGTGCCTTAAAATTATACACGAATGTATCTAAAGATTTAGAGTTATATGACTGTTGGAGTGAATTATGTGTGGCTCAGTCATTCATTTTCCTTACTTTGCAGAGCTACCAACATCACCCCTAAAGATGTCTTCCTTCCAGAAGACAGATACACTGGCAAGTACCCTGGCACTAGGAGCATGAATGTCCTGTAGTATTTTAGTGGCTGTCTTTTGCAAACTAATGATGCAGCAATGAGATGTTCCATGGGGGTAAAATCCCTGATTTTAGTAAGGAAATACCCATAAAATAGGAAAATGGGAGTCATTATAATGCTTAGTGTCTATAATTTTTACCAAAATGGTTAAACTTTTGTAAAATTTGAGATTCATTAATAGTAGCACACTTAGATGGAAACCAATGAGGTGGAACTTTGTTTTTGTTGTTGTGCTTGAACTCATGGGCTAGGTCCTGTCCCTGAGTTCTTTTGTAGTTCTCCACCACTTTGAGTCATACTTCCACCTCTGGTTTTTGAGTGGTTAAACTGGAGATAAGAATAACAGGAAAGAGCCACTGGTACATGGCCCTTTCATGTCCTTTTTAACTAAATAAACTCCAGGTATGGAGTGATACCAATTTGAAGAATTATGAGCGCTTTCCATATTACCACATGTGAGTCATTTCACAGAAATCCACCCAGGGTTGGTCAATATTCTAAAACACAAAGCTAGGACCCTGAATGACACAAGGCCCTTTTGAACAAAGTGTATTGATTTAGATCTAAGTTCTAGGGCAAGACCATATTGCTGGTCCATCTTTAGACACATGGTGTGGCTCTGGCCCCCAAAACCAAGAGTGAAGTCTTGTGTGTTTTGGTGCTTTTTAACTGTGATAGAATCAGGATTACAGTTGCAGTTCTACTGAGAATCACTTTTTGTGCTTTTCAACTAAACTTTGAATTATTTATGCTTCCTATTAAGCCTGAATTTCTTGAGATTGAATGGTTTCTCTTTCCTTAAATGCTGGCTCATGCAGCAAGTTTAAATAAAAATATAGATTTGCAGGATTTTTCTGACATCCCCAAACCTTATTTATTTATTTTTTGCCAGTCCTGGGCTTGAACTCAGGGCCTGAACACTGTCCTTGTATGTTCTCAAGGCTAGAGCTCTACCACTTGAGACTCAGGACCACTTCCAGCTTTTTTTTTTCTATGTATATGGTACTGAGGAATGGAACCTGGGTTTTCATACATGCTAGGCAAGCACTCCTGGCAAGCACTAGGCCAAACTCCTGGCCCCTTCTTACTTATGTTTTAAATAGAGATAATTACTCAGCTCTACCTATCTAAAATGACTGTTATAAAATTCAACTGAAAATGGATATGAAAATTATTAAGAACTTTAAAGCCATGTACAAAATTTAAAAGTTATTGTCATTATGCAAATAGGTGAAAGGGAAAAAAGTTGTGTTTGGAAAGGAGTCTACAGAAAACTGAAAAGTAGAAGTGCATGTAAGCACTTCTAGAAAAATCACAGGAATACTTAAGTATTCAAAACATCTGGAAAGGAAAGTCAAATCTATTCATTTTTTATTAGCATCAATTTCATTTTAATGTCCATTTATGTATATATTAGGGACATAGTTGTAACTTCTGTTAGTCTCCTCCTTCCCCTTCACAAGCCAGTCTCATTTTGATTTATTTGTTCATAATATTGTATTTTACTAAATGTATGGTAGTTCTATTTAAAAATGAGATTTTACTTTAGTTTTCAACATCATGTAGTGATAGTTACTAACCATGTAATTGTAGACAATTTCTTTAAAAAATAGTCACAACGATGATTTCATTTTCCAACAGGAACATGCCTGTTAGGCCTGTATTTTAACCAAAGACAAAGAAAATAATTCATAGTTAATAAAAATAGCATAGAGGATGTAAAAGTTATCCTATGAAACTGAAAGGTAATTTCAAATACTATTACTCAAAGTTAATTTCAAGTAGTAACTTTAGTCAGTAAATACTATAAATAATGCCCACATGTTCTGCATTTGTACAGGATACCTATGTTCTTTATATATATGGATATATATGATATAATAGAAGAATAATATTTAACATATAAGTATATTATATACATACATAATCATATTATATACAATATGTTGTATATTAGACATATATATGTCTATAATATATATGTATATGTAAATATTTATGTAAAATATATGTATGTAATATATGAGTATAATATAGTAAGTTTTTCCTTTTTGTTGGTTGTGAGTCTTGAACTCTGGGCCTGATTGCTGTTCCTGAGCTCTTCAGCTCAAGGGTACCACCCTACCCTTGGAGGCACAGCACCACTTCCTGTTTTCCAGTGGTTAATAGGAGATGAGTTATATGGACTTTGGTACCTGGGCTGGTTTTAAACTGCAATCCTCAGATCTAAGCCTCCTGAGTAGCTAGGATTACAGGCATAAGCCAGCACATTGTGCTGCCCACTGCATTTTATTATGTTCTGTTTTATGTCACATTCACTTGAGTCTTGAAATTGTAGATTTTCTCTTTTCAGCAAGTTTTTAACTGTCTTCACACTTTTGTTGGTAGGGTTTTAGTCTATTCCTAAGTTATAATTCCAACCTAGTTAGATCTGTATTGAATTACTTATTGAAATTCACTTATTGTGCTTTGAGATAACTACACAGAAAGACTACTTGTAAATGTTCAGCTAACAGTCAACGTTCCAACTGACAACTGATACTATCCATCATGTAAGTGCTTCCCAGCTTTGGAATATCTTTTAATTGTTTAGTTACTGAAATCATTGAGTCAGCTTTTTCTTTTCTTTATTTTTGTGGGTCATGGGGCTTGAAATCAGCCTGGGCACTGTCCCTGAGCTTTTCAGCTCAAGGCTACTTGCCCTATCCCTGGGCCTGGGCCTTATTCCTGAGTACTTCAGCTCAAGGCTAGCACCCTACCCTTGAGCCAAGCCTCACTTCACATTTTCTTTTTTTAAATATTTTTATTGTAATTAATAGAAGGGTTACATTATATTCACCAGTTAGAGGGTGCATTACTTCACAAACATTGATACCCTTTCTCATGTCTTGGTCCCCATTTCCCTCCCCCCACCTCTGCTTCTCATCTTGTTTTCCCCCCTTCCCTCTCCTATTTCAAATAACTAAACACGCATATATATATAATATATCAGATGAAGTATGGAACCAACCCAGATGCCCCTCACTTCACATTTTCTAGAGGTTAATTGGAGATAAGAGTCTCAGGTCCTTTTGTGCCCAGCTGGCTTTGAACCTTGATCCTTAGATCTCTGCCTCCTGAGTAGCTTTATTTTTCAGTCTTCCTAGCAGTAGCCTCCTATATTGCAGAGAAAAGGGAGTCCTTCCCAGATATTTAATCTATAGAATCTGTGAACATAATAAAAGTATCTTTTGCTTTTTTGTGGTTTTTATACGGCAAGGATTACTTGAACAGTACCCAAATGCTAGAACACTTAGGAGAGCATAAAAATGTCATTAGTCAGATCCTGCCAGGAAACAAGTTACAATTAAAGGTTCAACTCTTCAAGAGACATATTGATTTTGAAAGTCTACAAGTGTTCCATGAAATAAATTGCTGATGGAGTCAACGTAATGATTTTCAAGTTTACATATTGAACTAAAACTTGGAAAAAGCCTAATTCACTGTCTGGAACCTGGTAATAGTCAATAAGAAAATAAGAACTTGTTGCCTTATACTCTCCATCAATATTTGAAAGCCATATTTGTTATTTGGACTTGGCTAAAAGTGTTTCTTTAGTAATTAGAATCTTCAGTTATTTTTGTAGATTTTTTTTGCAGTGTATAACCATTAAATGGTAAGATTCTATATTAGGTGGTATTTTCAAATACAAGTTTTCAAGATGGAACATACTTTCACTTAAGATTTAACTTTTGCTGGAGGCATTGAAACATTTCCTCAAAATATATTCACAATTAATATTAGAATTACAGCCTGTTTTCCTATATGTGTAAATACTTAAATTTGGAGATTACTTAGATCAAATTAGAGAAAGTACAATGTGTTTGTCATAAATCGGTACAATGATCAGTTTGGCCATCTACACTGCAGTCATGGTTTGAAGGAAATGGCATCACTCACTGACTGAGCATATAAATGGCCAAGTTACATAAATTTTTACCCTAATTCCAGTCTGCACTTCCAGACTTCCTGTCACAGAAGTATGTGCTGCCATATATGTATTTAGGAGAAGAACTACTACAAAATTAATGAGCATTTGTCATTCAGGATATCTTGGCAAACATTAACATACTTCAGCTTCTTTTAAAAAATTAAACTAGAAATTATACTAGCAACAATTAGCACTTGATCATACCTGGAGACAAATGTGACAGTCCTGCCCTCAGAGATCATCCTCCCCCCCGCCAATCTATGCTACTCCCTTGTTATTAACTGGAATGTGAATTGCAAGACACTGTTCTTCAGTACTATCAATAAACCATATTTTCTTTTTTATATCTGACAAAAGAACAAGCACCTATTTATTATTTTCCACCATCTTCCTGCATCTGCATTGTACTAGTCTGGGCTTTTAGTAAATCATGCTTTATCAAAGTTTCAATATGAAGCAGAGATTTTGCTGTCCACTGTCAGTCATATTGTTCAGAGTTCTAATCAAAGTTGTTCACATTTGCTTTCTGTCTGGACAAAAGTATTAAACTACAAAGAAATTCATCCATAGTAATTTATTTTTCAGATTCATTTGCCCCATTACTGTGCATGCTCAAACCCTTTAACTTGTTTCTTTGTAAGTACTTTGGAACTCTTTCTGGGAATCAAAGATACGCTTTCAATGAATCACTTGAATTAGAAAGTGTGTAGCCAGAAACTGTGAAACAGAGTTGATAATCCAGTTATTGCTAGATGTTTTAATCCGAAAGCACCATACTTCTGAAAGCCCAATATTATTGATCATAACTTGGACATGTTATTTCCCTATTAAACTAAATAAGACTACTTAATTAATTACTAGATTTTATTACTTATTTATTTTTGTGTTGCTGGTGATCAAACCCAGGGCGCTGCATATGCTTGTTAAGCACTCTACCACTGGCTGCAAAGGTTGCTAGTAATTTTTTGTTGTTATTATTTACTGACTCAATAAACTATAAAAGACTATATTGCTTCTTCTGATGAATATTCTTCTGGAAAGAGAAAAAGAAAAACAGTAATTGAAGCCCTATTAAAAAAGATAGTAAGAATTGAGTCTATAAGTAGCACATGCTTATCAGATAATATGGTAAAGAAAAAAAAGTGTGCAATATGAGTGTTCTTCTATTTGAAAATAAATCTAATTTGGTAAATTTATTTACCACGTATATGAATACTTGAAATCATTAAAAGATAAGCATTAGTCCATGCTGAGTTCTAATACCTGCAATCCTGGCCTCTTAGAAAAATGACATGTGAGTATTGAGGGTTGGTATCAACCCTGGCAATAAAGTTCTTGAAACTCATATCTCTAGTTAACTAGCAGAAAGCTGGAAGTAGAGTTGTGGCTCAAGTGGCAGCATATAAGTCTTCAGCAAAAATCCCAAGCAAAATTCCATGTATTGGAGTGTGTGTGTGTGTATGTGTGTGTGTGTGTGTGTGTGTGTGTGTGTGTACACACATGCGCTTGTGTGCATGGGTGAACACGTGAAACCTTCCCCCCCACACACACGCAAACAAAGATGAAGCCAGGCTCCAGTGGCTCAAGCCAATAAGCCTAGCTTCTCAGGAGCCTGAAATCTGAGGATTGTGGGTTGAAGCCAGTTGGAAAGTCCTTGAGACTCTTAATTCCAATAAACTACTCAGAAAATGCCAGAAGTAGTCCAGTGACTCAAGTGTTAGAGTGCCAGTCTTGAACACAAAGAAACTTAGGGACAGGACCTAGGCCCTGAGTTCCAATCCCTAGACTGGCACAACCCCCCTTCCAAAAAACAATAACATAACCCCCTGAAAAAAACTCAAAAACAAACAAAATGTAAAAACAAAACTAAAGGTGAGTATTGATTGTTTATACATGCACAGAGGTATCTGAATAATTTTTCTGATAAAATTCTATGGAGCTATCTGTATAATTTGAGAATTAGCATAATAACAATACATTTTTAAAAGTCTACTATTTTAAACACTAAAATATTTTCTTCACTTTCTCTCTCTTGTACTTGCATATTCACATTTATGCATCCATACATATATACATATTTAATATATAAACACAAAGAAGTAATGAGTTTTTATTGCCAATGGAAGCTTAAATGTGCTATTATCATAGAACTGATTACATACTATCATTATTAATGCAAATCATACATAACTACAGTACACTTTATTAATTAGATATGATAAGAGATTAGTACCTGATAATAAAATGTAATTGTTTATACTTGTAATAAAATTTCCAGCCACACTACTCTTTCATTCTATAGACAATAGGTAAAATACATATTATTTGAACCCAAGTTGCAGTACTGTGACAATCTGTTATGCCAGTCAACTATTAAGCAACTAATGTATGGATATTTCTTGTCTATTCTTTTTTTCTGTCGGTCATGGAGCTTGAACTCTGGGCCTGGGCACTGTCCCTGAACTCTTCAGCTCAATACTACCCCCTACCACTTGAGCCACAGTGCCATTTCCATGCATAGATATTTCTAAGAAGTGAGGATGATAGTTGATTCACATTCTTGGCCACATAATGTAGAAAAGTAAGGCATTTCATCATACTACACGGTATAGCATGTAGTTAAAATCTCATGAATTGTTTTTCTGGAATTTTCCATTTAAAATTTCTGGGTTATAGTTGATGGAGAACAGAAAACTGTGAGGAGCAAAACTACAGATCATAAGAAGGATTAGTGAGAAGAAAATTGTACAGCCCTAGAACAAGGAAATTGTACAAACTCCAGAGCAACAGCAATGAGTGTTTCAGAACAAAAAAAATAATAGTTGGGCAGTAATCATTTTAAAGCAGATGTAAACACGTGGATCTAGAATTGAAGATTCCATCAATTATCTCTGAAGACAAAGGTTAAGAACAGGTAACTGGCTTGAAAAATTCATAAATTACAGATACTTTTATTTCCTAGCCAACTATGCACAGGTGACTCACTACCATCTCTCTCTCACATCAGAGAGGAAGACTGATGCCTTAGTTTTATCAAAGGGATCCTGAAGTAGAGAAAGTCTAGCAGAGCAGAAGATGAGTACCACAGTAAAATCCAATGATTAAACAAAGCTATGTGCTCAGTAGAGTCTCCATTTTCTCTGTCCCTATTCAGCTTCCACAGGAAGAATATTCTTTGGTAGTTCTGAGCATTGGAAGAATATAAAATAGTTATAACCCAGAAAACTGCCATTAGAATTTCTGTAGTAAACTTGCCCAATCAGAAATGATTGGTAGACACTAATCTGTAGATAAATTTTTAAAGGGATTTAACTAGCTACAAAGAACAAAGTTAAATCGATTTAAAGAGATTCTAATTGATCATTTCAAGGACTTCTCTTTATTGAAGTCTTGTTTTACATCTTTTATGGGCATTGAGATTTCACTTCACCCACATTAGAATGGCCTTTATCAAGAAAATTAACAATAACAGATGCTCGCAGGGATGTGGCTAAAAGGGAACACTACAACATTGTTGATAGGAATGTAAACTTATTCAACCACTATGGAGAGCAATATGGAGGGCAATATGGATTAAGCATAGACCTACCCTATGACTTGGCAATCCTACTCCTGGGCATTTATCCAATAGACCCAAACAAGGCTACAGTAAGGCTACCAGCATGTTTCTTGCAGCATTGTTTACCATAGCCAAGATATAGAATCAACACAGATGCCCCTCAATGGATGAATAGATCAAGAAAATACAGCATATATACACAATGGAATTCTGCTCATCCATCAGAAAGTATGATATTATACCATTGTTAAGGAACTGGAAAAATTATATTAAGCAGAGTAAGCCATACCTAAAGAAACATAGGTTTCATGGTTTTCCTTATTTGTGAGAACTAGAATGGGCCTGTAAATCTATAAGTGAACACACTGGGTGGAAAATATACCAGGACATGAGAATTATACAGGTTTCTAGGAATTCACAAACAATTGGACTATAGAGTGTATGTATTCTTAGGAGGGAAATACAAAAGTATAATGCTTATGTGTCTCTGACCTTAAAATAATATCTATCAAAATGAACTCCAGGAAATGGAAAAGAGTTTTTAAAGTAGTTGCTGTCTTTGTTTTCTTCTCCTTTTGTCTTGTTTATTTATTCATCTGTCTTTGGGAGAGGAAGGAAGTCACAAAAATGGAAAGACAAAGGATGAACAAATACAGCAGTGTTACTCACTAGACACTATGATAAAAATGAACTATATAACTTGTGGGTTGGAATGGGAGGGGAAAACTATGAGAGAGAGATGGGGTTGTGTTATTAAAAATGTACTTTTATATGATTTATGTAACTGTCTCCCCTCTGTACATCACTTTTACAATATCAATAAAATTCATGAGAGGAAAAAGAATTAAAATACAATAGAAGTTTCTATCAGAAATACACAGATTTAAAAAGGACTGCTTATAAGTTAAAAATCTTGGTAGACAGAACATTAGTTTTGCTCTGGCTACAATAACAAAGTACTACGTACTGGGCTAATTAAACAATAGAAGGTTGTTTCTTCTCATTTTTGGAGAAGGAAATTCCTAGGTCAAGATGTCTTCAAGATTGATTTCTTCTAAGGGCTCTTTCTTGGCTTGTACCTGAATTGCCATCTGTTTTCACATAGTCAGTTTTCTATATCTGTACCTATTTGTCATCATATTTTCTTCTATTTTTCTCGTATTGGGGTTTGAAACCAGGATCTCATAATTTCTTTTGACTACATTATTGATGCTGTATTACTCAAGTCGTAGTTCCCAGCCAATTTTTTGATGGTTAATTCTGTCTGGGTGGTTATTTCAGTCCTTCAGATCTTAGCTTTCTCACTACTTAGGGGTGATATTCATGAGCTATTGGTGTTCTGTATCCTCTTCTTTTAACAAAACAAATCATAGGCCCAGTCTAATATTGTCAATTCTCCTAACAAGACCCTGTCTCTAAATACAATTACACTCTGAGACATTAGGGATTAGTACAGGGCAGGTGGTATATTCTTACAAAATGCCAGTTACTTAGGAGTTAGAGTGAAGGAGGGTCAGGAGTCTAAAGACAGTTCAGGAAAAGTATTAAGAACCTGCCTCAAAACCAAAATTCGAGAGTTGTAAACATAGATGATATGATAGAGCCCTCCTAAATATGTGCAAGGCCCTAGTGCTGTTTAAAAAAAAGACAAAGAACATTCAAAAGAAGGAAGAATTTTGGTGAACATAATTTATCCCACAGCAGAACACCTTGCCAAATCATATGCAAAGTATTATATGTTCCACTTTAAGTGGAAAAATATGGTACGATTCATTCATATTACACTAGAATGTAATAATTAATAACAACTTATACTGCCTTTAAAATAAATATGCCTGTAATCCTAGCTACTCAAGGGGTTGAGATATAAGGATCATGGCTAAAAGCCAGTCTGGACATAAAAACCCATGAGACTCTTATCTCCAATTAATCATCTAAAAGCTAGAATTTGAGATATGGCTAATGATAGAGCACCACCCTTGGGCTAAAAGGCCAATGCAGAGAACAAAATCTCCAGTATCGCCACAGAAAAGAAAAAAATCCAGAAGTGCTATCAGATGCCATAATAATTAATTTACTAATCAAGTAGCTATGAGAATTCACATCACCACCGTATATTCTTACATTAGGACCATAAACAAATGTGAAAAGCTCTGAGAGTAAGAGATGGTGTGAGAGAAAGGGAAGACAAGAGACTGGATGATAAGGAGAAAGGAAAAGGGAGGGAGGAGGAGGAGACAGGAGAGATACTCAGATCACACAAAGGATAGAATCTAATGTCCAAATATTTAATGGCAGCTTTGGACGTTTCATGTTAAATTGAAAATATGCCTTCTAAATCTTGAGGAGACTTTATTTCTATCTTAGCAAAATAACAAGTAAAATATTACTTCGAGGCAAGGAAAGATCTATAGAGATTTTCAGACTATGAAGACTTCAAAAGTTTTTTCCTTGGCCAGTTGTTAGGAAACTATTGGAAGAATGGTCTTCCAAATTAAAGTAGTAAAGCTAAAAACAGAAATATATGAAGTTCAAACAGAGGGAACCTAGCTATAGGAAAACACATTCCCATAACCACAGTTGTCCAATAGAGTTGGAAACCTGTTTCTTCCTAATTGAAGAGACAGTGTGAGAGCTTGGGGAGATATGGTGGCAGAAAGGACAATAGTATACAGATGAGGTTTACACAGATGAGTGTGACTGTTGAAAGGAACATAGTTAAAAAACTGTTGATGTGATAACTACAATTAAAAAGTAATAAAGGAGGGTCCGGGAGTTTGGCTTAGTGGTAGAGTGCTTGGCTAGCATGCACGAAGACCTGGTTTGATTCCTTGGTACCACATACATAGAATAAAAGCCGAAGTGGTGCTGAGGCTCAAGTGATAGAGATCTAGCCTTGAGAAAGTCCAAGGACAGTGCTCAGGCCCTGAGCTCAAGCCCAGGACTGGCAAATAATAATAATAAAGTAATAGAGGAGAAAAAAAGTCATTTAATTAGTGACTGCAGTGAGTCACTCATTTTTCTTATATGTAGATTTTTTTTCCTGATCATTTTGAAGCTTGAACCCAACCTAGGCCCTTAAACTATCTGGGTAGGTTGTCTACCATTTGAGTTATGCCTCTAATTGTTTTTTATTTAGTTCCCTTTCTTTAGGCAGGGTCTCAGTTTTATTTTTCTATTTTTTTATTTAAAAATTTTTGTTATACAGGTGATGTATAGAGGGGTCATATTTATGTAAGTAGGTGGTAAGGATATTTCTTTTGGAAGAGTATTAATGCCTTCCTCATTTTTTCCCCTACTTTACCCCCTCTGACTCCTCTCTACCTGCTAATTCATAAAATTCATTTCCAACATAGTATTTTGTGAGTATCATTGTTGCATTGGTTCACCCTGTGTCTCACTATTTCTGTGATTCTCTTTCTCTTCTCCAAATCAGATAAACTTACATACAAGATAAATGGTACAGAAATAAAAATGAGTGACAACAGGAAATAAACTAAAGAAAAAAAAGGAAAAAGAAATAACTGAACATAGTACACTAAAAACAAAAGAAAATACAAACAATAAAAACCCTCTTATTTCCATATTTCCATATTATGGAGATCATTTTGATTAGCATCATTTTATATGGTCATATGTATATATGTATTGTGATCCTCTGCTAGGAGTATCCTAGGTGTATACTAATTATTACAAATGAGGGAATCCATGGAATCTATGCTTCTTTGGGTCTGGCTTACTTTACTTAAAATTATTTTTTCCAAGTCTTTCTATGTCTTTACAAATGGGGTGATGTCATTCTTTCTCATGGAAGCATTGAATTTCATTATGTATATATGGTACATTTTCTTGATCCATTCATCTACTGATGGGCATGTGTGCTGATTCCCTATCTATGGTGAATAATGCTGCAATGAACATGGTTGTGCTGGTTGCTTTAGTATGTACATGTTTATGAACATTTGGGTAAATGGGAGTGGGATTTCTGGGTCATGGAGGAGCTCTATTTTTAGGATCCCCTATAGTGTTTTCCAGAGTGGTTGAAGAAATTCATCCTAATTGATGCCACTCATGTAGGATGACAGATACATCTTTCTTGGTTGAGATTTGTCTCAGTAATATTTTGTCAGGCTGGTCTCAACTCGTGTAATTCTTGTAATATATACTTCAAAGTAGCTAAAATTATAGATATGAGCCACTTTATCTGGAATTACATGTATTTTACTTGAGAGAGAATTTCTTTAGTCAATCTTACAATTATTAAAATATATAAACATGTTTGACACATCCCATGGCTGTGTCAAATATCTTAATGTGTTAAATGGTCCTAAAAGGGTTAAATGCATATAATCAAGTCATATTCAGTTTTTTTTTTTTGCCAGTCCTGGGCTTGAGCTCAGGGCCTGAGCACTGTCCTTGGACTTTCTCAAGGCTAGAGCTCTACCACTTGAGCCTCAGCACCACTCATGGCTTTTTTCTATGTATGTGGTACTGAGGAATCGAACCTGGGTCTTCATGCATGCTAGGCAAGCACTTTAACCACTAGGCCAAACTCCCGGCCCATATTCAGTTTTTGTACTTATCGATTTCCAGACCAGCTGTGCTCTGTGTATTATATTTTGACTAATAATGACTGAAAGGTGTTATCTGTATGCCCGATTATCTAGTTCATTTTATCTTTATAACTCACACAACCAAGTTTAGACAGATAAAGAATTGTAATTTTATCTGCCCATGAAAAAGGGAAATCAAACCAGACATAGTGCTTTTTACTTTCAGGCAAAAGTGTTCATTATCAACTTTTCTTATTTAGGGACCAAAAATCTCAGTGCTATTCAGTTTTCTTCTTTTATGTGAGCACAATATTTGTGTTTTAAAGTTACTATTTTTATTTTCAAGTAGGGCATTTCTAGGGTTACTTGAAATAAAAATACTCATTGCAATAATAGTTCCCACTAAGTTATGTTTTTGTTACTAGTGAGTAGTTGTATGGATTGTTCAGCACAGAGTCATTCTTCCTACCAGAGTTTTCTAATCCCTTTTATTATCTTGCTTTCCCAGTTTTCACAGTTTGGGTCTTAGCCTTAATTCTTCGCTCTGTTCACATTCATTTTTCCTTTACTTTCTGATTGAGAGGCTTTAATATCACCAATTTAGTTTTTTCATGATACTTTCCAGCAGACACAAATCCACATTATTATTACAGGTGTAATTTGCCAAAGAGATTTGCTGGACATTTTCTATTGATTACTTTTCTATACTACCTTTAGTAATTTCATTTGTTTTTGTCTTAAAGATTTTTGTGGCATTGTACTTGCCATTTTATGTCTCTATTCAGTAAGTGAGTTTTCATTCACTAGACATTCTTTTCTTTTTGAATTTCTTACAAATTTACTGTACAGTTTTAAGAATACAGCACTTTTTAAAATTTTTGTGGGTCATGTGAACTCTAGGCATGGGCATTGTCCCTGAGCTCTTCAGGTCAAGACTATCACCCTACCCTTGAGCCAAGCCCCACTTCCTGTTTTCTAGAGGATAATTGGAGATAAGAGTCTAAGGTCCTTTTGTGCCTAGCTGGCTTTAAACCTTGATCCTCAGATCTCAGCCTCCTGAGTAGCTAGGATTACAGGTGTGAGCCACTGTGCCTGGCCAATTTTTTTTTAACCAAAAGTCATTTTGGATATTCCTGGGCTGAATTTCCATTTTTTGTTTAATTCTTCCCCTTTTATGCAGTTTTGTTTGTTACTGGTTGATAAATTTGATGAAGTTTTCTTTATGAAACTATTGTGAAATTATTTGTTTATTTTTGTTAGGTGTGAGACTTGAATTCAGGGTCTGGACACTGTCCTTGAGCTCTTTTGCTTAAGGCTAACACTTTACCACTTTGAGCCACAGCTCTACTTCTAATTTTCTGGTGGTTAATTGGAGATAAGAGTCTCATAGACTTTAGTGCCTGGGCTGGCTTTGAACCTTGATCCTCAGAACTCAGCCTTCTGAGTAGCTAGGATTACAGGCATGAGCCACCAGTGCCTGGCTTGAAACTATTGTGAAATTGAATAAATTGGTTAATGTACATCTAGCAACAGTTCTCTCCCAGGCTTTTTTGTGAATTTATATTGTTTATACTTTAATCTCTACTGAGCACTAAAGATTTATAATCTTTCTGGAACAGAAAAGTATATATTGTGCCTGCTGAGCAGACTTTGCCTCTTCATGGAAATTTAAACTTTTTTCTCTAACACTTACAGAATATTGTTGAAATCATGTTATCAAGCCACTGTCTACCAACTCATGACACAGAGGTCTTAAAATCCCATCAATGTTTTGCTTCTGGTGCCCTGTACTGGCTCTTGGATTTCTCATCTGTTTTCTAGTGGGTTTATGAAACTGCTGCTACTTTAGTTCCTGGAATAGTAGAATTAAGATGAGTTACTACTTGGCTACAGCCCTAGTAGGTGCCTTCATTTACATCACTTGAGCCCATCACACCTCTGCTCACTGTCCACATTATTGGCAGGCTTGCACCCACTCCATGCCATTGTTGCTCCTGGTGCTGAGTGCAGGCTTAGACCATATTGGTCAAAGGTTCCTCAGGTCCAAGTCTCTGTCATTGGCTTGGCTTGCCTGACTTTCTTTAATGCCTTCTTGTCTCTGCAGGCTTTAGATTCCTTCTTTACCAGTCTGTGTTCTACCTCTGGTATAGGAAACACCACAGTGGCAAGGGGCTGCCACCTAGGCTCCACTCTCCTAGCTGAGGCAATTACTCAACCATATACTTTATTATGTTTGTCCTGGTATGTCAGGCATTGTTGGTTGATTGACATCCCTTTGCCTTGGGTCATAGTTGTTAGCTCAGGTGTTCCATGTTACTGTAACACATGATACCAAGCAGCAGGCACAAGTCTTGGACCTCTTTGTTCTGTGGCCTCTCTTATGGTTGTATCCCCATCTTCAGTAACCCTTGGGCTGGAGGTTGAATGCCCTGTTGTCAGAGTCTTTTCTGCACTCTGTCCCCCAAGTGAGTTAGCACTGTCTTTATCCCCACCAATAGAGGACATGGGCTCTGGGGATTGCCTGCTCTAGCCCTCTTCTCCCACTCTGGTTTTATAGGCCCAGTCCTGGCTCACTGGATGGGGCTAGTTTGGGCCAACCATGGTGACTAGCACATTTTACTGCCCCCACAGGGGTCAGTGTTCAATGTTGTGCACAGACCTGGGGTTCCCACTGAAGCTTCATTGGAACTTCCTTGCTCTTTGCTCCTACATTTGAATTTTTTTAGTTTTACTTGTGGTCTCTGCTGTCCATACTGTTTGAGCAGTAACATTTATCCATGCCCATATCCCCCCAGTTATTCTGCCCTCGTGTCAAGGAGCAGTTCTCTATCATCAAGGTCAGCTTTTCATTACTCTTCTTACCCTTAGGGCCAAACACTGATGCCAGATTGCCCCATGCTTCTTATCAATGGCAACTCCATTGCTCCTTCCTCAGTGTTATCAGGAGAGCACAGCACTGCCCCCAAATCTGCTGACTCTGCCAGCTGTGTTGCTGGTTGTCCTCATAATCTGGAAAACAGGTTATGCTAAAATTCACTTGAGAGTATTTCCAGAAGAAATGATTCTTAGATCTTCAAAACCAGAGGGTCTAGAATCACTTCAGAATCATTGCCATTTGTTAAGGTCCTGGGAGACTTTTCCTCACTGGTAAAGCACTGATAGTCATCTAAGTCTTCAGTTGGGCACATATCACTCCTGATCATAGCAGTGAACATTTTGTCAACTTCTGGGTTTTCCACGTGGTCTTTCATGATAGTTTTTTCAAGTGTAGTAGATTCTATTATTTCTGTGGAAATTATTGTAACAAAAATACTTCTCGGTCACAGTGTCAGCTCCCGAGTCTGCTCTGTGTCCCTGGCCGGTCAGTTCACCATCTATTTCCCCTGGCCAGTCAGTTCACCATCTACTTCCCCAATAAATTCACTTTTTTATATGAGACTGTCTCTGTTTGGTGGACTCTGGTGGGACGTGGAATCCTCGCCTGGAGGGATGTGGAATCCCCTCCTCTTGACCCCATAACATTTTTGGTGAGTTGGCCGGGAAGAGTCCTTAACCACAGGGTGACACGCGGGTTCGAGTCCCACCGGTGGATGTGGAATCCCATCGATAGCGTCAGACCCAAGAGACCTCTGATTATCCTCAAGGAATTCTTAACCATCTTTTTGGGGAAAGTCGCCTGGGTGAAAAGTAAAGGCCTTTGGAGGTAAGTAGAAGCCGGTCGACTGTTCTGTGTTTCTGTACTTCTATCTGGAAAGTGCACTGTAGGCCTAAAACAGAGAGCAGTAAGCTCTCTAAGGCCGGGGTGGTCAGGGGACACCTTGACCGCCCTTTTTGGAGGTTCCTATCGGGAAGGATGTGGAATCCCTTTCCTGCAATCAGGTCCCTAGCAGGAGGAATGTGGAAACCCCTCCCTGAGACCAAGGTGATACTGAATCTTATTAAAAAGCAAAAACTCTTGCCCCCCTGATAGCAGTTTTTGCAGGTAGGATGACCTTGGCCAGCTGGCTACCAGAGAATGGAAGTCTCCACGGGGAGGCACCCCCTGAGAGTTTTCAGGGCCCCAGGTTTCTTCCTCACTGTAACTGCTGCCATGTATGCCATCAAAATTTGGGGTACTTAAAGGTCTCTGCTTCTGTCTTGTTTTGTGAGGTGTACTTTTGTGTTGTCTGGTTTTGTTTTCGAAATTGGTACCAATCCTAAATATGGATCCTTGTGATTTTTGTGTGTGTATGTCTTTGTTATTTACTTAAACATTGCTGGGCCTAGTATGGCTGCTCCAGCGTGTCTGCAGTTGTAACAAGCCCTGAAAAAACAAATTCCAGCTAAGTTGCCTTGTAAAAAGTTTTGTTTTGAACCTGGTTCTCACCTGCAAGAGTAAAATTGGCAAAGCTCTCTTGACACAAACTTCCGGAAAACGAACGGCTGATATTAATTTTGCTCGCTTTAAGATCTTTGAGTATGAATGTGTGTGAATGAGTGAGTGAACATGTTCAAGGTTAAATTGTCAGCATGCTGTATAAAACAATGGGTTAATTTATACTTAAAAACAAAAAGGCAATTGGGTAAATCTAAGTCTAAACTTCAAGAAAATTATTAGGTTTAAATGTTTTATAATGTCTCAAAGGATTATTGCACTGTTTTAAAGAGAAACTGGTAAAAAGTATTTTTCTAAAGTAGAAAAAGTATTTTCTAAATGAAATTTGCATTAAAAAAATTGGTATTATAATGCATAGAGCTGTTTACATTGTAAACATTGTCTCCTGTTTAGCCCAGAAAAATTAAGGAATTTGAAATTTATTTCCTTAAAGTTTGGAGACATGTATTAGAAATTTAAATGTAAATTGTTAATCAATGTCAGAAACTTTGCCTGTCTTTTAAAACTGTTTAGATAATCAAATGCCAAGAGAAAGGACAGGAAAACTTAGGATCATCTTCGTCCTTTTTCCTTGCAGACTGACACTGAAAATCTGATGGTAAAATCTGGGTAATGTGATTAGTATTTTAAAGGAATGTTTAAAAGTTTATCTCTGAGCCGGGAGTTTGGCCTAGTGGTAGAGTGCTTGCCGAGCATGCACAAAGACCTAGGTTCGATTCCTCAGTCCCACATACGTAAAAAAAGCCAGAAGTGGTGCTGTGGCTCAAGTGGTAGAGCTCTGGCCTTGAGAAAGCCCAAGGACAGTTCTTCATGCCCTGAGCTGAAGCCCAAGACTGGCAAAAAAAAAAAAGTTTATCTCTGTATGATTTGGTTTCATGCTACTGGATTGCAATCGGACGTATTTTAAAAAAAGAAGGAAACTAAGTCCAGACTTAGACTTTTGATGCACTGATGATATTTGTGGTTATCTCATATTGGTATAGTATCTCACTTTGTTATCTGATATATTGAATTTATTTGTATTTGGATATTTGAAATTTGATAGGGAAGGGGGGAAAACCAAGATGAGTGGGGGGTGTGGGGGGGGAGGGAAATGGGTACCAAGACATGTGAAAGGGTATCAATGTATGTGAATTAATGCACCTTCTATCTGGCAAATGTCATGTAACCCTTTTACTAATTACAATAAAAAAAATCTCGCTGTAGGCGAGGTGAGATTGAATCTTGGTTTTCTGGTTCAGATGTAGGACATCTAAGGACACCTTTAATCACAAAAGACCCAATTCTATTCTTTGTCCAAGATATCTTTACCCACTGGGTCTTCAGATTTTCTTGAAGTTATCACTGGAGTGCTGTCAGAGCACCCATATCAAATCCTGAGCTGAGCAAAATGTGAGATTCAAGAGCAGCTGAGTGCTTTCTGACACACTAATGGTGCTACACCTCTTTTCCAGGACCTATTGTAAGTGTTGGTCTTGGATTTTCTTTCTCTTCTTTATCCAAAGATGGATAATTCCTTTTTACGTTTCCTCCTGGCTGAAAATTGGAGATCCCCTCTTGTTTCAAAAGACTACAATACTCCATGTTGGAGAGATGGCTGTAGATCTGTGATTCACATCTCTGTACAGGGTCCTGTGCACTGGACACAGGTGATGCCACTCCTCTTGAATTGAACAGTCACATACCTGAATAGCACTGATGCCTGAGATATTTTCATTTTTTTGCTGCTTTTAGAAGAGAACACAGCTTCTACAAGCTTGTCCAGGGGCAGCACTGTCTCATACCATGTGGCATCATCAATCTTCTGTTACAAATTGATAATTACTTGTTCCTGGTGGAGAAAACCAGGATCTGATCTTTTGGGGCCTTTTTTTTTTTCTCCTGAGTTCTGCATTTTTTCCAAAACTTGGGTAAGTATCTAAGCCACAAGACAGAATTTACCTGGGCATTTTGTGCCTAAGCTTGTTTGGGTCTTCAGTGGACTATGAGCTATGTAGTTTGTGGCAGGTTCACAGGACTTTTCTAGGTCCAGATGTATTATTGTTCTGGCAGCTCAGACCACATGGGAAGTATCTTCCCTCGGGAACTTGGTTCATTAACGATGCTACAGCCCCTATGGCCAATTAGAGGCTTACCTCAGGCCTATCTGGAATACCAAGAGAGATGTCCCAGCATGTTCTGGCATGGGACATTGCTGAAATTTTCTGTTCCTGCCCTCTGGACACAGCCCTCTGCACCTTCTGCATCTACTACATTGGAAGCTCTGGTCAGGCAATGCTTTCACCTCAGCTGTGTGTTTTGCCCATACAACATGCCAGAGAAGGCAAAATTTAATTTTTAAAATGCTTCAAAATTAACTCTCACTGTCAGAAAAATCAAGAACAGAACAAAAATTGACAAAAATGTGTACTGAAATTTATTTTGACCTATAAAAGTTTGGATGGTGGATAACATCTTGCTAAAAGTATGATTGACATGCCAGATATTAACTGAATGGTAGGACTTTGATATGGATTGTATATTATTATTGTCTTGAACACTTGGTGAATTTAGTTAAGACTGGATTGAATGGGAAACCATCTGACCTAGATACAAAGTCATTTTTAATTTAAAACATTAGATCATTTTGGTCTGGTGTACTGTTGCAATGAATAGTTTTAATGTAGGAAGCTTTGACATCCATTAAGTTGAGGAATTTGGTAACCTCTACCAAAAGAGATAAAGTTCAGTTCCTAGAGATACTTCTATAATTTGAATATATTGTCTTAGATTTTTATGTCAGGCATATCTTAAGTAAAAATTAGGGCCGGCCAAAACAATGTCCAAAAGTAAGTCTCATATTTGTATGTTCTGGATTTTCCTTAATACTACTTAGAAATTGCATTCTCTTTTATTTTTTTTAATTTTTATTGTTAGGGTAATGTATAGAGGGTTTACAGTTACATTTGGCAGGTAGTGGGTGCATTACTTCTCACACATCGATACCCCTTCTCATGTTTTTTGTCCCCATTTCCATCCCCTACCCCCTCCCAATCATCTTGTTTTCCCCCTTCACTTTCCTATTTCAAATAAACAAATAAGCATATATACAATATACCCGGTAACAAAGTCAGATACAGTAACAATATGAGATTAATCAAAGGGCAAAAAGAGAGAAGAGAAATAACATAGTACATTAAGAACAACAATCACACAAGATGTTAAATTCAGCACTATTTACCATAGCAAAGATATGGAACCAGCCCAGATGCCCCTCAGTAGATGATAGGATCAACAAGATGTGGTATTTATACACAATGGAATTCTATGCAGCCATCAGAAAGAATGACATCACCCCATTTGTAAGGAAATGGAAAGACCTGGAAAAAATTATATTAAGTGAAGTAAGCCAGACCCAAAGGAACATAGGCTCAATGGTTTTCCTCATTTGTAATAATTAATACACATCTAGGACTCTCCTAGCAGAGGATTACAATAGTGCAAAACCTAGGTACATAAGGTCATATAGGATGAGACCAAATGAAAGGATCTCTAGAAATTGCATTCTTATGACTAAATATAAACTGAATTGTGTGGATGAAATTCCAGGCTGATAGCTATCAGTGGCTTACTAGTTTCTTTTAATAGTCTGTTTTTATATAATACAATGAATTGATCTACCATATGAAAAACTGGAAGCAGAAAATACTTCAACAGAAATTAAAACCAATCGTAAATTCTCAAATTCAAATAAAGAACATTTCCCAGTGATCTAACTGATCTTCAAGGCACAGTTTACAAGGAGAAAAGGAGTTTCACTTACTCTTCAGAAACTTAACCTTAGCCACTTAATATTTCAGAAATTGGTACATTCAAGTAAATACTACAACATAGTCTTTGCTATGAAAGCGTTCACTGATTATTGGTGAATTTAGATGTACGGAAACAGTGATCTTTCATGTAAACAGATCTATGAACCTGAAGTGTGAGTGGCACCTCATTAGCTAATAGCCTTGGTATCCCATTAAATGTCTGTAGCTTCACATCCTACTTATGTCTGACTCAAATAAGCTTGTGCATAATAAAATTTATATTTTTATATAAGTTTACTTATAATAAAGATTCCAGTGTAGCAAATAATGTCTTGGGAATCTCTTTTGGTTGTCAGAATTCCTTAGTTACTATTTTTTGTTTGTTTGTTTTATTTTTACTTTTATTGTTTAGCTTCAATACCAGTTTGGTAGAAGTACAATTATAACATTTAAGACATCACATACAGAAATGCCAGTGTCCTAAAAACATTAGTAATCGATATCCCCTGCCCCCCTTTACACCTGCTTGCTAGTCCTAGGGCTTGTACTCTGGATCTGGGCATTGTCCCTGGATCTGGGCATTGTCCCTGAGCTCCTTTTTCGAAAGGCTAGCTCTCTACTTACAACTTTTTCTGTGATTAGTTGGAAATAATAGTGTCATTGACTTTCCTATCCTTGATAGCATTGAAACACATTCTCAAATTTCAGCCTCCTGAGTAGCTAGGATTACTGGTGCCCATCTCTTTATGAAGGCAAAGGCAAAAAAGAAATGTTTATGAGGAGTTAAACTTCTGTTGTTTCTTGTTAGCCAACACTGAATCACTTAACTTCCTTAAGGCATTCACTAGAAAAGAAAATGAGATATCATTTGACATAGATGGGTGTTGTAAAGAAATCACCACAAGCATTATTGGGTGCTTTGTATATTATAGGGTAGATAGGCTAAGATGGAATACACATAGTAAAAAATCCAACTAGCCCTTTATTTATATATATTTACATGTGCAACCATGGATAGAAAATATTGCAAAAGCGGAAGTGGTGTTATGGTGATGGAGCTCTAGCCTTGAAAACAAAGGGGCTCTGGTTAGAGCCCAGGTTCTGACTTTAAGTGCTGCAACCCACCAAAATAAATAAAAAATAAGGAAGAAGAAAAGAAAGTAAAAAGTAAAAAACAAATTGTGTCCATAATGAATATATTCAAAAATATTATGTCTGTTCTGAACATGTGCAGACATTTCCCCTTGTCATCATTCTCTAGAAAAATGCCATAACAATTGTTCATATTACATTTACAGCTTTGTATTTGGTATTATAAGTAATCTGGGAACATTTTTAATATATACAGCAGGATTGCATAGATGATACACAAACGCTATAGTATTTTGTATTAGAGAATTGATTGTGCAATTATGGCAAGTGCATGGATATTGAATACATTCCTTATGAATATTGAGAAACAACAATCTCAAATTGAACTTTTCAGAAATGATACATTGATAATATCTTCTATCTTTTAAAAGCAACATATTATAATTTCTTAGTGGCCATCTTACTTTCCTATTTGGGACCTTATAAGCAAATTCATTTGAATTGACAGTTTCCTTCCATTTTTCATTTGACAAAGTATCTGTGAGTTTCATGCACTTTTGCTTTATATCTTTATTGTTAATTTCTTAAGTATATAGATTTCTTTTTTGCCAGTCCTTGGCTTGAGCTCAGGGCATGAACCCAGTCTTTGGACTTTCTCAAGGCTAGCACTCTACCACTTGAGCCTCAGCACCACTTCTAGCTTTTTGCTATGTATGTGAGGTACCGAGGAATCGAACCCAGGTCTTCGTGCATGCTAGGCAAGCACTCTACCACTAAGCCAAACTCCCGGCCCCAAGTATATAGATTTTTATAACTAATTTTTTTCTTTAATCTTGAAACATAGAAAGTTCCTTTTGAATTGTAAATATTAAAACAATTGCTTCTTACAGTATTTAAAGGAAAAACTAGATTATATGTGCTGAAAAATCATTTAGAATATTTTACTAGTATGATTTAATGCCCACAATCTTTTATCGTGTCATTTTTAAGTTCATATAACTTGATGACTTTTTTATATTTCTACATTACTCTTGCTTTGAAATTGTAAATTTTTCCAATTTAGATAATTCTAAACCCAATAATGTTTTCTTTCTTACATTTTGCAAAATAAAGCCATATGATAACAGTAAATTAAAGACATTTTCAGTAGTGTTAAATGAACTGTGAATACAATGGTACACTATTTAAAGTTACATTATTAGGTGTCTTATCTACTTTTGAGTGCAGTATTGGGAATTTAACCTGGGGTCTTGGCTCTCACTAGGCAAAGTAATCTACCATTTTGGCTCTACTCCCAGTCCTTTTGCTCTTGCTAGTTTTTCAGACAGGTGCATACACTTTTTTCATAGGTTTTTATTATAATTAATAGAAGGGGTACATTATATTCACCAGATAGAAGGTGCATTATTTCACAAACATTGATACCCTTTCTCATGTCTTGGTCCTCATTTCCCTCCCCCCACCCAATCCCTCATTTTGTTTTACCCCTTACCTATCCTATTTCAAATAACCAAATACACATATATACAATATATCAGATAGCAAGGTGAAATACTGTAACAATATGAGATAACCAAGGGACAGCAAAAGAGGTAAGAGATAACATAGTATATTAAGGACAACAATCACTCTTTATATGGCCTTTGTTTCTATATCCTGGAAGTCCTTTCATTTAGCGTCATCCTATAGCCTTATGTAGCTAGGTTTTATTCTACTGTAAATCTCTGCTAGGAGAGCCCAGGGTTTCTACTGATTGTGACAAATGAGGGAAACCATTAAGCCTATGTTCCTTTGAGTCTGGCTTACTTTACTTCAGATGATTTTTTTTCTAAGTCTTTCCACTTCCTTACTAATGGGTGTTGTTGTTCTTTCTGACTGCAGCATAGAATTCCATTGTGTATAAATACCACATCTTGTTGCTTCACTCAACTGAGGGGCATCTGGGTTGGTTCCATATGTTTGCTATGGTAAATAGTGCTGCAATGAACATTGTTGTGCTAGTGGATTTAGTATGTCCTTGTTTCTGGATGATTGGGTAAATTCCAAGTAATGGAATTGCTGTATCATAGGGGAGCTCTGTGTTTAGACTTTTGAGGAACAGGCGCATACACTTTTGACTGTGCTATTCTCTATAATTTTTCTACCTCTTCCTTCTAAGTCTCAGGGAGTACAGACATGCACCACCACACCTGGTATTTTTTTATATAGTCCATGAAAAGAATATTGGGTTTTGCTCATACATGTTTTGTTTGAATATTCAATAATGAAATTCAACAAATTCTTAAAAATTTGACACACTTGTCATTTGCACATTGTCAATGTCTGCATTCATATAAATAAAAATTTAGCTGATTCCTGAGGAAAAGAAGGCTAATCAAGTAATGTACATTCAAAGATTAAATAAGATACATATAATATATTTGGTCTTGTGCATGAATATAATATCTTTCTCTTGAAAAACAATCATTCTTAAACTTTAGTTACAGTATAGCAGATTTTGCTATTCCCATTAAAACCAACCTTTAAACTTTATAAGAGTAACTATATTTAAAAAGCAAACACATCCAGAATACTTAGCTTATTTTTTCTGAAACATGTTCTTATTAATGTTTACTTGAGCTAGCCTTAAAGCCATTATCTTCCTATTTCAACCTCGAGTATTTCGGATTACAGACATGTAGCCAGATTACTAGAGGTCTTGATACATGTAGAAATTGTAACCAGGTATTTGGATTCTTTTATTTGTTGAACAATATCTACATTGTAGTCTATAGGAGGGCAATTGATAATTTACATGCTGTCAAAGAATGTAATGCCTTAAGGCTAGTTTATTAAACCATAAAATAAATCATTAAAAATATAGAACCCATTCATTTCAACAGTATGTTATTGAAATGTAGCTATAGCTTTACAATATAACCTTTAACAACTAGTTACTGATGAAAAATGATTTTGGAAGGTATTTTAGATGGATATCTTGAATTTGCTGATAATGCTTTAAAAATCTGTTCTGCCTTCATACACGTGTGCCTTGGGCTATATGCTATGAGTGCCATTAAGTCAGTTTGGATATACATTCTATCTTCCATATTACAACTAACGGTGTCCATGTAATCAGATTATCATTTTTCACACTAACAATATTCATGGACATTGCTTATTCAAATTCCAAACATACTTAGTGTTGTTTACTTTGGGAATCACTTCACAAGTGAGATTTCACACATACAAGAGTGATTGTGGAACATAACAGTTACAACATTTATACATTTTATAATTCTTTTGTATTTCCAATGTATGTTACAGCATGTAGCTTGCATGTGTATTTTTATTTCATTGTTAAATCTATCTATTTATTATATTGATTGTCAGTTGTGGGGTCTGAACTCTGGGCATGGGCGCAGTCCCTGAGCTCTTCAGCTCAAGGCTTGTACCACTTGAGCTACAGCACCACTTCCAGTTTTTTGGATGTTAATTAGAGTTAAGAGTCCCATGTACTCTTTGTACCTGGGGTGGCTTTGAACCAGGATCCTCAGATCTCAGCCTCCTGAGCAGCTAGGATTACAGGCATGAGCCAGTGGAGCCCAGCTCAAGCTATTTATTTATTTATTTTTTACTTTCAGAAAACATTAATAAAACAGATGAGAAAAAATGTATCTTTTAACACAAATACTTTGAGAAACACTGCTCTAAGGAACATGTCTAAATCTGTCCTTATCATATATGGGCTTAGTGAATAATGAAATAACAAATTCCTACAAAATGAAAGTCATCTTTAAAATGAGAAAACGTGTATTAGTTTTGTACAAGTTCTATCTGTGAAGATCTCTAGAAACAGTTACTACTGCTTTCAAAAGATACTTGTCATAACTCCTAGTACCACTGAATTGTTTCATACACCTGTGGGCTTTGAGTAGGGAGAAAAGGAGACAAGATAATATTGCAACACATAACTGTACTAGAGACGTAGAAGAATTTAAAGGCATGGCAGTAAAGAAGTTTGTTGTGGTGAAGAAGCAAACAAAACTAAGAGCTAGAGGAACAATGGGCAAAAGTTAGAATTGCCATAATAATAATAATAATAATAATAACAACAACAACAATAATAAACTCCCTTTCACCCTACTTATGTATTGATAAACAGTGTATCTTTTGTAGAAAGTATACTAGAAAAACAATAACTCTTTAGACTGTAATTTCCCCAAAGCAGGTGTATATTTTTTAAAAAGCAATAGAAAGATGCTACTAAAAGGGGCAAACAAGAATGGAGGGAAGCCATGTAAGAATAGAATTCTGGCAGGTTTGTTGAGTCTGGATACATAGTGAGTCCTGCGGCACTTGTACCTGAATAGAAGCAAGTGAGCTGTAAGTATGGATTATGTAAATTAATATATTTTCCCTTGGAATTTATTTTTTGAATATTTTATTACAAAGGAGTTGCCATTTCACAAATAAATTTATGAATAAAGTATATCTTGATAAATGTCACCTACTTCTTTCAATTTTTTTTTAGTTTTTATTGTATTTTATTGTCAGGGTAATGTAGAGGGTTTGCAGTTACATTTGTTAGGCAGAAACTGTCACCCCTTTTGTCACCACCAGTTCCACCCACCCCTTCCCTCACTTTCCTTAAGTTTTAGAGTTTGTATTAGATTGTTTTGCACTCAACAATGAAGTTTATGTATATACTGCATCTTGATCTGTGTCATCCCTTTAACATAGTCACCCTCCTTCAACCCATCCCCTTCATTATTTTTCCCTTCATTCTTCTACTTCTCATCTCTTTTCACTCTGTTGTGGCACAAATAGACCCAATGAATTATCTGTATAATGAAATCAATACATATCATTTGAAGAGAATTCACTTTGCTTATAGCATGTATGATTTCTTTAGGTAGGTTTTTCTGTAATCAATAAAATCTTCATGAGTTGGTATACTATTTTATCCATTTTACTGATGAAGAAACTCTAGCATGGAATTCATTGGCTAGTAGATACTTTTGCTCTATTAGTCTCTTTATCTGTTACTATAATGAAATTACAGAGGCTGGATAGTGGAAAATATGTGTATTATAGTTTGGCTTACCATTCTGATGACTCAGTAAAATCACACTGACTTAACCTCAGTTTTCATGAGGACATTCAGGTTGATTGGCATCATAATATAGCAGGAACATTTCTAGGAGGAGGAGAGCCTAAATCATTAGAAGTCAGAGAACTATTCACGGGTCACGGTCTTATAGGAAATACTCCACTCTTTTCCAAGACTAGTATATGGTAAACCATAGAAATGACAATAACCATTTGATTATTCATGTTCAACAAATAGGATTTTTTTGCATTTTGACTAAGAGGACTTATTCCATATGTCAGAATCCACTAAAGTTGCAGCAAGGTAAAAATAAGTTGTGCATTCTGACATTTTGAAAGTTTTTACCATGGAGAGGTTTTAAACAAATATGATACACATTAAGAAGGTGAATGAGAGGGAAATACTTGGGACATGTAGTTTGGATACAGTTGGAGGGTGTCTTCAGAGGGCTCATGTGTTGGAAACTTGGTCCCTGACATGACGTTGGAAAAGTAGTATAATAGTTAAGAGGGAGGACTTAGTGCAATGCAGTTAGGCCATTGGCTATCCTGTCCTTAATTCCTGAGGAAGTATGGTTACTATGAAAGAGTATGACAGGCTTTTCTCCACTTTGATTGGCTTCCAAACTCATGATATGATCACTCTTGCTGTGTGTTGCTATGGCTGTGCTGTCCACAATGAAGGTCTTGCCAGTGGTCAGTAGAGGTCCATGTCATGTTCTTGATCCTCCAGCATAGGAGCTTGCTAAAGCTCTTTTCTCTACATATCTGTAGACGAGCATTTGGTTTCATAAACAGGAACACAATAAATCAGAATAGATAGATCTTTGAAAACTGCAGACATCTTAGGATGATTATTTCAAAATATTATTTTTATTATGTTATTGCTAACTTCTATCTGCTCAGGGAATTATCTTTTAAATCAAATCATTTCTCAGGGAGAAGAAATTAGAGGAAAGGGAAACTAACTTTCTTTCTTTTCTCTTCTTTTTTGTCTGTGGTGGGGCATCAGCAAAATCTGCCACTTCCAGTTTTTCTAGCTGTTAATTGGAGATAAGAGTCTTAAGTGTGGTGGCTCACACCTGTAATCTCAGCAACTGAGATCTGAGGATTTTGCTTCAACGCCAGACAGGGCAATAAAGAACATGAGACTCATATCTCCAATTAATCACTAGAAAATGGAAAGTAGGGCTGTGGCTCAGGGGGTCTGGTGGTAGCCTTGAGCTGAAGAGCTCAGGGACAGTTCCCAGGCTCAGAGCTAGGGCAGTAGCCTTGAACTAAAGAGCTCAGGGACAGTCCCTAGGCTCAGAGTTCAAGCCCCATGACCCACAAAAACAAAACAAAACAAGCAAACACACACACAAAAAAATGAGTCTCAGGGTCTTTAGTGCATCCTCAGTAGCTAGGATTACAGTGTGAGCTACCATGCCTGGTAGAAACAAACTTTCTTGAGCAGTGACTATGCACTGGACTAATAAGCTTTAATAGAGTTGACAAAGTATTGTACAAATGTTGGACAGAATATTTTCTATGATGGATACCACATCAGTTGCTTTAAATGTTTAGTAAAGCCATTTCAATCACTGGGAATCTGAAACCAGTGTTTAAAATAGCTTTCTCAGTCTTGGAGTATGTTTCATTAAAGATGTAGGCAGTCAGCTTGGTTTGACTTTCAAACTTTGACAAGAATAAGGCCTCAGGGGAGCAAAGAGACAGACATAGTTTTTTATTCAACATATTTTGTAAGGAATACTGATTATTAAAAAAAGAAACAATGGGACAATAGTGAGAAAAATAGATTTCATTTTACATTTTTGCTTCATTTGTAAATTGTAAAGTCCTCAAATCAGTGGTACAGAAAGATCTACATTTTTATTTTTTTCTGCCTTTCTGCCTCATCTCTTAACTGCAAGTAAATGTTTATGTCTTATGAAAAATGCAAAATATGGATTATATAATCGTATTAAATCCTGACAGAATGCATTGCATTGCTAATTTTATAAGATATTGCTAAGCTGTTAGATGCGAAAATTACATTTAGATGGGTATAAACTAATGTTGAATGAGCAGTTATATCTCCAGCTTTTAATATATTGACTAAGCAACATGTACAAAAAGTCAAACCATTATCAAAGAACAGAATGCATGGTATTTGTCACACTGTTCTCAAGGCTCATAACTCGGTTTATTGGAAACACTGTGGAATACTAATATCCCCACTGCTGAAATGTGGTAGCTGAAATGCGGCTGAGGGAATCACAAATGAGCACCCTCAGACCCAGCCAGCACTGGACTTAACTTTCAATAACACAGTTTGTTCATGATTTGAGTTTTCCCATTTCTCTTTCCCTAGGCGTGTAGATAAGTACCATACATCTCAGAGGGAAGAAAAAACTATCAAATATTTTTCTGTAGGCCAGTATAATGTAAGATTTGGTGAAGTAGTAGTTCATGAATATAGTGCAAATTAAATTTTGCATAATTTGTGAACTCCAGTCTGTCTCCCTGTTCTGCAATCAGAGATGGCTATGCACTGCTTACAGTATTCAGAGTAGTACTCTATTCACACTTTGAATAGAATTTACAATGGAAAAAGCTACAACCATCTGTTATGCTTATGCAATTCGGATCTCTATGACTAGTCTTTCATAAAATGTGTGCAATAATTTAGAGGGCTGAAAATGTGGGTCATTTTTATGTGGTATGGAATGAGTTTCACATTTTTACTCCATTTCAAATGGACTAGAACCTATACAGTTTACATTGGAACCATTTTTTATAATACCAATTTCCTATCAAAAATCTCCATGCTAGATCTCAAAGATGTATTAAGTCAACCATCATTTTAGAAGGGTTTTCCACAATAATGTTTTGGCCCAGTGCTTAGCTTAATTCTTATACTTGGAGTCAATATAATTTACAATTTAGTGTCTTCTGAAGACTACCTTTTCATCAATTTGGCCATTTTATTATTCCTAGCTAACTCTTATTAGCATTACAATGCAGCTTAATAGAAGAAACTCAATCTGAATGGGAACTGAGCTTCACACAATCTCCAGTCAGCTCTTTTCTTCAGATAACTTCTCTAGAAACAGAATTGCCACACAGAATGAATTAGCTATATTATGAATGACTTCAGAATTTTCAAAACTAATAGATAAAATCTAATTAAAATTCTCATTGTTCACTTATAAGAATGAGTAGTTTTGAGTAAATTTAGTGATCAGTAAGTTTAGTCTCTTTACTTCTGTAGTAATGTAATATAAAACATTGAATCATTAATTAAAAACTAACAGTTGAATTCTTACATTGCATTATGCACTATTTACAACAGTTTCAAAAAAGTTGCTTGTAGAGGGCCAGGAGTGTGGCCTACTGGTAGAGTGCTTGCCTAGCATGCATGAAGACCCAGGTTTGAGTTTTTGGTAACACATACATAGAAAAGGTTGAAACTGGTGCTGTGGTTCAAGTGGTAGAGTTCTAGCTTTCTTTCAAGGACAATGCTAGTGCTAAGACCCTAAGTTCAAGCCCCAGGACTGGCAAAAAAAAAAAGGTGCTTGTAGAAAACATTATTATAAAGAATGGGACAAACAATATATGTCATTCAGTGCTGAGAGGTGAAATAGAGCAGGAATATATTTGTGTTGATAAGTGATAAGTGTACATGAGTAAGTGGAAAAGGTTACTTTGAATGAAAAGCTATGGAAAGACAGCGAATATATCTAGGGACACTTTTATATATAATGGAAACAGAAAACTGCTTTGATCCTTGTCTCACATTTCAAGGAGCAAAATCTGTAGACCTTTATGGTTGGAGTACATGAATTAAGAGGAAGTATGATTGACAAAGGACTCAGCTAAGATTTGAGGTCCAAAAAGCCTCAGAATTTGATCCTATGGGTTCTTGACTCCTGAAAGATGGACAGTTTTTTTTTATTCTGAGTGAAACTGAAGTTATTCAAAAGTTTAGATTCAGGAGTGAAGTGAGGATGGTTGCAGCTCTACCTCTTGGACTGACCTGTCATTTTCATCTTTGGAAAATCTATATAAAATGTACATATAAAATCAAACTTAATGAGACTGAGAATACATCTCTCTTTGTATACTTATATCTGTTTTCTAAAAACTGCAAAACATCTCTTGATACTTTGGCAAGGCTTATCTGTTTTGGCATTCTTCTATATTTAGGATTAATTTTTTATGGCTCCATAAAGTTTGTCCCTTGTCAGAGTTTTGAAGTATACTTTCTTTAAATTTTATCAGAAATTTTAAGATTGTTATAATACTAAATATTAAATATGGTGACAGATTCTCTTATAGAGAATTCCTGGGGACATGGGATTTATCCCTCATCCATTTTAATATCTATTCTTATTCACATTTTAAATGGAGACCACTACTGCGGAAGTAAAAAGTTTTCTGTATGACAAAACATTTTTCTTCTATCTGGATTTTCTTTTACACGAATGAAGAAAAAAAAAGAAGATATTCAAGGTAAAACAGCAGTGCATTCAAGGGTCCAGAAATGAATGACACATAGCTTATTTGGAGAATTGAAAATAACTCAGCATGACAGGAATTGGTGAAGGGTATTTTGCAATTTGTCTTTCAATTATGGTAATGCATAAATATCAACAGGAATTCAAATAGAGCTGAATAATTAAGATCTTATTTTGTAATGAAGAGAATTTATTTTCACAATAGTAATACATTTGTAATATATACTAAAGTATCATTTATAATGTTATGTAATATGATATTTATAGATTTTTTTCCAGTCCTGGAGCTTGTACTCAGGGCCTGGGCACTGCCCCTGGGCTTTCTCAAGGCTAGTACTCTACCACTTAAACCACAGAGCCACTTCTGCCTTTTTCTGTGTATGTACTACCAAGAAATCGAACCTGGGTCTCCATGAATGCGAGGCAAGCACTCTACTACTCTACCATGTGAAGTTACTGTCTTGCAGGTTGAAATATGAGCAGATTTCAATAGCAAGGAATAGAGATACTTAAAGTAAAAAATGACAGTATAAAAACCCAAGACAACAAAGTTATGAAATAAAAGAATTGAACTCTCTAGATATTGCAATATTTCCATTGTGTGGTAGCAATATTTTAGTTGCTTTGATGTTATCTTTTTTGTCATCAAAATTAGCTTGGAGAGAATGATCATCTTCACAAATTTAGGGCAAATTCAATTTTTCCTTTTTCTTTTATTTTTTGGGGCATTTATTTATTTAGTAGGTATACTACGATGTTTCAGTTCCATAATTCAGGCTTGAGTTCAGTACATCCTGACCAATGTCAGCCTTCCATTGCTCTCCCCATTTACTTCCCCTAATCCTTACCATTAAGTTACATAGTTCAGTTTTTACATAAAGTATATTGAATATGATGAATGTATTTGCTCACCCTTTCTCCAACCTCACTTTTTTTGTGTGTGGATCATGGGGCTTGAACTCTGGACCTTGCACTGTCCATGAGCTCTTCAGTTCAAGGCTACAGCCCAACCTGTGAGCCAGGGCATTGTCCCCAAGCTCTTTTTTTGATATTTTGTACTGTAATTAATAGAAGGGTTACATTATATTCACCAGATAGAAGATACATTACTTCACAAACATTAATACCCTTTCTCATGTCTTGGTCCCCATTTCCCTCCCCCCACCCCTCCCCTCATCTTGTTTCCCCCTTCCCTGTCCAATTTCAAATAACCAAATGTACAATATATCATATAATAAGGTGAAATACTGTAACAATATGAGATACTCAAGAGACAGCAAAAGAGGTAAGAGATAACATAGTACATTAAGGACAATAATCACTCATTATATGGCTTTTGTTTCAATATCCTGGAGGTCCTATTTAGTTTCATCCTATATGGCCTTGTGTATCTAGGTTTGTTCTATTGTAAATCTTTGGTAGGAGAGCCCAAAGTTTCTACTGATTATGACAAATGAGGGAAACCATTGAGGCTATGTTCCTTTGAGTCTGGCTTACTTCATTTAATATGATTTTTTCCAAGTCTTTCCATTTCCTTACAAATGGGGCAATGTCATTCTTTCTGACAGCAGTATAGAATTCCACTGTGTATTAATACCACATCTTGTTGATCCACTCATCAACAGAGGGGCATCTGGGTTGGTTCCATATCTTTGCTATGGTAAATAGTGCTGTAATGAACATCGTTGTGCTGGTGGCTTTAGTATGCCCTTGTTTCTGGGTGAATGGGTAAATGCCAAGTAGTGGAACTGCCATACTGCTTTCCGTAGTGGTTGAACGAGTTTGCACAACCACCAGCAGTGTAATAGTGATCCCCTTCTAGTGATTAGTGCCCCGTCTAGCTTTGAACCGAGATCCTCAGATCTCAGCCTTCTGAGTAACTAGGCTTACAGGTGTGAGCCACTGCACCTGGCCAAATTCCATTTTTTTAAGTCAGGTTATACTTTATTTTTAAAAGACAGTCTTAAGATCTAATTGTATCATTGTACCTATCAAGATTTAAAAACAATAAGAAATTGAAAAATATCCGATCTCTTCAAGTGTTTTGTTCAATTTTTACATATGTACTTTGTGTTATTGTTTAGTTTTACTAGAAGTAAGTTACAGAGAACTTCCTAAATTTTGTACTCAGTTTTTGAATGCAGATTTTTTGAGAGAAAGAAATCTATACAGGAGAATACAGGACAGTTGAAAACCATTAGAACACTTGAAAAGAGTGAGACTTTTAATATGGCTACCACAGGTAGACAGAGGAGCATCATGGATGGATAGGGAGGCCTTCACCTACCAGAACTTTTCCCTGCCAAGAATTAATATAAGAACTTTGAACACTTATTATATAAACTAAAATATGGCTGACAAGTTGCATGCCCACATACATACTATATTATAAAACATGTTTTACTCTATTATTGATACCAGGTAGATGGCTTTCCAACATGACCTTAATTCTGAACTTCCTTTACTTTGTTATTGCTCTGATTTCTGTTTTCTTATGAACTCTTGGGAAATGTTCCTGAGCTCTCTTTAAAAAAGATTAACATTTAACATTTCTATGTTTTTTAAGTTGGGAAGTCAGCTTATATTTATTAAAGCAAATTTTATACTTTTACAAACAATAAAATAAATTTCAAAAGAGCATTCTGATTATTTTGATGGCACTATTTTTACATTTTCTCATATAAATACTATGATTTTTAAAATCATAAATGCTAGGATGTTAAATAAGGCCTTTAAGGTTAATGCATAAAAGCATTATAAGGAATTTAAAGGTCAACAATTTAAGTTGCAACAAAAAAAGCTACAAATAGAAGTAAATCCTCACTCTTGGAAAGTAAGCTGACTGGTCATGACTACCAATGTGAATATAAAGTGAAATGCACAGATTATATAATATACTTAAATGCTAGATCCACATTGTACAATAGAATAGAGAGAGAGGTATAAGTAGAAGGTGGTGATCAATAGCATTAATTCTTAGTAATGAGAGATGATTATGTTCTTGGCTATAAAACATTGGGCATATACTACCTGATGTATGTAACTGTAACTCCCTCTGTACTTCACCACAGTAAAAGAAGAAAAAACACTGGGTGTATAATTAACAATACTAGTGGATTTAGTATGTTCTTGTTTCTGGACAATTGGGTAAATGCCACGTAGTGGAATTGCTGGGTCATAGGGGAGTTCTATGTTTAGTCTTTTGAGGAACTGCCATACTGCTTTCTATAGTAGTTGCTTATCTGATATATTTTATATGTGCTTAATTGGTTATTTGAAATTGGATAGGGAAGGGAGGAAATAAAAAAGAGTGGAGGGAAGAGGAGGGATATGGGGACCATGTCATGAGAAAGGGTATCAATGTTTGTGAAGTAATACACCTTCTATCTGGTGAATATAATGTAACCCTTCTATTAATTACAATAAAATTTAAAAAAAAATAAAAAATAAATAAAATGTAAAAAAAAATTAACAATACCTGTTGTACATTTAAAAATTTGTTAGAAAGGAAGATCTAATCTTAAATTTAATTATTTTTATGATTTTTATCATAAGACATTAGATAAATAAGTTTTACTTTTTTTAATAGATAAATGAAGATTTCATCTTTACCGTTATTTCATCTGCCTCCTTTGTTAGAGAATTGATTTATGTGCAAAATATCAGAATTTTTACTTACAAATAATACTTAGAAAACAAAAGAGGCACAAGTTGAGCAAAATAGGGTAATGTTATATTACATGTAAATAGAGGCCCTGAAATGAAATGACCAAATAAGATATTCAGACTTACTTGCTAATTCATATTAATACAAATAGTATAATATAATTATTTGATATATTAAATCACCTAAAATATGTTTAAGTACAGCAAAGGTGAGACTGAGAGTAAAGACTTGGTAAATCAGGACAGCTTCATGACTGATTCTGGTCTTGTTTATATAGAGTAGTATTTTTCTACTAGTCAGAAATAGTAAAAAGAATCTGCTAATAAATTACATGAGTAAACCAGCTAGGTGCTGGTGGCTCATGGCTATAACTCAGGAAACTGAGATTTGAGGATAGCATTTGGAAGCCAGCCCAGGCAGAAAAGGTTTTGAGACTCTTATCTCCAATTAACTGCCTAAAATAAACAGAAGTAGAGTTGTGATTCGAAGGCTTGCAATGGAGTTTCTAGGAGGCGGGAACTTTCTGCTTCCTAAGGCAAGTTCTTTCAGCTCCAGTATCTATTAAGGCCTGGGAGGAGATCTGAATTCCATGTGAGGCATTGGTGTTGCCCCTGACCTCAGCTTCAGAATAAAAGGCGAATTTCCACTGTAAAAACTGTATCCCTGAAAGTATTGCCCACATGATTGTCTTCCAATCCTCGGTATTTAAGGTGTATACGTTGTTTCAAACATTTCTTCTACAAGGGGCGGGGTAGGTCATTCTCAGAAACAGCCTTCCTATATTGAAGCAGTTCTAGGCTGTGTGGTTCCCAGAACCACTGGGGTGGATTGCTGTCTGCCTGTGGGTAACAATTACAGGGAACACTTCTGGAAGGCCATGTTGAGGGTTCAACTTGGCCTCAAGTAAAGGAAGTATGGGGGAGGATTATTGAGGGATGGATTCCCCACCCCAGGAGATTCCTGAGTGGTCTGAGGGGCACAAGGGAAACTCCATAGAGGACCCACTAGGATGAGGGGGAGGTCTGCTTTCATTTTTTTAGCTTGAGATCAATCAGAGATGGATAAATTTGCTGGCCTGTGCCTTTACCTACATGGGCGGGGTGGCTAGGGTCAGTGGTTGGTCCCTTATCTACAGGTGCCACATCCAGCGTGGGCAAGGATGTGCCTATATCTACAGGGGCGGCAGAGCACTCTCCCAGGGGCGCCTAGTAATGGGGACAAGTGCCAAGACCAAGATGGCTACACCCCAGAGGCAACTCAAAATGAAGGCCACAATGGGAAACAAATATGGGGACAAGTCATCAATATGCTCCCCTTTCTGACCCTGCCAGGCTACCCTCTCCCAGGTGAACTCATCCCATATCCCACCTTCAAGCCTCCATGGGCAGAGGAACAGAACAGTTTCACAAAATTGCTCAATCTTTCTATCAGAAAAGTGAAGTTTCTTGCTCTCTAGATCCCTTTAAGAATGCAAATCTGACTCTTCTTTCGCTGAGAGTTTGCATTCCCATAATTGTTTGAAGTGCTAGTTGAGCCCCACGTTGGGCACCAGTTGTCGTCGTCGGGGTCCTTCTTGGACATCTGGGAGGAGGGCGAAGTGGCGATGGAGCCCACGAATAATCCCGGGTACACAGACTCCAGAGACCAGACTCCAGGCACAGATCTAACTTTATTGAAAAATGTGGTCACTTATATACAGATCATGCAATGGCCACCAGCTCATACCAGCAGAAAATAGGGAGCTTCCTGATGCGACCATCAGCCAATGGTGTCCTGAGACAGGCCCCAGAGGTGTGTGTGCCTGAGAGCACAGGGTCATGGAAGCACAGAGATCTCTAAGCCACCAGCTAGGAGGCCACACACTCAGCTTTGCAAGAGAGATAAAAATTATTCCTGCTGTTTTCTCAATGATCACTGGATTGACAGATGCATCATTTTTCTTCTATAGGACAGTTAAAAGTAATGTCTCCTTTGGATGTGTTGTTCTCTTTGTATGTGTAGGACTGATTTTGTAACAGCAGTGCCAGGTGAGGACATACATAGATTGGATGCACATTTAGAGATTTTCAAATATTTTTATTTACTTTAAGAAGATAGGTTCACGAGTACATATACATGTCAAATATATCCTAAAAGGAAAATTTCTAACAAAACAATATTTTATTAAGCGACCACATTTTTCTGGTTTAACTGAAGTCTAAGGGAAAATAAGTCAAACACCCTGTTTTCCTTTTTATTTAGGAAATATAGACTAAAACTTGGGAAGGAAATTATGGACATATTTTTTCTACTTATAAAGTTTCAAAAAGTGATTTGGTCATAGCTGGATTATGACTTTAACTCTAGCTACTTAAGGCTGAGATCTTGAGGACTATGATAATTCAAGGCCAGTCCTGGCAAAAACATGTATAATACCCCAACTCAACCAATAGATAGGCACAACAGTTGCACAGTTATTTTAGCTACATGAGAGACTAATTGAGCAGATCATGTAGCAGGCCAGCCCAGATAATAGAATCCACAAGACTCTCAAGGGAAGAAATTGGATATGGTGAGGAATGCTTATCATCCTAGAAAACGTCACATAAGCAGATTGCAGTCCAGACATACACATGGGTAGGAAGAAAGACCCTATATTAAAAATAGTCAGAATAAAAAGGGACTGGAGAAATGTCTTTGTAGTAGAGTGCATGCTTAGAAAGTGTGAGTCATTGAGTTCAAAACTTCAAAAAGAAACAAACCAAACAAAAGAGATCCATAATGTCAACATATCCATCTGCATGCTGAGATTTTATAACTGCTCTCAGTATGCTTTTGGGATTAGTTTTTGCTCTAATATTAATTATAGAATGTTGTATATAAGCTCTTTGTAATTATACTTCATATAAGATGTTGAGAAATTGATTACCATAATTATAAATTTCTGATAGAATATTTATTTACTATAAAAATGACTCTGTACTAAGAAAATTTATGTGGAAGTGGTTGCCAAGTTCTGTTTTTTTTTTGCTCTAGCAGCTTTACTTTCCATAATTTTACTTTAGAGTTTAAAGAAGGATATTGCATATGAGCATTTACTTTGTTTCATTTCTATGAAGTTAATGTTTTGGTGGCTAAATGTGTTTCAAACACTTGTTTTCAGACTCTTATCATTTGTTTTCAGGTAGAAACAATTTCCAATACTAGATAACTGACTGAAGTAGAAACTTCTATCTTTTCTAGCAATAAATCAACAAATCCAATTAAGAAAATATGTAACTCCAAAAACTTGACAAGACACTATCCTCAGCTTTCAGTTTTACAGGGTCAGCAATTTGGAGCAGGTACACATAAAACATGCTCAAATATATTATTCAAGAAATGGACCATAAAATTCCATTGTTTAATCAGCAAAAAAAGATTTGTCAAGGGAATAAATTGTTATATGGATGGTGTCAGCTTATTAAGCCTGAATCTTGCTAGCTTACCTTGCATCCTGAAAACACAATCTTTTAAAGAGACAGGGACAAAGAAGAAAATTCCTTTTCATGATTTCATGTATTACCTTGTTTATCCTAGAAAAATATGCAGTTAGATGTTTAGCTCTAGTGAGGATTGTTTTCAGTGTCAGTAGAATTCTCTTGAGTTAACATATCATTTTACTTCATTTGTTGCATTTTCCTTTTATTTCATTGATACAGGGATATTGAAATGCAGGACCATAGGCAAAGGGTCTACCATTTGAGCTATACCCAGTCCTTTTGCTCTTAATTTGTTTTTCTGATAGAGTAATGCTTGTGAAGGCTTACCTCAGACTGTGATCCTTTTCCATTTCCTGAGTCATTGAGATTGCAGATGTTAGTCACTATATGTTTTTTATTTCTTTCTTTTAAAACTGTTATATAACATTATTTTAAAAAATTATTGTTGGGATAATGTATAGAGGGGTTACAGTTATATTTGTCAAGTAGTAGATGCATTACTTCTCACACTTTGATACCCCTTCTTATGTTTTGTCCCCAGTTCCCTCCCCTCACCCCCTTCCAATCATCATGTTTCCCCCCTTCCCTTCCCTATTTCAAAAAAAACAAATAAATGTATGTACAATATATCAGGTAACAAATTCAGATACAGTAACAACATGAAATTAATCATAAAGACAAAAAGGAGAAGAGATATAACATGGTATACTAAGAACAACAATCATATAAGATAAAACTCTTGTTTTCATATCCTAGAGTTCATTTCATTTAGTCTTATCCTATATAACATGATTTTATAAAAATACAGTCGATGCATAATACCTACTTTGGAAATGTTTATCTGTATCAATTTTCCTAGCTCTATTGTTTATTTATTAAAATATATAATTTTAGTCTTAAGTATATTGTTTTATGATGAGAAAAGTGATCATCTACCGTTTCTTGTATAAAATACAGTGAATTAATTAATTCTAATTTTTTGACCAAGTTTCACTATATAACAGAGTTTTGCTAACTAACCCATGTAACCATAAAACGCATTTAAAATATTTGGCCTTCTTAAAGCATTATGATAAATTCCTTGTTATGATTTTTAAATCATGTTCACTATGCAGTCCTCAACCCTACAGGTTATTGATCATTTCGAAGAAGGGTTAAGTCTTTAAGCTTTGCAGCTTAATTTACTGAAAAAGTATTTCCAGGAGGTAGCAGTGAGTAAGAATGGAAAGGATGAATATTGTATCTCCCTTCTAAAATTAACTCTGTTCAGTGTATTCATCCAAATAAGGGGAATCTTTTTGAGCACTGCTTCTAGGACCTGATGATTTAATGATACTAAGTTCATTTTCACACATAGATATACTACTTAAACAGTAGTTTAACTGATGAGGTAGTGGGAGACTATTCTCTTCAATTATATCTGTCTGACCATTTCAGAGTTCCTCAGTGTGTACCATAGAGACGAAACTGCAAATATTATTTAATATTTGAGAATGCTTCTGACAAATGGAAATCCATCTAAAGACAAATAAGCATGTATAAGTGTCTAAGAATTATTTCATATGAAGAAGTAGAAGAATTTGGAGGGGGAATCTATTACTCTCACAGTTTAGGGCAAGCTGCCACATACAAAAGAGAATATGGAGAGAATATAGCTACCCTGCGCCAGTGGGTCATACCTATAATACTAGCCATTCAGAAAGCTGAGATCGGAAGATTCTAGTTCACAGCCGGCCTGATCAGAAAAATCTGTGTGATTTCTATCTCTCCAACTAACAACCAAAAAAGCACAGAAAGGGAGCTGTGATCCAAATACTGGAGCACTAGCCTTGAGCAAAAAAGCTCATTAATGAAACCTAGGTCCTAAGTTCAAGTGTCAGGACACACACACACACACACACACACACACACACACACACACACACGTGTGCATACACTTACATTCTATAGAGCAGTGAGGGGAGAAATGGGACTAAAGGCTAAAATTGGGACTCCAATATGAATAAACATATAATTTTAGAGATCTTCAATGAAATGAACTGTTATGCAGATAACAGTTTCTCTGTCAAAATGAGGTGCTTATATACAAGTTAGAAATCATATGGTGGGATAGTGGAGAAAAGAGTAATCTTTATTTATACAGTGTTGTAGTGCCAAGACCTTGTGCTAAATGCTTAGAATATTGCCAGTGCGTTTAATTTTGACATTTTCTTTTGGTCTAGGGCTTGAACTAAGTGTTGTCCTTGAGATTTTTTTTTCCTCAAGGTTAGTGCTCCACCATTTTGATCACAGTTCTCCTTCCAGTTTTTGGAAGCTGAGTAGCTAGGATTACAGGTGTGAGCCACCAGGTACCCAACTCAAAATAGTAAGGCAAAGAAAAGAGAAATTAAATGTAGATCACATACTTGGTATTTGTTAAATTGGAGTATGAATAGAGCCAATACAATATGATAAAACGTTCAAACTTGACATACCAAGAATAAATAAACACAAAATCTAAATCATTACTGTGCCAAGAGAAATTGGTAAAATTGATTTAAAAAATTGCTCTTTTACCTTCATATGTGTAGCTATTGCTTCAATTTTGAAAAATGGATTTTATTTTGTGGGACTGAGAACATAGTTATAGACATAACTTGAAATAATTTGGACACAATAAAGCTAAGGATCTTTGAAATGAGGAAAATTAACTTGCCTAAAAGCCCTAAGAATATCATAAAAATTTGATTACATATCTATAGATCTGAAAACACTTAAATAATTAATTGAGATCATTGAATGGCTCATAATGAGTTTTTAATGTCTGTGATGATTACATAAAATAACTAGTTGGAAATATGCCAAATTGTAATTTATATGTTATAATTATATTAGTTTAATGCATATCATGTTTATTTTAATTGCACTTATAAAGGAAACCCACAGTAAATGGAATGTCCAAACCAAAATGGCTCTATGAGGCCAGCAATGGTGACAAAGACTCCTAATTCTGGCACTCAGGAGATCAAGTTTGAGGATGGCTAGAAATGGATAACACAATGCTGACTCCAAAACAAACAAAGGAAAACAACAAATAACAGGAAAAAGCAAAGGCAAAAACAAGGCATACCTAAGGATATTGATCATAATATTTAATACAGAATGCTTATTATATGCCATTTATGCAAGCCTTATTACTATGTTCTTTGTGCAATTTATTTGACAACCGATGAGATCTGTCATTTTTAGTCTTTGTTTAATTTCAGAGGAAATTAAGGCCCAGAAATATTAAGTTATGTGCCTAGATAATACATCTAGTAAACAGAAAACCTTAATTGGAACCCTTATTTGTGATTCTAGTTTGTGTTTTTCAAAACAACCTGTATAATTTCTGTTTATTTAGACCTCAGATCAAAGATCATCTCACATGAGCACTTTTCTCTGACTCCTAGCCCTGCCTAATACACCATTCTTGCTCCAATTTATAGAGAACAGAATAAAAAGGTTGTTTAATTTTAAGCTTTTTTATAGCTGATGAACCATTGGAGAACAGAAGGCCCTTCATGAACTGATAAATACAGGATAACTACTGACGTATAATTTTGTAGCTGGAATGAGAGGAGCCAAACGCTGCTTAATGAAAGAAAGAATACTGAACACCTTTAGCCATTTTGAAGAATGTGCAAACATCAAAAAGGATGTGAAAACACAATAAATTTCCAGATAGATCTAATTTCTGAAAGAGCTCATTGTTCTAAATATATATATTGAGAAATTCCCAATTTAAATATCACTTTTATTCTTTCTGCCTCTCAATTAGCTAACACTCTATTTCTCTATATCACCATCTCTTTCTTTTTTTTTTTTTTGCCAGTCCTGGGCTTGAGCTCAGGGCCTGAGCACTGTCCTTGGATTTTTCTCAAGGCTAGAACTCTACCACTTGAGCCTCAGCACCACTTCTGGCTTTTTCTAAGTATGTGGTACCAAGGAATCGAACCCGGGTCTTCGTGCATGCTAGGCAAGCACTCTACCACTAGGCCAAACTCCTGGCCCCATCACCATCTCTTTCTGTCTTCCCCTGTCCTTCTCCCCCCATTCCTCGGTTTCTTCCAGCTATAAATAGTAAGTAAATTGTCAAAATACTAAATGTATCTTCAACATATTATTTCATAACCCATGCAAAGCAATATGCTGCCTAAGTAGAGGTTAGAAAAATGCTAAGACTGAAACCATAAATAGGTAAATTTATATATGTGTGGATGTATATATGTGTTTGTATGTTGTACATATATATGTATGTACATGTATGTATATATACATTTTAAATATATATAATCTTACCTATAGTTATGTAGAGAGTATAAGGACGTCCTTCTTTATAATAACTGAATAGTTGGAATGGTCTTCAATGACAATGAACAGTGAGTGCTTTGAGTGTTCTGGCTCTCAAGTGAAGTTAACAGAGGGAATGCTGAACACGTGAATTCCACAGTCATATATAAAATACCATAGTGAAATTAAAATTAAATGGCGATGCCTATTGTTGTTCTGGGATGATATTCCTGCTCTGGGAGGTGTTCTATTTTCCTGACATGGTCACTTAGGAGCACATCTTACCATCTTTGGGACATTAGCTAGGTATTGTAAGGCTACCCCTGAATCTAAATTGAAAGATTAGACCAGAACGTCCTGCAGTAGCCAAAATCTGATAAAATAGATCAATTTCCAATACTATTCAAACACTATTTTCTGCAAAGTACAGTGTTTTGGTTATATATAATGTTTATAGCTACTCTTAGTGACAAATGGGAGCTTTCGCATAGAAATATCACCAATTTCTAATGGCCATTCATTATTTTTATCCAGAGATGTTTATTATTTTAGATACAGTCAAAAATGCCTATCACTTCACTGATATGTTTCCCTATGCTGCTTCTTCACCAGCTTGATCTTAAAGACCTCCTAGGAATCATCATTTCCCTTAGATTATGATGTTTTAGCAAAGGCAAAATGTGAGGTATATGCAGGAAGCCTGGTAAATCTGAAATAAATAATGGAGTGTAACATTCCAATATATTATTGAAGATTTAAACCATGCTTTAAAAGGATGTTTATTCATTATTATTGAGGATTGAGAATAGCTTTCTTATGCTTTCTCATTCTTTTTAAAACAAAATTACCATTTTTTATACTGCTACTTTAACCTACTCATTGGAACCCTTTAACATAGGTGGTTGGGAAAGCATGATATCAATACTGAAAAGAAACAGAATTTGAATTAAAAAAATATATGTTGTTGACATTTTACAGCTTTGACTTACCCATTTGTTCAATAAAATGGTTGCTTAGAACTAAAATACAAGCCAGTCACATAGGCTCCGTCCTGCAATCCTAGCTACTTAGGAAGCTGCCATCTGAGGATCTTGGTTCAAAGCCAGCTTAGGCACTAAAGATCTTGAGACTCTTATCTCCAATTAACTACTAGAAAATAGGAAGTTGGGTTGTGACTCAAGGGCTAGAGCGGTAGCTATGAGCTGAATAGTTCAGGGACAACGTGCAGGCCCTGGGGTAAGAGCTTAGGGACAGTGCTCAGGCCAAGTTTAGGCCCTGTGGCCAAACAAAACAAAACAAAACAAAACAAAAACCTGAAATGCAATTTCCCTGTGCTCAAATGCTGGCTAAAATGTTCAGTTGATTCTAGATCAGACTTCTTTCTTCAATACTGTGTCTTGGGCTGGGAGTTTGGCCTAGTGATAGAGAACTTGCCTAGCATGCAGGAAGGCTCAGGTTTGATTCCTTGGTACCACATACATAAAAAAAAGCCGGAAGTGGTGCTGAGGCTCAAGTGGTAGAGCTCTACCCTTGAGAAAGTTCAAGGACAGTGCTCAAGCCCTGAGCTAAAGCCCAGTACTGGCAAAATACAAAACAAGCCAATATTGTATCTTAATGAAAATTTATACTTGAGTTAGTTACAATCTTTTTAAAGAAGAATCTATGGAATATTAAAAAGTAGAGGGGCTGTTTGAGCTCAAACTCTAGTAACACCACTAACACCACTACCAAAAAAAGAATATTATAAAACAGCAATAACTTGGCAACTGTGATGATTGAACCAATTACAGATGAAATATAATATAAATTTGTATTCATAATGTCCAGATAATTAGTTTTGACATCTGTAATCAAATGATGTTACTGATAATATGGTCAAATGATCTAAAATAGGAAAATCATTCTTAAATTTGAATTTTGTATTAAATTTCCTGTAAGCAGCATAAGAACAAAAAATTAACTCAGGAAAACAAATTCAATGTCTTACAATTGTGGCTGCTAAAATTCTGAATTCATGTTATCAGCTGAACCATGTTACCCTAACCACCCCTGCCCCTAGAACATGTAGGGGAATCATTCTCCTCACTGTTGCCAGTGTAACTCATTTTAGCATTCCTAGTCTCACTGTAGTCCTCATTACCAATGATATTTATAACATCTTACTTCTTAGTATATCTGTTTCCGTGTCTAAATTGCTCCTTTACAGAATTGACATGGTTCTGGTGACATTGGATTAGAGCCTACTTCCCACTTGGGTGGTCAGAATTTAAACTTGAATAGACTAAGAGAGAATATATAGGATTGTATACATATATGTAATATATATACATTATATGTACATAGACATGTATTGTATAACATACATATATAATTTATATATCAATATAAATGTTTAGTTTAATACATATAATAAAAATGTATAAATATTAATTTGAAAAAATACCTTGCCTGTCTGAGAGTGGCTTATGTCTAAAATTCTAGCTTATTCAGGAGGCTGAGACCTGTGGACTGAGTTGAAATTCACTAGGACTGGCAAGAAATTCACTAGGACTCTTAGCTCCAATTAACCACCAAAAGAGCTGAAGGTAGAGCTGTGGCTCTACTGGGAGAATGGAAACCTTGAGTGCAAAGGCTCTAGTACATGAGTTCAAGCCCAAGACCAGTGTGTGTGCCCATGCATGAGCACACACACACACACACACACACACACACGCACGCACGCACTCACTGCTCTAAGCATTTTTCTTTAAAAGCCTATGAATTTGATGCATTTGATCATATAGCATGTATGAGGCCCTTGATTCAATACCTAAACCACACATACCAAAAAAAATCATCTCATTTTATCTTTCCTAGATACAACACATTATCATGTTCCAACAACTTAAATATTTGAATATTCATAAAATATTAAAATTCTCTGTAGTCCTAACTGAAAGATTTTCTGTGCCAGATTTGTTGAAGATATGGTTTCACACAAACTATAGCATAATCATATGGCAAAATTTTGTTCAAATTAAATTATAGTTGTTTATACTAAGTCCCTGGTAAAGAAAGGCAAATAACTAAATAATGTTAGTATATATAGATTGCTTTCCTTCACAACACATTGTTTCCAAATACTTTTTTTGGCTTTTTATTCCATATATTTTTATTGTAATTAATAGAAGGGTTACATTATATTCATAAGATAGAAGGTGCATTACTTCACAAACACTAATACCTTTCTCATGTCTTGGTCTCCAATTCCCTACCCCCACCTCTGCCCCTCATCTTGTTTAACCCCTTCCCTATCCAATTTCAAATAACCAAATGTACAATATATCATATAACAAGGTGAAATACTGTAACAATATGAGATACTCAAGAGACAGCAAAACAGGTGAGAGATCACACAGTACATTAAGGGCAACAATCACTCATTATATGGCTTTTGTTCCTACATCCTGGAGGTCCTTCTATTTAGTTTCGTCCTGTATGGCCTTGTGTATCTAGGTTTTGTTCTATTGCAAATCTCTGGTAGGAGAGCCCAAGGTTTCTACTGATTGTGACAAATGAGGGAAACCATTGAGGCTATGGTTCTTTGAGTCTGGCTTACTTCACTTAATATAATTTTTTCCAAGTCTTTCCATTTACTTACAAATGGGGTGATGTCATTCTTTCTGACAGCAGCATAGAATTCCATTGTGTACAAATACCATAACTTGTTGATCCACTCATCAACTGAGGGGCATCTGGATTGGTTCCATATGTTTGTTATGGTAAATAGTGCTGTAATGACCATCGTTGTGTTAGTGGATTTAGTACGTACTTGTTTCTTGGTGAGTGGGTAAATGCTAAGTAGTGGAATTGCTGGGTCATAGGGGAGTTCTATGTTTAGTCTTTTGAGGAACTGCCATATTGCTTTCCATAGTGGTTGAACGAGTTTGCACTCCCACCAACAGTGTAGTAGTGATCCCTCCTGTCCACATCCCCTCCAGCATCTGTTGTTATTAGATTTCTTGATCATGGCCATTCTCACTGGAGTGAGGTGGAATCTTACAGTTGTTTTGATTTGCATTTCTTTTATGGCCAGATATGTCGAGCATTTTTTCATGTGTCTATAGGCCATTCTTATTTCCTCTTCAGAGAAGAATTTCTTTAAGTCTCTAGCCCATCTTTAATGGGATGGTTGTTTCTTTGGAGATCAGTTTTGGAGTGATTCAATTTTTTGAGCTATTGATATATTTTAGATATGAGGCCTTTGTCCATTGTATGGTTAGTGAAGATTTTCTCCCAATCTGTAAGCTTTCTAGTTTATTTGCTAGCTATGTCCTTTGCCACACAGAAGCTCTGCAGTTTAATGCAGTCCCAGTGATCCAGACTTTCTTTGATTTATTTTGTTTCTTGATCCTTATTAAGAAAGTTTTGACCTATGCCAAGGAGTTTTAGTGTATCTCCTATTCCTTCTTTTAAAATTTTCAGTGTATCTGCTTTTACCTCCAGGTCTTTGATCCATTTGGAGTTATCCTGGTGCAGAGTGACAAAGAAGGATCCAAACTTACTTTTCTGCAGTTGCTTAACCAATTCTACAAGCACCACTTGTTGAAGAGGCTGTCTTTCTTCCATTCCGTTTTTTTGGCTCCCTTATCAAAGATGAGGTGGCAATAGGTCTGTGCTTTAATACCTGGGTCCTCAGTGCTATTTCATTGGTCTTCAGGCCTGTTCTTGTGGCAGTACCAAGCTGTTTTGGTCAGTATAGCTCTGTAATAGTGTAAAGTTTGATATTGAAATTCCTCCTGTGCCATTCTTTCTGCTAAGAATTGTTTTTGCTATATGGGGTCTTTCATTATTCCATATGAAATTTTGGATTGCCTCTTCTATTTCTTTAAAGAATGACATTGGGTTATTGATTGGTATTGTGTTGAATTTGTAGATAGACTTTGGCAAAATTGCTATTTTCACGATGTTAATTCTTCCAATCCAAGAGCATGGGAGGTTTTTCCATTTCCTCAGTTCTGCTTTGATTTCCTTTTTCAGCATTTTAAAGTTTTCATCAAAAAGATCCTTTACATTCTTAGTTAATTCCTAGATACATTATTTTCTTTGTGGCTATTGCAATCGGAGTTGTTTTCCTGATTGTTGCCTCATTCCTCTCATTGTTGGCATACAGAAAGGCAGATGATTTTTGAGGGTTAATTTTATACCCTGGTACCTTGCCAAAGTTTTGGATCAGCTCAAGCAGCTTGGGAGTGGAATCTATAGGGTTCTTTAAATACAGAATCATGTCATCTGCAAATAGGGAATGTTTCACTTCCTCTTTGCCTATTTGGATCCTCTTTATGCTTGCTTCTTTCCTTATTGCTCTGGCTAGGAATTCTAATACTATGTTAAAGAGGAGTGAAGAGAGGGGGCATCCTTGTCTCCTGATTTTAGAGGAAATGGCTTTTGCTTTTTGCCATTAAGTATAATGCTAGCTGTGGGTTTGTCATACACAGCCTTTATTATACTGAGGAAAGTTCCATGAATTCCTAGTTTCTTCAGAGCTTTTAACATAAAGGGGTGTTGGATCTTTTCAAATGCCTTTTCTGCATCTATTCAGACAATCATGTGATTCTTGTCCTTGCTCTTGTTGATGTGTTGAATTATATTAATTGATGCGTATGTTGAACCAGCTTTGTATCCCTGTGATGAATTCTGTTTGATCATAATGTATAATTTTTTTGATGAGTTGCTGAAGACGGTTGGCCAGTATTTTGTTGAAAGTTTTGCATCAATTTTCATCAAAGAAATGGGTCTATAGTTCTCTTTCTTTGATGAATCTCTGTCTGATGTTGGGATGAGGGTTGTAGTGGCTTCATAGAATGAGTTTGGCAAAGAGCCTTCATTTTCAATTTCGTTGAAGTGCTTGAGGAGTGTTGGTGTGAGCTCTGCTTTGAAGACCTTAGAGAATTCAGCTGTGAATCCATCTGGTCCTGGGCTTTTCTTGGATGAGAGGACTCTTTTTGCCATTTCTATTTCTCCAAATACTTTTATAAACCAATGTTTATCAAACATTCACTGTCACTGTCAACTGTTATCAGCTATATTTCTGGAGATCCCAAGGAACTAAAAAAGAATATTTGAGCTATCAAATATATAGCTCTTTGTGATAAAAGTATGGTCTTCTCCTCCTTGCAGCAAATCTAAGTATTCCTTGTGGGGATTATCCCATTCAGTTGTTAAATACTTGGGGCAGGTCTTTACAAAGAGCACTATCTTATTGGAAATTTCACAGTAGCAAGTTTTGTTTAGTAATACGTGAAGAATATTTTTCCTTTTCTATTATTGTTTTTTGAGCCTTATGCATGAGTTTTATTTAAAATTATCTTAATAGATAAAAATAATAGCAGAGTAACAGTATTGATGGTTTGCGATTTAGGAAAATTTAAAGTACAGATTCTAAACATGGAAAGACAAAACACTGCTTTGTGTGCATGATCAATGATGTCCATAAGAACAATCAGCCATATTAGCATACAGATAGCCCTGAACTTAATTTTTACAAAAATAAAATTTCTATTAATGCTTTGTGATCATGTTCTTGAACTCAGCAGGCCTCTTTAGCACAAGTCTAGTGTCCTACCCTTGAGCCAAGCCCTATTTCCCATTTTCTAGAGGTTAGTTGGAGTAAAATTCTCAGGTCATTTTGTACCTGGGTTGGCTTTGAACCTTGACCCTCAGATTCCAGCCTCCTGAGGAGCTAGGTTTACAGGTGTGAGCTATCTTGCCATCAAGACTTTTTTTTTTTATGCAGCATGTATATTCGGGATCTCTTGGGATTGGCACTTAAAAAAGGCAAGAACAGAAACAAGACTGCATAGCATAAGCAACTGACCTATAATGAAGACTGAAGATAGTCTTTATGGAAAATTGTGTAGGAGTCAAACCCCTCTGTGTTGTCCCTAGTTGGATAGATAAAGCTACTCCCTTGTGACTTCATAATCTGTTGGAGATTAGCCTTTGAATGTCAGCCATATGGAGAAGAGGAGCAGTCTTGTGGAATGGCCTTGTCTATAATCCCTTAAGCAGTTGACAAAATATCTGCCCAAAGCAGCTGCAGCAACAAGTCTTTATTAGCTGGATTTCGGAACAGTATGTTGCTGTGTGCACACAGGGAGCAATCAATTCTTTCTTTTTTTCATTTTTCTTTTCTTTCTTTCTTTTTTTTTTTTTGCTGGATGTGTCATGGGGCTTGAACTCTGGGTTTGGGTGCTGTCCTAAGCTCTCCAGCTCAAAGCTATTGCTCTACCCCTTAAGTTAATTGGAGATGGAGTTAATTGGAGATGGAGTTAATTGGGGGATAAGAGGCCCACGCTGGCTTTCAACCTCAATCCTCAGATCTCAGCCTCCTGAGTAGGTAGGATTACAGGCATGAGCTACTGCTCCCAGCTACAATCAGTTCTTTCAGCTTTCAATCAGTTTCTTTTACTGGCTATGCAGCATTAATAGGAATCCATACAAACTACAGAAAATTATTTGTATTAATTTCATAATAATAAAAATCTTAGCTTCTTTTTTACACATCTCAGTTTTGTAATTAATCTTCTTGGAATGAAATGTAAATATTGCCTCAATCCACTGTGATTTATGTCCATTGAATTTTATAGATATGTATATACTTTCTAATATATATATATGTCTACAAATATACTTTCGAGTACTTTGTGTATATGCACAAAGAACAAAATAGAAAAATGTAACCTTATAACCAGCTATAGTTTTCTTGTTACATTCCTACCAAAATATGTAAGAGACAGCTATAACTAGCTACAGCTGAAGTATGAAGTCTGCTTAGCATGTTTTTACTATTCTAAGGTTCTGTTAAATTTAATTCACAACATCACCAAAAATCTTACAAAAATTTCCATCCCAATCAAGGTAGTTCAAACATCTACGTGGATCACTGAGATATATTTTCATCTTGTTTCCCTATTTTTCCACAAAATCAAACTAACAGTTTAATTTTCCAAATATGCAGCTGTGCTTGAATCACACTCTTGTACAAAAAACTTTATGTACCTCACTGCATGTGAAAATAAATAGAACTTCTTCATTTTAAATTCAAAGCCCTTCATAAGATTACTTTAGTTCTTATTTAGACCCTTAATTTATCCTACTCGTATTGATGTTCTCAATTGCTTCACAGTATTTTACTTCCCAACCTGCATGAGTCCAATTAAATTAAGCATAATTGAACTCTTGGATTTTTAACCAGAAGTTGATATAATGATATACACGCGTCTTTCCTTTCCCTTGTTGACAGAAAGTTAATTGGCTAAATTGTAATAATACCCTTAAAAATTTATTTTAAAAATTACTTTCATTTTCTTGAATAATGCCTTTCCTTCCTGCATGTGTTCTTTCTACTGTGTTCTACAGTAAAATTTTCATTTGTAATATCATGCCCAGATTGTGGAAAACAATATAGAATAGTCTATTCTAATGTGAACTTGACTTACAAATACCTCAGCTATGGGCATTGTTTATAGGTTCAATACATGTTTTGAATTGATGTTCAGATAAACACACATGTATTTATTCCACAAGTTTAATTTCACATGCTCCTTTGGCAATTGCTGTATTTCACTATGTCTCCATTTGAGCAGAGCATTTGAAGTTTGATTATAAGTGTAATTTCCCATTGGTTTATGGGAAGAAATTCTATTTCTCTTCTTTATTTTGCTGTGTTTTAAATTTTATTTCGCCAGTCTTGGGGCTTGAAGTCAGGGCCTGAGTACTTTCCTTGGATTTTCATAAGACTAGAGCTCTACCACTTGAGCCAAGCACCACTTGCAGCTTTTACCTATGTATGTGATACCGAGGAATCGAACCTGGATTTTCGTGCATGCTAGGCAAGCACTCTACCACTAGGCCAAACTCTGGCCTGTATTGTGCTACTTATGTAACAAAGTTCTGTTAGTGGGTTAGAAAAGAAGTTGATAATTAGAATCATAGTTTTTGATAAATTTCCTGTGTTCAGTTTTAAATGTGTCATATTTATTGAAAAAAGATGAGAATAATTCAAGGATTAATGTTATATAATGGTGACAGAAAAGTAAGAGTTGGCATCATTGTGAAGATTTCAGAGCAAGTTTAAAAGTAGCAAATATAAAATATAAACATTGTAGCACGGCCTGTGTGGCTCAAACAAAAGAGTCCATGGCTAGCAAATGTAAAGTCTAGAGCTCAAAGCCCAGAATTTCTAAAAAATAAAAATAGAAATTTTTTTTTTCAGCAAAAAAAGGCCAGGAACAAGGCTGAGGATGTGATTCATAAGATCTAGGCAGGGAAAGGAGAGGAGAGTACTTTTATAGAGCAGAGCCAAGTTCAGCTGGGTGCAGCCTGGAGTTCATTTTGATTAGCATCATCTTATATGGTTATATGTACAGTTATTGATCTATTGTGATCTTCTGCTTGGAATATCCTAGACATAACCTTATTATTACAAGTGAGAGAAATCATGGATCCTGTTTCTTTGATTCTGTCTTAATTTGATTTTTCCCAAGTCTTTCCATTTTCTTAGGAATATGGTGATGTCATTCTGATCGCAGCATAGAATTCCACTGTGTATATATACCACATTTTCTTGATCAGTTCATCTACTGATAGGCATGTGGGTTGCTTCCATAATTTAGCTATATTAAATAATGCTGCAAAGGAGAAAGAGTGGACCAGTGCAGCAGTGGTACACACAAGACAATATGTTTGAAATGAACTTGGGGATTTTGTGGGGGAGGTAAACTGGGTGAAAACCATGAGAGAAGGTAATAGTGTTCAAGAAGAAATGTACTCTCAATCTTACATATATAACTGTAACCCCTCTGAGCATCACCTTGACAAAGAAATTAAATTTTAAAAAGCTGAAAGTGAAAAAGACATTTAAAAATGGTTATATAATAAATTATCATTGGAGAATAAAATGGAAATATTTTACTACACAAAATCATATGACTCTTATAACTGCTTACCATGCATAATAAAATATAGAAAAAAGGGTGGAGGTGTGCTAGGCATTTGGTCTAGTGCTAGATTTCTTTCCTAGCATGCATGAAGCCCTACGTTTGATTCCTCAGTACCACATAAACAGAAAAAAGCCAGAAGTGATGCTGTGGCTCAGATGGTAGAGTGCTAGCCTTGAGAAAGCTCAAGGACAATGTCCAGGCCCTGAGTTCAAGCCCTAGGAATGGCAAAAACAAATATAGAGTTTCCAATGAGAAAATAATGTATTTCTTGGGTATGCAATAGATGCTTTCATTCATATGAGAACTATATATATACATGCTCATATATATTTACATATATATTTTTTTTCAGCAAAGTAAAAGAAAGTTGAAAAAAATTAAGAAACAAAGAAGACAAGAGGTCATATATAAAATGTGATTTGCCACAAAAATGTGTTAAGGTGTTATAGTGTTATAATGTGTTATAGTTTTCCATGTAATTTTAAAAATTGAACAAAAAGTTTAAAATTAAGTTCCATGGAAACAGATTTTATCTCTATATTTTATGCATGGAGTGAATCATATCCATAGAGCTAGATAAAAGAAAGGAGGAAATCAATGCATCTTTTGTAAATGATTGTATGGGCATATGAGAGAAAGAGCAAGAAAGAGGAAGAATCAAAGGATATAGAAATCAAAATTAAAATTAACAAAATAAACAAAAGTGAAGAAAATACAAATGGAAAGGATAATCACAGAAATACTACCTACTACCATTAAATCCAATAAAATTAAAGAATCAATATACAGTATTAGAAAGCATAGCTTCACCAAAGCCAGTAGACTCAGGAATTTGAAAAATTTGAGGAAGACATAGAGACAGTGGTCCTGAAACAATAATGTTCAGTACTCTACTTGGACAGGGAGAGTGTCAATCCTACTGCATAACAATGATTTGTGTATATGAGTATGTTTGTGTGTGGAGCAATGAGCAGAAATCAATAGTATATCATATTAAAGTAGTTTTTTCTTAAATTAAATTACATATTAAGAGGAACTAAGTAATATATTAGTATTAGATTGAGACAGCACAAAGAAAGCAGAGAACTCCTGAAGACAAAATCATGGAAGGTACAAGTAGCAATAATGGAAAAGACAGTTAATAAATAGATGATGAAATAAATAGGTAAAGGAATAGATGATGGTTAAAGATACAAAAATACAATCTCTAATAACCATTTTCAGTACTTTCATAAGAATGGTGACCTTTGAAAAGGAGTGAGATGAGAAGGAAAAGTTAAAATATGATAATTAAGGACAAAAACTTCAATGTTTTTGTGTAACTTCCAGAAGAAAATAGACAAAATAAAAGCTTCTTTTAAAGCTGCTATCTTATGTAAGATAAGAATAAATACCACCAAATTGACAATAGATAAAGAAGATGTAGTATAGCCAGTCTAGAAGAATAAATTGTAACAAAGGCTCACAATTCACTAAAGGGAATTCATATTTGAGAATGCCTTAATAAAAATAGAAATCTATGTAAGTAGGCTCATAAGAAAAGAGATATTGCATCAAGAAAACTTTCTGAGCTGAGGAGCAAACATAATATGATTTGCTTCACTAGTGGTCCAACAAATAACCTATAACAGAATGTTTGAGACAGATGGAAGATGTGAACATGCGATTAAATTACAGAAAAGCTGCTAGATATGAAAGGATGAAAGTATATGTCTATTGTGAAAAGTAAACATTCATAAAGTAGTGAATATAACAAATTGAACAAAAAAATTCAGTGTCCTACAAATTACAAAGTTAAGAACTCACAAAGGAAAAGACAGAGGGAAGATTTTGTGTATTGAACTGTTTAGCAAATGACACCTACTAATTCCTCTGGGAATGGAACTAGGAAGAATTCGAAGGAATCAGGGCTACAGCAATATCAGGTAGGATATGTTACTTCTTGAACATTGATACTCATTTTCAAGTTTTTTTCCTCCTCTCCCCCTCCACCCCCTCCCAATCATGTTGTTACCCCCTCTCAATCATGTTGTTTTCCCCCTTCCTTTCCCTATTTCAAATAAACATATGTACAATATACCAGGTGACAGAGTCAGATACAGTAACCACATGAGACAAATCATTAGGGAAATAAAGAGAAAAGAGTAACTTCAGATAGTACATTAAGAATAATAATCATAAAGATAAACTTCTTGTTTCCATATCCTAGAGTTCATTTCATTTAGTTTCGTTACATCTGTACACAGCTTTTGAACTATTGTAATCCTCTGCTAGGAGAATATTAGATGTGTACTAATTATTACAAATGAAGGAAACAATCGAGCCTAAGTTCCTTTGGGTCTGGCATACTTCACTTAATATTATTTTTTTCTAAGTCTTTCTGTTTCCTTACAAATGGGGCAGTCATTCTTTCTGATGGCAGCATTGAATTCCACTGTGCATAAGTACCACATCTTCTTGATCCATTCATCTACTGTGGAGCATTTGGGTTGATTCCATATCTTAGCTATGGTAAATAATGCTGCAATGAACATCGTTGTGCTAGAAGCTTTAGTCCGCCTTTGTTTCTGGACTTTTGGGTAAATACAAGGAATGGGATTGCTGAGTCATAGGAGAGCTCTTTGTTTAGTCTTTTGAGAAATTGACATACTGCTTTCCAGAGTGGTTGAACTAGTTTAAGAAAGGCATATCAAAACAACTTTGAGATTCCACCTCACTCCAGGTAGAATGGCTATTATCAAAAAATCTAGGGGCCAGGAGTTTGCCTTAGTGGTAGACTGCGTGCCTAGCATGCAGGAAGATCCATGTGATTCCTCAGCACCCCACACATAGAAAAAGCTGGAAGCCGGGCTGAGGCTCAATGGTAGAGCTCTGGCCTTGAGAAAGCCCACGGACAATGCTCAGGCCCTAGTTCAAGCCTACGACTGGCAAAAAAAAATATCTAATAACAACAGATGGTTTCAGCAATGTAGCCAAAAGGGAACCTACTAAACTATTGGTTGGCGTGTAGACAGATTGTTTTAATGTGAGGAAAAAAATCTTAGGTAAAGTGATGATGCAGTTAAGTTGCTGGATCTCCTAAGTACAGAGAAATGTCTATGCATTTGTAAGTATTTATTTACTAAATAAACTAATATGTGAAAATTACTAAATTTGATTGCGATATTAAAATACTTGGGTAGAATTACCATCTTCTAAACTCATAACATTACTTTCACCGGTCATCTCACCATTATATCACTCCTTAAAATTTAATGTCGAGCTTGCTCTGTCTCTTATGTCATATTTTGCTTTTCGATATTTTTTCCACTTCTTTATAATTTGGGTCCCTCTGCTTATAACTATATATTAGCTTCAGTTTTGAACCCTAAAATGCTTTAAAATTTGTCATTGACAAAGCCTCCATCCCTGTAATCTCAATTATTGTTATACACTATACTGCTATTAGCCCAAATTCTCTAGTTCACTGACTCCAGAAATTATTATACAGTACTTTTTGTAATTTCCATTACTATGTTCCTAGCACTTCTACATTGGTTTATAGCCTTAATTTCATCCCTGCTATCTTCAGTTCAGTAAACCATCATTTAATCACTACCCTCCTGTGAACTTGGAATTCTTACTTAGATGTTTTCAACATAATCTCCTAGTGAAATAGATACCTCTGTATTCTATTCCTACTGAACCAACTGAATTAATTTTGAAGTGAACACATACTCATTCTGATTAATTTGACTTCTTGTGATTAATTTGAAATAAGTCTCATGTACTTTCATGCCTAGACTGGCTTTGAACCACAATCCTAAGACTCCTGAGTAGCTAGGATTACAGGCCTAGCTATCTTCTACTCTTTGTTCCAACCAATGTATCATTTTTAACTAATGGTCTTTAATATTAATTCTGATTATAGGTTTCTGATATTTCATACAAATAGATGATACTAAAAAAAGCAGAATACTTTTATGTTTCCACCCATGCATAAGAGAATCAAAGAATCACAATTTAAAAACTTAGTACAACAGCCAGCATCAAGACATAAATAAAAGTAGATGCTGGTGAGTATGTAATCGAAGGGAAACCCCAGTACAGTGTTGGTGAGAAGATAAACTTGCTCAAACACTTTGGAAAACAATGCTTCTTAAGTTCCAATCCTGGACATTTATTTGAAAGTCTACAAACAAGCATACAGTAGAACTACCAGAACAACCATGTTGGTTACAGCACTATTTACTAGAAGGTGTGGAAGCAGCCCAGATTATCCCCTCATTTATCAGCCCATATGTATTAACCAAATGTATGAATTGAAAAAAAATGATAGATTCAAGAGAGAACTCAATGTAATTCCTTAGAAACATAACGTCTAATTTCAACAAAATAAACCACAGGATAGGGTACTTAAATGGGATGGGATGCAACCAAGGGGAGTGGAATAGCTGAATGCAGAAGAGAGTCATCCAGTGTGTACCTACAAAATAAAGAAAAGCACGGGATGGGATAGATTAAGAGGGATGGGGATATGTCGATCAAAATACATTGTATTTATAAACTATACATGTATGAATTTCAACAAGTATAACCAAGATCTTTCAGTGAGAAAGAATATTACTTTTAAGAAATGGTCTTTGGAACATTCCATTCAAGGAAATCCCAGGGCCAGATGGATTCGCAGCTGAATTCTATAAGGTCTTCAAAGCAGAGCTCACACCAATACTCCTCAAGCTCTTCAATGAAATTGAAAATAAAGGCTCTTTATTTATTAATGAAGCCACTATAACAATCATCCCAATACTAGACAGAGATTCATCAAAGAAAGAGAAATATAGACCCATTTCTTTGATGAATATTGATGCAAAACTTCTCAACAAAATATTGTCCAACAGTCTTCAGCAACTCATCAAAAATTTCAGGTTGGACTGAAAGCTTAAGAAAATGTCAGTGGACTTAATGCCATTGGGCTGTGTATTTAAAATATTTTAAATGACTGTAAAGATAGAAAATCTTCAAATTTATCTCCATTTAAAATTTTTCTTTTTATTCTATAATGCCTATCCAAAAGACAACAAAACTTTCTTACATTTGGAGACTAGTAGCATTTTACTTTTCATGAAAAAATGGTTTAAATTCATTTATTTTTTTCATAAAGTAATTTACTTTGGGTAGAATGTTTTATAAAATGACTTTCAAGGATAATTTGAAATGTCAAAGCTAAATCTGTGTTAGGTATTCCTTAATATGTTTCTAATGTTGGGAAATGAGTTCTATAATTTTGACTTTGAAATCCCTGTCTGAAACAAAATCAAAGTATAGAATGTTAAAATGTAGAAGACACGCTAAAGTAATAGATGCTTAGAAAAAGCTAACATATTTCAGCTCGATGAAGAAAAGTACTGTATTACAAAAACAAAAAAACAGATCCTTCATAGTCTACTCTTACAAATTGACATCAGCTTATTGATGACCTGCAAACATGAATTAATCAGTTTATACAGTTTATAAACTCAGAAAAATTGCTTTCTTTTTTATTACAAAGGTGCTATATAGAGAAGTTACTGTTACATAAGTAAGGTAATAAGTACATTTCCTGGAGAGCTCTGTTAACCCTTCCTCATTTTTCTCCTACTTCCCCTACCCTACGCTGCTTCTCCCAGAGTTGTCAAGTTTATTTCCAGCATAGTATCTTGTGAGTATGGCTGTTGCATTGGTTCACCCTTCATCCTTTGTCTCACCATTTTGTGATTTTCCCTTCCCTTTCCAGAATCAGATTAATGTAGAGATAAGACATGGGGCCACAAAATCAAAAATAGTTGTGGCAGGGGATAAACGGAAGGAAAAAGCAAATGAAAGAAAACAGAACTTGACACAGTACATTAAAAACAAAAACAAAACAAACAAGTAAAAACCAAAAAACCTTCTTGTTTCCATATGTTGGAGTTCATTTTGATTAGCATTTTATAGGGTCATATGTATGGAGCTATTGAGCTATTGTGATCCTCTGCTAGAACTATCCTAGACATACATAAATTATTACAAATGAGGGCCAATGCGAGTTAGTGAATGATATATTTATCAAATCTACTCTGTCATTACCCTCAGCAAGGTAGCAACATAATGTTGGAAACAATGTATCTAACCTTGGCTTCACTCTGAGCCTGAGAGAAGAGATCATGTTCACTTTATGTAATGTGTGTAAACTATGAAAGTAACCTGAGGGCTTTTAAGGATTAAAATCCAAGTCTATGATTTGTGTGTGTGTGTGTGTGTGTGTGTGTGTGTGTGTGTGTGTGTGTGTGTGTGCGTATGAAAATGCTTGCTTCAGGGCTTCATAATTACTTTATTGTCATTTCCATGATTTATAGTTATCTTTGTTTTCATCTCATTTTGAGTCAGAAACCAGACAAAGCAGATACAGGTACTAAATTTACTGTCCAAAATAACTGAGAAAAATTATAGTCACTTCATAATATAATGCTGTCTAAGTGTAGATAATTTTGGAGAAATTCTTCATGAGAACAACCAGAATTGCAGTATCTGGCCCTTTCCTAAGGCATTAACCCACTAGTTGAGACCAACCTGAAATTTTCTGAATGACTGCTTTCACCATGACTCTCAGGAGTGTCAGACCTGTGGACCTCAATGTGTTTTATCACTTAGACATTTCTCCTTATTTGTACACCTTCCTTTTTGGTATACACTAGTATATTGTTATACAGGCAAAGCTTTCATGCAGATTTCACCAATTCTTTAAAGGCATTGCCCTTTCCAGTTAACGCAAGTTAATCTTCTTAAAATGTCTATTTAAATTTTACCAGATATATTGAAACTTGGTCTGCATAATTATCTACGCATACCATGGAATGTTTCATTACTTATTGGTTAATTGAGAATCTGTAATCTAATGTAAAGTATTGTTAAAAAGCATTATTTTTTTCAGTCTCATTCCCTGAGGTACAAACTGCAAATATCCATTGTAATGAGCCCAAAGTTACCTGTGAGAAGAAAGAGACTTGAATCAAATTTACTGTATTCATTTAATATTTCATGGTAATCCAATTTTTTTTCTTTCACTGGTGGAAATAATTCAAAACTATTTTGCAGCTTTCACAGCTCTAAAAAGAACTGTTTCACAAAAACAAAAATTAATTAAGATTCTGAGTCAGAAGATGGCTTTTCTCTGCTGTATTCATTGCTTAGAAAATTACACATTCAAAGCATAAAATAACAGCATTATTTTATTTTGCAAAGAAATCATTGCAGAGTTAATTATAAATATAAAATGATATGGATAGAAACAAAAAGTTTCATACTAAATAGCTATCTCCTACAAGAATCAAGCATTGCTGAAAACTGTGAGTCTCCATTCTTGCACATTTTCAGATTGAGAAAATATAGTTCTATAAATGTATTTGTTTTTTTTCTTTTAACTTTCTTAATTTTCTTTGATATTTTCTCCATGGGCAAATAACAACTAAATTCATTTGCACACATAACTTCTGTAAGCAGTGACTAGCTTTTTTATGATGTCAAGTAGTCTCTTGAGTTGGATGACATTCTAAAGTACAATGACATGAAACAAGTTGTTTATTACCTTTTGACTTTCTGTGTCCCCAATCAAGGATATTGTGTTCATATGAAAGTAAATTTAACAGTGTTTTGAGGAAGAATATTTTTCTTCAAAGTATCAGAAAGAAAGCCAGAATAAGACCAAAGCATGTTTTAAGGTATATTTTATTAATTGGAGAATATTTAGGTGGCTTGGCTAGTTCGTTAGGATTGTAGGACATAGATATAAGTAGCATACATAATTTGTGATCCTGATTTCCTAGTGTACTGTATTAAAGTTCTCTTTAAATCATAGAAATGTAGCTATTGCATATTTTTTTCTTTAAGCTTAAAGGAATGTACATATTGTAACAACCAAAAGTAAACCCAGTGATGTACATCATTGATATTTTTGTAGTAGTTCTTTTATTTAAAAACTTCATTTCAAAATTTTCCTCAGTGAGTTAAAATGACAGTCTTTTCTGGGACTAAATCCAGATTTATATGGATTTTATTTCTTTGACCAATAGTCACATCTTTTCAAGCTCCAGTGTCTATGTATGGACTTTAGTATATCTCTGTGACTTCTAGGCAGTTATTTTTGAAAATTCATATTATTTCCATACTAATCTACTTGCCCAGAAATAAGTTTAGGAAGAGACTTATTTTATCCTCAGAAGCTTCAGGATTTGTTTAAAAACCTAAAATCAAAATCATCATACTGTCCTTAACTATTCCCAATTGAATATACTTGGTGACAACTTTTTTTTTGTTACTGTAACAACATCATATGGTTATAAGTCCATCTGACTACCTGTAATCACAAATGTTTCTCAACACTTCTCTTCCAGTCTTAATTTGCTGTCATATCTTAGTCATTTTTATTTTCACAGTACCTTTTCACCTTTACCATACATTCCTGCACCCCATTTTCTCATCACTGCTGACTCAGTTTTACAAGAGTGGGAGCTTCTCAATTTAAAATATGTATAAAACTCTGTACCCTCTTGACTGGAACATTTTAAATTTTTGCTCTCATCCTGTTATTTTTCTGGAAAATTTAATAATTATTTTGCTAACTTAAATTCCAAATTCCTTAACTTACAGCACAGTTGCACATAAATTTTTACTGTAGTTGCCATGTAATACCATTTTCTGTAATTCAACTAAGTGTATTTATTTGTGGCTCTCAAGTTACCTGTGTTGTGTAGCTGGAGAATGTTCTGTAAAAGTTAAGAGGCCCAACTTTGAATCCAAGAAGCAAATGAGCTTTAACCATTTACTCTTCCATGTGTGTGTTATCCACTTAAACAATGTAATGATAGAGCCTGCATCTTTGGGTTTGGGGAAACCAGCAAATACAAAAAGCATTTAATACTGCATCAGCGCTCACCAAATGTTAGCTGTCCTTAAATATTTCTGGACACTATTGACTTGTATTTGTGTTTACTTTTGTTTTGCAATCATTTTTGTTGCTTTACAGAGCACAAAAACATTTTAATTGATTAATTTTGGTGTAGTGTTAACAAAAACACAGAAGTTATTGATTTGCTTATGCTATTGCGCAACCTTAAAAGACCTTATTTATTGTAGCTAAATAATGTGTGTTACTTCAAAAGAGGTACAGAAAACTGTTTTTCTTGGTTTGGTTCAAAGATTTGCTCCATATATGAGTTTAGGACTTTCAATTGATATATTTAAAGTTATGTGTTTTATGTAAACAGCATAGTATTTTATAAGCCTTGTAATTGAACATTTCAAGTTTTAAACATTAAAAATATGTAACATTAAATTTTACAGTGTATTTATTGTCTTTCTTTTTATGATCTGTCAAGAAAGCATAGATTTTTGTGTTTAGAGATAAATAAAATCTGGGGTGGATTAAAGACTTAGCTCAGAAGAACCTGGGAGATATATTTTTTTGTCTAATTGTACTGTCTCTTCATTGACAAATCTTGACCAGCCGGTGGTCGCAGAGGTCATCTCTAAATCTAAGACTGAAATAAATGCATGCTTGTTAATAACATGACCTTCACTGCTCTATACATATGTACATACTGTACATTTGTAAAAAGTAAAATTTATGATTTTAAGCCAGGCACTCGTTGCTCATGCCTGGCTACTCAAGCAGCCGAGACCTGAGGATTTTAGCTTAAGGCTCACCCTGGCAATAAAGTCTGTGAGAGTCTTATCTCCAATTAACCACCCTTAAACCAGAAGAGGTGCAATGTTCTAAGTGGCAGAGCACTAGCCATGAGCATAAAAGCCCAGGGACAGTGCCCAAGCCCTGAGTTCAAGCCCCATGAATGACAAAAAAATCATGATTTTTAGTTACTATTCATTTATAAGTAATATTTTGTGTATATTTTTAATTTTAATTCAATAAATTTAATGTTTTTCTTCAGCTGGTAGTGAAGCAAATCTTGTCTCTTCTGCAGTCTGTTTTAAGAATCTTTAAAAGTTACAAATGTGTATTCCAATTATTTGTATTATAATGAGCATTTTTTACAAAATATATGTTCTAGATCTTCCTACTATATTTCAGATATAAAAAATTACATAACATACTTTTATATATTTTTATTTCTGTTACTTCAAGGTACTCAAATACTATAATGGCATTTATATTATACTAAAATGCTAAAATTATCATTCTATTTAGTATTTTTATTGTATTCGTATAAAAGCATGCATTTTTAATATGCTATGTTAATCAATCCTAACATAAAGTTTACTTCCTAAGATATGCTACAGAGGGTTTTTGTTTTGTTTTGTTTTGTTTTTTAATACCATCTGTATCAGAATTCTCAGAAAAGCAAGGTGTTGTTTTTGTCCCTTGAGAACAATTATCATCTGCTCAAATGTGCTTGGTTAATATGGATATCTTCATTTCACTGTGAAAGAGCAGCTGCTTACCTTTTATTATGCATCACTGTGGGAACAGAAGGCTGGTGAGCATTTCTGTGTATACGGAGAACACAACACTATACAATGCTGGCTGTGGCTTTTCCCAACTCAAGGTGCTCAGTGATTGAATTTCAGCCACTTCTTTTTGAAATCATCAAATTGAAAGTATCATTTCTAAGGAAAGCATTGTAACTACTAAGTAACAGATTCATTTAGTTTGAAATGTATTTATCTGAAGTAGTAATGAGCAGATTAAAGACTCCCCTAATTAATTCTCATATCATTCCTGTTAAGCAGATATCAATAGTAGAACAGAACCATTTCACTCATGAGCAATTTGAGGTGGTGGGAAGTTTGATTCTAATGCCAAACAGCATGTCTACAATAAGTCTAGGAGCAGAAGCAAAGCTTTCTAATTCCAAGTAGTGATCTTGCCCTAAGACATGATTTTGTTGTTGTTGTTGTTGTTATGGAAGAATGCAAAACCATTTGTAAACTTAAATGTGATATTTTTATTCTATAAAGGAATAAAGCATTCATCTGTTAATCAAAATAGCATTTTCAATCACAAACTTCTTTATAAAATAGAATGTAATATTGGGTGAAAGAGTAGGAAACAACTCGGAGGTAAAGGAGTTTTAAATCTCTATTTTATTTACTTCCTGATTTGTCAGTTGTGGGTCTTGAACTCAGGGACTTTCGTGCTGTCCTTCAGTTCCTCAGCTGAAGTCTAGTCCTCTACTTTGAACCATGACTCCAGGTCTGGTTTTTGAGTAGTTAATTGGAGATCAGAGTCTCACAGAGACTTTTCTGCCCTGGCTGGCTACAAACCGTGATCCTCACATTTCAGACTCCTGAGTAGCCAGGATTATAGGTGTGAGCCACCAGCACCCAGCATCTGAGTGATGCATTAATTGTGGGACAGAGGAATTAGAGGAGCACTAATAGAAGGATAAATAAAGTGTAGGAATGATACTCATGTGATTGTGATTGTGTCCTTGTGAATTAAAATTAGGGAAATGCAGATTTATTTTAAAACTTATTTTTAAATAGATCAGTTATGAATGCAGTATTAACATTTCTTTGTTGAAACACAAATTCTGATGGCAACTGTAGACAACTATACCATGTATGTCAACCCACTTAAAAACATGTTTTATAAAGCCTAAGTGATCTTTTCTCCAGGTTTATTCTATAGTTAGAGGTCAAAGTCTAGCTTGGTGTTGTCACATGTTCAGTCAATTTTGTTTTCTTGTCATTTTTATGCTTTTATAGAAGTGGTAGACTGCTTGGGATAAGAAAAGAGAAGGCATTTTCTAGGAATGTGTAAATAATTTTAGTCTTGTGTAGCATTGAGAATCAATTTCAAATGATTTCTTCCAAGTGATACAAGTTGTTCATGAGGAAGTTGTAGATAGAAACCAGATACCAATAGTCCATGGGCAGCATTTGACTAGAAATACTGTGTGGAAACATTGTAGACAATGAGAAACATCTCAGATAAATCATTTCCCTATATTAGGTGATTACAAAATACAAGATAGATAATTTGTTTAAAAAAAAGAAGTTGGCTCAGCATTTAGCATAGTTTTCTTTAGTATAGTGATGTGTCTTCTTTCAAATGTAATTTTATTGTTAAGGTGAAGTGATATGTAGAGGGATTACAGTTAAATAGGTAAGGTAGTGAGTACATTGCTTATTTAATATTGTTACCCCCTCCCTCATTTTCTTCAAACTTACTCCTCCCCCCTCCCTACTTCCCCTAAATTGTAAAGTTTGTTTCCAATGTGTTCACAACATAGTCTTGAGAGTATCATTATTTCATTGGCTCACCCTTTGTCCTTTGTCTCACCATTTTGTTGTTACCATCCCTTTCCTAATTTAGATAAATGTAAATACAGTGCACATGGTACCAGAATAAAATAGCGATTTTATATGAACTTTTAAAAAGCAAGAAAACAGTTAAAATCAACATCTGAAAGCAAAGCAAAAAGAATGTTTTAAGTTCATTCATTGTTACTAACAAAATACTTAGTATTCTATAGCTAATATATATGTTACAAAAACAGTATACCAGTAATCAGAGAACTTCATTTGCTCTAAGACTATGCTGTCCAATACAGACACAACTAGCTTCAAGCATCTATCAAATACTTGAAATGTATCTACTGTGATCTAAGAACTGATTGTAAATTCTGTTTTTATTACTTATTAGTTAAAAGGAAAGCAGTGAAAAATATTTTCTACTAAAATGAGTTTATGGTTTTGATGAAATGCTTTTCATTTTAAGCATTTGATCACATTAGCTTTGTTTCCATTGTAATTCTTGGGAAAGTCTACTCTGATTATAATAACATATCATAACTAATGTATTCAGCATCAACAATTTAATTTCAAGTGCATTCTCTAAGAGCTGGTAAGACCTTGCTATTTGATTCCTTAGGCATTGCATGTAGATAGCATGAGTTCATCATTTCAGAGTAGACTATATTCGTAGTTAAATTGAAATAACATTTTATTATTGTTTATGAACATCAATATAATTGAACAAAACTTACATTTTGAGTAATGAGATGGATCCACTGGAAAATCTGAAATGGAGTGATACCACCCATGTACAATGTAAGGAGATGTAGAAAACACACTCTTGGAAAGTAGGTATGATTGGCCCTTACATATTACTGGTCAAAAGGAAAAGGTAAAAGTTTCCAGAAAAAATATAGAAAATATCAAAGTAAATAATTTTAGGAGGTATTTCATCAATTAGGTAGTGATAGAAAGCATTCTTTTTGGCAAAATAATAAAAATAATAAAATAATAGAAAAATAATGACATTAATGATCTGAAATTGGAACTGTGTGTTAAATAACATTTTTCCTTCTGATGTAACATGTTTTCATTCAGTAACTTAAACCCACAGTAAAGCAAGTGACTTGGATGAGGATGGGGGAGTGTTTTAAGTGGTGAGATGGTAAAATAATTATTTTAAGATATGGACATTTTGCTAGAAAACTATGTGAAAAATCCAAACATATTTTTTAATTAAAGAATTTATTGACATTGATTTTTACATCATATTTCAAATGACGTGTTTAACAAATAAGTATTCAAGAAAGGAATCTCTACATACAATCACTGGCACTTAAATTTTAGAACATAATTAAAATTAGGCTGAGGGTTTGTATGTCATAGATACATATTAATCTATGTAATAAAACATTATAATCCAAGCATATTTTTACAAAGTGTTAAAAGTTTAAAACTTAAGTTTCAAGTGTCTAGAAGATCAACATTTGAGAAACTGGAAAACCTTTTTTTTCCCTTACCACATATTTGTTTGAAAATAGCTGTTGGGACATTCATTATTTTATTGCTCAGTAATTTGTTGTATGTTTATTTTCTTACTCATGTATTTACTAAACAAATGGACTTTATTGTGATATTCTCATACACACATGTATTATGCTCTGATCTTATGTGTTCATTTATTTTTTTAAGAAAATTAAAGAGACACATTTTTGGAGAAATTGGAAGATATCTATAAATCAATTTCCTTCAATATATCCATTTCCTAGGATAAGCAGTTACCCACAGGGAAAAACTACAAACTAGATGAATTTGACAATAGTGTTAAAATGATCAAATATCATTGCTAGGGCCCATTATGTAAATCCTAAATCTTTTGAATTTTTTGAGTTCAGTATTTTGCTGTCATGAGGCTTGAACCTTGGGCTTGTGTGCTGTCCCTAAGCTCTTCAGTTTAAGGCTAGTACTCTATCACTCTGAGCCACAGCACCGCTTCCGGCTTTCTGTTGGTAGAGTGCCTGCCTAGCATCCATGAAAACCTGGGTTCAATTTCTAGGTACCACATACACAGAAAAAGACGGATGTGGTGCTGTGGCTCATTTGGAAGAGCACAAGACTTGAAAAAAATTATTAGAAAAAAATAGAAGCAAAAGCATGAAACCTTATCAGGGAATTTAGGAAGAACTAAGATTGAAAAAGGATTCTAAATAATACTTATTAGAGAAATTGAATGTTTATAATTGTTGAAATTAATTAGATACAAGTTTACTACTTTGTGCCTCACAGAGAAAATAAGCATCTTCTTTTTTTTGGAGTCCCCCCAAGGGATAAAACTAGCAAGAAAGTGACATTCAGAGGCTTATGTAGAAATTCCCTAACTTACCAACTTATTGATAAAGAACTATTAAAGTGACCAGAACTAAATACATTTTAGGAACTTATGACTCTATGCTAATCAGTCTTAATCTGAAAAACAATCAGATATATTCTCATACTTTTGATAAACTAGAATTTATTTAAAAGTTGTATCAAACTACATTGTTTTTCTCAACTAGTCACTGCTTCCCATGTTCTGATATTAGGTATTGAACTTGGAGCCTGGAATACTCACTTAACAGTTCTTTCCATGGTTGGTGCTCTATCATTGAGTCATATCTTTAGTTCTGGCTTTTTGCTAATTAATTGGAGATGAAAATTTTGCAGATTTTTCTGCTGAGGCTGACTTTGAACCTTGATCCTCAGGTCTCAGTCTTCTGAGTAGCTAGGATTTTCAGTGTGAACCACAGGTGCTAGTCTGCTTCTCATCTTAATATAAATGTTTACAGTGAAGAATATGGGAATATGTAATACCAAACTCAAATTGTCTTATCCTTTTCCTGAGAAAAAAAAGTAATGCTATTGATGGTGATAAAAAAAGAGGCTTTAAATTAGGCTTCCTATGTTATTTCTCCTCTCTTTTGCTGTCCCTTGTTATCTCATATTGTTACAATATCTTACCTTGTTATCTGATATATTGTATATATGTTTATGTGGTTATTTGAAATAGGATAGTGAAGAGGGGAAAACAAGAGTAGAAGTGGGGGTGGGGGAGGAAAATGGAGACCAAAACATGAGAAAGGGTATCAATGTTTGTGAAGTAATGCACCTTCTATCTGGCAAATATAATGTAACCCTTCTATTAATTACAATAGAAATATGAAAAAATCATAAGGATTAGAAATTAACATATGAATAAAGTGTTTTTTCCCTTAAAAGAAAGAAGCTTTAAGGCCATTTCAATACTCAGTTGCTGAATCTGAGTGGTAAATCCATTTTCGATATCCCCTATGATATTGGGGATTAAACTCAGGTCTATTAGGTAAGTGTCTACTTCTAATCCTTTTGCCATTAGGTGGCTTTTGTGATATGGACTCCTTGATAGTTGCCTGAGCTAAGCAAGGTCTGTGATCCTCCCCCTGTCTTTGATTCCTGAGTAGCTGGGAACACAGGCCCATATACCACTACTCTCCCTGGTCGATGGTTTCTATTTTATTCTTTATACCTTAAATATATATTACATAATATTTTTGCATGCCTAAAGTAGGAAACAGCAAAGAAACCTACACAAATAGAAGCAGAGTGATTTATTAAACATCCCATTAGTGTGGGAAGAGCCTGTTGTAGGCATACATTTTAAGCAAAATTATAAGACCACTGAGGGAAAAGAAGTAGGTCACATGAAATAGCATATACAAATGTATATCTGATCTCCAGAACATTTCCTTTTCTCTGATGAGTTTTATCCCTCAAAAACAAATGCGCTAGGTTTGAGTCTTTACCATTTTCCTCATTTAAGGGTATACTTTAGTTCTTTAACTTTTTTAGAATTAGGGGCTACTTTTGGAAGAGACAAATAATATCTGAAATCACTTGCATCTGAGAGTTTTTAATAGCTATATAGAGTGTACTTGAGGTAATATATGACAAGGATTATGTTGTGATCATAGTCCTACTTAGTTAACTACACAGAATAGAGGATAGTAGCTTTTTCACTCAGCTTCTCCAAAAATTATTAGAATAGATCCTTACAGAATCTTAAATGTCCATGAGTTGAGGGCTCATTTATTTTAAAGGTAAAGAATTTTGGAACTCTATTTAAATTCTGGCTTTATGTATTGATTTTGATAAAACAACATAAAATGCAAATTTCAGTAATCATTAAACTTGCTTTTTATGTTTTGCTAAACGTAAGCTGTGAGATTTATATTTAGTAAATTGCAATTTAAGTAAATTGAAATTCAGTGTTGATTCCTTGTTTCTTATCTCTGCTGCCTGTAGCTTTACTTTATTTTTCAATAAGAAAAAGAAGAGAAAATGTTGTTTTGATTTTATGTCCATGATATTTTGAAAGGCTAAGTAAAACAATGCCTGGAAGAAATTCTTTTCTCTCAAATATAACTGGATGCCACTGCATGAGCCTGAAAGTAGGTCATAAAAGTTTTGAAATATCTATCATTGAAAACAATATAAAATGTTAGCTTCTATATGATAATTCTCTTCCATATTATAACTTTAAACCATGCTTGTAAACATATTAAATGGCATATGGCTTTATTACTGCTTTAGCTCTCATCTAGAACACCTGTCATGAAGATCATAGGATAAATATGTCTCCAAACCTTCAACTGTTGTAAAGGCTTTTGGAAAGTCAGAAAAAAAATATTTTTTCAGCTATAATTTAAATGTTTCTTTTTGGATTTTATCAGGTATTCATGCTTGCCAAGCCTATCGACTAATATAGTTGGGGTTTGTATACTTACCGTGAACAAATAGAGTTTTCATCCCTGTAACCACATCGAGTAGATATTTCCATTTGCTGAACACCGTGATGTAGGAATCTATCAACTTCTGTTTCTTAAAGAAAGGGTAAATGTGTTTGCTGCTAAGTTATCTTTTCCTTTAAAAAATGTTTTCTAATAGTTAATCACCAAGTGGGTATATTCTATGGGGTCAGGACAAGACGATCTGAAGATAATAATTGTTATTCTCAATTTTAACTAGTTATGACACAAATAATACTAATTCCAACAAGAGTTTAGACAATTAACTTTAAAACTCAGAGACTATATTTATACCACTATACTTATTATCTGACAAAATATGTGGTAGTGATAAAAATAAGTGGAATTCACAAAAATAACAATTTTGTTGAAATATGCTTTCTGTCCATATATCACATTACCAGAATGATTAAAGAGTAACAAAAACAGGAGATTTTGAGCTAAGTTCACAATATGTAGCTTTCATAAGTAGGAAGATGCATTCAACATCTCTAGTTTGAAATAATAATTAGTATTCTGAATGATAGTTTACCTGCATGCAAAGTAGATTGCTTAAGAACACTCATATAGAAATAATCATATTTGGCAAAAATAACTATTTTATTGATAATTACTGAGGAAATACTTTATATTTACCATTAAGAGATCTATTTTTTCAAACTTCTATTTTATAAAATATTAATAATTAGCTTGGAATGCTACATATTTTGTACCTATTAATAATTATTAAGCATTTCCATCTTGTAATATGCATTTGAAAAAAATTAAGAATTATTTGGATACTGTAAGAAGAAATAAAGGTATTTCTCAGGAAGGAGAAAAATCAAAATGATTATAGTAAAATATTCCTTTGAAGACCTGATTATTTAAAACTACTATTTTCTTATATATGGCAAGCTGTTTTAGAGCAATTAAACCTTGAGAAACCTATTATGGAAACAAATGATTGAAGTAAAACTTGGAAATACCAGCACTTATGGAATATTGGAGAAAACTCCCAAATTATGGCACTATGTAAGATTATCTACAACTCTATATGTCATGATTTCTAACCATGCCTAGCTATGTGCCCTATTTTCACCTTCACACAGAAAGATTTTACATTCCAAAGGACTATTACAAAAGATGCTAAAAATAAAAATAAAACACTGTTTTTTAAGGCAACAAGTTGACCAGTAGAAGAGTTGGAACACCTGCTAACCTGAATATATGGTAACATAATAAAGACTGAACTATCTTAATATAGTAACTGGAAAAATGTTTGCAGAAGTAGGAAGACTTTCTATGTTCTTCCACATTGAATGGTTATCAGTTATGATTAATAAGTTTTAATGAAATGAATTATTTTTCATTTTTGTGTTTTTTTTGCCAGTACTGGGCCTTGAACTCAGTGCCTGGGCACTGTCCTTGGGCTTCTCAAGGCTGGAGGTTGACTACTTGAGCCACAGCACCATTTCTGGCTTTTTCCTATGTATGTGGTACTGAAGAGTAAAACCCAAGTCTTCTTGCATGCTAGGCAAGCTCTGTACCACTAGGTTAACCTCCTGGCCCCTAATTTTCGTACACTGTTTACAGATTCTTTTCATGAAGTTGTTTCTTGCTACCTATTGTAGCTAGCGATGAATTGCCAGATATACAGTCAAGTTTAGGAAGAATTGACATATAAGTGTAAAACCAACATTTAAAAAAAATGAAAATAAGGGTTTGGGGATTTAGCTCAGCAGAATAGCCCTTGCCTGGCAAGTGCAAGGCCCTGAGTTTGGTCCCTGCCTCTGGGGAAAAAAAAAGGAAAAAAAAATGAAAATGAAGGACATTGTTAGTTTTGTTATTGGAAGATGGTTTCTCAGACATTTTTTTTTTTGCCAGTCCTGGGCCTTGAACTCAGAGCCTGAGCACTGTCCTTGGGCTTTCTCAAGGCTAGCACTCTACCACTGGAGCCACAGCACCATTTCCAACCTTTTTCTATATATGTGGTACCAAGGAATCTAATCTGGGCCTTCATGCATGCTAGGCAAGCACTCTAACCACTAGGCAAAACTCCAGTCCCAGTTTCCTAGATTTTTAAAAAGATATTTCCTCTAAGTCTCAAAATTGTTAGGCATGACAGAAAACCTGATTTGTTATTTTCACTTTTCTTTATCTTTTTCTTATCACAAACTTGGAGTTATCCATGAGACAATTTTAGTTTGTAGATATTTCTCTTAGAATGGGCAATTCCATTCAAGAAATGATTGTAAATTATGATAATTTCATTAATGACATTTTACTATTATGTTACTTTGATATATAACAAGGCAAACAAGAACATGGATTTGAGGTTAGCTATTGTTGAGTTCCAGATTTGAAAAATTATTAATTCATCTCTAGTTTTCTGATTCTTATTTACAAGTGAAAATTAGGGCTCATACCATTCAAACTAAGAAATTTATTCAGCAAATACAGAATAATATATTGTATAAAATAGACATATGATTATGTTGTCTATTATTAGTATTATGTTGATCAATTATGAAGACAAAATGTCTCAATTGAAAGACATGATGGGAGAATCATATATGGGGGCGTGTGGGTACATTCAATGGTTTGAACTCTTTCTAACCCATTATTTCATGAGCATGATTACTTAAACATGCTGTTAAAAGAATACTTTTCTAAATAGAAAAAGAACAACATTCTCTTTTAGTAGATTCTTTACTCATATATATATATATATATATATATATATTGCTTTTTTAAAACCATTAATCAAGCTTTAAAGATTCATTTATTGGGAAAACATTCTTTGTTGCTGTTGTTTTGGTTGAAGCTAAAGGATGTTGTATGTGAATGTGGGTGATGCTGAGTGTGTTGGAAAAGATGGGTTGTTGGAGGCCGCTTACCAGCATGCAGTCAAAATCCCACATCAGGAGTAGAATATTAAGACTTTTCAATCATAATATAGAATGGTTTCAGAGTGATCCAAAACATCTCAGGTCAGAGTAAAATAAACTGTAATTTAATGCAACCTGTGATTTTAGATAAAATGAAAACAATTCTTCAGAACTCATGGTTCAAATGAGATCACATTAAATGTTTGATTCAACTCCCACTTATCCTTGTTGCTCTCCCTCCTTGTGCAGTGTGGAATAAGGTTTCCAGTCTGAGGTTAAGTAAAAGAATTCATGCCTGTGTCACCTCTTTTGTGTTGCTTTTCTATAATAGCTTTGCTATACCTCGTTCCTTTAGCAAGTACTTCTGCTCAAGCATTGTGGTCCCCTTAGATCTAGCCTGACCTTTGTGATGGGGCCCTGGCCTTCCTTCATTCTGTGAGATACAACTACAGTGTTCTGGGTTGAAACTGCAGGATGAAACAGCTAAATGCTTCGCATAATTTCAGTTAAATTTTTTTCTAAGAGGCTATCATTCTGAAATAGAATTTTCAAAATTATTAAATTTCCTTACAATTATTCAAAACAAGATCAAAAGCATAGCAGATCACACAAACCATAAACCAAATTTTTCCCTTGTGATTATTATGAAGTTGATCCTCAGTTAATATACTTGATCTTGGAAACTTCTTTTGAAGTTCATTATGTCAAATATCTTTCCAAAGAAAATTCAGTAGCATAGATTTATATCAATTTGTCCTATCATCAGTTTGTTCTTAGATCAATTTGTCCTATCAGTCCTCACATGTAATGATGTCCAGTCTCATTTTTAGCCATTGCTTCAAGATGACCATTGTTCCCATGTGAGTCTAATTGTCTTTGATTCTGTCAGATTTACAAATATATCCACATTTACTTCAAATTTTATTATGAAGGATAAAGTTCAAAGAATTATGTAATGTTCACAATGATATTACCCAGTTTAAATGACACATCTTACCTAAGTTATCCTATTTCTCAAGTCCTTGGATTTGGGGACCAACAATGAAAGTATAACACTTAAGTTTATTCTGTCTCCACAAGAATCATAAAAAAATCCAAAATGGTACCATATTTCTATATATATTATGTATAAAATATGATATATATTCCATATATACATACATATGTATACATACATATGATCAAACAGTTACTATGGAAATAAGAGCATTATGTATTAAAATGTGTCTTTAAATAATAAAAGGGGGGCAGAAGCACAGCCTAGTGGTAGAGTGCACTCCTAACATGCATGAAGCCCTGGGTTTGATTCCAGGGTGCTGTACCACATACACAGAAAAAATGTGTAAGTGGTGATGTGGTTCAAGTGGTAGAGTGCTAGCCTTGAGAAAGCCCAAGGAAGTGTCCAGGCTCTGAGGTCAAGCCCCAGGACTGGCAAAAAATAGTAAAAGGTCCATTCCTATTATCAATCAAAATAAATTACTATAATCAAAATATGAAACTTAAGAAATATGTATCTTTTCCTCCCCCCACAGATCACATAAGTTTAGTTTCTTTTGTCCCAATTTAGGCAGAAACATTTTTCAGAATTTATATAAACAAGGAACTTCTTTATGTACCTAAGGAAGAGATTAAGTTTGGGTGTGAGCAACAAGCCTCCAGAATTTTTTTTTTTTGCTAGTCCTGGGCTTGAACTCAGGGCCTGAGAGTGTCTTTGGACTTTCTCAGGGCTAGATGAACCTCAGCACCACTTCTGGCTTTTTTTCTATGTATGTGGTACTGAGGAATCGAACCCTGGTCTTGGTGCATGCTAGGCAAGCACTCTACTACTAGGCCAAACTCCCAGCCCTGAGGTCTTGAATTTCTGAACACAGAATATTCTGAAACTGCTCCACATAGAGGAGTTACACTATTAGTTGGTTAATGCTTAAATGGTAATAATGCTTTATAGTAACAATCATGTATGTATGCTCTTTAATATTTCTACTAATAATGTCCATTATAAATTGTGATAAAACTAGAGATTTTCAATAGAGCAAAATCTAGATACATAAGGCCATACAGTATGATGCTAAATGAAAAGACCTCTAGGATATAAAAATAAAAGTCATATAATGAGTGATTGTTGTCCTTAATGTACTATGTTATCTCTCATCTCTTTTGAGGTCTCTTGGTTATCTCATATTGTTACAGTATTTCACTTTGTCATCTGATATATTGAATAAATGTGTATTTGGTTATTTGAAATTAGATAGGGAAGGGGAGAAAACAAGATGAGGGGTGGGGGTGGGGGAGAGGGAAAAGGGGACCAAGACATGAGAAAGGGTATCAATGTATGTGAAGTAATGCACCTTCTATCTAGTGAATATAATGTAACCCTTCTATTAATTACAATAAAAATATATGAAAAAAGAAATCACAAAAATATTATATGTTATGATAAAAGCACTTTTAAAAGTTTTAAATATATTTTATATCTGATTATACAATATATACAAAGCAATATAAATTAGATCTTTTTGATAGGACTAACTTATTATTTAGCCTCTTAATGTTTCTGGACAAAATATCATTTTTAAAAAGCTTAATTCAGTGGCTGGGTGTTTGGCCCTAGTGGTAAGAGCGCTTGCCTAGCATGCACAAAGACCCGGGTTCAATTCCTCAGTACCACATACATAAAAAAAACTGGAAGTTGTGGTGTGGCTCAAGTGGTAGAGTTCTAGCCTTGAGAAAGCCCAAGGACAGTGTTCAGGCCCTGAGTTCAGTTCCCACAACTGGCCAAAAAAAAAAGCTTAATTCAGTGTTTATATTTTTCATGGAAAAAAATGAATGTCTCACTTCAACAAATGGAAACCATTTATATAGCTCTGTCAAGTTCTGATGTTTCAGTTCAACTTTTTAAACACAGCATTAAATCTTCTTTATTTTTAAAATAATTTTTATTGTAATGTATGGAGGTGTCAAGGTTATGTTCACCAGATAGTAGGTGAATTACTTCTCACACATCGATATCCCTTCTCATGTTTTTTTCCCCTTTTCCCTCTCCCAACCCCCTCCAATCATCTTATTTTCCCCCTTCTTTTTCCTATTTCAAATAATAAAACATATATACAATATACCAGGTAACACAGTCAGGCACAGTAACAATATGAGGTTAACCAAAGGACAACAAAATAGAAGAGAAATAACATAGTACATTAAGAACAACAATCACACGAGATAAAGCTCTTGTTTCAATATACTAGAGATCCTTTCATTTAGTCTTATCCTCTATGACCTTATGAGTCTAAGTTTTCCCCAATTGTAATCCTCTGCTAGGAGAGTCCTAGATGTGTACTAATTATTACAAATGAGGGCAACCATTGAGACTATATTCCTTTGGGTCTGGCTAACTTCATTTACTATGTTTTTTCCACATCTTTCCATTTCCTCACAAACAGGATGATATTCTTTTTGATGGCATCATAGAATCCCATTGTGTACAAACATCACATCTTCTTGATCCAATCATCAACTGAGGGGCATCTGGAATGACCATCATTGTGCTGGTGGATTTAGTATGTCCTTGTTTCTGGACAATTGGGTAAATGCCAAGTAGTGGAATTGCTGGGTCATAGGGGTGCTCTACGTTTAGTCTTTTGAGGAACTGCCATACTGCTTTCCATAGTGGTTGAATGAGTTTGCACTCCTACCAACAGTGTAGTAGTGATTCCTCCTGGCCACATCCCTGCCAGCATTTGTTGTAATTTTTTTAAATAAAAAAAGCACAAAAAAGCAAATATAAAAACCTCCAGGGGCTGGGAGTTTGGCCTAGTGGTAGAGTGCTTGCCTAGCATGCACGAAGACCTAGGTTCAATTCCTCAGTACTACATATATAGAAAAAAGCTGGAAGTGGTGCTGAGGCTCAAGTGGTAGAGTTCTAGCCTTGAGAAAATCCAAGGACAGTGCTCAGGCCCTGAGCTTAAGCACAAGACTGGCAAAAAAAAAAAAGGTCCAGGTAATCTTATTTGGTGAACAAAAAAAGGAAGCTTAGCGGAGGCATGCACAGCTATTTATATGGCAGTTATACCACAATAGAATGGTTTGAGGAGGAAAAAAAAGTACATGAACAAGGGAACAATGAAAGAGGAAATGGAAAACGAGTTATCATCTATGCAGTAAATTATTCATTGATTTCTTTTTTCAAAATGCCTGAAGTTATTCTTAAAAATATGACCTGTATAATTTTTTTGTATAATTTGTACTTCATATTGTAGTATCTAGTGACTTATTCATAATAAGTTGGAAATAAAGTGAAAAAAATAAATATGATCTCTTCTAATCAATAAAATTTGCCATACTATTATCTAATGCTAACAGCAAAACTCAGATAATTTTTGTCGCATCAGAAAGGGATAAATGCAAGATTCTGTGCTATAATGACTTCAAGTAAAAGAAGTCTTACGACCATAGAAAAATCAATCAAAACTTAAATAATATTGAGATATACTATAAAGGCTTTTTATAAATATAATGTGAATTAATTATTTAGGCTGATAATATGAGATGGATTCATTAGTGTATGAGGATGCAGCTTATGTAATTTTTGTTCTCACATCAATGAAAAATAAGTGTACATAAATTATGTACCATAACATTATTTTTGTGTGGATGCCAGGTGTTCTTAGCACTGAGTGGACCATAATTAGGGAACACAAGCCTAAATATTTTCCTTCTTCCAGGTACAGATGTGGTCAAAGGGAAACACTATTGCACTGTTGGTGGGAATGTAAACTTGTTCAACCCCTTGGAAAATGGTATGGAGACTAAGCATATGATCCAACAATCCTATTCCTGGGCATTTACCCAAATGATCACAAACAAGGCCCAACCACATTCAATGCAGCACTATTTACCCTAACTAAGATATGGAACCAACCCAGATGCCAATCAGTTGATAAATGGACCAAGAAAATATGATATATATACAAAAGGGAATTCTGTGCTTCCATCAGAAAGAATGACATTGCCCCATTCATAAGGAAATAAAAAGACTTAGGGGAAAATCATATCAAGGGAGGTAACCCAGACAAAAGTAACATAGATTTCATGGCTTTCTTCATTTGTAATAATAAATATATATCTAGGATTATGTTGGGAGCCAGAGTGGAATCAAACTGTACCTTGACTTGCATCAGACGATGGCTATATTGTCTTATTGCTTTCTGGCCCTATTCTATGTAAATGACCTGAGAATTACCATATGAATGTAACACCTGGAGGTTCCCTGGGAGAGGAGGAGGGAAGAAGGGGGAGGGGAAAATAAACGCGGCAGTCTAGTCAGTCTTTGCCTGGACTGCGGACATCCCGGACCTAGTGTGTCTGTCTCTCTTCTTTTTCTTCCTAGTCCTTGTCCCCTATTTCAGGAACCCCAATCTGCGAACCCTGGTTTGCTGCCGGTTGGCCCCGGCAGGATTAGCCTAACCGAGGATCACAAAAAAGCTCAATAGTTATGTACATATGAACATATAAAATGATGCTAATCAAATGTACTCCAATATATGGAAATGAGGGTTATTTTTAATGTATCATGTGAAGTTACTTTTTTCCCCTTTGATATATCTCCTGTTGTCTGTGTTTTATTTGTTGCTTTTTGTTTTTGTTTTTGGTACTCTGCTTCTTGTAATATACCTTTATCTAACTTGCGGAAGGGAAGGAGAATCATAAAATTGTGAGACACAGGACAAAGGATGAAGCAGTGCAGCAGTGATCCTCACAAGACACTATGTTGGAAATCACTTTACAGCTTGAGAGGGGTGAGAGAAGTAGGGTGGAAAGTGGAAGAAAACAAGAGAGGGGTAACACTGAAAAGAAATGTACTCATTCCCTTACTTATGTAACTATAACCTTCTCTATATAACCTTCACAATAAAATTTTTTAAACTCTTTATTTTCAGCTGATTTGCTAAAATACATAGTGTTAGGAAACTTCAAACCACATTTTAACTGAATTAATATTATTGATTCAATAGAACACTTGCCATTTCTAATTTTTGTAAGGGCCAGCCTAAGCACTGCTTCACTCTGAGTTCCATGTCATACTTGGTGTAATGAACAGGATATATTTGACCCAAAGGGAGATTTAATTAGAGTCTCTCTTCTTTAGAAATATGAAATTGATACAATGAAAATGATTTTGTTATGATGACTGATTATGTGAGGCTATACAAAATATTATAAGGGAACTAAAATGAGCTGTGTATGAGCAGGTCGATTATCTTTGTGGCCACTATTGGACTGAGAGATCAAGTAAACATATAAAAGACATAACCCCAGGAAGGAAGTAGCACCACCTTAACTCTTAATGATGTTCTAGTTCCATATTCCATTCTGTCATGAGTTCCTGTATTTGGTTTTTCTTTGATTCTGTTAAAAACCTCTATCACATCCTCAGTCAACCTAGTAAATCCCTCTAGTTTGCTTCAGCTGAAATTTTAATGTTAACACTTCCTGATCATTGACACAAATCAAATTATATAAAGCTGACCTTAAATAAGACATCCATGCATGACCTTGCCGTATCATGGTAAATTATTCCTTATGTTTCCATAATTCAATCAATGAATCAGTGATAAATGAAATGTCTTGAAATTTAACCTTTGATTCCTTTTCCATTACTGAGTCAAAATAGTGGTCAGCATCCAAGCCTTGCACTACACAGAACTTGTGTTCCCTCTCTAGGACTTGAACATGGGGCCTGGACACCAGCCTTGAGCTCATCTCTTCAGCCACCACTCCACTTCTACTTTCTTTGTGTATCTATTTGGAGATAAGAGACACATGGATTTTCTTGCCTGAGTACTTTCAAGCCATGACCCTCAGATCTTATTCTCCCAAGTAGCTGGGATTACAGGTGTGACCCACCAGTGGACAGCAAGGAAAGTTTTTATCCAAAATAATTAAGTGATAAATAATCCTTCTTGTTTAAATACAGCAATGATTTGAGAAATAATCTATATTTACAAGGGTTTGTTATGTTAAGTAATAAAATTCAACCCTAGAGGATACCAAGGTTTGAAAATAAGTTTAATAAGCATATGTTGTCAAAGGATTGTACTTCTAGTACCCACAAAACAAATAAGAGTATGTGTTTACAGAAGGATATATATGAATCTTTATAGCAGATTAATTTATAACAGACTCAAACTGGAAACTAAATATACAAAATAGGAGTCTGAAGAAACAAATTGAAACTAATCACATAGCAGAATACATATCTACAGTAACATAAGGTCTCTCAAAAATATTAAGAAGCAGACTAAGCGAGATGCAAGTGGATATATATATATATATGTATATATAGTTCCACTGATATGAAGTATAAGTAGCTATGACTAATATTTCCAGATATAAAGTACAAGAATTGCTTCCCTTCATGGAGATAGTACTCCTGAAAAAGGACAGAAAAGACACTCTGCAGCTGTGAAAATATTTTGTATATTGCTGAGGATGCTTGCATTGATAGATACCTTTTCCCAGAAATCAAAACTGCATATTTATTTACTCTTATGTTTTAATTTCTGTAAAATACATTTCAATAATAGAAATCATGTTTATTACTGTAAATAGTTATTAGAGACATCCCAAAAAAGAAACCAAATCCATAAATGATTTTATGTGATGGGAACATTAAAAACTTTGGGCATCGCCACTATACACTTGAGTCTTCACCTCTGGTGTGTGTGTGTGTGTGTGTGTGTGTGTGTGTGTGTGTGTATCCATGCATTTTATAGTGTGCTTCATTGGATCTGCTTTCAATATTCTGTGGCCATATTTTATCTCAGGATTCTAGAACTCCACCATACACTACTAACCACTAGCTCATGAGGCAAGTTGAACTCCATGGTTCAACATTATGTGGTATACAGATCTCCTTCATCAAGTCTGGACTAATTAGTGACTTTGGAAAAGTTACTGAATATTAAAAGTTCAGGACACCTATCTGTGTTTACTATGTGACTATTCTTGTGTGTAGTGACTGATTAGTCCAGGTCTGCATCTCTGCAATAGTTCAGGTCTTATACTCCAGAGACAGGACAGGAATGAGGTATCTAGTTGTCCAAGTAAAGTTTTCTCCATCCAAAGATTTATAAAATGAGAATTCTTTTGAGAGTATTTGATTTGTGGGCTCTCAGTACTGCTTTTTGCAAAATCTCTTTTCTGCTTTGTCATGGGCATGCAGCTAAACTACCAATTAGTTTGTCTTTTGCAGTTATTTGTACTGTGTGTCTGAAGGTTTTCAAGTGGCAGATGTGTAGAAATGACTATTTCTATGAATAGGCTAAAGAGAATGAGCAGGGCTCTTGTGCAATGTATTTCCCCTACAATCAACTAGAAACCATAGAAACCCAATTCTGACAATGTCATGACAATTTCCTAGGGAACCATACAACAAAAAAAGCAGAAAAAAAAGAAGAAGCTTGTCCTTAAGAATAGCCACCCCACAACTTGGAACTCCATTTCAAGCAAGGAAAATTAATTTCTATCTTTTCGATGGACTTGTGTTATATACCCTCTCTTTATCTTAACACAGCCTCCAAAACACTGGATGGTAACTAGTAAAGTATATTATACCATATTTAGCGCCAATTCTTTTTCTTCTTTCTTTCTTTCTTTCTTTCTTTCTTTCTTTCTTTCTTTCTTTCTTTCCTTCCTTCCTTCCTTCCTTCCTTCCTTCCTTCCTTCCTTCCTTCCTTCCTTCCTTCCTTCTTTCTTTCTTTCTTTCTTTCTTTCTTTCTTTCTTTCTTTCTTTCTTTCTTTCTTTCTTTCTTTCATTTTTTGTGGGTCATGGGGCTTGAACTTAGCCTGGGCACTGTCCCTGAGCTCTTCAGCTCAAGGCTCCAACCCTACACTTGAGCCCAGCCCCACTTCCTGTTTTCTAGAGGTTAACTGGAAATAAGAGTCTCAGGTTCTTTTGTGCTGGGGCTGGTTTTGAACCTTGATCCTCACATCTCAGTCTCCTGAGTAGCTAGGATTACAGGCGTAAACCACAGTGCCTGGCTTGTTTTCTTAGACTTACTGGTGAAAAAAATACATTTTAGTTAAGGTTCTACTTTGTTTTTTGGAGATTGTTCAATTTTGATTTAAAAAGAACATTGTCTTTGAAAAACTACCTATATATTTGAATGTGTTTCTTTTTTGTTGTTATATGTACAGTTATTATTCTTAATAGCTGTAGTTATGAACATATCCTCCAATATTTCGTGTTCAGGAAAACAAAGCTGTTCAGAATCTGAAATGATTCTTGTACACAGATGTTTCTTCCCTCCATATTTCCAGTGTCCTTGTTTGATAGATAAATTGGTCAAGGCTGCACGATGGGCTAGACATGCTGGTGCATACCTGAGACCCAAGCTCCTCAGTAGTCAAAGGAGGAGGATCGTGGTTCTACACTGGTCTGGGAAGAAACAGCACCACCTTATCTCTAAAATAAACTAGAGCAAAAGAACTGGAGGAGTGGTGCAAACGCAGTACCTTAAAGTTCAAACTCCAGTACTACTCAATGATTAACAATGTAAGCAGTAGGATATGTTCTCTCATCCCCGGATTCTGTGTTTATACATTATTCTAATATAGCTCTCCCTCTGTATTTTAAATTGTTTCTTTACACTTCTTTGTTATTGAATTGTAGCTTCTCATATACAAGTTCCATTATGCCTTCCTTTTTTTAATACCCTTCATAGCTGACATATGAGGATCATATTCCAAATATTTCTAACTGAATTTCATTACATTAGAATGAAGTTGGAAGTGTACTCTTATAGCAGGAAGCACATTTCTACCCTAAAGCATGAGATAGGTTTCTCAATGTTTCTCACAATTCCAGATGGTAGTTAAAATATTTGTGTTTTCTTACATTCCACTCAAAAATGTAAAATAAAATACAGAGAAAAAAAGATTTGTATGTAATTGTTAATCTCTGTAATCTAAAAATTTCACATTGAATTAATTTTATAGTTATAGGCTGTAATATTTGAGGTTTTAGTTTTCTTTTCTTTGTCCATTGTGGGGCTTGAACTCAGGTACTGCCTCTGAGCTCTTTTGCTCAAGGCTAGAGCTCTTCCACTCTGAGCCACAACATCACTTCAAGTTTTCTGGTTTTTAATTGGAGATAAGAGTCTCACAGACTTTCATGCCTGAGCTGGCTTTGAACCTTGATCCTCAGATCTTAGCATTCTGGCCTCCTGAGTAGCTAGGATTTTAGACATGAGCCACTAGTGCCTAGCTTCTTTGAGTTTTCTTAACATATCAATATCAACTGCTCTGTGATTTCATAAGGTTCGTTGTTTTTTTAGGATTTTTGTTTGTTTGATTGATTTTAGTGCCTTCCCAGACAAATTCACTACTTTTAAAAATATACTACTTTTGTTTGAGCTTTAATGCAGGGCATTACACTTGGCAGGCAGATACTCTACCACTGAAGCCATGTTCACAGGCCTCTTTTGCCATTATTATTATTGAGGGTGAATCTTGCAATTTTGCCCCAAGCCTTTTTATGGACAGTAATGCTGAAATCACATGTATGCTGCAGCACAGCCAGCTTATTGGTTGTGATAGCAGTCTAACTTTAATCTTGTGAAATTTATAATCTGACCTTATACTACTGTTTTAGTATAATTTATTTTCTGCCTAAAAACATAGTTGACACTCTTCTCAAGATTTTGTTCTCTTATATTTCATCAGGAAGACATCTTAGTATTCAGAATACATTAACTTCTGCAGATGTGCTGCCAAATATAGTTTCAAAAGTTTTATTTAAATGTAACTAACAAACAATGGTAATGAAAATTACTTAACTCACTGCTATTCTCAGTGTCTTTGTTTACAGTGTTGACAAAACACATCAATAACAGCTAGGGGAATACTTAGAAATTTTGAGCGCCATTTCTAGAAATGACAAAATAAAAAGTCTGTGTGAATAGATGGAAAAAAGTCTATAGAGATTTGTCAAAATAGTAAATCTTGACCCACTGTATGATCATATTACACTGGTCACTATGGAGGATGTATATGGAAAGAATCAAAGCCAGCATACAGGAGATCCTGTGATTCTGGTTTTTTGGGGTTTTTTTTGCCAGTCATGGGGCTTGAACTCAGGGCCTGAGCACTGTCCTGGGACTTGTTCTCAAGGCCAGAGCTCTACTGCTTGAGCCACAGAACCATTTCCAGCTTTTTTTTTTTTCTATGTATGTGGTACCAAGGAATTGAACCCGGGCCTCGTGCATGCTAGGCAAGCACTCTACCACTAGGCCAAACTCCTGGCCCTGCTATACTGTGATTCTATCTACAAAAACCAGGCATCAACCTACATGCACATCAAGAGATAAGTAGATTTTTAAAAAATGTGTTATACACATATGCATTAATATTATACATTTAATATTTATTTAGATTAACACTTTTAGCATTTGTTAATATTTGTCAATATTTATACAAGTATATAAATTGTACACATATACAAAGGAGAATTATTTACCCTTGAGGCTGAATAACTTTACATCAGTTCCAGCATAATGGATATAACTGGCAAGCTTCATGTAAGGTGAATTAAGCTACACTAAAAACAAATACCGGGTTTTCTCATATGGAATCTGGAATTAAAAAGCCATGAAAGCAGAGGTGGTGCTCTATAAGAAAGGGCACCAAAAGGAGGAGGAAGGGAGACAAAAATAGAGTGAGGTAGGCAAATACAGTAGATATACTTAGGACACAAGTGTGAAATTCTAATGAAACTCATAATTTTGTGCAGTTAATAAAAAATAATTACACATGTGTTCCAAATAGGCTTAAGGAAACTATAGTGAAATTAAGTTTTATTGAGGCTTAAAAATCATTAAATAAGAGAGTGGCTTCCTAGAGATTGTGGCACTCTATATTACATAATCTAGTACTTAATTTCTAATTAAAGCAACAACTTCCTTTTCTATGACTTGGCAAATGATATAATATGACAGTGAGGAAGCACTTTTTAAAACCTAACTCATTCTGTATGGTTAATACTCTGTTGAAGCTTATTTCTATTTAATAATACTGAATTTCATTATTTCATATAATTAATTTCAAATTCCAGGACAGTTTTATTTGTTCTTGTGTTTGCTTTTGTCACAACTTTAATAACAATGCAGTAACTCAGTGACCCAAAGTAATCTTCTGTTATTTTCATTTTCTTTAATAAGCTACCTTTGTATTCTGGATTATTTCTTGATATTATCTATTAAAACTTGATTTTTGCAGATGTCTTTCTTCCTTTGTTGGTCACTTTAGTTTATTATTACTGGAAAAGTTCTAAATGTGCCTCCTTGTCTACAACAGCATCCACTTTATCTTTGAAAGAGTGGTCAGCACAAAGCAGAAACACCACAATATTACTGATGATACTTATGAACACAAAGGAATCAGTGTTCCAAGATCTGAAGGACTGCTACATATGGAAGAAAGGAAATATGGAGTAAAGGAGATATGGATGAACTCTGTCTCAAAATACAAAATGTTTATGAGAAATTTAGTCTTGCTATAAATTTTTCCTTTATTTCAGGCCTGGATTTATAGAAATCTGCTATTGAACATGCATTTATTTTGTAAAACATGCACTTTGTAATACTTTAAAACTAAAACATTCAGTAGTAGATTGGAGGGAAGGAGTCTTCATTAAGAAGATATATTTCTGTTAAGTCCTAGCAAACTAAAAATTAAAATTATATATATATATATATATATGGAGAAATTTTTCAAAATGTGCAAAATGTATCTAGGTCATTGTTTTCATCAAACACATATGACATGTAAGATTTAAATTGGTATCTAATGATTAAATTAAAGGTCAAAATGGTAAATGGTAATGAGAATGGTTTTCACCCAATTAATGTGCATTGGACAGTAGGTTATTCTCTGATTCACATTACTGTGCAGTAATTCAGTGAATAAAACCTACCAGGTTGTTTATTCAATTATGACTTAATTATTCCAATAGAAAAGGTTTTGGGGGTTCCTCTCTCCTTGAAATGCTGAGAGTTAACCATTTTAAGAGCCCTGTTAAATATTGTGAATATATTGATAATAATAAGCTTTTGTGGTAAGCAGTTTTTTGCAAAGTGATTTGAGCCAACAGAAAACCAAGTGCTAATCCACATTTCCACCCAGGTCATAGAGGAGGCACTTCGGCCCAAACAAAGGCCCATCATTTGTACAAACACAGTTCCTCATTTGTGTAATGGATCATTCCATTAGAGCTGCCACTAGTCTCCTGCCTTCTACCTACCTTCTCACTTTGTGAGAGTTAATAGAACATTCTTGCTCTTTCTCCAATTTTATACCATGGAGTTCCTTATAATGATTTTTACCTTAAGTGGTCTTGACCACCTTTGCTGAGCTGACAAAAAGGAGAAAAGAACAGCAGTAATGAAGCTTCTCTGACAGCTGGGCAGGCGTTAGACTCACATGCAGCAGTAGCAGTCAGCAACTGGCAGCACAGACTAAAAAAGCAGGAAACAAAGCATCTTGTCATCATCTGGCAGAGCAACGCTGCCTGCCACAGGAGCTCAACTCTGTTGAGCTCAGGCTCTGAGTTCAAACCCTCAGGGGCCCTGGGCTCCAATGCTGAGACCCGAACCCCATGCCACCACCATAGTTGTCGAAGGTTCCAGGGATGGTTTCCACACACTGAAATGTACTGGAAATATTTGCCAGGACTGGAGGAGCTGGAGAAGATTCACCTCACCCATTCACATTTATTTTTTATTTTTTATTTTTGCCAGGCCTGGGGCTTGAACTCAGGGCCTGAGCACTGTCCTTGGGCTTTTCTCAAGGTTACCACTCCACCAATTGAGCCACAGTACCACTTCTGGCATTTTCTGTGTATGTAGTACTGAGGAATCAAACCCAAGGCTTCCATACATTCTAGGCAGGCACTCTACCACTAGGCCACGCTCCCAGCCATATTCACAATTCCTTTCTGGGTAGAAGGAAAGAGCCTCTGCCAGCTGGTTTGAAACGTGGAGATCCACTCTTGAAAAATGGAGTGATAGAAAGGCTACTGAGGAAATGTCAGTCACACATGTTCTTAGCTTGCATAAATAACAAGTCATGTAAAAAAGAAAGTGACATTAATAGAGCTTTGGGAACTTGCTAGGACAATCTCAGTAAATAATGGGGTCCTCTATACTAGTGTATTGGAGAAAGTTGAATTTTGTGTTTCATGTTTAGTAGAGCAGTTAGTTCTACCATCAAACCAGTTCCTCTAGATAAATTGACATTTTTTCTGCCTCCTGCTGGACCACATGACTGTCAGTCAATTGCACATGGATAAAAAGTAAAGGAGGTGCTCAGACCTTTATTGCTAAAACTTCCTCTCTCTCTTGTTTTGGCCAGTTCTCAGGCTTGAACTCAGGGCCTGAGCACTGTCCTTGGACTTTCTCAAGGCTCAAGCTCTACCATTTGAGCCTCAACACCACTTCCAGATTTTTTTCTATGTATATGATACCAGAGAATCGAACCTGGGTCTTCATGCATGCTAGGCAAGCACTCTACCACTATCACAAACTCCCAGCCGGCTAAAAATTCTTTCCATGAAGTTATGGAACTTCCACAAAAGTTGTTTACTTTACTTTAGACAGAAGTTGTCCTTTGGCTCATTCTTTGGTTTATTTGACTTGTAATATTTCTTTGTTTTATTAGTAGCTAGTACTAAGTGAAAAAAAGAGTAAATTAAAGAATCAATGGTAGTCAGGAAAACATTTAAAAAGCTTGAAGACAATAAAAAGAAATACTTGCAGACTTGTAATGCATTTCACTGGTCTATACCTGTCAAAATTTTGACTTAAAACATTTTGTCTTGGTCATAATGGAGCATTAGAAATTTAACAACCACAAAATACTGTGACAAAGACATAGATTAGAAAAACTATGAAAAAATACTTGTGTAAAAAATGCAGGAATTAAAGAAATTAATTTGTAGTGTTGGACACCATATGCAAAACTTGTGCTTCCTTCCTGATCAGGCTATTTAAAAATAATTTGAGGCTGGGAGTTTGGCCTAGTGGTAGAGTACTTGCCTAGCTTGCATGAAGACCTGGGTTCGATTCCTCAGTGTCACATACATAGAAAAAGCCAGAACCTAGATCTCTCCTAGCAGAGGATTGCAATAGCTCAAATCCCAGATACATAAGACCATATAGGATGAGGCCAAATTAATGGACCTCCAAGACAGAGAAACAAGAGCTTAGTTATGAGTGTTGTTCTTAATGTACTATTTTTTCTCTTTTCTTGTGTTGCCCTTTGGTTAATTTCATATTGTTACAATATCTGACTTTGTTACCTGATATATTATATAGGTATTTATTTGAAATGAAAGGGGGGGAAGAGGAGAGGAGGAGGGGAAGGGAAATGGCGACAAAAACATGAGAAGGGGTATCAATGTGTGAGAAGTAATACACCTTTTATCTGGCAAATATAACTGTAACCCCTCTATGCATTAAAATTTTTGAAAAGCCAGAAGTGGTACTATTGCTCAAGTGGTAGACCTCTAGCCTTGAGAAAACCCAAGGACAGTGCTCAAGCTCTCAGCTCAAGCCCAGTACTGGCAAAAAAAATTAATAATAATTTAATCAGTAAAGCTGCTAAAAATGCACTGCAAACTTGAATCTGTTTTTCAAATTGACTAGCAAAATTTGTATATATTAACATGGTTAATGAACCATAAAAAACATTATTCATTTTTTTCAAATATGCTTTCACTACAACTCTTGTTTTCTATACCCAAAGCTACAACTAAAAGGATGAATGTGAAGTTGGCATTTCTTTCTGAATCATATGCACTAAAATAAATTAAAACAAATTTGTTACTAAAGTAAATCAGATTTGTTTGGCACACTATATTTGTTTCATAGGAACATTATATAGTCTTGCGGGTTACATAAAAATTAGGTATGGTGCTGTTTTTCAAATAACCAGTTTTTCATAAGTTGTTATTTTAGGACTTCAGTGTCATTTTGTAGAATATAATTGTGTCTCAGAATTTCATTGTTCAATGAGTACCTCAGTAATATCTTGTCATGTATTCCTGAATTTCAGCTTTGATCGAGATTCCTGGGATTTGTTTTAATTAGGCATTATCTAATATTCCTTCCTATTCACCATTTTCCAATTCATTTCCATTGCTCTAAAGAGGTTGAATGGGCTGTGTACCTTGCCTAATAAACATAGTTTGGCCAATGGTTCTGGTTTCTTCATGATTGACCAATTTCTCAGGACATAGAACTTTCATCAATAAAGTTAAGCAAAAAAATTAGAGAGAAAACAAGCAAAACAAACAGTTTGGGGAGATTTTTTTTCATTTCAAACAATACTATATGTTCAATAAAGGTAAAATTCTTTCAATCAGACTAAAATATATATATTTCTTAGCTGAAATGAACAAAACATAGCCCCTAGTGCCTGAAGAATTTGGATAGTTTGTAGATTTGTGTTCGTGAAATCCCCTTCATCTAAATGCTGCAGTGTCTCATATAAATTGTAGTTCCAACCGTGAGCAGTTTGTACCTCGCAGTAAGTGATTGTTCTATCTGAATACAGTTTCATACTGGCTTTCCAACTCTACTGGTACACAGAGATTTAAAAAGCTACATGTTTATATTTGAGTACATTAGTGTTTGTGTACCTGTAACATGACACCTACTCCTAATTTGGCTTTGGAATCAAGTGAAGTAAGATGCATAAAAGGCAAAATTATTATGGTTGTATAAATTTATGCAATTTAAAACTTTAAAAAACTTTTTGCTATTTTATTCCATTACTCTTCCCAGGTGTGCTGTCCTTTCTTCCTTTCCTCAGTTTATCTCAATACCAAGTTTAAGAACTTGACATTTCTTCTTTAATAGTAATCCCTCTGCACCAGATTATACGCACATTAAGTGTCTAAGACCCATTCTTTGACTTATCTCATGGAGTCATATCCAAACTCATAACTAAGACCCTTGAGGGGTTTAGTGGTTAAAGACAAGGAAGCTACTTCTCTGGAATCTTCTTAGAGGAGGAGGATAGAAGGCCCATAGGAAAGAAAAAATATATATATATATATCATTGTGCTTCTAGGGTCCTAGACATGGTTTATGTTTCCATCAAATATCACTTTCTGTATCAAAATTCAAAGACAAAATTATTAAGATAATTTAGATAGCAGCTAAAGAGCATCGATCCCCAAATGTTTGCTTTTGGAATCCTCTTCCAACTCTCTTGGCTTCCATAAGCCAGAGCTTACCCTGAGTGTAGAGAGTTCCCAAGGGCTAGGAAGCCAAAAGAGGATGTTTCCATGCTGATTTCCAGGGGAGAATAAAGACCATCCAAATCCCACTGGTGGTAATGATGCAGCACTCCTCATAGTGAGGGTGAGACTATGACCGATTTCACTGTAAGGTAAAAGGTGGTTTGATTCCGTTCCTATGGAGGAGATTCTTTTTTATAGACTAGTGAATGAAAAGGTGCTTGAAATGGTATGTTTGAATGGATTCATTATGTTCCAATGCCAACATTTACAAATCTTTTATTCTTACAAAACAACAAAAACTAGCCGGGTTTGCCTGTAATCCTAGCTACTCAGGAGTCTGAGGTCTGAGGATCCAGGTTCAAAGCCAGCCTAGGCACAAAAGGGCATGAGACTCTTTTTTTTATATATATTTTTTATTGTAATTAATAGAAGAGTTTCATGATATTTGCCAGATAGATGGTTCATTAATTCCCATACATGGATACCCTTTCACATGTCTTGGTCCCCATTTCTCTCCCCCCTACTCCCACCCCTCATCTTGTTTTCCCCTGTTCCCTATCCAATTTCAAATGGGCGTGAGACTCTTATCTCCAGTTAACCTCTATAAAATGGGAAGTAGGCCTTGGCTCAAGGGTAGGGTGGTAGCCTTGATCTGAAGAGGTCAGGGACACTACCCAGGCCAAGGAGGAGGGTGGTAGCCTTGAGTGGAAGAGCCCAGGCGGAGTTGAAACCCCATGACCCACAAAAAAATAACTTACAGATAATTTTGACCTGATTACATGTGAAGTAATTTGCCATGAGATATTTTCTCAAAGGTCAAGAACTCATATAAATGCTGCCATCAGGAAGAATGACATCGTCCCATTTGTAAGGAAATGGAAAGACTTGAAAAAAATAATATTGAGTGAAGTAAGCCAGACCCAAAGGAACATAGGCTCAATGGTTTCCCTCACTTGTAATAATTAGTATACACCTAGGACTCTACTCGCAGAGGATTACAATAGTGCAAAACATAGATATATAAGATCATATAGGATGAGACTAAAAGAAAGTATCTCCAGGATATGGAAACAAAAGCTTTATCTTGTGTGATGGTTGTTCTTACTCTACTATGTTATTTCTCTTCTCTTCTGTTGGCCTTTGGTTAATCTCATATTGTTACAGTATCTGACTTTGTTACCTGGCATTTTGTATATACATTTATTTGTTTATTTGAAATAAGAAAAGGAAAAGGGGAAAACAAGATGATTGGGAGGGGGTGGTGAAAGGGATATGGGAACAAAAACATGAGAAGGGGTGTCAATGTGTGAGCAGAATTGCATCTTCTATCTGGCGAATATAACTGTAACCCCTCTATACATTACAATAAAAAAGAAAAAAACATAACTCACATAAAAGGTGGGAATGGCATAATTATTTGGCAGATTTTATTTTGAATAGAAGACAAATTTTAATTATTTTCCTAGGAGGCTTTTTAGAAAAATTATATTTTCTGAGTTTCATTAGCAACAACTCCAAATCTGTAGGTTTATATGATGTTTTACATGATATAAACAAGATTTCTTCCTTCATTTCTGTTTTTCTTAAAAATGTGTTTTTTTAATAGTCAAAGGATGATTCTTGAACAAGTATGCAAATATTTTATGAATTTCCATATAATGCAAAGGTAGCAAATAGCAGTTTCATTGCATAATTAATTTGCTGAAATACCAAAGTTTTAATTCATTGACATAGACAGTTTTGAATAAAACAAAAATTAAATCTCCTTTGACTGAACCATTTGGCAATTTTGAGTACCCTGTTTGGATTAAATTATTTTTTGTCCCCCAACTATAGTTGTCTATAATTTTGAAGAAAAATGAATATTCTAAACAATTGCTCTGAATTCACTACATGATTTTGTCTTTTAGTTGGATAGCTCAGTAAGAAAATCAGTAAGAACTAGCTTTAAAAGTAAAATAACACAAATAAATTATGAAATCAATGTCCAGAAACTTATAATAGTATTCTTTCAATTGGCACCACCATGATTTTTCTCCCATGTTTAGGAGGATATCACGTTTCTCTGATATTACTTAAAGAAAAAGAATGAAATATGATCCACACTACTATATAATTATGAAACATACCCTATATTTACTAGACTCATATAAACTTATTAAAATAATTTCTGTTAACTTTTTATTTTATTAGTATGGAGGATTAAAATCAAGTCACATGGATATAGTACAAGTATATGAATAGGAAACTATATTTTAATATAGTGTCTATATGCATAACATACATGTGTAAGAAATTTCTAATATTCCAAAATAGTTTAGCAATGATTGGCAAATTCACTAATAGTTATACAAAACATATTTTGCAGAGGAAAACAATGGATCTCAAGTAATTACTCCTTACTAGTATATACTTTAAATAGTGCCATACTAATAATGCACTGTGATCTATTGAATAACTATTATTGTTGAAATATATTTTACTTTTAATTTGGAAAGTGACGATCAAAGTTTCTTCTACACTGTATAATTTGTTGATATTTGGAACTCTGGCCAAAGCTGCAAGTCCATCAGTACTCATGAAATCGAAACACAAGAAAGAACTCTGCAAGCAACATGGTTGAGTCTTCACAAAAACTCTCCATTAAACATGCAATATTTTAAACTGAAAAGTACTGTATGATTCTTCTGAAAAGTTGAAGGATAAGAATATATAGACACAAGTAATGCAGACAAAAGATACTAGAAAATACTAATGTACATTTCATAACCTATGTACAGATAGTGTTGATGATTTCTGCTCCTGATGGCAGAATGACAGATAAAGATATGACTCAAGAGATTCTTAGCTCTGTATCCATAAGCAAGATAAATAAACTCTCTGCTTCACAGTTCTCATCTATAGCTGGGGAAAACAAAATTTATCTCCTAGCAGAGGATTACAATACCTTAAAACCTATATACATAAGGCCATATAGGATGAGGTTAAATGAAAAGATCTCCAGAATATGGAAATAAGAGCTTTATCTTGTGTGATTGTTGTTCTTAATGTATTATGATATTTCTCTTCCCTTTTGTTGGCCTTTGGTCAATCTCATATTGTTACAGTATCTGCCTTGGTTCCTGGCATATTGAATATACGTTTATTTGTTTATTTGAAATAGGAAAGGGAAGGGGGGGAAACAGGTGATTGGGAGGGGGTGGGGAGAGAAATGGGGACAAAAACATGAGAAAGTGTAGCAATGTGTGAGACGAAATGCACCTACTATCTGGCGAATATAACTGTAACCTCTCTATATATTACAATAAAAAAGAAAGGAACAGAAACAAAAAACTAACAAAATAAAATTTTAAATAAAAATAGAAATCAAAGTGAAGTTAGTAACAAGCTGTGTTATGTGGTTAAATATCCAAAATTACTTATTCTGTGTATTTTTACATATTAGCGGTTTAACAAATGAATGTTTCATTATGCATTTGTTCCCTATTTCTGTATGGCTTATGCTTAATATTCACAACTGAAAAAAATAGAAATAGTCTTTTCTCAGTACGTGAAATAAGTTTATAGCATTGTGATGACTTTGAAACAGGTATTTGGTGCCTGGGAGAACTTTAAAGAAAATTCTGTTGACAATGGAGCAAGTTAATCAAGCAAGGCCTGGAAGATAAGGCCTCTCATTTCCTGTCACCATCATTTATTATTCTAGATGTCTTTATGAAATTTAATAGGTAGCAAATAGTTAAATTCTGGAAAAATAACACATTAACAAAAGAAATTTGTAATAAGTAAGTCATAGTCTGTTTATACACTGTGTGCAAATATATTAAGTATGATGTTTATGCTCTAAGTCTCCAATTTAGCCAGCCTCCTATTGTCTAGCTTACATGGAAACTAAATAAAAATTATTATTTTTTCAAAGAAATAGTATGGATATTTTGAAGAAACTCATAATAAAAACGTAGACTGTGATTTAATAGGGAAATAACTGTCTCTTTAGAAAAACTGAAAATGAAATAAAAATTACTATACAAGCAACATCAAAATACCACAAGATGATGGATAAAGATGACATTTACAAGGTTTGGTAATGCAGAATAGTAAAGTTTACAGGAGATTAATCTAATATTGGAGACATATCATTTTTCACAGGAGTTGAATCATAATTCAGCTGTCTCCCTGTGACAAGGTCAAAATTTACCACTCTGCTCACTCCAATGCTGCAGCTGGAACTGCTTCATCCTGTCCTAAATCAGGTTCTGTATAATTTCCTAGATAAAATCAAATTCTGTGTAAAGTATCTGTCCCTAATATATTAAAAAGTGAAAATAAGACAAATCTTGGAAACTTTCTCTTGAGCCATTACAGAAAATAAAAGTCTAGTTTGATACGTAATTATTCTGAATTATCATCAGCTGGGCTTCATCCATATTCCTGAGAATTATAATGCAAAACAAAGCCAGCTGCTTCTTTCAGCATATCAACTCCATTACTGTCTCAAGAGCTATTCTGATTAAGGCTAACATGATGTGATCACTTTCTTCACGTTGCAGCTGCTCTTACAGTCTTTAGATTTCAAAATCAACATATGCTGTATATTCAGAAACTTAAGTAAACTAAAATCACATCTGTGTTATTTTAATGGTTCCCAAACTAACTGGCATGTGTTCACCAGTATGGCAGGCCCTTCTCTATTCCTATCTATAGTCAGTGTATATGCTTTAATGAAGTAGATATACTTCGAGTAGGACTTATTTTCATTGCTTGCTGCTTTGTGAAAAACCAGAAATGCTCATAAAAGTTACAACACTTAGAAAATAGGAAAACAAGTCCAGCCCTGTCACATGAAGCCACACCTGTCTATAGAAAGACAATAAATAGAATGATCAAACTTATGTGAGGGAAGGGGAGACATGGTTCTAAAAGACTTGTATGATGCATGTAACTGTAATAAAAAATAACTGAAAGTAGTATTCATATCATTTATTTGGAAATGGCATTAAATGAATTGAGGATTCATTTATCATGTGTGCTTCAACATTCCATGTCTTAAACAATATTCTAATTAATGCACATGTGTAATTATGATTCAATTTACATTGAATATATACTATTCATAATAAAAAATTAGCTTTGTTTAAAAGCCGGGACTATATGTACAGTGTTTTTTTCAGTATTATCTTAATACATAATTTAAGTAGCTTATCATTCAACAAGGTACTTATGCTTTTTTTAAACAATCCTTTAAATCATGTTATTATAGTTAATTCTCTAAGATGTTTATTATAGTGAATTGAAGGAAAGGCTAATTAGACATTTGACTCTACTGCTTACATTAAGGCACCTTGCATTTGTGTTTATCTGGAATGTTTTTCTTAAATATTCTATTGCTTCATTTAAGAACAAAATCAGCTGTAACAAACTTATTGTGGAGTTCAGTTTAGTGACTGAGCATTTGTCTATCAAATACAAGCCCTTGAGTTCAATCCAAAGAAACCAAGGAAAGATAGATTAATATCAAACAAAGCAAAAGGCAAAAAAATGCTTTGGGTAAAGAAGTAACTATACAATAATAAAAGCGTCTAGTCTCCAAAACTTTCTAATTGTTGTACAGATTACAAAACAGTCTCTGTAGTGAGAGAATAAATCTGGAAAAATAGATTATGCTGCACATTCCCAAAGCCCTTTATTAGCAGAATTGAATATGGTGGGCCGAGTGTGTTACCCCAGCCACTCTGGGAAGCTACCATAGGATTGCTGTGTTCCAAACACAAGTATACAGAGAAATCAAGGCTCCACCTCATAAATAACAAAAGGGGGTATGGCTAAGTAGCAGAGCAGCATCCTATAAGATATAAAACTGTGAGCTCAAACCTCAGCACTGTCAAAAGAGAAAGAAAACAAAGTAAAAAATGTTGTTTTCATTGTGACCTTGTTTGGGACACTCATCTTTTGTGTGCTTTGGTGAAATTCAGGAGTTTGGATTAGCATCCCATGTTTTATACTCTGCTCTAAGGTTGTGAAAGATCTATAAGGGTTCCTTTTATGGGAAGTGTTGAGAGTTTTCAGTGTTATTTCTCCAGGACATTTTCTTTGTTATTACCATCCGTTTCTAATTTAAGATGATATGTTCACTGTCACCATTTCACTTCTGGAGTCCTTCAAATAGTAGCAGTGTTGGCATTCTCATGCCAGTTGTTTCTTGAGAAAATGTCATTTCTGTTCAATGTGAGGTTGTTTTCCAGTAATGCATTTTCTTGCTTTTACTGTATTTTTTCTACTTTTGTACACTTGCCTCTTTGATGATTTGTTCCTTTAAAATATTCTGAGTTCCACTTTGTTATGTGATATATTGAATTTATTTGTATTTGGATATTTGAAATTTGATAGGAAAGGGGGGGTGTGTGGGGGGAGGGAAATCGGTACCAAGACATGTGAAAGGGTATCAATGTATGTGAATTAATGCACCTTCTATCTGGCAAATATCATGTAACCCTTTTACTAATTACAATAAAAAAATTAAAAAAATAAAAAATAAAATATTCTGAGTTCATCACTAAGACAAAAAATAAGGCATTTGCATGCTTTGCTCTCTGTGCAGAAACTTAAAGGAGTCAAAGTACAATCAATCATCAGTTGACTTAAAAAAATGATATTGTCACTGATTATGGAGCACATGTGCTGCTTATTGTAGCAATGACTAAATAACTACCAGGGAAGTATGCAATTATTCAGAGAGAATATTATATAGTAACTAAAATTTGCTTCATGTTATTGAGGAACAAGTGTTATTTAACTGAAGCATGGTTACTGAAATTTAATCATATCAACTGCAACAGAACAAACACTAATTAGATTTTAAGATAGTTAAAAATATAAGCAATGTTTTTTATAATCTGAGTTATAAGAGTCAAGTTTTTAGTAAATAATTTTATTGTTGCTATAAAGGTGATGTACAGAGGCATTAGCATTTCATAAGTCAAGTATTATGTACATTGCTTTTTGGACAATGTGATCCATTCCTTTACTCTCTCCCACTTTTCCCCTTAAATCCCTACCCACAAGTTGTATAGTTCATTTTCAACAATATAGACACGGTTTCATTTGTTTACCCTTTGTCTCTCGATTTCTGTGGCCTCATTAGTCCCCACGCCCACCCAAAGACAGATAAAAGAACAAGAGAAAATAAAAAGAACGTTTCCTTCATGAATTTCATTTTGAAAATACCATTTTATATGAGCAGAGGCACAGAGGCATTGCATCTTTGTGTTCCTCCCCTAAGAGTACCTCCTTTGGTATCACTATGTGTGAATGCCTTCAGTCCTATATAAATGATCGTGTCCTGATCTGGTTTATGTTTTTTTCTGGTGTATTTTAGTTCTAGCTTCTCTTGAAACTCTGCTTCTCACACACGCAAACTTGTATTATTTGCTTCACTGAGCTTGTCTTATCTCATTTAACATGATTTGTTTTAGATCTACCCATTCCCCTGCAAATGGCGTCATATTATTCTAATAGTCAATTTCTGATGGTGCACTTTCTCTGATGGCTGTTACTTCTTTGCTTCTTTTAATTTCTGATCATTTCTGATCATTACTGGATATTACATGGTGCTTGATATTTTATTTCATTAAAAGTAATTTTGCTGTGGAGTGCACTTGCGTTAAATCATTTCATGTCTTGCTTTTAAATTTTGCAACAGAAGACCAGAAAACATTTTTTATTAAATAATTTATTAACGTTGATTTTTAAATCATATTTCAAATGACATGTTTAACAAATGAGTGTTCAAGAAGGGAATCTCTATATCAAACACTGGCACTTAGTTTTTAGAGCATAATCAAAATTAGGCTAAGGGTTTGTATATCATAGATACATATTAATTTATGAAATAAAATATTGTCTATAGAGTCATAGGTTTTTATGTCTATGTAGTTATGTATATATTTCCAATACCAAGTCCATAGCATTGGGTATGTAAATATTGAATCCTCTCTCCTGTACTGTTTGGATCTAATAGCCACATATTAAGGATGCTAGGTGCCTTTTGTTCCTTAGGTCTTGACTTATCTCACTAACATGATTGGCTCTAGATTCATCCACTTCCCAGCAAATGCCATTATTTTATCTTGTCTGTTGGCTATGTAGAATATATATATATATACATATATATATCACATTTTCTGTATCCATTCATCTGCAGTAGGGCATCTGGATTGTTTCCATCCCCCGGCTATTGTGAATAGTGCAGAGATTAACATAGCTGAGCAGGTGTCCTTATCATATCTTGGGTTATGATGCTCAGGGTAGATGCCCAGAAGTGGTATGGTGGGATCGTAGGGAAGGTCAATTTTTAGTTCTTTAAGAAATTTCCACACTGCTTTCCAGAGTGGGTGAACTAGTTTACAACCCAACCAGCAGTGTAGTAGGGTTCCTTTTTCTCCAAAACCTTGCCAAGCAACCGTCATTGTCTGAGTTCAAAACTTTGGTAATTCTTATTGGGGTACGGTGGTATCTTAGAATTGTTTTGATTTGCATTTCCTTTATGACCATGGATGATGAACATTTTCTCATATGCTTTTCTGCCATTTTAATCTCTTCTTCTGATAAGTCTCTCTTTAGTTCCCTTGCCCATTTCGTGAATGGTTTGTTGGGTCTGGGGAGATTAGTTTCTTGAGTTCCCGGTAGATACTGGATATTAAGCATTTGTCTGCTGTATTATTGGTAAATATCTTTTCCCAGTTGGTTCGCTGTCTCTCTGCTTTTGCGACTATGCTTTTATCTGTGCAGAAACTTTTTATTTTTAGCTAGTCCCATTTATCGAGTCTCTCTCCAATCTGTTGTGACCCTGGGATTCTGTTCAGGAAGTTTTTGCTTGTGCCTATGAGTTCCAGTGTGTCTCCATCTCTATCAGGTAGCAGTTCCATGGTTTCCGGTCTGACATTTGAGGTCTTTGATCCACTTTGAGTTAATTCTTGTGCATGCTGAAAGTCTAGGGCCAATTTTTAATTTCTGCATGTGGCTGCACAGTTTAGTCAGCACCAATAATTAAATAGACTGTGTTTGTTCCACTGCATATCTTTGGCTCCTTTGTCAAGTACAAGTTGACTGTAGGTATGTGGTTTTATTTCTGAATCTTCTGTTCCATCGATCTTCTGGTGTATTTTGTGCCAATATCATGTGGTTTTTGTTATTATGGCTCTATAGTAGCCCTTGAGATCTGGTATTGTAATACCACCTGCATTGCTCTTTTTGCTATTTTGTCTATTCCAGGTCTTTCCTTATTCCATATGATTTGGATTGCATCGTCTATTTCAGTAAAGAATGTCTTTGGGGATTTGATGGGGATTGCATTGAATTTGTATATCAATTTTGGCAGTATTGCCATTTTCACTATGTTGGTTCACCCTAGCCATGAGCATGGGATGTCTTTCCATTTCCTAGTATCCTCTTTAATTTCTTTCATTAGGCTTTTATAGTTTTCATTAAATAATTCCTTTACATCTTTGGTTAAGTTAATTCCTAAGTATTTTATTCTTTTGGGGGCTATTGTGAAGGGATAATTTTCTTGATTTGGCCTTTTATTTGTGTATTGTTGGTGTACAAGGAGGCTACTGACTTCTGAAGGTTAATTTTGTATCCTGCCACTTTGCTAAAGTGGCTTATTAATTCTAGGAGTTTGGGAGTGGAGCTTGTTGGGTCACTCAAGTAGAGGATCATGTCGTCTGCAAATAGGGATAGTTTAATTTCTTCTTTCCCTATGTGGATCCCGTTGATGTTCTTTTCTTGCCTTATTTCTCTGGATAAGGATTCCAGCACTATATTGAAGAGAAGTGGAGAGAGTGGGCATCCCTGTCTAGTTCCTGATTTTATGGTAAATGGTTCCAGTCTTTCACCATTTAATATAATACTGGCTGTAGGTTTTTCATATATGACTTTAATTATTTTAAGGAATGTACCTCTTATTCCTATTTTTTTCTAGTGCTTTCAACATGAATGGATATTGTATTTTGTCAAATGCCTTCTCCACATCCAGAGAAATTATCATATGATTCTTATCCTTAGCTCTATTGATGTTATGTATTATATTGATAGATTTGAGAATGTTAAACCAGCCTTGCATCTGTGGGATGAAGCCTACTTGATTGTAGTGTATAATTTTTTAAATTTGTTTCTGGATTCTGTTGGCTAATATTTTATTGAGAAGTTTTGCATCTGTATTCATTACAGAAATAGGTCTGTAGCTTTCTTTTTTTTGTTGGGTCTTCATATAGACACATCATTGTAAAGACACTAGACTCGAATACCAAAGAATTGAACTTAAATGCTGCTAAAACAAAGAAAGAGCTATACTACAATGGGAAAAATTTGAATAACAGCAGTCCTCTCCATGCAAGCCCTAAATTCAAGAAAAGCTTGGAAAAACATCATTCATGTCCTGAAGAACAACAACTGCCAACCCAGACTGATATATCCAGCAAAACTAGGATTTACATTTGAGGGAGAAACAAGAATATTTCACTCCAAAGAGAAGCTATATGAATACGTGAACACTAAACCAGCATTACAAAAACTATAAATTAATTGAGAACAAATTGCAGATCATGAAGAACCCCCATCAAGAAGCAATTACCTATAATTCACTAAACACAAAAGGGGAAAAAAGAGAGAAAAAAAACCTTAGAAGTAAAAATAAATAATGACAATGAACACTGACCACTTCTCCATAATTTCCCTAAACGTGAACGGGCTGAACAATCCAATCAAAACACAAAGAGTAGCAGACTGGATTAAGAAACACCACCCATCCATATGTTGCCTCCAAGAGACACACCTCACTGCCAAAGACAGAAACAAATTCCAAGTGAAAGGATGGAAATGAATTTTCCACTCCAATGCACCATGCAAAAAAGCAGGAGTAGCAATCTTAATCTCTGACAAAATTAACTTCTCAGTAAAATCAGTACATAAAGATACAGACAGCCACTACATATTTGTGAAGGGTACAATCTATACCCACAATATTACAGTTATAAACATTTACTCCCCTAACATGGGAGCACCCAAATACGTCAAACAAACTCTCTTAGAATTACAGAACAAGATAGATTCAAACACAGTCATAGTGGGAGACCTCAATATGCCACTCTCGACAAATGACAGGTCAACTCAACAAAAGTTAAGCAAAGACATCATCGACTTAAATGACACCATAGCCCAGCTGGGCTTAACAGATATGCACAGAGTCTTCCACTCAAGGACAAAACTTTTTACATTTTTCTCAGCAGCACATGGAACACACTCCAAAATAGATCACATAATAGTTCATACAGAAAACTTAAGCACATGTAAGGGGACCACAATGGAGTCAGACTAATTCTGAACAATGCAGTCAAAGTCAAAAAACATTCAAACACTTGGAAGCTGAAGACTTCTGAATAACTCCTGGGTTACAGATCAGATAAGAAAAGAAATTCAAAACTTCCTTAAATGTAATGAGAATCAAGAGACATCACAAAGGAACTTATGAGACACAGCAAAGGCAGTTCTAAGGAGCAAATTTATCGCACTAGGAGTACATATTAAAAAGACAGAAGAGCATCTAAATAATCTAAAAAAGAAACTGAAACACCTAGAGGAGCAAGAAAAAGTTAATTCTAAAACAATTAGAAGGACAGAAATAAAAATAAAATCAGAAATATCAGAGATTGAAATAAGATCTACTATACACAAAAGTAATAAATTCAAAAGTTGGTTCTTTGAAAGAGTCAACAAAACAGACAGACCCCTGGCAAGATTAATCAAAAAAAGGAGAGGGGAGACTCAAATAAACAAGATTGGAGATCCCACGGGAACAATCACAACTGATATCCAAGAAATTCAGTTTATAATGAATGAGTACTACCAGGGCCTATATTCAAAGAAACAAGAAAATCTAGTAGAAATGGATGATATCTAAAATAAATATAGGCTACCCACAATGAACAATGAAGAAGTAAACACAATGAACAAACCAATCTCTTACAATGAAATTGTGGAAACAATCAGGGAAATGCCAACCAAAAAGAGCCCAGGTTCAGATAGTTTCACTGCAGAATTCTATAAGACGTTTAGAAATGAAGTAACAGGGGCCGGGAGTTTGGCCTAGTGGTAGCACGCATACCTAGCATGCACGAAGACCTGGGTTCGATTCCTCGGTACCACATACATAGAAAAAAGCCAAAAATGGTGCTGGGGCTCAAGTGGTAGAGCTCTAGCCTTGAGAACATCCAAGGATAGTGCTCAGGCTCTGAACTTAAGCCCAGGACTGGCAAAAAAAAAAATGAAATAACACCTATGGTCTTGAAACTCTTCCGAGAAATAGAAGCAGAAGGAGTAATACCAAACTCATTTTATGAAGGCAATATTACTCTCATCCCCAAACCAGAAAACATTTTAAAGCAAAACATTTAATCCACAGCAACAATAATCTTCTTAATATGTTAATTTCCCCCCATACTTTGTTTCCATTCTTTCTTGGAAATGTGACCTTTTGGATCTATGACTTCTGCTTCCTGTAATCATCAAGATACATATTTTTCAGAACAGTCACATCTCATATATACATGCTAGATTCAAAAGACAAACACACAGGATCATTTATACCTATACAATATGTGTAACATATATACAGTAACATTTGTGATTGTAAAGCTGTTTGAATATAAAGTAAACCGTTTGTAGAAGGTAAACAGTAGCAAAATACAATGAATCTGTGAATAAACATGACAAAAGATAAGTCACTAAAACTTTTCAATAATAGAGGAATAATGAAATGGAGGATGAGAAGGGAAAATCTGATTAAGAGATTTTCTATATGCACCTGTGTGTTCTCTTATTATGCAGCATACAGGGAATAAAAAGTTAATGACATGAATGTAAAACAGGAGAGTACTAGTAGAAGGCAGGAGGGTGAAGGGAAAGGGAGAATATGAGTGAAATGTGGCTGAATGAATGTGTTCAAATAGAATAATCAAGATTGTTAAGTTTGTTTTGGGGAAGGGGAGGGGCTGTAGGGAGAATGATAAAGAGGATGAGTGAGAAAGGGTATGAGTCTAATCTAGGTACTCTGTGTGCATACATGTACATGTCAACATGTGACCACCTTGTAAACCTAATTGATACTCATAAATTGTTTTAAAAGAACAAAGGAAGGAAAGGAAGGAATCAAAGGAAGGAAGGAAGGGGGAGGGAGGGAGGAGACTTATTTGGCCTATAGCTCGGTGCTTTCAGTTTGTGATCAGTTGGATCTTTTGCCTTTTGGACCTGTGGTGAAGAAGAGTGTATGTATGACAAAACCAGTGGTGAAATTATTTTCCTCATAGTAGGGAGATGAAATAGACAAACAGGAGTATGAAGGAATCCAGCATATTTGTTTAGAATGTTTTCATCAACTAAACACAGGATTCACCTGTCAAAGGTCTCCCAGTCTCCTAGTAGTATCCCAGACTGGGGATTAAAATTTTAACCCAAGAGCTTTAAGACAATTATGCAAAGCATAGCTCCTCATAGATATAGCCTCCACAGTAGCTGTGCTACTAGGGAAGTAGAATATAAATTACCATGATGTCCAAACAAAAAGCAAACAAACACACCTGGAGATGGCCTAAGAAATAGAAGATTCATTGAAGCTTACTAATAGTAAACTGAACCTAATGGGGAAATAAACTTGCTAACAAGATAGAAAACCAATTTTTGACTTAACAGAATATCTACAGGAAGTGCAGACCCATCTGTTTCAAAGATCAACAAAATGTGCACAAAAAACAACAGCAGTACTCAGAAGGTCCAATAGCTGCTGATAGGCCAAAAAGAATTTATTCTCTTCATAGTGCTTCTTAATACAAGAACTGAGCTTTCATAGGTTAGACAATGTAAATTGTGATAGAATTAATTATCTTACTAGCTTGGTTTGTCTTTGTATACCCAATATTCCAAGAATTGGCTAATGTAGCCTGCGTGCAGCACAGCAAATTCTCTTCTAGCAATCAGGAGTTGCTCTTATCCTCAGTAAGTATTAAACAATAGTCCTCCAGTTGGCCTTTATTTAAGAGGTTCACTTTTCACCTGTTATATAGCACTTGAGTCTCCATTCTCAAGAAGGTACAAGCCAAATGAAAATGAAGTGGGGGTGGAGTGGGGTCCCTGACAGTGTTAAATGTCTCCTTTTTTCCATGAAAATATATGTGTTAAATACAATATTAAATTAGATTTCAGTAACTCCCCTGTTCTATTCCATTATGCTATATGCTTTGGCACATTAGTGCATTTGAAATCTTGTAATGTGTTAACTTAGGGGTACCAGGGGAATTTGACAATAACTTCAACTTAATAAATTCAGAATGATCCAAAAGGCATCTTGATTGGTTGTACAATGCTGTGACTGAAGGCAGTGCCTCCTTCAACTATAATGCTTTTCATAGTTAATTCCTAATGTAATGCAAGACACAGGAGAAGCAGGAAGAAACCCACAACACTATTGTCAATGTATACTTTTTCCAAACTATATATAACAACAAAAAATAAGCATTTGGTGATAGTAAAGATTATAAATATTAGATAATTAAACATTTACTTTATGCTTTCTAGAAATGTATGTATACAGAATAGTAGAGAAGAAATCTTTATATTTTCTAGTATATTTAGCCATTTTAAAAATATGTTTTTTTATATATTTTTATTGGAGGGTGACGTTATATTCACCAGATAGAAGGTGCATAACTTCACATACATTGATAACATTTCTCATGTCCTCGTCCCCATTTCCCTCCCCCCACCCCACCCCTCATCTTGTTTTCCCCCTTTCCTATCCTATTTCAAATAACCAAATAAACATATATACAATATATCAGATAACAAAATACTGTACCAATATAAGATAGCCAAGGGATAGCAAAAGAGATGAGAGATAACATAGTACATTAAAGACAACAACCACATATTATATGGTTTTTGTTTCTATATCCTGGAGGTCCTTTCATTTAGCATCATTCTATATGGCCTTGTGTATCTAGGTTTTGTTCTATTGTAAATCTCTGCTAGGAGAGCCCAAGGATTCTACTGATTATGACAAATGAGGGAAACCACTGAGCCTTTGTTCCTTTGAGTCTAGCTTACTTCACTCAATATAATTTTTTCTAAGTCTTTCCATTTCCTTACAAATGGGGTTATGTCGTTCTTTCTGACAACAGCATTGAATTCCATTGTGTGTAAATACCACATCTTGTTGATCCACTCATCAACTGAGGGGCATCTGGGTTGGTTCCATATCTTTGCTATGGTAAATAGTGGTGCAATGAACATCGTTGTGCTAGTGGATTTAGTATGTCCTTGTTTCTGGGCAATTGGGTAAATGTCAAGTAGTGGAATTGTTGGGTGATAGAGGAGCTCTATATTTAGTTTTTTGAGGAACTGCTGTACTGCTTTCCACAGTGGTTGATGGAGTTTGCACTCCCACCAACAATATAGTAGTGATCCCTCCTGGACATTGATCCTGGCCATTCTAATAGAAATGAGGTGGAATCTTAGAGTTGTTTTGATTTGCATTTCTTTTATGGACACAGATGTGGAGCATTTCTTCATGTGTCTATAAAATATGTGTTTTTTTAAAAAAATATTTTTTGAGTCAATGTAAAAATTCTTTGATTGAGTTTTGTTTGTGATCACTTCTTTACAAAAGCTTTTTCGAGCATCCTTTACCACTTACCTGTGTGCATTATCTATAATTGTCTTTTAATAGACTGAGATTAAATTATTAGAAAAAAATGTATCACTAGAGTAAGGGTTGTCAAATACTACTGAGATGCAATACATCAAGTGCTCAGGTGTTCAGCTTTATCTTGTGTACTGCTTATTTTCAGGTTACACAGTCAAAAAAAAAAAAGTGTTCTACCTTTCTAACCTGTTCTGATTTTAAATGAGGAAGGTAATGAACACTCACAACACAGAAAACAATGGAATTAATGAATCTGAGACAAGAGCAATGTATTAGATAAAGAATGTGTGCCTAAAATGAAGATAATTCTAGCCTTCTTTATCAACAAGCCAATATTTTGTTCCCAAACTAATTAGAAGTTCTAAAAGACAATTTTTTCTCTATCCACAAAGAAATGACAATGGATTTATATTTTTCAAAAAGATTTTTCAAGTGGAAAACTTAGTGATAATCAAAGACTTTTATATTGTCTTACACATAAACTCATAAAAGTAATATAATCATGGAATGTAATTTGTATTGAAAATTAGCTCTGTGTGGCAAAATATTAATATAAATTAATAATAAAATTGTAATTTGAGTATTTTAAAAAACATTTTAAATTTCACACTATTGCTTTTCAGCTAATATCAGCATGTTGATCATATATGATATGTTTGGGCCTTTTCTATCAGCCATATCACGAACTTTTCCATTATTCTCTCTTCTTGCATTTTTTTATAATTTTTTTATTGTGATTAGTAGAAGGGTTACATTATATTCACCAGAGAGAAGGTGCATAACTTCACAAACATTGATACCCTTTCTCATCACATGGTCCCCATTTCCCTCCCCCCGCTTCCCCCACTTATCTTGATTTCCCCCCCCCTTCTGTATCCAATTTCAAATAACCAATTAAGCACATACAAAATGTATTAGATAACAAGGTGAAAAATTGTAACAATATGAGATAACCAAGGAATGGCAAAAGAGATGAGTGATAACATAATACATTAAAGACAACAGTCACTCATTATATGGCTTTTGTTTTCTTAACTTACACAGCATTTCCCATATTTTCAGTGATGTGTCTTGAGACCTAGGTCCATAACTTACTTCTATGACTATAATTGTTTCTTTATCTGTTCTTTATTTTATTTTTTTTTGCCAGTCCTGGGCTTGAGCTCAGGGCCTGAGCACTGTCCTTGGACTTTCTCAAGGCTAGAGCTCTACCACTTGAGCCTCAGCACCACTTCCGGCTTTTTTCTATGTATGTGGTACCAAGGAATCGAACCCGGGTCTTCATGCATGCTAGGCAAGCACTTTAACCACTAGGCCAAACTCCCGGCCCATTTGTCTGTTCTTTAAAATACAGATTTTCATTGAGTTACTCAGTCTTCCAGTTTTCTACTAGAACAAGTTGATATGATCATGCAGTGATCTAAATTTTAATAGGCTATTCCAATCCACACCTCTGTTTAAAAAGGCTTAGATAAATTCTGACATGAAAATTACATTATTTGTGTCCTTATTGGTCAGTAATTCCATGTCTGGAGCTTTTTCCCACGAAACCATATGTAAATAGTTTATTACAGTTATAGTTGTATTAAGTAGGAGTAACGGGGAACCAAATGTCCTAAAAAGTTAGTGTTTTAAATAAATTATGCTAGACTAGTATGTTAGTCCATAAAACAAAATAATAAAAGTAATGTATTAGATGAATTGAAATTATCATTCAAGTGAATAAAACTTGTTAAAACATGAAGTATTGTCTTATTTTGTTTAAAATATAACTTCTCTATGTGTATGTTCTTAGAGAAAGTTTAGAATTTAATCACTTACTTAGTGGGAGGAAATGTTTCCTTTTAAAATACTTTGTTAAAAAAGTAAAAAAAATGTAAGTTTTCTGAATTCTTAATAATGAACGTATTTATATGAAAGGAAAAGCATGACTCAGATATTCTTGTTTCCAATGTTGTTGTTTTTTTCTTCTTATGGCAAGAACATGCAGTTGTGTCTGATTGTCTCTCTGTCTGTATTTATTGCTCGTATTAGGCGTTGAACTCTGATCCTGAGACTTGTTCCTAAGCAATATTTCGTTTTTGCTCAAGGCCAGCACTCTACAACTTCAGCTCCAGCCTCACTTCTGGCTTTTTCTGTTATTAATTGAAGATAAGAGTCTAATGGACTTTCTGGCCTTGGCTGATTTTAAACTATGATCCTCAAATCATAGCCTCCTGAGTACTAGGGTTACAGGCTTAAGCCACTAACACAATATAAGGATATATATTCTTAACTAGGACACACCACTATAATCAACTCTTGACAACTTCCTTTCTTATAAAGGACATCAGCAATGCCATAGGAGAATATTTCTGTCCATATTAATAGTATTTGGTCTGCATTTGGATGCAAAAAGTGAGATGGAGAAACTGCAGTGTTCTTAATTCTTTATTTTAATCACATATTCATCCACATAAAGTTTTACAGAAATGGGTTTTTAGATTGTTTTCTGGGCCTACTCACTTAATGAAATGTTTATTCTCTCAGATCTGTTTATTCTTTCTTACCCATCAAATTCTTGAAATCATGGATCAAGTAAAAAAAAAATGGTGTTCTAGCTGGGCAGTGGCTCATGCCTGTAATCCTAGCTACTCAGGAGTCTGAGATCTGAGGATCAAGGTTCAAAGCTAGCCCAGGCACAAAAGGACCTGAGACTCTTATTTCCAATTAACCTCTAGAAGATAGGAAGTAGGGCTTGGCTCAATGGTAGAGTAGTAACCTTCAGCTGAAGAGCTCAGGGACAGTGCCCAAGCCTAGTTCAAGCCCCATAACACACACATAAAAAAGTGATAATCACCTTTGTACATAGCCTTATGGGTACTAACACTAATGCATAAAATTATGACTGGATTTGTACCCCACTGTAGCATTATTTCCTAGTTTTAGAAATACTCTTACTCTAAACAATTACATTTAATATTTTGCCTAATTAATTTTTAAGAACTTAAATAATTGCATGTAAAGGAGATGAGTTGGTTATCTCATATTGGTATAGTATCTCACTTTGTTATCTGATATATTAAATTTATTTGTATTTGGATATTTGAAATTTGATAGGGAAGGGGGGAAAACCAAGACGGGTGGGGGGTGTGGGGGGGGGAGGGAAACGGGTACCAAGACATGTGAAAGGGTATCAATGTATGTGAATTAATGCACCTTCTATCTGGCAAATATCATGTAACCCTTTTACTAATTACAATAAAAAAATAAAATTAAAAAAATAATAATTGCACATAATATTCTGTGTTAAAATACATAAAGTACCTTGATAATATTTAAACAATATGATGGCTTTAATTTCTCTGTGGTACCACAGAGAATTGCAGGGTTTTTTTCATTATTATTGCCACCTGGAGAAAGAATTGTATAAACACCCAGAAACAGACACACATAACACACACACACACACACACACACACACACACACATTATACATCTCAATAGCACATACCTGACATCCTTGTCAGTCTGATTGATAAACTCTGATATCATATAGCTATTTTGGGCTCTCATAGCAGAGATTTGCAATAGAGCAAAACCTAAATACCTACATACAGTATGACTCTAAATGAAAGGACTTCTAAGATATAGAAACAAAAACCATATAATAAGTGATTGTTGTCCTTAATGTACTATGTTATCTCTCACCACTTTTGCTGTCCCTTGGTTATCTCATATTGTTACAGTATCTCACTTTGTTATCTGATATATTGGATATATTTGTATTTGGTTATTTGAAATTGGCTAGGGAAGGGGGGAAAACAAGATGAGGGGTGGGGGTTGGGGGAAGGAAATGGGGACCAAGACATGAGAAAGAGTATCAATGTATGTGAATTAATGCACCTTCTATCTGGTGAATATAATGTAATCCTTCTATTAATTAAAATAAAAATATATGAAAAAAATAATGGACAATGTAAATTAGTATTCTTTGGCTGAGAGCCTAACCTATTATTAGGGTGCTTGCCCAGCATGCATGAAGCCCTTGGTTCAATTCCTCAGTACCACATACTCAGAAGAAGCTGGAAGTAGCACTGCAGCTCAAGTGGTAGAGCACTACCCTTGAGTGAAAAGTGTCCAAGGACAGTCCCCAGGCTCTGAGTTCAAACCCAGGACTAGTAAAAAAAAAAGAGAGAGATTTGTATTTTTTAAATATTTGAGTGTATTTCTTTAATTACATTGATCCAGTTATCAATATGATGTACTTTCCTCAAGTTCCATGATCACTCTATTACAATAACTGTGCCTTTTCTCCTTCAAACAAACATTAGTGCTGCCAAATAATATCATCATAATCCCACCCACTTCTATATACTATGAGTAGTATAGGATAAGTACTTACAGTGAACTTTAGTCTCTCTTGTCTAGTTTAGAGGATGTTATTTAAGCCATTGAAAGAAATAGTGTATCCCCTGGAATATTTATTTCATATTTACTTCTACCTTGTCTTCTTATTCTCAACTCTTTTTTTAACTTTTGTTAAAGGCATATTTTAATTTCTTTAAAAAAGGAAAAAATACTTTTCTGATTACTTTACAAAAATGGAAGCTAAGATTTTTCTAAAAATATATTGTTAATTTCATAAAAGAAATAAAATATTTGTGAAGAGATTTTTTGCGTAAAATTACCAACTGCTAAGAAGTATGATTAACAGTATAATAAAAAATATCCTATTTTAGGAAATGCAGACCAACTGGTAACTTGGATGATTAAAATTATTGTGCAATTGGATAGAAAATTGTATTACTCTGAGGAACTAAAGCAATTTTTGTCTTATCATAAAGTCTTTCAATTTAATGTCATCTGGCAAATTTTCTGGGTACATTATCTATGACAGGTATAAAATAAATGAAAATTTACTGTTTTCATAGACTGAAGAAGTCATGTATTCTTCTTTGAGTTCTAACAATACTTTCAGAACACTGAAGTTCATAAGATAAAAACAAAGGACTGTTTATATCATAAAAATCTTAATATAAAATAGATTTTATGAAAATTGTACTTTATATTACCTTTAAATAGTTGTGCAAAGGCGTTGCCATTTAACAAAGCTGTTAATAAATACAGTGCATCTGGATCTATGTCACCCCTTTGAGTTTTCTCACTCATCTCTTCCCTTCCCACCACTTCCCTCACTCTCCTTAATTTTGTAGGATATACATTGAATTTTTTTTTTACTATTTTTCTCTCTCTTCTCATCTTCATTTATCTACCCCTTTTCCTTTGACCCTACTCCACTTTTTTTTTCTAGTATTCATTTCCTGGTAATTACTTGTTTCAACTTCAGTTTTACCTTTCTAAGGAACTATATGATTTGAATTCTTCCTTGAGTCTACCATATTTCAGCGAATACATTTGTGAATAATTGCATACCACCCAACTAAATCAAGCTTCTTCATATAAGGCAAATCATGCATTGTTTGTCTCCCTGGGACTGACTTACTTCACTTAACATACTTTTCCCCCAGGTCTTTTTGCTAATTCACAAGTAGCACAGTGCTCATCGTAATGATTGAGTAAAATGTGCATATAGACCACATTTTCTTGATACTTTCACCCACTGAGTGGTTTCTGGGTTCCTAATAGGAACATGGTTGTGCTGGTGGCTTTGCTGTATACAGGTAACATCTTAGAGCAGGAAATAGCTTTATGAGTAGAGATCCAGAAACAGAAAATCAAAGAAAGTTTTGATAAATGGGATTACATTCAACTAAAAAGTTTTTTCACTCTAAAGGACAAACTAGCAGATAAAAAGATAACCTGCCAGACATGGTGGCTCATGCTTGTAATTCTAGCTACCCAGGAGGCTGGGGTCTGAGGATCAAGGTTCAAACCAAACCAGATCACAAAAGGACTTGAGATTCTTATCTCCAATTAACCTCTAAAAAATGGGAAATAAGGCTTGGCTCACAGGTAGGGTGATAGCCCTGAGCTGAAGGTCTCAGGGACAGCACCCAGGCTCAGTTCAGGCCCCATGAATACCCTACCCACCCCCCAAAAAAGACAACCTACAAAATGAGAGATTTTTGCTAGGTATGTATGAGACAATGGCCTAATATACAGAAACTTAAACATTTAAACCCAATTTTAAAACTGGGCTAAATGGCTAATGAGAGAGTCTTTTCAGAAGAAATGGAAATGGCCAGTAAACACATGAGAAAAATATTCAACACCTCTGGATGTAAAGCAAATATAAATCAAAACAATATTGAGATTTTACTTTAGGATGGCTATTATCAAGAAAGCAAGTCACAACAGATACTGGCAAGGATGTGACCAAAAGGGAACTAATGCACCATTGTTAGAATGTAAACTTATTCCATCACTCTGGAAAGACTTATGCAAATTCCTAAAATAATTAAACTACCCTATGATCCAACAATTAGATGCCTGTGGTTTTTTTGGACAGTCCTGGGGCTTGAACTCATGGCCTGGGTATTCTTCTTGGGCTTTCTCAAGGTTAGCACTCTACTACTTGAGCTAGAGCACCACTTTCCACTTTTTCTGTGTATGTGATACCGAGCAATCAAACCCAGGGCTTAGTGCATGCTAGGTAAACACTCTACCACAAGGCCACACTCTAGGCCCATTCCTGTCCTTTTAGCAAAAAGAAAATTGTACTTTAATAGATATTGAAATAGATTAAGTAGTTAAACATTCATACATATTTCTTCCACTGTCTTTTAGGGTTTTTTTTTTGCTGTCATTCTTTTCATATCTTCTTGCTTCAAGTATCAAAAAAGATTCATGAACTCATAGAAGAAATAATCTTAAAATCTGATAATCTCATTTTCAATTAACCTGCAAAAATCTGGAAGAGAAGGTGCAGACCAAATAGTAAAGCTCCAGCAATGAGTCAGAAAGCAATAACAGTATGAGAGGTCTAAAGTTTAAACCCCTTAGTACTAACAAACAATCAAAATAACAATATAGGATGTCCTAATCTATACTGTTTCATTGTGTTGCTTATTGGTTGGGAACTCCATCAATGATGCCTGTCACAAATGCATGAACATAAAGTATTAGAATGCATTTTTATATTACATGAGAGTGAACAATTTAGTTTAGTTATAGTTCCTTTCATATACCTCTAATAGTAAAATACAATGTGAAAGATACTTTATTACTAAATGGTGGGTACATTGAAAATTAGGTATCAAAAACATTTTCCCAAATAATAAAGGAGAAATGGATTTTTAAGCATGTAACTGTCACATAATAAACTCTATACCATAGCACATGTGATGTTCTGGCTCTTGAAAGAGTTAACAACCCAAGGCTTCCAAAATGACTAATTTATTCCCGTTATAGCTTATGCCTTGGGATGGGGGGAACATGGATCATTGCAATGGCCAAGTTATTTATTACCAAAGCTAATGATGCATAGTTGAATTTCCTGTCTTATCCCAGCAGGGCTATATTAAAACAGAATAATGAAAATAAAACATATCATCAATTGTTTTTTATAACTGAAGAAAAATGTTTATTATTTCACTTTCCATTTCCAATCTAATAAAACCAAGTTTGATTCTTATAGTTTTCAATCTTAGATTTGAAATGTATATGGATATTTTGAGATTTTTATGTGATGATTGATGCAATAATGAAAGCAGTACATTAAAATAATTCACACTTCGTATACTTCATTGTTGAATACTCTAATAAATCATATCAAAAGTTGTAAATACAAGGATAGAAATATTAACTGCAGTTCCATTTTTGTTTACATTGTCACATTAAGAAAGTTATTTCATCAAGTAACATCTCTAAAAAGATTTAACATATATTTCTTAATTTAAGATGCAGCCATTGTCTTGTAGTATTTAATAGAATATTAAACAAAGGAAATAGAAATGAATAAAGTAAATAAATAAGACAAGCCCATACCTTGTGAATGAACAGCATAGAGTTTTATATGTAATACTTGAAATTTAAAATATATTTCAGTGACAAATTCTCAGAATGTGACAGGAGCATTATAGACTATATTTCTTTTTATTTATTTATTTGAATACATTTATCATCTTTTAATAGTTGTACAAAGAAGTTGCCATTCCACAATGCAGTTTATGAATGGTCAGTCTTGATCAATGTTCCCCTTTTAGCATTCTCATCCACCCGTCTCAACACAGCCCTTATTCAATTTTATTTTTTAAGAGTATGTATGGAATTATTTTTGCCATTTAAAAAGAAAGTTTATGTATGCAATACTTCCTGATCTTTGTCATTTCTTCAACATTTTTGCCCTACTTCAACTCATCCTTTCTCTTATTTTTCTCAATTCTGTTGTATATTCTCTCTCTTTCCTCCCTCTGTCTACTCTCCCTTTGGTCTTGACCTCTTCTTGCAGTATCTTATTCCCTAGTACTTTTTTTGTTAGACTTTGCATCGTCTTTCAAAATACTATTTGTAAATATATATATACATGTGTATGTATATACATATATACATATATTTATGTATATATATGTATAGTATTATATTATACTACTGAAGCTCTCCATAGAGAGCTTCACTTAATTCAAGGCTACACTAAAGCCACCAGCACAACCACGTTCATTTCAACACGATTTACCATAGCCAAGATAGAGTCAGCCCAGATGGCCCTCAATGGAAGGATAGATCAAGAAAATGTGAGATACATACAGGAAGGAATTCTATGCATCCATCAGAAAGAATGACATTGTATCTCATAAAGAGAAAAAGCAATTTAACAACAATGATAGATTTATGATTTAATTTGTATGGTCCATGGTGTTAGAAAGACTTGGACTATATTAAGGTTCTCAAAGGACAGCCACATGACTGCAAACAGTAGCTTACCACTCTGAGTACTCAATTTCATCTATACAACGGGAATCTCTTCTATCTTTCTCATATTATTGGTAAGGATAGTTGGAACTACCAGATACATAAATCTATTAACAGTGTTTATGATAAGATGTACTGAATTTTAATATCAATCTTCTCTTCCCTTCATATCACAGATAAATATAAATATTAAATTTAATATGACTACAAATATGAAATAATATGAAATCATAATAAGAAACCAGCATATAAATATAGATGACATATTACAAAGAGATTACTTAGTAGCTTACAACATGCATTAAAGATATAAGGCCTGGAAAAATATATATAGTAAATCAAACAAAACTTTTTTTTTAATTCTAATTACAAAGGGATAAAAATACCAGTTTCATAATATACCATCTCTGGGTCTTTTATCCAGCCATTTACTGGCAACAAGCACTAAATCTTTTCTGGCTCAGCATGCCTGTTCTGCCAGTCATTTAGGAGCACCAGCTGTGATTAACATGATAACTTCTCCAGCTCCCGGAAAACACAAGGGTGTGTTGGCCACTGGTATATCCATTCTCTGTATCCTCCATGTTCTGATTCCTCACATTCCTTCACTTAGGTAAAGTGAGGAACCCAAGATCTTCATCCACAAACAGAGCCTTCTGGAGAATTAGTAGGTCTTTAAATATAATAAGAAATTTCTACAATTAAAGCTGACATAGAATAATTTGATATTGTATCTCGGTACATAGGAGATAAGTGCATAGCAACAAAGGGAATTTCAAAAATGAGTATTTGGGCCAGGAGTTTGGCCTAGTGGTTAAAGTGCTTGCCTAACATGCATGAAGACCCGGGTTCAATTCCTTGGTACCACATACATAGAAAAAAGCCGGAAGTGGTGCTGAGGCTCAAGTGGTAGAGCTCTAGCCTTGAGAAAATCCAAGGACAGTGCTCAGGCCCTGAGCTCAAGCCCAGGACTGGCAAAAAAAAAATGAGTATTTAACAGGCATCAGAGAAATAAAACATCCTTTCCATCTGCAAGAGAAACTGAGGTTTAATTGCCATTTACACAGGTAATAAAGCCATGATTAATCAAAGAATTAACAATAACAGCCGGCATTCGTTGAACATTCTGATTTATAGGCAATTGCTAAGAACTTTAAATTTAGAAAAAAATTATCCTAGCTTTTGTTGAAGGTGAAACATTTTTTCCATGTATTTTTATTGTAATTAATAGAAGGGTTACATTACATTCACCAGATAGAGGGTACATTATTTCACAAACATTGATACACTTTCTCATGTCTTGGTCCCCAATTCCCTCCCCCCATCCCAACCCCTCAACTTGTTTTCCCCCTTCCTTATCCTATTTCAAATAACCAAAGAAACATATATACAATATATCAGATAACAAGGTGAAATACTGTAACAATATGAAATAACCAAGGCACAGCAAAAGAGATGAGAGATAACATAGTACATTACGGACAGCAATCACTCATTATATGGCTTTTGTTTCTATATCCTGGAGGTCCTTTCATTTAGCATCATTTTATATGGCCTTATGTATCTAGGTATTGTTCTATTGTAAATCTCTGCTAGGAGAGCCCAAGGTTTCTACTGATTATGACAAATGAGGGAAACCACTGAGCCTATGTTCCTTTGAGTCTGGCTTACTTCATTTAATATGATTTTTTCTAAGTCTTTCCATTCCCTTACAAATGGGGTTATGTCATTCTTTATGATAGTAGCATAGAATTCCATTGTGTATAAATACCACATCTTGTTGATCCACTCATCAACTGAAGGGCATCTGGGTTGGTTTCATTTCTTTGCAATGGAAAATAGTGCTGCAATGAACATTGTTGTGCTAGTGGATTTAGTCTGACCTTGTCTCTGGGTGAGTGGGTAAATGCCAAGTAGTGAAATTGTTGGGTCATAGGGAAGCTCTATGTTTAGTCTTTTGAGGAACTGCCATACTGCTTTTCATAGTGGTTGAAAGAGTTTGCACTCCCATCAACAGTGTAGTACTTATCCCTCCTGGCCACATCCCCTCCAGCATCTGTTGTTTGTTGATTTCTTGATCAAGGCCATTCTCACTGGAGTTAGGTGGAATCTTAGAGTTGTTTTGATTTGCATTTTTTTTTCATGGCCAGAGATGTCAAGCATTTCTTCATGGATTCATAGGCCATTCTTATTTCTTTTTCAGAGAAGACTCTCTTTATGTCTTTGACCCATCTTTTATTGGGGTGGTTGTTTCTTTGGAGATTAGTTTTGGAGTGATTCAATTTCTTGAGCTGTTGATATATTTTAGATATAAGGCCTTTGTCCATTGTATGGGTAGTGAAGATCTTCTCCCACTGTAGGCTTTCTAGTTAATTTGCTATGTCTTTTGCCTTACAGAAGCTCTGCAGGTTAATGCAGTCTCACTTATCCAGACTTTCTCTGATTTGTTGTGCTTCTTGGTACTTATTAAGAAAGTTTTGACCTGTGCCAAGGAGACCTAGTAAATCTCCTATACCTTCTTGTAAAGTTTTCAGTGTATTTTTGTTTACCTCCAGGTCTTTGATCCATTTGGCGTTATCCTGGTGCAGGGTAACAAAGAAGGATCCAACTTCAGTTTTCTGCAGGTGCTTAACCAGTTCTGCTAGCACCACTTGTTGAAGAGGCTATCTTTTTTTCCATTCTATTTTTTTGGCTCCCTTATCAAAGATTAGGTGGCCATAGGCCTGTGGGTTAATATCTGGGTCATCAGTTCTAATCCATTGGTGTTCAGGCCTGATCTTGTACCAGTTCCAAGCCATTTTGGTCACTATAGCTCTATAGTTGAGTCTAAAATTGGTATTGAAATTCCTCCTGCATTGTTCTTTCTGCTGAGAATTGATTTTTCTATATGGAGTCTTTTATTATTCCATATGAAATTTTCAATTGCCTCTTCTATTTCTTAAAGAATGACATTGGGATATTGATGGGTATTGCATTGAATTTGTATATAGACCTTGGCAACTTTGCCATTTTCACAATGTTAATTCTTCACATATGTTTTTTTTCTGAGGGATTCTTTTTCTTCAGTGACACTAATGTCATTCAAGTAGAAAGGAAGAACAGGGACTAAAACTGTACCAGTTATTGGATTTCAATTATTTTCCTCTTATTGGAAATATAAAACTAATGTTAGCTACCTTTTACAAAAAGTTAATAGAAGTGTTAAGGTAAGGTTACAATTTGTTTGGTCCTCTTCGCTATCTCTAAATGGTTCTTCTTTACTCTTAAACCTTATAATTCTGACAAATTAATGTTTTGGGCGCCTCAATAGTTGGTTTGGCTTTCTTCATCATGTTGATTCATTCCTTTCTGTACAGATTAGTAGTCATTATCTGTAGGGAATATTTTCCTAATAAATATACATTTAATTGTTTGGTGAATATCAGATATCGCAACATTGTATTAGAAATTAGGGTTTGGGTCATATCTGTAACCATAGCAAACTGGGAAGCAGAGATTGAAGGATTGCCAGCTTTGGCAATGAGTTACCATTAAATATTCATTAACTACCTCTGACATCAAGACACTGAGTGCTGTCAGCTTAACAGATTCTTGCCTACTGCTGTTCTCTGCAAAGTAAACACATTATGCTAAAATCTTCTATATTTTAATTCATCAGTTAATCATCAGTGTTCCCTCAGTTTAGTTTCACCTGCTTTTATGATTTATAGATTTATATCTAAGGAAATGAAAATGAGTATCCTATTAAAATTTATTCATTTATTCATCCATCCATCCATTTATGTATTTATTTATATGCCAGCATTGGTTCTTGAACTCTGGACTCTGACCCTTAACTTTTATACTTAAAGCTAGCATCTACAACTTTAGAAAAGCTCTCCTTGCTGCTATTTAGTGGTTAATTGGATATCAGAATAGCATAGACTTTCCTACCCAGACTGACTTCAAACTGATTCTCAGATCTCAGCCTTTTGAGTAGCTAGAATGACAAGAATAGGTCTTCTGTGCCTGGCTAAAACACCATACTTTAATTCACTAAATTCCTCTTGAAAATGGAGAGTAACTCCTAGAAATTCATTTCTACTTTATAACATAAAATACTTTCACTTGTATCTTTTTTCAAATAAATAAATCATTACCTTGGAATTTTTTCTGGATACATTATACACAACTCCTTCTTACTGTAGGGGGAAATATACAGACAACAATCAAGTTCAGTAAATATTTTTTAAGCATTCATTAGTAATCAGTAAAAAATCAGAGGAAGTTTAATTTTGTAAGTCTGAATATGATAAAATATATGGGTTTAATACTATATAAATTTTAATAAAAGGAAGCTGTAGCCAGGTGGGTTGGCTCACACCTCTAATCATAGCTACTCGGGAGTCTGAGATCTGAGGATCAAGGTTCAAAGCCAGCCGGAGCATAAAAGGACCTGAGACCTTTCTCTCCAATTCACCTCTTGAATATGGGAAGTGGGGCTTGGCTGAAGGGTAGGATAGTAGCCTTGAGCTGATGAGCTCAGGGACAGCACCCAGGCCGAGTTCAAGCCCCATGACCCACAGAACAACACCACCAACAAACCAGTATGACCAGAGTGGGAGAACTAAAAAGCCAGAAGACAACACATTTATAATTTTTCTGGGGTATCACAACTTCCTAAGAACAAGGAGGGAGCTGCTAGCAAGTGTCATTGTGAAACATGCCAATGCCTTCCAGAGCTCTAAACTGCAGATTTCTTTTTCTTTTGGCCTTAAACGGAATTGGGCATAGACTATTGCAAAACAAATTGTTAGAGCTTTTCTGTTGCCTTCACTGTTGTTTAATGTGATGTTACATTTATAGACACAAAAGAGCTTCTATATAGTATAAAACACTTTAATGATACTTTCAACTGTTTTGCTTTGAAAACAATTCAATCTATATTTATATAGAAACCCTAGAGTGGAATTGAAAATATAATTTCATCCAATTGCTAATTAATCAACATCTAAAAGTACTTGCTGGGGAAACAGCCCAACCCTCCAGTCAGAGAAAAGCCAGAACTTTCTTTATCATATAAATGAAGACATTTTCCATTGAAGAAGAGAAATCATAGAAAATGAATAGGCATTTCTATCATATTACCTAGATCATTTAATTTTGTTTTCTCTTCTCATAAAATTTGTCACAGAACAAACAGACAGCACAAGATCATTGCTTGTGACTTAACTATCAGCATGATTTAGGGTTTCTTCAATTGCAGGACATAGCTTTCTTTGATGCTTTGAAAATTCAAACAGATTCTATCAGTCTAATCTTTTATATTTTAGTCTTCTCTTCATACTATACAGCCTTAGTTGTAACTGTGCTATTACTATTTTAGTTTCCAGTTGAAGGACAAAAAGTTCCTGTCAGAATAGGAGCTTATATTTGCATAGAAATAAGTTGTTCCAGGCAGAGCAAACACTCTGAGCAAAATGACATACCATCTTCACTATTGCATCAATATAATCAGAATTCTGTTATAATTACAAATATAATTTATGTTCCATCTTAAACAATTAGTCTCATGAAGGACACTAAACTCGGGAGAATATATTTCCACTTGCATTTACTAGAACCTGTAAATGAGGCTGGGCTTCACTTCCCCTTGGGCACTTAAAAATCTAACTAAATTGAACATATTTTTGGATAAAATCTTAAACAATGGGATAAAGAAAGAGTTGAGAAATGAACTACTATATAGTATAGATAATAACACTAATACTATGTGCACAGAAAGTTAAAATTGCAGACAAATGACAAACAATCATTTCTAGCTGTCAATAACAACAACAAAAATCTATTTGTCATTCTCCTTGACATCTATATTTAGTGAAGCTCTAATTTCTCTTATAACAATAAGCTGCATTCTTCTTTGCATTCATTAAAGCTGTGATCATATGAAAGATGATAATATGGCCTAGCATTGTAGTCTTCTATGGTTTGTTTAGCCCACCCTTGTAAAATAATTTCATTTTCCCTGCCGTAGAGCATCTATTTATATATCCTCTTGTCATCTCTCTTCTATACATTAACACAAGTTCTAGATTTCAAAGAAATAGAAAAGTGAGTCATGGCAAATAAAAAGCCTGTCTTGCAGGAATTCATTTGTACAGATTCTATCAGAGAAATATTAGAAACTTGTCTAATACTTACAGAACAGTTACATCTTATATCACCATCATCTTTATCATTAACATCTTTTCATCTAAGGCTCTGAGTTAAAAACTTTATCAGAATTGTCTTATACGATTTGCTCCCTCAAGAAAAAAATAAGAGATAAAAGAGGTATGATGAAAAATTGGTGACTAGGTCAGATAAAAAATAACTTCCTGGAATCACAAAAATTAGATAGTATGGACAACCAAAATATATAAAAAGTAGTAAATTAACTTTTGGAGTTGTTAGAGGTAAAAATGAAATTACTAATAGAACCAAATATTATACTTTACACTACCTCTATTTATCATAGTGATATCTTTTTCATGGTCTTGTTTAAAAATCCAGTGAATTGCATGGTGTGGCTTAGTGGTAAGGCATGCTTAGCATGTACAAGGCCCTGTGTTCAATTCCCATCACTGGAAAAAGAGATTCAAATTAGTTAACATATCTTCTATGCTTACAATATTTCTTAGCATATAGGATATAAACTTTTATACAAAATTATTCTCTCCAGAAATTCTGTGTTCTACATTTAATAATTTCTTCCCCAAAATTCCTTATAGGCTTAATCTATGGTTTATTATTTGTGTTAGTGTGTTTTGTTGGCTTTTCTCTGTAGGTTTATTTATTTATTGTCATCCATTAGTTGCACAAGGTGGTTGCACTTTGACATGTCCATAAATGTATACAATGTACTCCAATTAGATTCAGCTCCTTTGCCAATGTTCCTCATTCTCCTTCTTCTCTTTCCAAACCAAACCCAGGAAGGTTAATTGTCCCATTTTTGTGTGTGTGTGCATGTAGTATTTGACTACATCCACCTTCCTCCATCCCCTCTGAACCTTTGGTATCCACACACCTTGGACATCTTCTTAGCATCTTGTTTGTGAAAGTGCCTGTTAATTGTTCACAGGGGCTCTACCATGAGGCTTCCCACATGCTTTGATCACATTGACACCTCACTTCCCTAACCCCTTACCTCCTATTATTCCTTGGCTTTCACTCCATTTTATGACAGCATTTACTACAGTTTTGCTTTCTAGGTTCCTTATTTGGCACGTTATTTGAACATTAGCAAATCTAGCTTGGACTCATACTTTCAATGATTTTTAGAACTTGGAGGATAAACATATTTAGAGTTTTTAATTACTATTATTTATCTCTAAAAATGATGTTATTTTACCTTTCAGTAGTTGTACAAAGTAGGTGCCACTTAACAAAGCAGTTTATAAATTTAGTGCTTTTTTTTTTTTTTTTTTTTGACCTTTGTGGGGCTTGGACTCTGGGCCTAGGCGCTGTCTCTGAGCTCTTCAACTAAAATCTACTGCCCTATCCCAAGGAGCCACAACACCACTTCCTGTTTTCTAGTAGTTAATTGGAGATTAGAGTCTCTCAGTCTTTAGTGCCCAAGCTGGCTTTGAACTGTGATCCTCAGATTTCAGCCTTCTGAGTAGCTAGGATTACAGGCATGAGCCACCTTGCCAAGTGAATTTAGTGCATCTTGATAAATATTACCCTTTCAACATTCTTAACCCCTTTTCAACGCACCCCTTCTCTTCCTTTAGTTAATTTTATGGTATATAAAATCAATTCTTGACTACATTCTCTCTCCTCCCTCTCTTTCCTTTGATTGTCTACCCTTCTATGTGGGTTCATGGAAACTGGCTTTTACAGTGATCAGAGAAAAAACATTTTATTTGGTTCCTTTTTTCTGACCCAGTTTTTCTCCAAAGTTTCTTTAAAATGATTTAGCCTGAACTGGTGTGCTAACAATGGATTTGATCCCATACAATATCATCTACAGTTTATGCAGAACACATAATCTACTTAGAGCTGTCTTGTCTCTCCAAAAATACTGGAGTATTTTTATTAGATTATGTTTTACTTCTATCAAGATACAAAGAATTGCACACAAGAGCAAAAAGTGAGTACATCTGGGGAAATTGAACTTAAATTTAATAAGAATGCCATATTGATTTTCTGTTCAATGATATACATACTGACTTTTTTCTACCACAGGAAAAAAAGCACAATAAACTAAAATGACAGCCTCATTGAAGATTATCTAAGAAAAAAACAATTATTTATAAGCCTCTACAGAATTTTAGAATCCTCCTTCCTCTTTTTAATTTTCTGAAGTTCTGAGACTTAGTGTTGTAACATACATCACATCTTAGTGAAATAAATAGTTTAATAAAATGCACTATATATTTTTCTCCGAGGAATGATAATAAATGGAAATAAATGTACATCAGGATTGAATGAGTAATATAATGAGTCAAAATATAAAAGAAATTAAAAATAAGTATTTTTATGGTAATTTAGGATATAATAATGAGTAAAGAAGATAGTTTTTAATAAATGCATCATTTTTAACTAACATTTATGAAAGAAATTTCTATCTCAAGTTGTCTTCCATTATTAAAACTACACGGAGAGAAATCTTTTGAGATAAATGTTCATATTCCCATTGGATATTTTTCATCATGCATTTGACATAGTACCTAATATTTCTTATTACTCTAAACTGAAAGATACACCTGAAAAATAACATAGCTTAACATATTTCTCTAAAAGCTTTGGATCCTGTGACAGTGTATACTAATGGCCACTCTCACAGGGAAATGAAAACAAATGTGGTGCTGTGAAATTAAGAATGCCCATAACCACTTTTCCTTGTTATATCTGAGGTGTTTACACCAGTAGATTAAGTGTATAATTATCTGGTCAAAAACTCTGTTAGTGTTACAAAATACATAATAGATCTCCTGAATGGTGTTTATAATGAGAACATATTGAAATGTAGGATCTTGAGGAACCTGAAACTTGACACATCAGATAAAGGATGAACTGATGAAAGAGACTGAGAAAAGTAGGCCACCGTCATTGTTGACTGGGCATGAAGTGTCTCAGAAGCCATGGGAATTGTCAGAGGTGGCAAGCTGTGAAATATTCTCAAGTTATAAATACAATAGTTACTGAATTCTGGAATAGCTGTTAGTTTTTTAATGCAACTCATTGGTGACATTTACCAGAGGCATTAAGGTGACTAGTGGGGATAGAAATCTAACAGGTTATAGGGCAACAGAGGTGAGAAAGTAGAAACTGAGTCAGTATGGATAACTTTTCAAAGAAATGACATAGTTTTCACAAAGAAATAAAGAATAAGGGGTTAAGAGGAAATTTTCATTTCTTTCTAAAATTATTATTATCAAATAGTTGTACAGTTGTGTTACCCTGCCTTAAGTCAGGTTATGAATGCTTCTTAGTCACTATCACATTTCTTCCCCATTTTTCCTTTCCATCCCTACTGTCAAGCTACATTGTTCACTTTTTACATAACATATATTGAATATGATGCTTTTTTCATTAATACTTTCAATCAGTTGACATATCTTCTATATTCCAGACCCTCCTCATGAGGATGCAACACAGAACAAGATAGAAAACTTACTTGTATTCTTGTGGAGTGCATTCTGATGGGGGAATGCAGAAAATAAAATGCAAGAGTAAATAAAATGTATAATTTGTTATCGATTGGTAAATATTAATGGTAAGAATGAGACACAGAGGATCAAAGAGGAATGATATGAGAAACCCTAAAAAAACTGTGAAAGTGGCTAGGAGTTTGGCCTAGTGGTAGAGTGCTTGCCTAGCATGCACAAAAACCTGCATACACAGAAAAAAGCCAGAAGTGGTGCTATGGCTCAAGTGATAGAGCACTAGCTGTGAGAAAGACCAAAGACAGTGCTCAGGCCCTGAGTTCAAGGCCCAGGACTGGAAAAAAAATTGTGAAAGTTGTTTCATGAATAATGAAGAACACTTTAGTCAGAATAAAATTCATCTACAATGTCTTTCATGGATGAGGTGTATCAAATGTATTTCAGAAAGGTGTCATCCTGTCCAAATGAAGAAGAGAATCAGGCGAAGTCAGACAGGTACAAAACATATTTATTGTAGTGGTCCATGGTAGATAATTTGCTTTTATCGATGAAATGGGAAGAAGGAGTGATATGACATTTATACTCCAATGTCATTACTGTACCTGTAAATGAGACATAAGGAATAGTCTTGAGGTCCAAGAGTCGAAGACAGAAGCCCAGTTTGTAGTCTATGTCAAGATCAAGGAGAGATTATGGTCCTGTAACTAGTCTATTGAGTTAGTGAGAAGCAACTAATTTCTGATTTCTGAATATGTTGATAGAGAGATAGAGAGATAGATAGCTGTAAAAGTGACAAGATTTAGTGATGAAATGATTAATGAAAGCTTTTGAGGAGTAAGAGAGGGCAAAGTTGTTTAAAAAGTTTATGACATCAGAGATAAAAATAAAATGTTTATGAAATAGTATATGCACTGGGCAACTTGTAAAAAGAGTGAAAATATCAGGAGCACAGATAGCGTTGACTTGAAGATGCCCACCCATTTCACATCTAAGTAGAGAATCAACTAGATGATTATTAAAAGCATGACTCTGAAATTCAGGTGACCTCTATAAGATATATATATATATATATAAATATGTGTAAATGGAGACATAAAATGTAGGAAATAGAGATAAATATGTAGAAAATGTTGAGTTGTAGATGATCTCTAAATCTGTGCGGTTAGATGATATCAAATAGGGAGCAAGCCTAAAAATATCTGGAACGAGGTGAATAATTGGGAAGATCTCATCTCCAAAAATAACTTGCAGGAAGCTACCTGGAGATGTGGCTCAATTGGTGTCAGCAAGCACAAGTCCTGACTTGAAAATTTTAAGTAGATACATGCATTGAGACAACATAGTGACAGAATATAGAATAAGTCCCCTAATGACATCATCAGGAAAGAAGATCAAGGAGGGCCACAAGTCCCATTTGGTTTTGATGTATTGTGAATTACGTGCCAAAAAATTACTATTTGCTATATTGGATTATAAATCCTCTGTTCTTTTTTGATATCCATTCACATAATGGCAAAACTTTTATAATATCGGTTAGAACAGAATATTTTTCTCTTATTGTATTTTGAAAAATAATGAATAGTTTCAGTTAGAATGACTGAACCTTCACTGTACCTAGGTTTAATACAGAGATTTATACTAGAACTTTTTCTCAATTCCACTCCAGCATTAGGGTTTTATGAGTTATACTGTTTCACATTAAGATGAGACTGATGAAACAGTTCTAAACCAGCTTCAAGAAATTATCCACATCCATTATAAATCATCTTTTTATTATCCTCACAGTTGCTGCCGAACTGTTTGGATAGAAAGAAGTATCTGACTTTTTTTTATTAGGTTGGGCAAAAGTGGAAGTGCAATAAAATGCCCAGAAATGTGTCACAGTGGGACAATAAAGTAGTGATAAAATGACTTGGATTTTGTTATTCATTTTTGCTGTTTGGCATCCACTGCTTAGAAAACATGAAAAAGATCCCTACATTATAGACAATAAATTATTCACAACTGTTGGGTTGTAAAAGTTAAGCACTGGAATCCTGAGAATTCTCGTTTTCTCCTTCGGTCTGTCTGTCTGTCTGTCTGTCTGTCTGTCTCTCTCTCTCTCTCTTTCTTCTCTACGTTGAAACTAGCATCCTTATCCCTATGTAAAATGGAATTATAGAAGGAAAAGCAAAACCTGAAGCATCTACTTCCATCAGAGCACTGAAAGCCAACATGATTGCTGGCATTGAAATCCACAGTATTTAACAACCGCAGATATCCAATCAATTGAAATTTTCTAGGAACAAGGCCATACACTTGTCCTTGGAAATTTTAGATGTTTTACTATTTACATATCTATTGTAGCATAGTAATATACTTCTGATTACTGTTTAATATTTTATATTTATTGTTACAAAGCCTAAAATATTAAATTTATTACAAGAAGGTTCCAAACACAAATTATATAAAGTAAACTATGAACATCATAGCAAACAAAAGGAACAAAATAAATATCACACTTGTCTTAAGGTCCCACAAATAATTTCTGGATTTTACTTGGATATAATTGTTCTAATCAACCCATCGACCCCACTGCTTTCTCTTTGGGAAAGTACCTTTTTATGCCTCTCATTTATGTTCTGTCATGTTTATTTCACAAGGAAAATAACTCATGCATAACAGTTAATTTGGGAGAAATCACTTGAGGTGGGAATTATATTTATAAAACAGTATTCTAATTAGGTCATTGTGGTGAGGATTTTTCAAAGGAATCCATGGTGGCACATGAGAGGCTAATGCCTCTGTAGCCAGCTGGCATCATAATGAGACTGTCTCTGAAAGACAGAAAAAAAGTTTCAATAATGTTTTATTGAATACATGTTTATTTGAAAACCATTAATAAAATCATATCACATGTTATATAATAAAAATGACACTTTATAGAATAATCATTTTGTTTTATTTTCCACCACCATCCTATAATCAAACCTAAATGACCATACTCTTTGCAAATCATTCTTTTGCTCATTTTATTTGTCATCCCTTTTTGTTTCTTTCAGCAATACTAGGTTTTGAACTGATGGTCTCATGCTTCCTACTCTACCACTTGAACTACATCCCAAATCCTTGTTACTTTAATTGTTCAATAGAATCTTGTGCTTTTTGACTGGGGTCAGCCATGGACCCCGATTCTATTTTATTATGGATATTTCTCTAGTTACTTGAGAAGTTGAGTTACTTGAATTTCTGAAGAAACCCATTTACTGATGTCTGAGATACAGTAATAAATTATCCCCCATGCCCAGCTTAGATTCAACTCAGGGTACCCAGTCAGTTAGCTATATCAGCCTTATACATGCCCACATTAAAGCTAGTAGTACTGACCAGCACCTCTCACCTCTTTCCAGTCATTCCCACAGCTTCTGCTCTGCTGGAGGAGTGCTGGTTAAAGGTGGACTTGGGCCCATGACCAGATCTGCCCAACTCATAATGGGAGACTAAAGACCTGGTGTTTTAAACTCCTTAAAACTCATTTTATGGCTGGGAATTTGGCCTAGTGGTAGAGTGCTTGCCTAGCATGCATGAAGACCGGGGGTCAATTCCTCAGTACCTCATACATAGAAAGAAAGCTGGAAATGGTGCTGTGGCTCAATTAGTAGAGCTCTAGCCTTGAGAAAGTCCAAGGAGAGTACTTAGTCCCTGAGTTCAAGTCCCACAACTGGCAAAAAAAATATAAAGCAAGCTTTCTATGCATTTCTAAATGCTTCAGACTCCAAACAACCCTCACGTGGGAAGAGGAAGAGAATGAACAGGTTGATCTTTGGATTGACTCCACTTAGTTACTGCAGTAAGTCATTCCAAGTGGAAGCTACAAAGAGGAAGGAGGATGCAGTCACTATTTTGTATCTGCTCTTCACAGCCCATGGATTTATTTCCCTCACGCAGTCACCCATACTTTGGCCTGGAGAGATGCAATTCAGCTCTCTGGCATTTTCTTTTGATTCAATAGGTACCTGAGGAGTCACATAACTTTCTTAAGACTGTTTATAGCAAAAGAATAGGAAAGAAGGAAGGAGAAAATGGTTTCCGTGTTCATAAGCCTTCCAAAGAGGGCAGCATGAGAATTGAGCTTCTCATGGTTAGGTCTGGCTGTACCATGGAGATGTGCCAGGCACTACAACAACATTTTCTCTCTCCCTGAAGAAATTGGAGACTGAATCATTACTAAATGGATTTTAATAAGATTACAAATGTTTTCTATGTCAAACATGTCAAAAATGGAAAAGTTATGTCATCCTCAGGGACAAATTGATAGTAAATGTATAGTTTTAGACAAGTATACTAGTCAATTAAAATTTTACAAGGTGTAATGTACTATGTTATCTCTCATCTCTTTGGCTATTTCATATTCTTACAGTATTTCACCTTGTTATCTGATATATTGTATATAAGTGTATTTGGTTATTTGAAATTGGATAGGGAAGGGGGGAAAACAAGATGCGGGGTGGGGGTGGGGGGGAGGGAAATGGGGACCAAGACACGAGAAAGGGTATCAATATATATGAATTAATGCACCTTCTATCTGGTGAATATAATGTAACCCTTCTATTAATTACAATAAAAATATATGAAAAAAATTTACAAGGTGCTCTCTGATTCATAGGCCTATACAAAGTATATTTGTGTCACTTTCTTTTATTTTTTAAAATATTTTTACTGCTACAAGTTTTCATTGACATTGCTTAAGTTGCTGTTGTACCTTCCTAAAGATGTTCTGTGATACAAATAGAGAAATAGGACACAGAAAAGTTACTACTCATTCTTTTTATTGCTTTTTTTGTTTTTGGTTGTCTGGCTTTAAATCAGGGCCTGGATATTGTCCCTGAGATCTTTTGCTCAAGGCTAATACGATATCACTTTGAGCTGCAGCTCCACTTGAGTGGCTAATTGGGACTTTTCTGTGCAGGGTGGCTTTAGTCCTCTATCTTCAGATCTCAGCCACCTGAGTTGTAGGATTATAGAAATAAACCACCAGTGCCCAGATTTACTACTCATTCTTAAAACATACCATTCCACTGATTCCTGACACAGACCATGGCAAACCAAAAACATTCATTTAGTCTTTTAGCAAATACTGAGCACATATATAATTATACTAACCACTGTATAGTAGTGTGAAGAAAGCAAGGAAAGCAGCTGATTTGCTTCATTAAAATGTTCCTTCCTAGCCAGGGGCTGGGTGACTCATGCCTGTAGTAGTAGCTACTCAAGAGACAGATCTGAGTTTCACAGTTTGGAGCTGGAAGTAATGTGGGACTCAAGTGAGAGACCAATAGACTTGAGCAAAATTAAACTCATGAACACTTGCCCAGACCTTGAGTTCAAGCCTCAGTACCAACATACATGCAAAAATATTCCTTTTTTTTACTTTCAAAAAATTACACATTTTATTTTATGATTATTTTTTGCCAGCACTAGTTCTTTTTTCATATACTTTTATTGTAATTTATAGAAGGGTTACATTATATTCACCAGATAGAAGGTGCATTACTTCACAAACATTGATACTCTTTCTCATGTCTTGGTCCCCTTCCCTCTCCCCAACCCCACCCCTCATAAATATTCCTTCTTATTATGTATTCTGCTACGAGGAGCTAGCATCTTTTTTAAAATATAATAAATCAAGGAATGTTCTTACCATACTTAAATAATCCAGGAGCCCTTCTGAACACCAGTTTAGCTCTTTGACATTGTTACTCAACTCCTCCTGCCTTGCAGTCCTTTCCAGTCCTATGTGCCCTGTGCTTTTTCATCCATTGGTGCCTTTGAAGCTTAAACTCCTTTGTCTGCAGATTCATCAGTCACAGAAGGCCAGGGCTCAACCTTCCTGTAGCCCTTGTACCTGAACTTTCAAGAATTCCTTTCCTCTCATACCCAAGTATGTGTTTCACAGCCATCATGAAATTTTATTGCATATTTGCAAACGATTGTGTGTGAATGCCTTCAAGATTCTTCTGTGTCAGACTTGAATGTGATTTTAGATAAGCAAATCTGTGGAAGGGCAATGAGGAATCTGCCACAGCCTGCGCTCAATAAATAAATGTGGAGTAGATGTCAAAGCAATGAGATTTGATTAAGGATTTATTGAAAATGTACTAATTATCTTATTGTCATTATTTCAGAAAGTAATCTGAATTAAATGATTTTGGCTATGTTTTTCACTGTTTGATATATTAAGGATATGAGTTTCTTTTTTCTTTTAAATTCTGTGTTTAGTGATGTTTAAAAAAAGGCAAATTCTAGTTATGTGCTTTCTTGTTTTGAATTGTTAAACACTTGTAATTAGTACTTGAGTGTATGTATAGATGTGTATGAGAATAGATTTTTAAAATAATTATTTAGGGAAAACTCAGTATTTGAAATATCATTAACTAAGCTTAAAAAAGCAAAGCAATTTCTGTTAGAGGACTGTCTCCTGCACAGATGCTGGAGGGGATGTGGCCAGGAGGAATCACTACTACACTGTTGGTGGGGGTGCAAACTCATTCAACCACTATGGAAAGCAGTATGGCAGTTCCTCAAAAGACTAATCATAGAGCTCCCCTATGACCCAGCAATTCCACTACTTGGCATTTACCCAACCGTCCAGAAACAAAGACATACTAAATCCACTAGCACAACGATGTTCATTGCAACACTATTTACCATAGCAAAGATATGGAACCAACCTAGATGTCCCTCAGTTGATGAGTGGATCAACAAGATGTGGTATTTGTACACAATGGAATTCTATGCCGCTGTCAGAAAGAATGACATTGCCCCATTTGTTAGGAAATGGAAAGCCTTAGAAAAGATCGTATTAAGTGAAGTAAGCCAGACTCAAAGGAACTTAGGCTCAGTGGTTTCCCTCATTTGTCATAATCAGTAGAAACCTTAGGCTCTCCTAACAGAGATTTGTAACAGAGCAAAACCTTGATACAAAAGGCCATATAGTAGGACGCTAAATGAACGGATCTCTAGGATATAGAAACATAAGCCTTATAATGAATGATTGTTGTTCTTAAGGTACTATGTTATCTCTCATCTCTTTTGCTGTCCCTTGGTTATCTCATATTGTTACAGTATCTCACTTTGTTACCTGATATATCGGATATATTTGTATTTGGTTATTTGAAATTGGATAGGGAAGGGGGAAAACAAGATGAGGGGTGGGGGTCGGGGGGAGGGAAATGGGGACCAAGACGTGTGAAAGGGTATCAATGTATGGTAATTAATGCACCATCTATCTGGCAAATATCATGTAACCCTTCTATTAATTACAATAAAAATATATGAAAAAAAGCAAAGCAGCCTGATGAAAATTCTTAGTAAAAGCATTTTTATATAAGGTTTTTGTTGTAGTATATTAGGAGATATATTCTGAAGAAGGCTGTGGCAATACTGAAAGGCATGTAATGTTCTAAGGTTGTAAAAGCAAAAATGGTTTGCCAGGTTTTTTTCAGGAAGACGTTCCATCTTGTGTTTAATTTCCCTCAGGTATGTATATTTTTCTGGCTGATCTTCAACTTGTGAAATGCTACACTTTTTTCTCTAAATTATTTGCCTATTTGCAAGGGACTAGTTATGAACAATCCACATCTTCCTTTTTAATCATATATCTTAAAGGGTTTTTTTTTGTTGTTGTGGCCTTTTTATCCAGAGAAGTCAATAAAAGGTAAAAATAGTATATTTCAAAAATATCAAAATATTTGGGAACTTTAAAGTATTCACGTCTGAGACCTGTGGAAAAATAGTTAAGCACCCCAAACTCCGTTAAATTTTTATAAATGTTATGTTAGTTTGCAAGAGCTGCCACAACAAAATGCTAAAGGCTGGGAGGCTGCAAGACTTTACTAACAGAAAAGTTTTGTCTTATATTGCTGGAGTCTACATGTCCAAAATCAAAATTTTGTCAGGGGACTCTAAATTCTAAGGTTTGAAAAGATATTGTTTCAACAGTTTAAATAAAAATTTAGATTTTATATCTCTGTATAAAGAATAATACAAAAGAATAATAGTCACAGAAAAAAATAAAAAAGAATGAATGATTGTTGTCCTTATTGTACTATGTTGTCTCTCATCTCCTTTGCTGTCCCTTGGTTATCTCATATTGGTATAGTATCTCACTTTGTTATCTGATATATTGAATTTATTTGTATTTGGATATTTGAAATTTGATAGGGAAGGGGGGAAAACCAAGACGGGTGGGGGGTGTGTGTGTGGGGGGGAAATGGGTACCAAGACATGTGAAAGGGTATCAATGTATGTGAATTAATGCACCTTCTATCTGGCAAATATCATGTAACCCTTTTACTAATTACAATAAAATAAATAAATAAATAAATAAATAAATAAATAAGAAAGATTATTCTTAAACCATTCTAACTCTATTGTTACCTAAAGCAAATATGTAGGTCAACATAATTTATCTGTTTATCTATGTATCTGTTTTCTCTCAAGCTGTGCATAAATATCATGTCTTCAGCTTTTTATCTTTAACAATGTTATCAATCATAGGAGTGAATCTACTGTGCAGATCCAGTAAATGTGGGTTCATTTACATTATCAAAATTTAGAATTTACAACACAAAGAGTGAAACACAATGCAAGCTAAGGTATCATTTAGTATATCATTGCGAACAAATTGAAACACCATTGCAAGATAGTAATAGTAGGAGAAGCTCAAGGACCTTGGCGGGATGAAGGCTGAATAGAGCTCTGTATTTCTTTTTTTTTTTTTGTATTTCTTATTCAATATTATCTGAGGCAAATACTGTTCTATAAAAGAACAAAACCCTACTAATGAAAACAACATAAAATATCACCAGTTTCTTTCATCCCTCTTGTGTTTCTGCAAATCTCATCCTGAAATTCCTCCGGTTATATTCCTAAATTCTGTTGCAGTACACTTAGTATACTGTGAGAAGTATTTCTTAAGATTAAATATTAGTATTCCCATTTTAATGTTTATAAATGGAATCTGACTATTCATCTTGAATCATCTATTTTTCTCAACAAGTTTCTGAAATTCTCTAATACTGGACTCATTTGCTCATAATCTTTTCTTATCATGTCATTATATCAGTTTGTGGACCCAACATAGTTTATTCTGCACTTTTTAGAAATTTGGATTTATTATTTATGATGATTTCAGCTATAATGAGCAATTTTATTATTCACAGTTGTATCCATGTTTCTTTCTACCTTATCACTTATCTTATTTTTAACATTATTCTTTAAAGAAAAGATATTTCAAAATCCAATATTAATATTTGTTATTGAGTAGTTTATTATTTTCTTATATTTAAAGAATCTTAACAGCTCCCCAAATTAGCAAACTAATTCAACAACAAAAAATCCATTATTTCACTAGAAACATGTTGACTTAGAAGCTGCAAGATTAATTTTTGTTAGTATAAATTAATTACTACATTAATTATTAATTTGACTAGCTAGCTTTCTATTTAGTAGACCCAGAATATTAGCAAGTGACAAATGTTGACACATTTATTATAAATATCCTTAGCAAAACAGGCATAGAGTTGAATCATTTCAATTTATCAAGATATCTTCAGAAGTGTATGCCTACTCACTTACAAAATCAGGCCACAATAAAGCTACCACCACAGTCATCTTCATTGCAGCATTATTTACCATAGCCAAAATATGAAATCAACCCAGATCTCCCTCAGTGAACGAACGCAACAAGAAAATGTGGAATATAAACACAATGGAATTCTACTCCTACATAAGAAAGAATGACACTGTACCATTCATAATGAAATAGAAAGAAAAATTTATACTAAGAGAAGTAAGCCAGGGCCAAAGAAACATGGGCTGCATGGTTTTCCTCATTTGTGGTAATTACAGTGTGCCTATAAATCTACAAGTAAACATATTAAATGATTCATACACACACACACACACACACACACACACACACACACATGCAAACACAGTGGGACATGATAAATTGCATAGAACTCTAGACATTCACACACTGAAGCCAAAGGAGAATATGCATAGGAGTGATTGACAAAGACTCAATAACTATGTTTGGAAAATGAACTGTACATCTTGTAATTGGAAATGGGAGGGAAAAACTGAGAAAGAGTGACAGAAGGGGATACATGGTTCAAAAATTGAACTCATTACTCATTTTCTCGTTCATGTAACTAACCCCTCTGTATCAACAGTATATAACAAAAAGAAAGAAAGAAAGAAAGAAAGAAAGAAAAGAAAGAAAGATACATTCCTTTGAATATTTGGAACAAATAAATCTGTCCCCATATTATACTTGTGGATGTTGATAATAAAATCAAGAAGCCTAAAATATGCATTTAAAAAATAATTTCCCAAAAGTAATAATATCATTTTCATAAGCACTAAAGTTTTACACAGGAAGTCCAAAAACATATAACCCACAAATATTCTACTAAATTGATGGATACAAATTCAATATAAAAAGGTAATTTGATTTTTATGCACAAAAACAGAGTTAAAATGTCACACTGGATGCTTATTGGTATAAAGATAATTTTCAAGATGTAAATTCTTTGATCTCTGGTTTGAATGCAAGCTCCATGGAATCACTGATAGTTTTGGTATCTCATAGAACTTAATGTATTTTCAAAAATTACAGCAATTTTAAAGAAATTGAAATTGCTGTAGTATTTCTGAATATTGATAAAATTATAGTTATGCTAATTCAAGGAACTTGGCAAAAGAGTATATATACTATATATGATTCCACGCTATATAAATTTCTAGAATAGATAAGCCAAATTTAGTAATCTGATCATTGTTGCCTGGTAACAGGCAAATGTGTAAGATGGAAGGATTTTAAAAAGGGCAGCAAGGCTTTTTTTTTTTTTTTGGCCAGTCCTGGGCTTGTACTCAGGGCCTGAACACTAACCTTGGGTTCTTTTTCTCAAGGCTAGAGCTCTACCACTTGAGCCTCAGCACCATTTCTGGCTTATTTTTATGTATGTGGTACCAAGGAATCAAACCCCGGTCTTCCTGCATGCTAAGCAAGCACTCTATCATTAGGCCAAACTTTCGGCGCCAGGAAGACTTTCTTAAGGATGATGGATATGTTTGTTCCATTAATGGTAGTGACCGCTTTGTAGGAAGTATACAGGTAGACTATGTCTGTGCTTGTACTTTATGTATTAGTAGCCTTTTTTTGTGCGTGAATTGGGCTTCATCAACATTGTTGGGCTCCAACATTGTTACAATACCTAATTATAAATGAAAAAAAATTACAATAATAGAACCTAGCCTCAGTTTTTATTTGGATATGTATGCCTAGTACCTACTCTGGGATTCTGAGAGATCTATTTCAGAAAACATTACCCTGTGAACATCTTGATTATATATTATCTGATCATGGAAATAGTTTTGCTGAATGTACCATGATCTTCATTACTAAATGTATAGAATAAGCTTAACATGTCTCCTTCTACAAAAAAAATGGATTGGTTCAGGTTCAAAGTAGAAATAGTTTAACAGTTTGGTGTGGTGGCTCATGCCTATAATCCTAGCTACTCAGAAGGCTGAGATCTGAGGATCGTGGTTCAAAGCTAGACCAGGCACTGAGAGACTGTTCTTTCCAATTAATCACTAGAAAAGGGGAAGTGGGGCTGTGGTTAAAGGGGTATGGCAGTAGTCTTAAGCTGAAGAGCTCAGGGACAGTGCCCAGGTCCAGAGGTCAAGCCCCATGACACACAAAAAATAGACAGTTGAAACTAACTGAACTTACTCATGAAAATTTTGGGGCTAGAAAAGGTAGCTTGAATATTGAAAGAACAGTGTTATGAAACAATATAGATAGAAATAAACCTAGGTCAAAATTGGTTGTATTGTAAGGAAGATAGGGAAAAGGAAGAAAGAAGTGAATGAAACAAGAGAACTTACTTCCAACTCATTATCATTTTTTTTTTGCCAGTCCTGGGCTTGAGCTCAGGGCCTGAGCACTGTCCTTGGACTTTCTCAAGGCTAGAGCTCTACCACTTGAGCCTCAGCACCCCCCAGCTTTTTTGTATGTATGTGGTGCCAAGGAATCGAACCTGGGTCTTCGCGCATGCTAGGCAAGCACTTTAACCACTAGGCCAAACTCCCGGCCTCATTATCATTTTTTTTCCTGCCTGATCCAGTAGTACCATTATCTGGATTTCATTTGAGTGTCACTGATTGCTTCCATATTACTCATATGCTACCTCAGAATTTTGCTATCTTGATTCCTAGTTTATAAGAAGAATAGAATAAATTGTTATCACTGTTGAATAAGTTCAAACTTGCTTTCCTTCTCTAATTCATTCATCCAAATTTTGTCTCCATAATTATTCAAAGAACACAGTCATGTACATAAAGCTGAGACATGAATGTAAAGCACAAATGTATTTGTCATTTTGCCAGTTTTTTTCTGATACACACCAGGAAGGCATTAATTTTCACTGCATTTCTGATACAGGATGTGAATTCAATTGAAACTGATTAAAACCTCAGAGCAATTCAAAAGTAAGAGATTTGTTAGTAGGCTCTGGGCCACAATTTTCTGTCCCCCAAGCTATGCTTTTATCAAGGAAGTGTTTATCATAAAGTACAGTTAGGACTTCAGGTGACTCATTAAAATTGAGTAAAAAAATCACTCTGATGATATCTTATTTCTTCATGATACTAAGAATTTGAGAAAACTTGATCACAAGTCTTGAGATTGGAAGAAAATTGTGTTTTCTTATCATGTGAATTGTTTCATTCTCTCTTTATTTCTTCCTTAAAGAGGTTAATTATAATGACTTACTACATTCAAGAACTATGCCAAGTTAAAATGGTATACAGGATGATTCTAATGGAATCCTTCAAGCATCTATGTAATTAAAATGTTAGTCTTTCTATTTTAAAGATGACTAAATTAATAGTTACAGATATTATGTCTCTGAAATAGCTTGAAGTCATGTGCTTGAATTGTATCAGAATCTACTGAATAACATCAGGTGTTGAAGAATGGGTATGCACAAAATAATAAAAACAAAATAAAAAAAAATTAAAAAAACATGTTGACATTATATGTTTAAAATCTCCTGTGCAGAACATGATAACTACCTCCCAAAAGAAGTGCAAAAGAGAGTCCTAAAACTTCCCTTTCCCTCCACTCGACCAGCAAGAACCACCATTGCCACCACCTACCCTACCAACTGATTAAGGCTCCTTCCCAGGCTTTCCAACAAAACACATTTTGATTTATTATTTTTGTTTTGCAGAAAATCAGTGCCTTGGCATTGTCTTCTGTGTACCTCAGAGAGTGACTCATTGATCATCTCTATTCATCTCTTAATTTTTTCAATTTCTTATGTAGAATTTAATCTATTGTCAAGAAGTAGACTTTAGAAGAGATTTTCCTCAATAGAATGTTCCAAAATCCTATACAAGTTGTGAAGATAACCCTTGTTATTATAAAAAGAAAATGCACTAAATTTTATGATGCATTTACTTTTGTCAACTTCAGTCTTAGCAAATATATCTTGATTAGAGTGAACAAAATCAAAGGGGAATTTATAAAAGTTTCTTTTCATTAGTATATATTGGAAGAGATAGAAATAATTCTTCAATGTTAAAATAAATCTAGGTAAAAATAAAAGAGGTCTAAACACATTTCCTCATTTTGTCCTTGAAATTCAACTAGTATTAATCTTGAAGACCAGAATAGTTTCTGCCCATCAATTAAAACAGCTGTGTGATTGAGTCCAATGTGTGCCTTCACCTTTGTGCCATGCCTGGCAGACAATGCTACTGAGATAGATTAAAGGGTGATGATTCTTTCCTATTAACCAAGTTGTTCCACAGGCAGAAAGTACTGACTAGGATGCCCATAGTCCCTTATCATGACCTCATTCCTTAGTGAATTTTGTCTCTTTCACTAGCAGGAAATGTCATATCATGGATTCCCATACAAATCAGAATAGTTAAGCCTTTCTGTAGCATTCCCACAGACACCAGGGTGAATTCTTAGAATTCTTTTTTTTTTTTTTTTGCCATTCCTGGGCTTGAACTCAGGGCCTGAGCACCATCCTTGGACTTTCTCAAGGCTAGAGCTCTACCGCTTGAGCCTCAGCACCACTTCCAGCTTTTTTCTATGTACATGGCACTGAGGAAAAGAATGAGGGTCTTCCTGCATGTTAGAAAGTGGCCCTACCACTAGGCCAAACTCCCAGCATGAATTCTTAGAATTATGAGTCCAAACTTGCTTAAGAATTTGTGAAGGTTTTAGTTAACCTTCAAAACAAGCCTTTATTTGAAATACTGCCATGTCTTGTTGAATTTAATATTTGCTTCAGGTTTCATGTCTTCTACGTTCATATGTAATTTGAATGTTGATTTTATATTAGATGGAGTTCATTTCTTAGAAAAAATGTGGGTTTATTGGCTTTATTTAATGTGAAAAATGTAACTATTTGCTTAGGGTTGTGCATTCTTAACATGTGTTTCCTTTTTTCTTTTTTTCCTCCCTTCCTGGGGCTTGAACACTGGGCCTAGGCACTGTCCCTGAGCTATTCAGCTCAAGGGTAGTGCTCTACCACTTGAGCCACAGCACCACTTCCAGTTTTGTGGTAGTTATTTGGAGATTAGAGTCTCATGGACTTTGATGCCTGGGCTGGCTTTGAAGTGAGATCCTCAGATCTCAGTCTCCTGAGTAGCTAGGATTACAGGTGTAAGCCACCAGCGCCCAGCTTTTAACATGTGTTTTTCATAAAGCTAAAAAGTAGGTGAATATCCAACTAGAGTCACTTGAAGGAATAACAGAGTAACATATTTTTAAAAAATATTTTATTCCCCTCACCCATCCTCTCCCCTCATCTTGTTTTCCCTCCTTCCCTATCCTATTTCAAATAAGCAAATAAACATATATACAATATATCAGGTAACAAGGTAAGATATTGTAACAATATGAGATACCAAGGGCCAGCAAAAGAGATGAGAGATAACATAGTACATTTTTCTCTTGTACTTTTCTACCTATAAATATAACATAAGGGGGTGTGGGGGGGAGGGTAATGGGTACCAAGACATGTGAAAGGGTATCAATGTATGTGAATTAATGCACCTTCTATCTGGCAAATATCATGTAACCCTTTTACTAATTACAATAAAAAAAAGAAACAAAACAAAACAAAAAAATATAACATAAAACAGGTAAAATGAAATTTACATTTGTATTTTCTATTCAGATTGAAAATGGCAGTTTTAAGAAGACTATCACACAGTAGGATTTGGCTTCAATGAAAATCAAAGGATTGTTATGGAAGATGTTGGCAATGACATAATTACTCTTACACAGTATTAAAGTTAACATATTTTTAAAAAGGTTAGGAGTTTCTGTTATCAAGATTTGACTACAATGAATCATCAAATGCTTTAAAAAAATCACCAAGAAAGACCACATATTGAAGATAATTAAGAAACAGAAAATAGTAACATAATTGTTCAACTTTCTGGTCATGAAGAAAGTGAACTATTCATTAGGAAACAAAAGCCTTAATGAAGTAATAGAAGGTGAAAAGTGGCAAAAATTTAAATTATTGGATATTCTGAAATGTAAATTTATACTTATTGTGATAAATGAATTGAATTATAAATGAGTTCTTTGAGTACTAATTAACAATACCTTGAGTATGTCATGATTAGCTAGTCATTTAAACAACACAAGAACAAAAGCACAATAGAAATGCAATCTAAAAACAGCTACACTAAATGGGTCATTTGATTTGTTACATGGTTTACAGTGAGATGCTGCTGGGAAGAATATTGTTTTTGTATAAGTAGTTAGGTTAATTAAATAGGTATCTGAAAAAGACAGTAAAGCCTCTATTACATAAATACAGTAATTAATTCAAACTGTATTATAGATCAGATAATAAAATTTTCAATGAAGCTTTTGGAAGAAAACATGAAAGAATACCCTTAAATCCTAACTGGAGGCAAAAATTCCTGCTGAAAGAGACAAACAATATGAGTTAAGAAAAGCAAACTGCCATTTTGAAGATAATTGCCATTTAAATTTGAAAAAGGACTCAAAGGATATAGACATATCTCCTCTAAATCAATAAAATAAAGGGTCAATCCAGTAAAAACAATATATCATTTACAATTACAATTAGGATATCCCAAACTCAATAAACATGTAACTCAAATCCATTAGTCATCGTATATACTGGGCATTGTGGTTAAAGCCTTTCTGTTTACTTGGGAGGCAGAGAATGGGGGAAGTACAACGACTGAGGACACTGTGTGTGCCATACACACACAAGTAAGAAGAGTACAGTGCAGGCTGGCTGGAAGTGAGATGCTATTATATAGAAATTTGTGTGGTAAGATACAGAGAAGCTATACTTTGAAAGGTCGAATAGGGAGTCTGTTAATGTTGTACCCGAATTCCTAGGACCCCAAAAGAACCACCAGAGGCTGAGGTCAAAGCAAAGAGGCAGGGTCGCTTATTACGAGTTCGAACTCGGACCTCCATGTACCCATAGCCGGCAATGCTAAGAGGCCCCAAACAAAGGTTTTACACAGCTTTTATACAAACCAGTTTTAGGGGAATTCCATAGTTACAATCCCTCCGAGATGGGTAAGACACAGACTACCCCACTTACACTTCTAACAACAAATTTTAAGGATGTTAGAAACAGGGGTTTTGACTTGAGTAATTACTCTTTGTAATTCGGAGTGGCCGACCTTTGATGTTGGATGGCCCCCAGAGGGCACTTTCAGCCTCCCCATAATACGGAAGGTAAGGGAAAAAGATCTTTTTACCAGAGCGGTCTGGCCACCCTAATCAGATTCCTTATATTCTTGTTTGGCAGGATCTGGTAGAGACCCCCCCTGCCTGGTTATCTCCCTTTCTCCCCTCAATTAGCGATGTCTTGGCCCTGGGCCAGGCTGATGCCCCCACCACCACCCAAGCCCCCAGCTCCCCTTTACCCATTCCTGTCCTACAGTACAGACTTGCTCCTCCTTTCAATCCACAACTTCCTATGCCAGCAGGAGGAGCAGAGGCGCCTTCAACGGACAAGGTGGAGGCGAATGTGGCCATCCCAAGCGCTGTGAGTAATGCCGAAGGCCCAGCAGACAGGATGCAGGGACGTGCCCAAGGAGCATCGAGCCCACACTTTCCCGATTCCATGATGGCCCTCCCGCCGCGTGAAATTGGTTTTCCAGATGACACTGGGAATCCTAGGCTCCAGTATTGGCCTTTCTCCACCAGTGACCTCTATAATTGGAAAACCCAGAGTGCTCATTTTTCTGATAATCCCAAAGATCTGATCTCTCTTAGACAGTGTTATGTTCACTCACCAGCCCACCTGGGATGATTGTCAGCAGCTCCTCCGAATCCTGTTCACTATGGAGGAGAGGGAAAGGATCCAAGTGGAGGCCAGGAAACCGGTCCCTGGCGACAATGGGCAGCCCACTGTTAATAATGATACTTTTCCCTTAACTAGACCACCCCAGGATAAATGGGACTACAACACGGCAGAAGGTAGGGGAAGGCTATGAGTTATCTCCAGACTAATGGCAGGTCTCTGGGCTGCTGCTTGCAAGGCCACTAATTTGGCTAAGATGTATTCAGTTCTTCAAGGTAAAGCAGAAACTCCCTCTGAGTATTTAGAGACTAATGGAAGCCTTTAGATAGAGAGAGGGGCTTCCTCACAGCAGAAGGAAAGACTATCAAAAATAAAGAGGAAATATTGACACTCCTGGCTGTTCTTTGGGAACCAAAGAAACTAGCAATATTCCATTGCCCAGGACACCAGAAACCTGTAGATCTTGTGTCCAGGGGTAATCATCTGGCTGACCAGACTGTCCAGGAGGTAGCCTTATCTCCAACCCCAGCACTAGCCCTCCAGCTCCCAGACCCAGGACCCAGAGTCTTACCACTGAACCCAGGGTACACGGAGGAAGACTTGCAATGGATTGAGAAACTACCTATGGCACAGCTCATTGATGGCTGGTGGAGAGTTTCCAGGAGTCACATAGTACTCCCAGAAAAATTAGGGTTGCAGGTACTACAAAAAAATCATCATAGTACTCATCTGGGAGCCAGAAAAATGCAAGACTTAATAAGACAAACCGGACTACGAATTAAGAAGGCAGCTGTCAAAATTGATCAGATTATCTCAGGTTGCAGAGTATGTCAGCTAAATAATGTAGGGAGAAATCAGCAAAATTCAGGGGCAAGGCAGCAAGGGGACAAGCCAGGAGCCTATTGGGAGGTTGACTTTACTAAAGTAAAACCAGGGAAGTATGGATATAAGCATTTGCTAGTTTTTGTAGATACCTTCTCAGGATGGGTCAAGGTCTTCCCAACGTGCACAGAAAGTGGCCAAGAAGATATTTGAGGACATCTTACCAAGGTATGGCTTTCCAGTAATGATAGGTTCGGCCAATGGACCTGCATTTGTCTCAAAGGTAAGTCAGGGGTTGGCTTCCATACTTGGGGCAGATTGGAAATTACATTGTTCCTACAGACCCCAAAATTCAGGACAGGTAGAGAGAATGAATAGAACATTAAAAGAGACCCTAACTAAATTGACCATGGAGACTGGCGCAAACTGGGTATCTCTTCTCCCCTATGCTCTGGTCAGGGTTCGAAACTCCCCTTTGATACTAGGACTTACCCCTTATGAAATAATGTTTGGTAAACCTCCCCCTATAATACCCAGTCTTAAAGAAAATCTTGTTAAAAAAGAAGAGGATGGTGATTTTGAGCTTTTATTTTCACTCCAAACCCTGCAAAGGGCTCAGCAAGAAGTCTGGCCCAAGCTGAGAGACCTGTACAAGACCGAACCACCTCTGGTGCCTCACCGCTATAGACCCGGTGATTGGGTACTTGTGAAACGCCACTAGCAAGAAAATCTGGAGCCACGGTGGAAAGGACCCTTCCAGGTCATCTTGACAACACCCACTGCCCTCAAGGTAGATGGAGTAGCTTCTTGAATCCATTACACCCATGCCAAGCCAGACCTCATAGAACCCTCGGCCGAAACAACTTGGAAAATTGATCGGACCAAAAGCAGCCTGCTACAAATTAAGGTGCCCCACCAAAACCAATAATAGTTCCTAGAGTAGGTGGGAACAACAGGTATGGGCAGTGTCTGGACAGGGACACTGTGTGGGCAAATACTCACAGTTGTGCATTTCCACCTAATTATGTTAAAATGGGAAAGGGAGCAAAGTGGAGGAATTTTTCCCCTTGGTTGACAACCCTGTTTTCTGCCTTAGCTGGACTCTTAGGCCCTTGTGTGATTATGGTATTAATGCAGAGATAGATCCAAGATTGGCTCTAAAAGTATCATGGGAAAGAGGGGAATGTTGTGCCAAGATTGTCCCATGTTCTGGGAATGACCCCCTTCCCCCATGTACTAGAAATCAAAAATACATGTTTCCAGAACTAGCCCGGACTTGAACCCCAGGTGGCAACAGCCCAATGCTCAGTGGTTTGACAACTGAGCTCTGACCAATCCTGAAGCGACCAGTGGTTCAAAGTTACCAAATAGCCAATCAGGTAATTGTAACTATGGAATTCTCCTAAAACTTGTTTGTATAAAAGGTGTGTAAAATCTTTGTTCAGGGCCTTTTAGCGTTGCCAGCTACGGGTATGTAGAGGTCCGAGTTCAAACTCGTAATAAATGACCCTTGCCTCTTTGCTTTGACCTCGGCCTCTGATGGTTCTTTCGGGGTCCTAGGAATTCAGATACAACATTAGAAAGTCAATGACTGTAAGCAGACTCATGTCCCCTCTCTCCCCTGAAAAAGAGCAGACTTGCAGTCTGGAATGTAGCTAGCACAATGTTAATAAAAACAAAAACAACAACAAAAAAAACACACAACACAAATGGTGCATGGTATGGGGATTAGCAAAGCATGTTTACAGGAGCTAAACAAACCGGTTGAGGGTTAACTAAAGAAACTATATAGATAACAGTACATTAAGGGCAACAATCACTCATATATGGCTTTTGTTTCTTTATCCTGGAGGTCCTTTCATTTAGCATCATTCTATGTGGCCTTATTTATCTAGGTTTTGTTCTATTGTAAATCTCTGCTAGGAGAGCCCAAGGTTTCTACTGATTATGACAAATGAGGGAAACAATTGAGCCTATGTTCCTTTGAGTCTGGCTTACTTTACTCAATATGATTTTTTCTTAGTGTTTCCATTTCCTTACAAATGGGGTTATGTCGATCTTTCTGACAGCAGCATAGAATTCCATTGTGTATAAATACTACATCTTGTTGATCCACTCATCAACTGAGGGGCATCTGGGTTAGTTCCATATGTTTGCTATGGAAAATAGTGCTGCAATGAAGATCATTGTGCTTGTGAATTTAGTATTTCCTTGTTTCTGGGTGAGTGGGTAAATGCCAAGTAGTGGAATTGCTGGGTCATAGGGAAGCTCTATGTTTAGTCTTTTGAGGAACTGCCATACTGCTTTCCATAATGGTTTGCACTCCCACCAACAGTGTAGTACTTATCACTCCTGTCCACATCCCCTCCATCATCTGTTGTTATTTAATTTCTTGATCATGGCCATTCTCACTGGAGTGAGGTGAGATCTTAGAGTTGTTTTGATTTGCATTTCTTTCATGGCCAGAGATGTTGAGCATTTCTTCATGTGTCTATAGGCCATTCTTATTTCTTCTTCAGAGAAGACTCTCTTTAAGTCTTTGTCCCATCTTTTGATGGGATGGTTGTTTCTTTGCAGATTAGTTTTGGAGTGATTCAATTTTTTGAGCTGTTGATATATTTTAGATATGAGGCCTTTGTCCGTTTTATGGTTAGTAAAGATCTTCTCCCAATCTGTAGGCTTTCTAGTTAGTTTGTTATCTATGTCCTTTGCCACACAGAAGCTCTGCAGTTTAATGCAGTCCCACTTATCCAGACGTTCTCTGATTTGTTGTGTTTCTGGGTTCTTATTTTACTGTCCTTTGGTTACCTCTTATTGCTACAGTATTTCACTTTGTATATATGTATATATACATATTGTATATATGCTTATTTGGTTATTTGAAATAGGATATGGACGGTGGAGAAAACAAGATGGGGGCGGGAGTAGGGGGGTGAAATAGGGACCAAGACCTGAGAAAGGGTATCAATGCTTGTGAAGTAATGCATCTTCTATCTGGTGAATATAATGTAATTCCATTTTGTCCTCACTGCCATCTTGATATTTTCGTAGGTAATAGAGTGTGGCCTCTGTGAATCTTGCTGATCAGATTCCCATATAACAGTTCTTTGTAAAACACAGAGGAGAAAAGAAAAAAAAGATGACAATGTGCTTTCTCAGACATTTTTTTTTCCATTTCAACAGTAAAAATCTGGCCTACAACATGTGCAGAGTATAGCTTGCATTCATTCTGGTTGTATGTAAACAGGGAGTAAACAGAAAAATATCAGGCAACATAGATATGTCCAGATTTCCATGGAAGACCTACATGGAAGTGAGAAGATTATTAGTTCTAACATTTTGGATTCTAAAACACACTTCCTGCTGTAAGTACTGTTTCAAAATGTAAAACATGGAATAGATTGCAAAAAACTGTGTGGAATTGTTGAAAAAAATGTGGATTTATGTCTCTAATGCCTCATCCATCCATCTAATGCATTAACTGTGGATATTTAGTAATTAAAAAAATCTGAAACAATTGTTTTCCTTCTGCCATTAATTTTATCTGCTGAATAAAGATTATGGAATATTTGGGGGATAAAACTGTGTGTAAATATTTACCTCTGCTAGACTGCATTTTTAAATTCAAAATACATTAAGATACGAAGCAAGTAAATAGAAGTTATGAATGTTATTTTGTTTTTCCTTTGGTTTATTTTATATACACCTGTAAAGAAATGGAATAGACACTAAAATATCCTGTCTTCACACTTTTGAGTAAGTTTACATTAAAACAATTATCTCAGTAACAAACTCGTGTTCTGCTATGAATATTTTTATATCAAGTTTAAACAACTGAAAGATGGGCATCTTGTAAGTGTAGAAATTTTGTACAGTTCACACAACTGTAGAATGAATATTTCATTTACCACCTTATTACAATAGTAAGTGGTGCCTTGGTAGAGTTTCAGTGGTGTTGCACCAGGTAAACGAGGAGGCACAGTACCCTAATATATATTTTGTGCTGATACTGGGACTTGAACTCTCAGGGATAATTATACTGTTTCTTCTCATTCATGGCTGATGCTATTCTTGAACTACACCTCCAGTTCCAGTTCTTTTTTTTTTAATTGTAATTAGTAAAAGGGTTACATTATATTTGCCAGATAGAAGGTGCATTAATTCACATACATTGATACCCTTTCACATGTCTTGGTACCCATTTCCCTCCTCCCCCACACCCCTCACCCGTCTTGGTTTTCCCCCCTTCCCTATCCAATTTCAAATATCCAAATACAAATAAATTCAATATATCAGATAACAAAGTGAGATACTATACCAATATGAGATAACCAAGGGACAGCAAAGGAGATGAGAGACAACATAGTACATTAAGGACAACAATCATTCATTATATGGCTTTTGTTTCAATATCCTGGAGGTCCTTTGGTTGTTAAATAGAAACGAGAATTTCAAATATGTGTTTGTCTGGGCTGGATTCAAACCACAGTCCTTAGATCTCAATCTTCCTGAGGAAGTAGGATTACAGGCAAGAGCCACTGCACCCAGATGCCCTGATTTTTTTTTATTTAGCTGTGGCTTAATTAATTTATTTTGAGTTTAGAGATCCATCCTACTATATATAGTAGCATTTACAAGAAGATATATATGTATATGCAGAAACACTAGAATACATTGAAATTTATTTTATTTATATGATATAAAAACAACTTTTTTCTGAGGTATCACACAATGACTTTATTCAAAATGTAGTGACTGTCATTCTGCATAAAGATGAAAATTATCCTGTATATATCTTCTTATTGCCATACTTGAGCTTCTGAATTGAATGTTAAAAAATACCTGTATGCAAATATTTCAAAGATAGCTTCCTTAATGGTTCTTATAACATGTTACTGTCATGTTCCTATATTGATAGTTAATCTTAAACTGATTTGTCCAATTAAATAAAACCTATAATCTTCGTGCACCAATCTTTAATAACAACAGAGTTAATGAGAGGAGAATCTCTTCCCCTTGTTTCAGCTTTTCAGTAATTTCCTTCCATCTGGACTATGATTCGATATAAGGGAGAATCAATTTAGCTCCCAGCTGTCTGAGTGACTATCTAAGATTCAGTTTAATTATTTATTCATTTAAACATTTATCAAAAATATTTACTCTGGATTATGCCTTAAATGAAGGCAAGCAATTAAAAAATATGTGAAAAGCAGACCTGTTTCTCTCTGCATATAACAGACAAGTGTGTAATTAAAACCCAAATAGTCCCCCATTTCACCTAGTGAAGAGCCAGTTAACACAGCCAGATAAATATGCACGGAGGATTTGAAGCACAAGATTAGAGTAAGTACAATGATTCTTCTGGTAGAGAAAGATCCATTTGGTGAATGGCTTGTAATCATTCTTTGGCATTCTTTAGCTTCAGGTTCATGTCATACAGAGGAATGAATAGTGCATATATAATGGATAATTAAATGTCATCTCTTCCAAATAGATAAGCCAGATTCTTATGAAAGTATTTGTAGCTTTTTGCTTTTGTTTTTACATGTTGATCCTAATGAGGAGAAAAAGAAGGGAAGGAATTAAAGTAAAAGATTATATGTATTTCTCCAGTGTATATATGTGAAAATTTTCTGCTTGTTGGCAGTAAGAAAAAAAAAACAGTTTATGTTTCTATTCTCTCCAGGCCAAAGAGAGTCCTACTTCATTAGAGATGTATTTCCCCAAGTTCTGGGGATGCCTGTAAGAATTATATCATCAGTAAAATACTAGGGGAAGAAGGAAGAGATACATACTAATAGCGTCAAGATATACTGATGTCCAATTTCAGTGTAATGTTTTGCACTGAATATTCCAACATAAGTGAAGAAAAAGCTGGGGACAGATACTGCAATTGTTCAGATAGTATAACTGTTCAGATAGCATCAGAGTTCTTAGTGAGACTTTCAAATATTGTGAATTATTACCTTTGCTTGCACAGATCTCTAGTAAACAGAAACCTAGTAAAATATAATTTAATACATTTTGATCAATATGCATATAAAAATGGAAGAAATGGGAGAGCAAAAATATATTTCCTGTTCACAGTTTTTAAAACATATTGTGCATTAATTTTTTGGAGTGGCTTTTTAGATTAAACTCGGGTTTAAATTAAACTGGGGTTTCAAACGTCAATTGAATCAAATAGTGACATAGGTTTTTTTTTATCTATATAGTCAACAAAACTTCCCATGCAAATGTTTATAAGTTCTATTTTCAAAGAAAAATTAAGTAGGACCTAATAAACAAGCCTAAAATGTAGGCAATGTTAAAGTGTTTTTTTTTCAATGTTTAAAAGAGGTTTAAGTATTTTGAACAAATAATCACATAACAGCAATTCAAATGTTATACAGCAATGTCTAGGACTGAGTAAAATATGGGACACAAAAAACAAATTATATTACAACCCTATTGGAATATAGCAAACCTCACTGGAAACTGGTATGCCTGAAAAGTTAAAGCTCATTATATCTCTATAAAACTGAACATGTAACCATATTATCATTCAAATTAAATAGTTATTCGAGGGAACCTATTATTGCTTGCTTTCCTGATGGGACAGTGGTTCTGGAAGGATCACACTTGTGAAAATAGAGACATATATGAAGTCAGCTTACATAAAAAGCCTAATGCTGATTCAGAGGCTCCAGCACCTGTTCCAGAGGCTCCAGTGGCTCTGCTGCAACCCCGTCAAATCCGGGCCTGCCAATGCAGAGAATTTCCTAGAGAGAAGGGATGTCATCAGAGTCCAAAACTTCGGGGAAGTTGTCATTCCTGAGTCCTCTCCATGTCCCTATGCACAAATTAATTAACCACATCTGTGAATTTTTTTGGTAAGGAAAAAAAGAGATAAAACAGTGCTGTGAATTATTCAAGGATTTAAAAGGAAACTAATGAGTCTGCCTTTCATCTTTTCGGAGTATAATAGAACTTAATTCAACCAAGCTTTGAAATTTCTTTACAGGTTTTAATAAAGTGACAAAGTAAGAAACCAAAAAGGAATGAATTGGGATATTTAACATTTTGTTCATTGATTAAATGCATTTGAAGGAAATTGATGACCCATAGGAATGCAATAAAGATTTAACTACCAGGGTAAGAGAGGATGCAGTTCTTATTCTGTGTAGTATTACATCAAGGTAATTTGTTTTAAGCAATAAAAATAGCTATGTTTTAAAAGTTACAGTGGGAAAAATGTTTTTAATGTTTTCCTTTGATATAAGTGAATGAAAAAGAGGAAGAAATATGTCAAAGTATCCATCTGGGCATATTAAATCTGAGCTGCGAGCTTCCTATGTCTAAAAATTGCCTAGGCATTTAGCTAAATGATCTTGAAATGAATCAAGACTGGAAATATAAAACTGAAAACCATTGACACAAAAGTAGTATCTTATGCCATGAGTATTTAAGCCAAGGCAAGAGGAATTGAATGAAAAGGATAGACCAAGCAACTCAAATGCTGTTGCATTCTTCAGTAGCATAATGACTGAAAATGTCTAGTGGATTTGTCAAAATGAATGTAGAGTGTGACCTCGTTTTATGGTGGGACACAAATGAAGAAATGCAGACATTATGTTTGAAGAGATTACTGAGAAGAGGCTGGAGTAGCAACTGGAGGGACAGAGATTAAGGACTTTTAGCCAGGCATGGTGGCTCACACCTGTGAGGCTCAGGAGGCTGAGATCTGTGAATCAAGGTTCAAAGCTAGTCTGGGCACAAAAGGACCTGAGACTCTTATCTCCAATTAACCTCTTGAAAAGTGGGAAGAGGGGCTTGGCTCAAGGGTAGGGTTGTAGCCTTGAGCTGAAGAACTCTTGGACAATGCCAAGGCCAAGGGGTAGGGTGGTAGCCTTGAGCACAAGAGCTCAGGGACAGTGCACAGGCCAAGTTCAAGCCCCGCGATCCACATACACACACACACACACACACACACACACACACACACACACACACACACACACACACACAAAGACTTTTAAAAATTATAATAGAGGGCTAGGAGTTTGGCCTAGTGGTAGAATGCTTGCCAAGCATTCATGAAGACCCAGGTTTGATTCCTCAGTACCACATACATAGGAAAAAAACTGGAAGTGGTGCTGTGGCTCAAGTGGTAGAGCTCTAGCCTTGAGAAAAAGTCCAAGGACAGTGCTTAGGTCCTGAGTTCAAGTCCCAGAACTGGCAAAAAAGAGAATTACAATAGCGCCTTAGAATGCAGATCACAGTGACTTAGCTGACAAACACACAAGACGGTAAACAGATAAGTGACTCAAAACCAGGAAGAATTTATTCTCCAGCTTTTGAAGAAGCTCCACAATCAAATTTCTAGTTACCAGACAGAGGTAAGGTGTTAAACTTCAAACTACAAAGTAAAAGCTCTCTACACATCCCCTTAATCACTCCGATTCCCTAAGGTCACCTGGGACAGCAGTTAACCTAGACCAACTGGGCCATTATACAAAAGGATTGCATTAACAATGCTCGAAGAGTAACTGTCTTCTGTGTTCATACCTTCTATTAAGTTGTGAATGAATCTCACCATTCAGCAAGAAGATTGGTGGAAAATTTTGTTTCAATGTTGGATAAATAAACACTGTCCTCTTCAACAATCTAAACTATTCAAAACAGAACTAGCAAAAATTCCAAATGCTCCAACACTTAAAATTTTTTTGTATGATGCCACAGGTAGAAAAATTCCTCTTATGAAACTTTGCTTCATGCTCTAAATTAATTTAAATAGTGCATAAAATTACCTTCAGTCTACATGTGTAACTTATGAACAAAACAAAAATGAATTTTTCTATCAACCAGAGTCCAAAATTATGTACATGCAAATATTATTTTGTACATGCAAATTATTACTATTATGTACATGCAAATTCTCTAATCAATGGATTAAAATCTAGTATTCTACCTAATCCAATTCATTCATATAAAATTGTACTACCTCAAATTTTGTACAAACATTTCAAAACATGATGGTAAACAGGTAAACGATACATTATTGTGTTACTCAGCAATAAAATATTAATAAAAACAGAATTTTATTAGAAAAATATTTGATATAGTACTAATTAAACATTAATGTTTACCACTAAAGAAAAATGTATCATAAATCTTTCTGATCAAGAAAATGAAAAAGAAACTACTCAAGAATAATTGCTGATCTTTGATGACCTACATAAGCTAACATTCTATTACTTTTTTTTTTTTTTTGCCAGTGCTGGGCTTGAGCTCAGGGTCTGAGCACTGTCCTTGGACTTTCTCAAGGCTAGAGCTCTATCCATTGAGCCTTCGCATCACTTCTGGCTTTTTTCTATGTATGTGGTACCGCAGAATCGAACCTAGGTTTTTGTGCATGCTAGGCAAGCACTCTACCACTAGGCCAAACTCCAGATCCTCCATTACTTTTAAAAATAATTTTATTATCTTGAAGTAGTTGTATAAATAATTTGCGATTCAACAAAACGCTTTATGAATACCTCCATCTTGATCAATGTCACCCTTTCAACATTCTCATCAAACCCTCCCAACCTACCATCTTCCCTTATTTTTCTTCCTTTTTTTTTTTTTTTTTTTTTTAGGATACGTATGGTGCTTTTATTTTTGCCATTGCTTTTTTTTGCCATCTAACAAAGTAGTTTAGGTATACAATGCATATTTTTGTGTTACCTCCTTTAATATTTTCATCCCTCTTTGAACTACTCCTTCCCTTATATCTCTTAATTTTGTGGTATACACAATGAATTCTTGTCTGCAGTCTTGTCCCATTCCCCCCTCATTCATCTTATCCCTCTCCCTTTACCCTCTCCCTCAAATACACCAGCAAATACCCATTTCCTAGTACTTAGTACTTATTTTGGAGGCTTTGAATTAGTCTTTCTGAAGAATTATACTGTTTGAGCTCTCTGTAGAGTCTATTATACTTCAGTTAATTCATTTGTAATCATTGTATATCACTCAATGTGTTTACTTACAGAAGTTCAGACACATCCTCACTACCACAAATGAAGGAAACCATGCAGCTTTTGTTTCTTTGGGTCTGGCTTAATATTTTCCAAATCTTTCCATTTCCTTGCAAGTGGTACAATATCATTCATTTTAATGGATGAATAAAAATTTCATGTATGTATATAACACAGTTTTTGATCCATTTATCTATTGAAGGGCATCTGGGCATCATATTCAATATCTTGGCTATGGTGAACAGTGCTGCAGTAAACATGGCTGTTCTGGTGGCTTTACTCTGTTGGTTATAAATATTTTAGATAAATGACTGAGAGTAGGATTTTCATTATTTTTAGATTTCCACACTTGGGGAGATTGAGAAGGTGTCATGCTCTGAATGTTAGTGTCTCTCAAATGTCGGTGTTGAAACCTAATTCCTAATGAGATGGCAAGAAGGGGTAGCATGTTTGGGAGGTGGGCCTAAGAAAGGATTAGTGCCTTACAAAGGAAAGCCTAAAGGAGCTCATCAGTCTTTCATCCATGTTGAGCCACAGTTAGAAGGCACCATGTACTGAGCACTAAGCTAAACACTGAATCTTCTGATGCTTTGATCTTGAAGCTCCAGAAAAGTGAGCATTAAATTTCTACTGTTTATGTTACCAAGTCTAAGATATTTTGTTCTAACAATCCAGACAATTAAGAAGAGAGAAGTGTGAGGGAAGGCTTAAATCCATTCTTCTAATTGAATGTACACTTACAATCAGGTTTTTAAAAATAGCAATGAAAATGTAATTGTAAACTTCCCTTTTTCATTCTGAATGTTTACCAAGGAAGGAAATTCATTTTATTAAAAGAATAAACACAATCTGTAAGAAATGCTCAGATAGGAAAGAAAAGGTTGGGAAGCATTAATATCTGAGCAGAAATCAGCACTGACAATTCTATGCCATAAGTAATCTGGGGACAAACACTATCAGAAGCCAGGGAATTAGAACCCAGTTTCTGTCTTCTAATCCACACACACACATCTGCAAAATGTTGAGCAAATGCTACTCTGATGCCATGGGAAGCCTTCAATATTGATACAGCTTATAGACAAAAGTAACTCACAAGGTAAAAGCAGAGTAAGTAAACCACTTTAAATATGTCCAAGAATTCCAATTAATTGTCAGTGTTAAGAAAGGCTTTATGTGACTATCTGGGATGCCAGAGTTTTCTAGTTCATTCCAGAGGAATTGTCTGAGTATAGGTTATGATCAGCACCAATTGGCAAAGGATTTAAATCTACACATAAAGTAACACATATATTTCCATACTATTATTTTGAGTCTTTTAAAAAAAGTGATACTATTTTGCTGATAGAGTTCAATCTACCAGTCTGTGTGATGTTTCAAAGGAAGTGATCTATGAATATTTTTATTCACGTAAATTCCCATTGTTGTATCTTATTTATTGGTATGTATTTGCAATATGTTCAGATTGTCAGTTGGATTAAAAATAAAAAAGGATTTTATTATCATATAACTGCCCACTTTAGATCCAGAAGGCCTTTACTTTGTATATTTGCTGGGTGCCACACTAATCTTTAAAACAAAATACAAATACTTCATTACATTAAAATGATTTATTCAAATATTTAAAAATTTTCACAATCAGTTATAAATGTATGGAAAAATAAAACATGATGCATCAATATAAGCTGATCTATTTTGCTTCTTTGTAAAGATAATATCAGAAGTAATTCATCATCTACTTCTTTTAACGAGAAGAAACATCATTTCTAGGCTTTGGTGATTGTTCTAATTTTTCATTCCTCTTTAATCACCTTATCTTTTTCCTGGTGAGAATTCCTTCACTCTTAAATACATTGTAGTATTGATAAGTAATCTTGAACATCTTAATTACATTTTCTTAGTAGGAATGGGAATTTGAACTCAGGGCTTTGCACTTTTTCACTCAGATGGTGCTCTACTGATTGAGTCATGCCCTCCATAGTCATATTTTATACTAAAAAAATAATTAGCTCTGTACAGTGGCTCACACCTGTAATCCTAGCTTCTCAGGAAGCTGAGATCAGAGGATTCAGGTTCAAAGCCAAGCCAGGTAATACAAAGCCATGAAACTTTTATCTCCAATTAATCTCTAGAAAATGGGAAGTGGAGCTGTGGCTCAAGGGTAGGGTGTTAGCCTTGAGCTGAAGAGCTCAGGGACGGCACCCAGGCCCAGAGATCAAGCTCCATGACAACCCCTACCCCACCATGTCCCCCACTTCCGCTCAAAAAAAAAAATCCCTAGTCAAGTGATACTTATGTTATAGTTCATGTTTAGTTAATACTTGGGAATTTAGCATTGATTCAAGTACTGGTATCCTAGTTTTAAAAATTAGCCTCAGTACTAGTTGATTACATTCTAGTCAAGGATATTCTTCAGCAAACAGATTAAATTTAGAAGTTTCTTTTTATATAACTGAATAACTGAGCTACTCACTGATGTTGCATTGATTGCAGTCTATGATTCATTAGATTTTCTCATTAGCTAAGTGATACTCCTGCACACCAACCTCACTCACAGCATGTGTCATCAACATTTGTGCCTCAACAAACTTGCAAAGTACTACTACGTATTCTGAACCTTCAAGTTATTCTTTTTTTAAATATTTTTTATTGTAATTAATAAAAGGGTTACATGATATTTGCCAGATAGAAGGTACATTAATTCACATACATTGATACCCTTTCACATGTCTTGGTCCCCATTACCCTCTCCCCCACCCCCCATGTTGGTTTTCCCCCCTTCCCTATCCAATTTCAAATATCCAAATACAAATATATCCAATATATCACATAACAAAGTGAGATACTGTAACAATATGAGATAACCAAGGGACAGCAAAAGAGATGAGAGATAACATAGTACATTAAGGACAACAATCATTCATTATATGGCTTTTGTTTCAATATCCTAGAGGTCCTTTCAATTAGCTTCATACTATATGGCCTTATGTATCAAGGTTTTGCTCTATTGCAAATCTCTGCTAGTAGAGCCCAAGGTTTCTACTGATTATGACAAATGAGGGAAACCATTGAGCCTAAGTTCCTTTGAGTCTGGCTTACTTCACTTAATATGATTTTTTCTAAGTCTTTCCATTCCTAACAGACACATGAAGAAATGCTCAACATCTCTGGTCATGAACCTTCAAGTTATTCTTAAGTAGTCGAACCTCAAATAACAAAATCACATAGTATGTTTGCTGAGTTGTCCATTTTTCCCTTTGCATCGAGATTCCCTAAGGGGAAAGCATTTTCTTAAATATGAACAATACAAACTGGACACTGGTGGCTCATGCATGTAATCCTAGCTACCCAGGGAGGCTGAAATCTGAGGATCACAGTTCAAAACAAGCCCAAGCAGGAAAATTCTTGTCTTATCTCCAATTAAGCACCCCAAACCAGAAGTGGAGCTATGACTCAAAGTGGTAGACTGCCAAGCCAGCCTTGAGCAAAAAAAGGTCAGGGATAGTGCCCAGGGCCCTGAGGTCAAACCCTATGACAGGAAACAATAAAACAAAAACCATGTCAAACAAAACAGAGATTAAGGGCACCTTCCTATGATAAATATAAGGGATACATGGGCTGCAGTAGCATATGAATGAGTATTGATTAAAACAAATTGGACCAAAATATTCAGAATGAAGTAAATTGAAAATTGCAATTTGGTATAAGCAATTTTTTCTACATATGGTCAGAGTTACCATGTACAAGAGGAAAAATTATGAAATATGTGGCTCAAGTGGTAAAGCACCAGCCTTGAGAAAGCACAAGGAGAGTGCTCAAGCCCTGAGTTCAAGCCCTAGGACTGAAAAAAGAAAAGATTTATTATTATAATAACAGCATTGGAGATTGATGTGCTTCTCCACTGGGAGAGCTTCTCCAACTAGCTATTTAATTTCCATAAGAAACTTTCAAGACAGCTTACTTTTATTCTTGTTATAGAGCAGCAAAATGAGGTACACTGGGGTTAAACATGTTCAACAGGCCATGACTGTTAAAGTTGTGGATTCTGGAGTTGATGCTAAGTAGCAGAGCTCTAAAAGACTGGCCATTGAACTCAGGGCCTTATGCCTTGCCACCTGAACCTCAGCTCCATCCCTTTTGGCATTAGTTAGTAGGGGCTTAAGTTCCTATGGAATGCTCAGATCAACCTGATCATGATTCTCCTATGTATGGCTGGCAGTGCTTTGCTGACAGGAACTTCACCATGCAGAGACTGCCTTTATTGGGAGGTAGTGCTGCCAGTCCTGGGGTAGAACTCAGGGGTTTGACAATGTTCCTGAGCTTTTGTGCTCAAGGTTAGCACTCTACTTCACTTGAGCCACATCTTCACTTTTGGGATTTTTTGGTTGTTAATCATAAGACACTTCCATAGACTTTGTTGACTAGGCTGGGTTTGAACTGCAATACTCAGATTTCAGCCTCCTGAGTATCTAGGTTGTGGACATTAGCCACCAGCACTTAGCTTTTCTAAAGTTGAAGATGAAGCTAAAGCAGCCTCAGCCATAGTTTTCCCAAGTGGCTGGGATTATAGGCTTGAGCCAGGGGAATTTGAGATTTTTTTTTTTGCTAATTGAAGTTGTAGCAATTTTTTTCATATATTTTTATTGTAATTAATAGGAATTTGAGATTTTTACCAAAATGTTATGATGTCATTTAAAAAAATCAATCATGCGTTCTTAATCTGAAGTTATTTGTCTTTTTTTCCCCTTATGGTTAATCTAATGTGGTTACTGTATCTGACTTTGGTAACTATTATATTGTATATATATTTATTCATTTGAAATAGGGAAGGGAAGGGGAAAAACAGGATGATTTGGAGGTGGGGGGAAGGAAAGGGGGACAAAAGCATGAGAAGGGATATCAATGTAACTGATACAAATGTAACTGTAACCCCTGTATACATTATCCCGACAATAAAATACAATTAAAAAATCAATCATGACAATAAAGATAACAAAAATCTTCCCAGCTGTTAAAAGATGTAATTGTTTTGTTTAAATTGTTGAATTATCAAAGCAAGAAGAATGCTATTTATTAATATTAAAGTGAATTTCTAAATTGTATTTATTGTACAAACTAGTATGCCACCTCTTATTGTCCAACAACCAGATGGAAAAATCTTGATGACTAGTAAATTCTTATTGTTTTTTAGGAAAATACTATGAATATCAATTATGAAATTTTACTGTTGTTTTACATTTTAAAATTTTAATAGTTAGGATGTATATACTGATAAATGACACACTAGATATCAAATCCATTTAAACACGTTCAAAAACATAAGCTTAAATCTGGGGCTCAGTCCCTCATACTCACTCTCTACACAAAGGTCTTACTTAATTTTTACAGGTATAGTTTTAAAATCCTCTGAGTCAGTAGTGAGGTTTTAAAAATTTCAGGGTATGTCCCAGAGGTAAGATTAAAAACACTCCGTGTTTTCACACTGAGTAGTAATCTCTTCCATGCCATTCAAATAGAAATATAGTATACTTGGAAAGCTGATGAGAAAGACAGATTTCAAAGCCAATCTGAGCTACATAATGACTTCCAGATCATTCTAGACTACACAGCCAGACCTTGCGTCAATAAGAAAATAAAAAGACTATTGTATATAATAATGAGTAAATTATTATAGACTGCATAGTGGGTTTTGTAAATAATAACACTTTCTTTGTTATAGCCAGTGCTAGGGCTTGAACGCAGGTTCTGGGTACTATCCTTGGGCTTTCTCAAGTCTAGCACTCTACCACTTGAACCACAGAGCCAATTCCAGCTTTTTCTGCATATATGATACAGAGCAATAGAAATATGATACAGGGAATAGTGCATGCTAGGCAGGTACTCTACCACTAGGTCACATTCCCAACCCTGTTATAATAGGTTTTTGCTACTTGATTTATACTCTATTTTTCTGATATATTGTAAAATGTAACATGATTTGGATGCATGCAGTTAATTGCAAGATATAAATATAATAATGTTAATACCAAACCTTTCCAGCAGTTCTCTTTAATTTTCCTTAGTTAGTAGATGTTCTTTCATGTAAGAAATATAGTGTTTTATTATAAACTGGAAGACTGGAATATTTGATATGCTAACCCCTACAATAGTAAGTAGAAATAAAATGAACGAACAAAACAAACTCTCTTGGATACGATGTAAAAACAACCAGAGAAGACTGTACCCTTGGGTGAAGCTAATGCCATGAGAGGTGCTGAGTAAATCTGTTGTAAGCATATGACAGATGGAAAGAACTCTTATAAATTTTCAAAAAGCTTTTGTTTTGCAAAAGAATTTTCTTAAAATGATTCATACTTATATCTCAATAATAAAGGCTCTGATTAAGCATTGCAGTTGTCACTAGAATAAAGAAAAAGGCAATCTCGAGCAATCTGTTTTAGTTCCATTTGTTCACTTTTTACTAATCAGTCTTTCTTTGAACTATTATTCAAAAGATGGTGCCTTTTTGTCCTTTATAAGGTATTCTAAACTTTAGCTAATGATAAAATGTTGTTACTTCCTTTCATCCTCATTACCATCCTCGTTGTTCTCCTTAGCTGGATGCTTTTCGGATGCCATCCTCTCCTGCAGAGCTCTGCTGGACTCCATTGGATCTGCTCAGGCACCTGAGCCTAATTAATGAAGTTCTAACTACTCTTTTAATCACAGATTTAGTAAATGACAGGCTTTACTTCTAAGTCTCTGGGGGTTGAATTAATACTTTAAAACGAATCATTCCCGAAGATCCCCACACATATTCGACATCCATGGCATATCTTATGAAGAGATATATAACAAGACACATCATTTCTGCAGCCCATAATTTGGTGGAGAAAGTATCCTATTTGTATATTTAATGGGGAGAATATAAACATTTAAACTTCAAATTATAACAACCAAACCAATGAAGACATAGGGTAGAGACAGAATGGTCTGGATAGGAGAGAAAGGAAACTGCAAAACAGTTTTCAGTCAGGGATGACAAATATTCTTCTCCAGAACATCTGCTTTCTCTGCAGATCTTCTCTTTGGTTATACCAATGCCATAACCATTGCAGTGGTGAGAACTCTGGCAAAAGTAAGAAGCAAAAAAAAAATCACATGAAGCCAGGCAAGGTGTTTCACACCTGTAATCCTAGCTATTCAGGGGGCTGAGATGTAAGGATCATGGTTCAAAGCTATCTCAGGCACTAAAGACCCTGAGACTCTTATCTCCAACTAACCACTAGAAAACCGGAAGTGATAATGTGGCTCAAGGGGTAGGGAGAGAGCATTGAGGTAAAGAGCTCAGGGACAACAGCCAGGCCCAGGGGTAGGGTGGTTAGCTGAATTGCTCAGGGACAGTGCCCAGGCCCAAAGTTCAAGCTTCCTGATCCACAATAAATAAATACTAAATAAATAAAATATGAAGACTAATCTCTGAAAGGATGAGTAGAAAGGCTGGAAGAGCCCAATTTGAGACAAGAGTGAGCATAAAGTAGTGAAAATTGAGCACACAAGCCCAGAGTCTTCTTTAGTACAGAATGCTGCCTGTTAGAAGAACCACCAATGCTGGATGTATGAAAATAAATTCCACTGGACTCCTAGGTAGTTGCTATGAGATATTTCATACCTATAATTTTTTTTCATTATTTTCTCAAAACTCCAAAACACAGACAGGGTTAAGTCATTGTCTGGGCACATGCAGTGATCAAGATAAGCTTTTGAAGTTGTCAGCCTAAAGGTAGGCAAATAGACACTGCCTCCCTAAAGCCTCACAAAGTATAACCTAAACTCAGAAGGGTGTTTAATGGTTTTTAACCAAAATCATTGGCCCACTTCAATCATCATTTTCATATATATATATAAACAAAACTGAAAGAATTACTAATGATGATTAGGTCAAAAAGTGAGTGACCTCTAGTGGGCAGTTAGATAGAAAATAAATGTCTTCATACTTGCTCATTTCAAGAATTTCATTCATAAATCATTCCCTCAGAATCTTAGCCTTGTGGCATGAAATGCTTGATGATGTCCATGATCTCACTTGTCTGCTGAGAGACTCGACGTGATTTATGGATTGCTTCCCTGATGTACTCCTGAAGGAGAAATGCTGAGGCTGCCACTTCCCCTTGCACCAGAAGAGAGTTTACCCACACCTCAAAAAAATCAAAATCCATTTCCTTATGAATGGGGCGATGTCATTCTTTCTGATGGCATCCTAGAATTCCATTGTATATAAGTACCACATCTTTTTGATCCAATCATCTACTGAGGAGCATCTGGGTTGGTTCCATACCTTTGCTATGGTAAATAGTGCTACAATGAACATCAGTATGGCCTTGGAAATGGAAAGACTTGGAAAAAAAATCATATTAAGTGAAGTAAGCCAGACTCAAAGGACTATAGGCTCCATGGTTTCCCTCATTTGTAATAATTAGTACATATCTAGGATTCTCTTACCCATTACCTGACAAATGTAACTGTAATCCTTCTATACATTATTTTGGCAATAAAATACAATAAAAGCATCAAAATCAGCATGGATTCTTCTAATCGTTAATTGTATCTCTACTGACTTCAAATGTTGTGTCTGGGAAAAGAACCACAATTAGACTACAGTTCCCACAGAGGTTGATTTGGTTCAAAACTTTCTATTTGGTCTTATGACTTAGGAGCATCTCTAAAAAAGCCCTATTAGGTTATTTACTTACCGTGCTAAAGTACCTTCTAGGTATGGTTTTAAGGAAGGTCAGGATGAATCAGGTTCTCCTCACTCCCAGTATCTAATGGTGTGGATACATTTGTATATGTTAATATGGTAATTTACATTTACATTTACATAGCGCATTCAAATTCCTTGCATTTTGCCATAGGAACTAGGCATTTGGACCAACATGTAAGGCCTTAATTCCGTCTGACTCGTGTCTGTGTTGAAGTAGACAAGTAAACTGGCAGAGAAATGAGGAAATGTCCAGAAATATAAAACTTCTTTCCCTGATGGTAATAGAATTATAAAATCTCCAATATTCTGTGTGCTGAAGCAACAGTTTATAGTATGGCCCTATCTCCTCCTTATGGATCACTCATATTATATCAGGGTCTGTACTTTGAGGGTAAAATGACCAGTGTGTGACCTTCCATTGCTGGGGTTGAATTGGGAAAGTACAGGAAGATAAAATGGACCTGCCCATGCTTTCCCATATCTGGATAGCCACTACCCAATTTAAGTTATCTGGAAAAGGGCCAAAACCCCAGTCTGGACAGGTTGGGAGGAGGTGGTCCTTACCTGAATTGCTCAACTCATGTCTGTCTGGAAGTATGTGCTATCACTTCTGTTTAGAGCCTCTTTCTTTTCAGAAAAGTACCTTTCCCTACTCTACTTTTCCTTAGGCTGTTTATTCTTTTTTATTCTGCCACTAGAACTATGCTGTAATTTCAGACATTTTCCTCAAAGGAACAAAGTTAATACCACACCACTGTAAGCAGTTATATCCATAAAAGAAGAAGAAATTTGGAAACAGAAAATACTAAGTATAGTCACATGTAAGGTAAAACCCATGAGAAGAGGCGAACTAAACAAACAAACAAAAAACAAGTAGGTATGTGTAGGTAAAGAAGAGAAATCGCAGGAGAAACCAAACATATTGTCTCCTTGATCCTATACTTATAAGCCTCTGGAACTGGGAGGTCAAAATTTTTGTTTTGAAGCCATTCAGTCTGTATTCGGGCAACCTGTTGTGTATTCATTTTCTGCTGCTATAACATTAACACCTAATTAGTGCATTAAAAGAAAAAGTGATCTTACAGTTCTATGGATTGGAGGTTCAAAATGGATCTCACTGAGATAAAGGTAACTGTCAGAAAGACTGGATTTCTTTCTGAATGCTAAAGGGGGAAAAAAATCAATTTCCTTGTCTTTCCCAGCTGCTAGACACCAGTCATTTTCCTCATTAAGTGGTCTTCATTTTCTAGCATCAAAACCAGCCAGGTCTGTCAGTTCTTCCCTTAGTATACCATTTTCTCTATCTTTTTCTGCCTCCTCCTTCAACTTAAAAAAAATTGATATATTTAATTATTCTTTTAAGCCTTTTCCAACATATTTTTCTTGTGAGTATCATTATTGCATTGATTCACCCTTTGTCCAAATTTTACAACTTGAAGGGGTACGTTGTGGTGGAGGGAAAGTGGGAGAAAAACATGGGAGGGGTAAAATAATGTTTATCAACATATGTAACTTTAACCCCTTGGTATATCACCCTGACAGTAAAATTAAATATAAATAAATAAATAAAAATATTTCACATAAAATGTACTTTACTGGAATTAATATAGCTTGCTTTGGAAAGCATATGATATGTATAATGTAAAATGTACTGGAGAGAGATGTATACATTGTTATATTTTCCAACATAAGGTAAAATTTGTTTTTGATATTCAAATTTGTGTTGATGCAAATTCCTCCTTCAACTTTTTAAAAAATCTTTGTGATTATATTGGGTTGATTCTGATAATCCAGAATAATTAGTTTACTATAGTATTATCCAACTAGAACTACAGTCCCACATGTAACCTTAATTTCTCTGCTCCTGTAACATGACATTCTGAGAATTAGGATGTGGATATCTTTACTGGAAAGACATTTTTCTGCCTAGCACAAATCCTGTTACCCTTTGCTTCATATTTCTCAAGGGAAGGCACATTACTCAAACAAGTATGTGGTTTGAAATAGCACAATCTGTAAACTAGTCTGTTGTGAATCCAATAGCAACATGTTTCTACTCATTATACGTTGAAAGTGTCTGCTTACGGAGGTCACATCATTCCTTAAGAGCTACCCAATATTCCTAGACCATGAATTATCATTTTCTTTTTGTATAATGAACATGGTAAATTAACTTTCCTTACCACTTTCCCTACCAAGTTCCTGTTAAGCTTCCCTTTGTCTCAGTTAATCAGCAGCTAAAGGTCAAGTTGTTTGACTCTGGTCAATAAATCAGCCTTCTAGGACAAACAGAAGAGATAAAAAGGTGATGAGTGGATATGGAGTAATATTTGAGAAAGATAATAGCTTCCCGCCAGAGAAAAGAGGCATTCTCCTTCTAATGACTACATTTAAAAGAACACCTCAGAGGTATTGCAGACATATATAGATCAGACAAACAGATAAGGATTCAGAATTTTAGAATCCTCCTTCTTAAATGCTCTGAAAAAGAATTCCAGGGGTTTATTGTCAGATATTTGTTGTGATAACGGTAAACTCCACTGATAGTGCCAGGATTCCTCGGTAGGACTTCAGAAAGGAAAAGGTTGTTCTGTGGCTGTGGCCTTAGGCTTGTAGAAACCAGGTCAAAATTTGATGTCGGGATTTAAATGGACTCCATCATCTGTCTGTTCATCCATCCATTTGTCCATCCATATTACAATTTTCATAATCTTCTCCACACAGTTCTAGGTTACAGTTTGCCAATGAATGAGAGGTGCTTTCAAGAAATATGGAGGACAACAAGAAAGAGAATTTTGTTGCCTGATCATAAGCCATCAAAGAACAAAAGAAAGATTTTACCTTTGGAGGTACTACTGAAAATTCTCAGCAATAGTTACTAAGATCTTATGGAAAGGAATGTAGAGGTATAGAACCTGCCATTATATATGTCACGAATGGGTAAGTGATTCGTGTGTCTTCGTGGATTAGATATGAAGTCTAATACATGTTGTTACTGGTCTGAGGAACCTAGGGAATGTGTTGAAGAATGCTTAAGGGTTTTTTTTTTCCTCAAAATAGATTCTGTTGTAAATTTTTTTTTCTGGCCCTGGGGCTTGAACTCAGAGCCTGGGCACTGTCATCGGGCTTTCTCAAGGCTAGAGCTCTACCACTTGAGTCACAGCCTCATTTCTGGTTTTATTTTGTGTGTGTGTGTGGGGGGGGTACTGATCAATTGAACCCAAGGCTTCATGCATGCTGGGCAAGCACTCTACCATTAGTCCAAGCTCCTGTCCCCTGTCAGAACTATAAGTTAAATAAAATTTCTCCTGCAAAAATCCACTTGGCTATGGTGTAAATACTATTTTTTAGAGTCCCTAGAGTCCAATAATATTATCTTAATCTTCTGAAAAAAATGCATTTTGCTCAGACTTAAGATAATTGATACTTTTAAAACTCATAAACTCCATGAATCCTTCAGTTCTAAAGCTGTATTTCCTTAACTTCAGTGCAATAGGCATGCATTTTCTTTTTATTTTTCTTTCTTTTTTTTGGATAAAGGCTGTAGTTTATTTAGATTTTGAAATGCACCAAAAATTCTGTTCATTTATCTAGCTGAAAAGAAATTGTAGTTACTGGAATTAGTAAACACTTTTGGTTTTGTAAAACTGTAATGAGCAGAGTTCATTAAAAAGTAACTCAAAATAAAATAAGCAGTTAAAATGCCCACTTTAGTTTTTAGGATAGCTTAGTTTTCCAAGCTATTAAGAGTCTAGCAAGAGAAGGATTAAACCAGGTTTAACAGTTCCAAAGATACCCCGATTTCTTTTTATTGCCAAAAATTAAAAGTCAATTCTGAGATGATTCAAAACTTTTACCAAAACTTTTACCAAACACACAACTGTTGAAGCATTCACTTCTATATGAATGTATGTATATTAGTGTCTGCTTCTTTGTACAGTTGTACCTAGAGATTTTTTTTATGATTTTTCATGTGCAAGTATCAATGTTTCGAAGATTTAGTAAAAAATATTCTGTAGATTACATTCCCAAGAACATAATGCTTACACAAATGTATATTCCATGTTTTAAAGCTCTATTGTATTTTACTTTACATATGTACTTCAGTTAACATAGAGCACTTAGAATCTATTTGGTATTTTTGATCTCTCAAAGGCATGCATTTTCTTAAAATAGCCCATAAAAATGGTTTCATATTCATGTTCTTCCTTCTATGATCACGAGAAAAGGGTGAGTCGGGGATATTGCTTGTGGTAGTTAGCTGAACTTGCAAGGAAATTACTTAATGGCATTTTGTGAATGTTTTACCACTTCCCCAATTGTCCAAGCAGTATGTGACCTGTAGGTTTTGGGATATGCTTATTTGCTCTTGAATGTGAAATTGATTTTTTAAAATTCAATAAATGCATTAAGCCAGCAACAGTGGCTTGATCCTACAATCCTAGCTACTCAAGGGGCTGCCATCTTAGGATCATGGTTCAAAGCCAGCCAGGGACAGAAAGTTCATAAGACTCTAATGTATTACCAAGAAACTGGAAGTGAAGCTGTAGTTTAAGTGGCAGAGTGCTAACCTTGAACACAAAAGCTCAGGGACAGTGCCCAGACCTAGTCCCAGTGGCCCAGTGAACATGCACATACACACACACACACACACACACACACACACACACACACTCAGTATAGTGCTGCGTTATTAAAACTTGTGCTCAAGTCACAAGTAATCACTACTTTGAATTTAGTACAAAATAATTATCTCTCTGCAATTTTAGACATACAAGTGTATCTTAATGAATAACATACTAAAGCTCCCTTTGATTTCATCAGGCCTCTACCATTGTGAGCCGGAGGACATTCAACTCAGTTCTTCCAAATAATATCTCTATGTGATTGTGAACTTGAATTTGAAACTGAGGAAAAATCTTAAATAGCCTTCTCTGTCAATGTATTTATCTGAAATCGAGAGAAATATACTTGGGATCCATTCTACAACTGTAACGAAGGGCAGGTTGGCCAAGATTATCTGAAATATGCCTGTATTGCAGTTTCTTTACATGTAACACTTCAAATAGGGAATTCATAGACCCTTGATCATGTGTATACTGACCTAAAGAGACATACATTTGCCAAGTTTTGAACCCATTGTTTGTTAAACTATTGGCTCTAATGATCCCATTTCTGTAAATAAATTTCTAAGCGTCAGAATCTTGATCCTAAAAATAACCTAGTAAATGTACTATTAACTGTTAACAATAAAGTCCTACCCTTAGACAGTCCCTTTTGTTCTTTCAATTAATTCTTGGTTGTTTCTGAACATTCCTATCCAATTCCCTGGCAAATGATTTATATGCAGGAATAATAGATAACATTAAATGGTATTATATTATTTAGCAATCACATGAACATGACTGAAAATAAAACTATACCTTAGGTTAGAGTTTTAAAGATAGAGAGTGAGAGTTACTTGTTTTTTAAATGAACAATGAAATTGTCCAAAGTATATCCAAATAATTGAATAAGGAAGTGGCAAATGTTGTGGAAGTACATATGGAAAGCCAATATTAGAATAGAAGACACCCTTAGCTAAAAAGTCCTCATTAGGAAAGACTTTAGATATGTTAACTTACAACTCTTCCAGCTTTTAGTACTAGGTATACAAATTTAACAATATAATAAAGAATCTGAATCTCCAGACTTGCTAGCTCTCCCATAGTCTAAATGCAAAGAGTTTCAAATGTTAGTTTCTGTTCTCTTTCATCAAGAATTTTATGATAAACTTAAACCACCCTGGATAAAAAATAACCCAGTAGTCCCCAAACCAGGCCGGCCTGGATAAGCTTGTGATTCTGTTTTTTTGTTCAAAGATGAGTGGCTAAAATAGTTGTGTCACTTGCTTTAATTTCTCTTTTGTTATCACATTTTTATGTTTATTATTATCTTTTTAAATTTTTATGGTGTTGGACATAGGACTCAGTTTCCTGTCTGCCACTCACACCCTTTTAGAGGTTACTTGAAAAGTGACATGGTGATAATGGCACTTGGTGCCTTGCAGAGGTAGTGTGTAGTTTTTCTCCTTAGAGATGTGCTGGTTTTGTCTATTGTTTCTTTGGGAAACTGTCCTTTTCTGTTTTGACCACAAAGATATGCCTATGGTATAGAAATGAAACACCTGCTTCTAGAAACATTATTTGCAAAAATCATCTCAGTACTACATTGTGGAAATTTATTTTAACATTTGTCATATTTTAGTGTGTTGAATGTAGGTACATAACAGATAAAATGTATACAACTCTGACATGGTGTCTGAAGGTAAGTCTTTCTTTTCCTCTAAGCCATGCCTAAGATCTCTCTTGCTCTCTAGAGGAAATGCATAAATTATTAGCTGTGAAAAATAGATTATGAAATTGTGCATCAGTGGATCATACCTTTGATCCTAGCTCCTCAAGGGGCCGAGATCTCAGGATTGTCATTGAAGCCAGACTGGGCAGGAAAGTCCATGAGAATCCTATCTGCAGTTAACTAGTAAAAGTGGTATAGTGCTAACCTTGAGTATAAATGCTAGGGGACTTCACCACACCCTGAGTTCAAGCTTGAGGACTAGCACCAAAAAAGAAAAGAAAGATAATGCCAACATTATTGCAGAGAAGGCTGAAATGAGAATTATTAGATTATTGGTTAATTATGAGGCATCATACCCTTTCCTTGGATACTTTGTGTTTTTAACATTCATTGTTTACCTTTTCTTTATAGGTTACAGAAAAGCAGTAGAAAAGTAAACCAAAGTCTTATGGAGTCTTCTTTCAATACTGTATAGTGCGAATGAAGCAATAATGGGAAACAGAATTGTAGATGGAAAACATAACTTACTCAAAAGGAAAAGATTGACAAGCTTTTCATTATGTGCCTTGTTTCTTTTCCTCTCTCTCTTCCCCCCACTGCCCTTCTCCCTGTCTCCGTGTCTCTCTCTCAATATGGGAAGAGGAACAAGTTATCAGACTAATTTAGATTTTGCCAACATGTGCATTGAGGAGTATGCTACTGACACATATCACTAAGGACGATTTTTCAACATACAAGTGTGTCATTTCCTTTCTTCATGGATCAGATTCTGAAATGCTATGAGACAGAAATTTTAGGCTTCAGTTGTGAAAAGGGGGAAGTGGACAAATCAGTGTTGCCTTCTTCTTTACATCCAGTGGTAACAAAATTTTTATTATTTTTCTAAAGTGGCTTTTGTTGACTGTATGTGGCCTGTGTGAATCTGTGTGTTAACTAGATATATTCAATTTTAATAGAATATCTGTATTACATCATTAATAATTTTTTGATTTGAGTTCTGCTGTTTCCATGAGTGAAAGAATGCTTGTACATGTGTAAATATGCATGAAATATAGCAACTTGCAATTTGAACTCTCAAGCAGTTCTTTTTATGCGATTTTTGCATGTTTTGTTTAAGTTATTGATTTTATTTGAAGTTTGACTGAACAAATTTTATTCTCCTTTCTTTTAATATAACATTTTTGGCTTTAACATTATTGCCCTCATTATTTTCACATATTAGGAATATGGTCTAGGTCTCTGCCATTGCAAATCTTTGAACTAGATAAGGAGAAATGATAAAAGAATCTAGTACAATTGTTTGGAGTCAATAATGACCCACTTTCTGATATGTAATACTGACTAGTTTCTTGAACCTTTTACATCTTAGTTTTTGCTCTGTAAAATGAACAAAATACTTCTACATATCGCTTATAACTTTTAGTAGAATAAAATATGAAAATTCCATATTAGAACATTAAAGTTAAAAATAGTAGTGATTCACTTATAGGCCATTTAATAATTTTTAAAATTGATATGCTAATGCTATTTTACAAAATAGAGAGGCTATAATTCAGAGAAATGAAAACATTTGCCTAAAATAACTTAACTAAGCAATGGAATTTGGTTTAAAATTTCTGTTCTCACATAGGAGTGTAACATTTATAAATTGGTCCAACTTTTTAAAGTGGTCAGAGAGGAGATATCAAGTCTAAAATATTTTTTGCCTTGCACTTCAAAATATAAGTTATTCTAAATGTGTGTTTTGAAATAACAGGGCCAAACAATCAATAGATTTATAACACCCTAATTTGACTCTTAATGTACACAAATACTGGGGCTTCATAGAAAAATAAAAGCATTTCTCTTGCTTTAGGATGGCAGAGTGTCAGAAATTGAATATTATCTCATCTTTAATATTCTGATAATGTTTTTTTTTATCAAAAACCAAGAAAATAGTAGGGTTCAAAACATGTTAATGTGAAAATTCTTTTGTATGTGTGTGTGTGTGTGTGTGTGTGATGGAGGTTTGAACTCGGTCTGGGCACAGTCCCTGAGCTCTTCATCTCAAAGCTACCATCCTACCCTTGAGCCAAGCCCTATCCCGTTTTCTACAGGGTAACTGGAGATAAGTCTCAGATCCTTTTGTGCCCAGGCTGGCTTTGAACCTTGATCCTCAGATCTCAGCCTCCTGAGTAGCTAGGATTACAGGTGTGAGCCACCGCACTTGGCTGACAATTCTTTTTTTTTTTTTTTTTGCCAGTCCTGGGCTTGGGCTCAGGGCCTGAGCACTGTCCTTGGACTTTCTTAAGGCTAGCACTCTACCATTTGAGCCTCAGCACCACTTCCGGCTTTTTGCTATGTATGTGGGGTACCGAGGAATTGAACCCGGGTCTTCATGCATGCTAGGCAAGCACTCTACCACTAGGCCAAAATCCCGGCCCTGACAATTTTTTTTTTATTATTATTACCTTCTTGCTGCTTGCAAGAACTTGGGCCATCAACTAAGTCATAAAATGCTGATATTGCAAAGATACATTTCACTTCTCTCAAGAACACACTTTGAATAAACTATTTACACCAAAAGATTTCACAATTCTTTACCAGTGAATTGACATTTTGTGTGAAAATGTTATAGGAAGTTTCTTTTTTTATGTTGTTTTTTTTTTCTCCTGATTTGAAAGCTTCATTTAAAGTCACAGTTGAATGTTCTTAATTGTTTCCTTGCTGCTAACAAGACTCAGGAGTGTACATACTACACTGTTATATTCCAATTGTTAATTAATGAGCAGTATAGAAATGAAATAATCTAACAATTCAAAAATAAATGCCTTTGGGGCAAAGTGAAGATACTGATAGTAACATTATATTTGAATCAGTTTACTAGTTACATATAGCTTTCAGGGGAGATTATGCTATCTCTAATTCATAACAAGGAATTAAATTTTTTCACATTAGTTAAATATGAACTTTTCCAGACAGGTACTTTACGACCCAGGACATGATTACAGCCTGACTTTTAATTATTTTTATTTATTTTTAGTTTCAAATAATATACAGAGGACTTACAGTTACAAAAGTCAAAGAAAGAGCACACACCTATTTTTTTTAATAATGTCACCCCTTTTCTCTCTCCTTCTCCCAGTTATTCTTTCCTGTCTTTACCTGTGTCGTGTTCAACATAGTGTCTGCATTTGTTCACTCTTTATCCTACTGTTTCTGTGCCTGCCCCCACTTTACCCTCCTAAACACAGATCAAAAATGAAAAGACCAAAGAAAACCCTCTTAATTCTGCTTCCTGGAGTTCATTTCAATATGGTAATTTATGGTATTTCATATATTATACAGTGTATGGTGTATGTACAGAATATTTTCTAAACTCTCTGGTCATTGAAATAAAGAAACGAAAACCTCATTTCACGGATCTAAGTTGAGTGAGAAAGACAACAAACAAGACAAAAATTATAAATGCAGTGCTACATGATGACAAATTTGAGAAGGAAATTAATCCAGGAAGGGAAAGAATAGATATGTTATTGTTTATATATTTTGGGATTTTGGTGATATTTTCTGATCATAGCTTCCTGTGAAGCAGACCTCGAACACGCTGGTGTTGGTAAAGAGCCTTTGGACCCACCATGTTCCCGAAGGATCTTAACACAAATCCTGGTTGGAAAAATGCTGGAGGTAGTACAAACAGAAAGGACAGAGCTGCATCTGAGCTAGAGCTGGTATTTCCTTTTGAGTCTTCAAGGGAGCAAAATAAGTCGATTTTAATTTTAAATATAAGGCTCAATAAACATGTTTACTATTGAGAAAATTCTGTTTAGACCCAAAGTGAGGGAAATTCTCTCAAGGGATGTGAGCAGGAGGACATCATCTGACCACTGGGGACAGTCACTGGAGACTTTGTGGAGATTGGATGTGGGGATGAACAAATGAGCAACAAAGAGACTCATTATGTTTAGGATTCATTAGAAATCGGAGTATATACTAAATGTTACTTTCTGGCACTCAGATCTTTCTGTCTGTCTACCTGTCTGTCTGTTATCTGTTACCTGTCTATCATCTATCTATGTATCATCTATCTCTCCCTTTTCTTATTTTCTTCTTCCTTCCATGTATTTGTTGTTTTCTCTCCTCACTCTCAACAAACACATCTATGCACACAGGTAAACATTTCAAATGTTTCATGGCAAGGTTCTAATATATCTGTCCTTTTATATTGTTTTAAACTTCTAATTAAGATTAGTATATTATATATGATGTAAGTAAAAATTTAATTTATTAACAAATGGTTCCATGCCAAAGTTGAATTTCAATTGTATATTTCTGTTCAAAACACCATATAAATTTTTTTCAGCTGATTTTGGATGAGATATTTACTTATTACCTTACATATGCAACTGTAATCCCTCTGAATATTACCTTGACAATAAAATTAAATTTTAAAACAAGACCCAAAGAAGACCTCAGCCATTTCATGCAGAATTCATATTTTTCCATGTGTTCCACAGAAGCATGGAGCATCAGAATCTATTTCATCTCCAAGAGGAAGACACTGACAGCTGTTCTGAATCTGTGAAATTTGATGTTCGTTCAATGAGAGCTTTGCTCTCTCCCAGTAAGTGTGGGGTAGGGAGGGGAGGAGGGAAGTGTGCCTATGGATGGGAGGTTACTAACATTGAAAGACTGTGACTTTTTTCTCTCACATAATTTCAAAGTACTCAAAGTCTAAAACCAGGGTGTTCAAAATGCCACACATCCTTTTATGGTTTCAACGACAAGTCCTTGCCTGTCCTTTTGGAGCTTCTAATGGCGTTAGGCAATTCTTGTTCTACCATCACATGTGACTACAGCAGGCTCATGTCATCCTTCTTCTTCACATGGCATTTTATCCAGTGTCCCTCTGCATTATTTTCCTATAGAGATCCAAGTCACTGGATTAGTGCCCATCCATATGACTTCATTTTAACTTGCAAGTGTACCCTAAAAAGAATCTTTCCAGTTAAGGAAATCTTCATAATGGCCTTATTCTAGCTTGACATACAACCTGAGAAGACCTTCTTTCCCATAGAGAACAGCTTCATGGCTGTCTGGGATTAGGCCTGCAGCACAACTTTTTGGGAGATACAATTCAACCCACAATATTTGGAGTGGATGTTTGTATGGGTTATGAGAGAAACTCAAAAAAAGCAATAGCCAGTTCTCTCTGGATAGGATGGGTTAAGGTATCAGGACAGAATTGTTTTTAATTCTAATAAATTGGAAGGACAATACCTATGTACAACAGATGTTAGAGAGACACATCAGAGCAAGCAGTATATACAAAGGTAAAGGGTCAACATCAAAGAGCATGGGTTCTTATAAAGGGAATGCTAAAATATAAAAGGCAAACCCAACCCTAGGATATAGCGGATGTATGTGTCCTGTAATGGATGGGATCATGTGGTGCCATTGAGGTACATATATAAAAATGTAACAATAAGAGGAAGTAAACACAGGTAGTGAGTGACTGAGAAGGGAAAACACTGGAAGCAGGGGGAAATTTTTGAAAAAGGGTAAGAGTTATCTAAGAGGTAGAATACATAGAGAGCTACATTTCTATGCTCCCAGCTACTCAGGAGACAGATATGAAGAGGATGGTTATTCAGGTCCAGGTAATGAGTTATTGAATGGCTCAAAGGACACAGTGTACCTAGCAATTACAAAGCCCTAAGTTCAAACAAACTACCACTAAAATAGATGCATTAAAATAAATAAGGGTAAAACAAACAGAACTTATGATAATAAATTAAGGTTGTGACACATTTTAGCCTTCATCATTCTGAGAGATATTTCATGTTGTTTGCATTAAAAGCTATTTTTCTTCATTTTCTTCCAGCTTTTCTTATTTGGTCTGCTCTACTTTTAAAAATAGTTTCCTGTTTTTATTTCAGTTTCTCATAAAATATTCTTGAATGGTATTTCACATTTTGTGTTTAATTTAGACATTTTTGAACAGAAAGCAAAATGTTTCCTTTTCATTGAACAATGAAAGAAATGTCCATGGAGAAGAAAGTTGTATGTTTTATTGACTTTAATCACAGGAAAGTCCCATCTTCCTACTTCAGTATATTTCTAGGATAATTAACATCTTACTATATTAATCACAGTTCCATTACATAAGACTAAAGCTTAGTTTATTTATATGTTCAAGAATAATGTTATGGTAGATGTCCTTCACCTATTTCAAAGTTAAGTCAAAGTATAAATCATTTCATTTGTTTGATTATTAAAATATCTGTCATTTTCAAATCATGAGAGATAGCCAAATATGAAACAAGATGAAATTGACAAAAATATTACTTTTGCATAGTAAAATCCTTAAAATAAGTATTTCTCTGATGCTATTTTAAAATATGAAAAAGTCATTATTATATAGTTCTTTGTGAATTTTTATTTACAGACTACAAATTCCCAAGTGATATACACAGAAAAAAATTATTGTAGTTACATATGTCTTGACATCTAAATGTACTGATTAATTCCTAATTTTCATAGAATCATATAATAAGAGCAAGTTTACTAACAATACTTGGGGTTTTGTTTCACTTATTTAGAACCTAAAAATGGCCCTGCTCTTCAAGAGAAGCTGAAGTGCTTCAAAGCTGCACTAATTACTCTTTATCTCTTCGTGTTCACAATACTCATACCTATCGTGGGGATAATGGCAGGTATGTTAAAACTGAGCAATCAGGTGAACTAATTTTTTTCCATATATTTTTATGGTAATTAATAGAAGAGTTACATTACATTCGCCAGATGGAAGGAGTATTACTTCACATACATTGACACCCTTTCTCATGTCTTGGTCCCCATTTCCCTCCCCCCACTCCCAGCCGTCATCTTGTGATCCCCCTTCCCTATCCAATTTCAAATAACCAAATATGCATTAATCCAATATATCAGATAACAAAGTGAAATACTGTAACAATATGAGATAACTAAAGGACAGCAAAAGAGATGAGAGATAACATAGTACATTAAGGACATCACTCATTATGTGGCTTTTGTTTCTATATCTTAGAGGTCCTTTCATTTAGTGTCAATACTGTATGGCTTTATGTATCTAGGTTTTGTTCTATTGCAAATCTCTGCTAGAAGAGTCCAAGGATTCTACTGATTATGGCAAATGAAGGAAACCATTGAGCCTATGTTCCTTTGAGTCTGGCTTACTTCACTCAATATGATTTTTTCTAAGTCTTTCCATTTCCTTACAAATGGGGTTATGTTCTTTCTGACAGCAGCATAGAATTCCATTGTGTATTAATACATCTTGTTGATCCACTCATCAACTGAGGGACATCTGGGCTGGTTCCATATCTTTGCTATGGTAAATAGTGCTACAATGAACATCGTTGTGCTAGTGGATTTAGTATGCCCTTGTTTCTGAACAATTGGGTAAATGCCAAGTAGTGGATTTGCTGTGTCATAGGGGAGCTCTATGTTTAGTCTTTTGAGGAATTGCCATACTGCTTTCCATAGTGGTTGAATGAGTTTGCACTCCCACCAGCAGTGTAGCAGTGATCCCTCCTGGCCACATCCCCTCCAGCATCTGTTGTTACTACTTTTCTTGATCCTGGACATTCTAACTGGAGTGAGGTGGAATCTTAGAGTTGTTTTGATTTGCATTTCTTTTATGACCAGAGATGTTGAGCATTTCTTCATGTGTCTATAGGCCATTCTTATTTCTTCTTCAGAGAAGACTCTCTTTAAGTCTTTGGCCCATCTTTTAATGGGATGGTTGTTTCTTTGGAGATTAGTTTTGGAGTGATTCAATTTTTTGAGCTGTTGATATATTTTAGATATGAGGCCTTTGTCCGTTGTATGGTTAGTGAAGATCTTCTCCCATTCTGTAGGCTTCCTAATTAATTTACTAGCTATGTCCTTTGCCATACAGAAGCTCTACAGTTTAATGCAGTCCCACTTATCCAGCCTTTCTCTGATTTGTTTTGTTTCTTGGTCCTTATTAAGAAAGTTTTGACCTGTGCCAAGGAGGCCTACTGTATCTCCTATTCTTTCTTGTAAAGTTTTCAGTGTGTCAGCGTTTACCTCGAGGTCTTTGATCCATTTGGAGTTAATTCTAGTGCAGGGTGACAAAGAAGGATCCAACTTTAGTTTTCTGCAGGTGCTTAACCAGTTCTGCCAGCACCACTTGTTGAAGAGGCTGTCTTTCTTCCATTCTATTTTTTTGGCTCCCTTGTCAAAGATTAGGTGGCCATAGGTCTGTAGTTTAATATCTGGGTCCTCAGTTCTATTCCATTGTTCTTCAGGCCTGTTCTTGTGCCAGTACCAAGCTGTTTTGATTATGACAGCTTTGTCATGGAGTCTAATTTTTATAAGATCAAAAATGGGCATTTAAGTTTTGAGGGGGAGGAGGAGAATTTATATGTGTTTATAAGGGGCTTTAAACCAGAGCCTCCTGCTCTTGCTTAGCATTTCCTGCTCATGGAAAGTGCTTTTCAACTTGAGCCACAACTCTGCTCCTGTTTCACTGTTCATTAATTAAAGGTACAGCCTCCTTCAAACTTCACTTCTTAAGCCATCTGAATAGCTATCATGAGATACTGACGTCAAGGCAGCATCCTTCTCTGCTGTGGTGGCATGAGCCATCCTTCATTAACATCCTTGAAACTTACTTGTCCATAGATCCTCATTATCATTACTTAAAAACTTAAAACAACTGACATCTTCTAAAAGGAAAGATGTAGAATATGCTAGTTCCCTTCATTGTGCTGTTCTCTAGGTATATATTTCTCTGAGGAATCTAATTTGAACTGAGGATAGATAGGGAGATTTCATGGTGTTTGTGGTTTACATATTCCACAAGTATATATGTGAATGTTATTTGATGGAGCATTTTTTTTATGAATTTGATGGATCCTAATAGATATTTTAGTATATATATCTTGTCATTCTCCTCTTCTCTGTAGCTAATAAATTGTCTGGCAGTGTATTTTTATCAACAGACAAGGTGGGAATAAAATGTAAACTTTTTTGTGTATACTAATCCACCTAACAAGAAAATACCAAGCACAAGGCCAAACATCCTTTCTTAGGATACCATCTGAGGCAGTATTCCCAAACAGATTCAAAATTCTGCTCAAGGAAAGGACAGTGAGAACCATTGTCATAATAGCTATCACTGTTCGAGCATTTTGTATCTTTAAGCACAGAGCTATCAACTTTAAACATATTATCTTAATTCACCTTTACAATTATCCTCTGAACAGGCAGTATCATTATGCTCATTATCCATGCAGGAAAATAGGGACTCCTCAGTAATGGAGTAGCAAGTATGACTTCTAAACCTCTATGCTCCACTGACTCTACGGCAATCGAGTTTTCATAATGAAACATGATGGGCCAGTAACAACAAAACAAAATGACCACCTACATGGACTTGTTATATTTTTTCCAGTGAAATATTTTCTACAGAGAAATGTTTACTTTTCTCTAAGACAAAATCAAAATCCTACCCTGAAAACCAAAGTAACAAAAGCCTTCTAAAGAAAAGAGGTCCCAGGGCTGGGAATTGGCTGACTGGTAGAGTGATTGCCTAGCACGAACAAAGACCTGCGTTCGATTCCTCAGTACCACATTCATAGAAAAAGTCAGAAGTAGTGCTGTGGCTCAAGTGGTAGGAATGTAGCCTTGAGAAACCCAAGGATAGTGCTCAAGCCCTGAGTTCAAGCCCCAGGACTGGCAAAAAAAAAGAAAAAAGAAATAAAAGAATAAAGAGGTTCCAATGATCTATCTGGCATTAAAGAGTGACCTTCCTGATGCATCAGGGGCGTCTGTATGCTATTTATGAATATGTTCTCATCAGAAGTCTGAAATGCATACTCTATTGAAAATATTAGTTATACCCCATCCAGGAGTCAGACAACTTGCACATTGAATCATTAGAATCATAGAATCAACTGTTTTGGAACACATGAATTCATAGGTGAAGTAAAATATTGTACCTCAAAACTGTATTAACTTTAGAGTATCTAATATTTTGAAAGATCTTTCCTGACTTCTGCAGTTTACTTCACAGAGTACCTCGACTTTTAAAAGCTGCCAAATCTTTGTCAGAGCATAGCAACAGATTTCTGTCCTAGGACAATAGATATCATCTAGAGCTGATGTGTAAAAATTGCTACTGACACAGTAAAAATTCTTGACTCAAAACAATATAAATTTAAGAATAGAAGAGATATCTCCAAAATGAAAGAACAACGATGGTCTATAGAATCAAATACAAGCCTCTCCCTAGGTCTTCGCATATGTAATAGAGTGAGTCTTCTCTCAAATATGAAATAGACATGCCACAAACTGCCATCTTGCCAATTAAAACAACAACAACAACAACAAACTCTGGCATTTTTTTCTGGTATCCAACTTATTGAAAAATCCAAAAATATAGAGGCTCAAGGTTTGCCCTCTACCACTTTGAGCCACAGCACCACTTTTGGCTTTTTCTGAGTAATTTAGTGGAGGTAAGGGCCTCATGGAATTTCGTACTCATGCAAGCTTCAAATCACAGTCTTCAGCTCTCAGCCTACTGAGTAGCTAGGATTACAGGTGTGGACCACCAGCATATGATTCAGGTTTAATCATTGTTAATGAAAGCAAAATTTAACTTAGTTTCATTCAGGGTCAAAAACTAAAGTTGTGTTTTGAAACATAAAAACAAAATATAGCCTGTTCTGTCAAATGCTCTTTGTTTTGACAGATTAAACCTGTTGTATATATCTTTTGTCCAATCTTACTGTGAAAAGATTTATTTTATCCCTGCAAAATAATACATGTTCTTAGTGAAATATTATTTGGTTGAGCTATTATATTTAGTAAAAGACTACTATATGCTACACGATATTAATTCCTCATGGTTAATTAGTATCAAGCTGGGGATGTTTAGGACACAGATGTTGAATCCAAAATCAAAGCAAAAAAAAAAAACAAAAAACCTTTGAAACTTAGTATTTCAATTAGAACAATGGCACAGTAGAAGCATGGACTGAGTAACCTGTCCATTGTTACTGATTACAAAAGACAGAGCTAGAATTTCTACTCTGATTGTTCCACTCTGAAACCTAGAGTCCTGACTACTACCTATAAAACAATACTCAGGCTCTCAACCACTTTATCCACAGCTATACTTTGCTTTATTTTTTAATAGGGTCTTATGATTGTGCCTGGGAAAACTGAACCATGATCCTCCCGGTCTCAGTCTCCTGAGTAGCTGGATACACAAGTCCAATTCATTGTGCCTAGCTGATAGGACAGGATATCATGATTATTATTATTTTTTTTGCCAATTGTAGAACTCTGATCCTCCTTTTCTCTGCCTCTTGAGTAGCTAAGATTAAGGCCTGTGCTCAGATTATATGTGAATCTTAGAATTTATTAATGCATGAATTAAGCTATCAGACTTGTTCCTCATACTGAATTTAGTCTAACGATAAATTCAGAAATGTAAAACAACCACAACTAATTCAGCTTTCCTCCATAAAGGATGTTGTGGTTAAGTAGTTTTCATCTATACCAACTTTTCTGATATGGAATTCACATGTTTTATTTTACTTATGCTTATCCACTGCTGAGGTTGATATAACTTTGAGGAAATCTAAGGAAGAAGTGGGTGAGTGACTTTCCAGAATTACCTAGTGGCACCAGAGACCAATATCAAGCAGCTAGCTCTCATTTATCTGAAAAATTGTTTATATATTCTCAACATATTTAATCCTCAAAGTTATAGAATCTCAAATATCATTTTGTAACATAATGCAATAGATTCAAGTATAGATGTCTAAATATCATTTTTAGTATATACAAAGACATTATTGGCTCATAATTATCATATGTGTAAAATCTAATGCATCAAAATAAATAAGAATGTGAATGGTGTATAAGCATGCATGCAGTACTGTAGATACATTAACTACTACAAATCAGTAATAAAATGATGCTTAACATTTTCTTAATCTTGTAACAGTGTACTTGTATATTCCTTTTATTTCAGAGTTAATACTTGTATATTTTTTTGTGTTCCTGTGAGGGAAGGAACTATAGGGCATATTGCTTTAGACCATTTTAGAAGGATAATTAGATTTTTTGGAGAACATATGTGCATTTGTAAACAAGTATCCACAGTTCAGTATGATCCCTAAAAACCACTTAATAGAAATTTCCTTTAGGAAATAATTCATTACAAGATTGTTATATCAAATTGATTATATTATTCAAGAACAGAAATAGAGGGGGGAGGGTGGGAGGGAAATGGGGACCATGTCATAAGAAAGGGTATCAATGTTTGTGAAGTTATGCACCTTCTATCTGGTGAATATCATGTAACCCTTCTATTAATCATAATAAAAAATTTTTAAAAAGAACAGAAATAGATATGTGTGGGATTTGTTCAATAAATGTGATCTTTGTAAGTAGAATACAATTTAATTATCACATTATTTTTGTTGAATACTGTTAACTAATGATCTAAAATTTATTATATAACATTGAATTTAAAACTAGATTCCAAATTACTGATAAAATTTAGTCTTTAGGACCTGGGGCCTAACCTAGTGGTAGCATGTTCGCCCAGCATGCATGAAGCCCTATGTTCATTTCCCTGCAACCACATATACAGAAAAAGCTCAAGTAGCAGAGTGGTAGCCTTGAGCAAAATGTGTCCAAGGACAGTGCCCAGGCCTGAGTTAAAGCCCCTGGACTGGTGAAAAAATTAATGCTTTAGCCAAATATGGTTGTGTTTGCTTATAGTCCTAGCTAATTGGGAGGTAGAGATTGAGAATTCAAGGAAAACATGAACAAAATTTTGTAGACTAGCTCTCTACTAATATAACTTCTAATTATATGGAAAAATAAAACAGGAGAATCACATTGCTGCCTGTCTGAAACATAAATGTAAAATTCAATTTTAAAAAATAATGAAAGTGAAAAGAGCTGTTTGTAGATTAAATAGGAGAGTACTTGTCTAGTAAATGTCAGGCTCAGAGTTAAAACACTAGTACTCCCAATATTGACACTAATATAATAGCCTGTGGAGTAGGATACAGGTGGTACATACCTATAATCCCAGTACTTGGGAGATTGTAGAAAGATGATTGGGAATTTGAAGGTGGCCTAGGGTACATAGTCAGTTTCAGGCTAACCTGTGTTACAGAGGGAGGTATGGATTCAAATCATCACCCCCAAAGCAAGTTACTAGTGGCTCACAGCTGAAATCCAGTTACTCACAAGGCTGAGGTTTAAGAATCGTGGTTTGAAGCCCAGGCAGGAAATCTGTAAAACTATCTTCAATTAAACCAGCAAAATGCCAGAAGCAGAGCTATATCTCAGTGGTATACATAGCACTAGCCTTTGGCAGAAAAGCTCAAGGACAGCACCCTGAGGACCAGGACATATATACATATGTGCACACACACACACACACACACACACACACACACATACACACACACACACACAGGAATCAAAGTTCTTTTTATTTAAAAAAGATTTTAGTACAAAATAAAATATATAAGTATATATAATTTATATAACACATACACTAGATTATATCTGTAATAGTTTGTATTTATATAAATATGTTAACTGTTATAATATAACAATAATATATAAATATATAATTAGAATATATTTGTATAAATGTATATGTACATTTTATATTTATATATTTATATTCAAATAATTTACACTTAAATTTATGTTAATTCATATTTGTATTAGCAAAATATTAACACATTTATAATTAATTGTAAAATATGTATTTTATATTGTATTATCTATTATCTATTAATATAATATATTCAACATAATATATAAGGTATTTCTTTGATATTAATACCATAGTGGATACAGAACCAAATTTGATATAAGTTAAACAAAAGTTTAGATTTTAAACCAGGGTATCAAAATTCATGGTAACTTAAAATATGTAATATACATATATATTTATTGTTATTGTTAAAGTGATGTGCAGAGGTATTAAAGTTACATAAGTCAGGTAATGATTACATTTCTTTTTTTCTACAACATTCCCATTCATTTTTTCTTTTTTTAAAAAAATTTTATTGTATTTTCTTGTCAGGGTAAGGTATAGTGAGGTTACAGTTACGTTTTTCAGGTAATAGATACGTTACTTTTTTTTTTTTTTTTTGGTCGACCATGGGGCTTGAACTCTGGGCGTTGTCCCTGAGCTCTTCAGCTCAAAGCTACTGCCCCACCCCTTGAGCCACAACATCACTTCCAGTATATTACTTCTTGAACACTGATACTCCTACTTATGTTTTTCTCCCACTTTCCCTTTCCCTCCCCTCACCCTTTCCCAGTCATCTTGTTTTTCTCCCTTTCCCTTCTCTATTTCAAATAAACAAATAAATGTATATAGGATATACTAAGCAACACAGTCAGATACAGTAACAACATGAGATAAACAATAAGGGGGTGATAGGGGGAGAAAAGATATAACTTCATATAATACATTAAGAACAACAATCACAAAGATGAACCTCTTGTTAAGATTACATTTCTTTTTGAACAGTGTTACCCCTTCTCTTGCTCTCTCCTAGATTTTCCTTCTTCTCTACATCCACAAGTTGTATAGTTCATTTTCAACAAAGTGTCTATTGAATATCACTGCTGCATTTGTTCACCCTTTTTCCCATCCTTTCTATGCCCTTGATACACTCCCAAAGACTGATAAACTTACAAACAAGACAAAAGGTAAAACAAAAACAGCAACAAAGAAAAACCCTCTTGTTTCTATTTCTTGGAGTTCATTTCATTAAATATTATTTTATCTGATCGTATTCAAATTGTTATGAAGCCCTTGTGATCCTCTCCTAAAAATATTCTCCTTTGATCTCATGTGAATGTCCAGAGACCTATATAATTTGTCATGTCTTCATATATTTTTTTGTCTTTTACTATCCAGTGTGTTTTCACATCCTTGTGTAGATACATAGGCATATTCTAGTTACCACAAAAGAGAGAAGTCATTCAGTCTGTTTGTTTGGGTCTGGCTTACTTTGCTTAACATATTTTTCTCTACGTACTTCTGTTATGAATGGTACAGCTTTATTTCTGATGGAAGCGTGTAATGTTATCACATATTTATATGACGTTGTGATCCATTTGTCCACTGAGGGGCATCTGGGATGTTTCCATATCTGGGCTATAGAAAACAATGCTGCAATGAACATGGTTGTGCCAGTTGCTTTAGTCTGGCCTGGTTTATGGTCGGTTGGATAAATGCCCAGGAGAAGAATTGCTACTAAAGCTTTTGAGGAACCTCCATACTGTTTTCCAGAGTAGTTGAACAAATTTACATTCTCACCAACAGTGTACTAGTGTTCCCTTTTGGCCATATCCCCACTGGCAATTGTTATTGTTCATTGTCTTGATTATGGTCATTCTACCTGGGGTGAGGTAGAATTTCAATATTTTCATTTGCATCTCTTTTATGGGTAGAGATGTCTAACATCTCTTCATGTATTTATTGCTCATTGTTACTTCTTTTGAGAAATCTTTTGCCCATTTATCAATTTATTTGTTGTTTTTTATTACCAAGTTCTTTAAGTTAAGTGAGCAAGCCAGCTGCTGGTGCCTTTTGTCTACAATCCTAGCCCAGGCAGGAAAGTTGACTTTTATCACCAGTTAACTATCAGAAAACCCGAAGTTGAGATGTGATTCAAAGTGGTAGAGTACTGGCTAGACTTGAGCAAAAAGAGATCAGAAACAGTGCCCAGGCCCTGAGTGCAAGCAACATTACCTATTAAAATTTTTTAAAAAATTAAAAATTAGATAAACAGAATGTGAAACCACATATTTTTATTAAAGCATTTATTAACATTGATTTTTACATAATATTTCAAATGACGTATTTAACAAACAAGTATTCAAGAAGGGGATCTCTATATACAATCACTGGCACTTAGATTTTAGAACATAATAAAAATTAGGCTGAGGGAAACCACATATTTTTAATGTGGCAGAAATTATTTTCCGATGTCCTGTTCCACATACTATGAATCAGGCCTGAGGAAACTAAAATGACAGTGTTATACTAGCTTGTGCTTGGCTAAGGAAGATGGACCAACAATTTATGTGTGCCATAGGTGGCATGACTACTGCTCCTTCCACTTCTTGTTTTCTCATCATTATTCGAATGGCAAAGCTAACATGGATCACACATTGTCTTCAGAAAAGGTGTTGAGCACTATCTCATTTTATCCTATTTCAGGGAGTAAGATACTATCATTTCCAGGTACAGAATTTTCTTTAACTGACCAATCCCAACATTGATTTGGGATTGAGTAGCAATTCTAAAGTAAAGTAGGACTATAAGCCTCATCAATACCCTCAGACAATCACTTGTTTGACACTGTCACTTGTTTTAAGGTAGCAACATTCACCATGCTGCCATGGAAAGGAATGAAGCAAGTGGAATGCAATTTTATGAGGTAGAATGAAGTATACACTTAACGATTGAGATCATGACTTGGTTTTTTTCTGCTTAAATATACAGCTCAGCTCTTAAAGTGGGAAACAAAGAATTGCATAGTTGATTCATCTCAAAGTGCAATGATAAAAGGAAATTACAGCAAAGAGGAAATGAAATTTCAAGAAGTTATGACAGAACACATGAACAACATGGAGGAGAAAATCCAACATATTTTAGACACAGAAGTGAATTTCATAGATGAAGAATCCTTCCAGAATTTCAGTGTGAAGACTGACCAAAAATACAGTGGTTTTCTTCTCCAGTTAAGTGCCGTGGTTTCCTCAGTTCAAGAACATGGAAATACAATAGATGGACTCTCTAAGTCCTTAATGAACTTGAATACCACCTTGCTTGAGATGCAGCTCCACATAGAATCATTGAATAGCAAATTCCAAGAGTCTACCTTTAAACAACAAGAGGTAAGATCATTTTGTAAAGGAAGATCATATTCTAGAATTAAATTGACCCTTGTCTCCTAAGATAGTCCAGAAAATCAAAAGTTTCAGAAGTTGTTTATATATTACCTTGCTTATTCTACTAATGCAATCTAACTAAAAGATTTCAAGTGAATTTACCTAGTACCTTTTCCAGACTTCCAGAATATTCCATTGGCTATTTTAACATTTTAAATGTTATTATAGGATCTGAGTAGATTGTCCAAACCCTTGGAATTTTTTTTGATTATCTTAGACTCTGTGAAGTGTTAGACATAGTAAATTTTACAGTAGACAATATTTCCTTTGTTTTCCTTCACTATCACTAAAGTTGAACTCAGGGCCTCATGTTTCTACTTGGTTTTGTTGCTCAAGGCTGGGACTCTACCACACTTCCATTTGAGCCACACTTCTACTTCTGTCTTTTTTTTTCCTGATTAATTGGAGGTAAGAATCTCAGGGATCTTCAACAGATGCTTGCTTTTCAAACCTTAATCGTCAGAACTCACTCAGTCTTCTAAGTAGCTAGGAATACAAGTATGAGTCATTACTGTCCACCTTAAACTTAATATTTCTTCATCACCAAAGAAATGCACACATTAACATGGATATCTTCTAAATTAAAATTTTGAATAATTTATTTTGCTATTCTATATACTTAAGTATCTATGTCTACTGATAACTGTAAAGCACTAACATCTGAATAATGTATACATACTATTGTCATGAGCTCTTACTGGGATAATAGTGTATGTTTATTATCAAACTAAGATTGAATCTATATTAAGTTTTCTACTTCTCTGCAAGCTATATTCATTAATTATTTAGAAACACAGGAACTAGTAAAGCACTATCACACTCAGGCCATAGAAGTATTGGATATCATCAGCAGTTGTCAGTAAAATTCCTTTGTAAAGAGCAAGATGGAAACTGTGCCGACCATTTGGTGTGTTTCATCTCTTTAATGCTGCCATTGTAGCACTGAAGTATTCAGAGATGAAATAGAGAGAGATGACTGAGAGCTGTTCAGCAGTAAATATCAGCAAAAGGAGTCTAGGTTTGCTCTGACCTTTGCATTAAACTATTCTGTAATCAAATCTGGATAAAATCAGTATCAATTTTTTTTGTATTTGTTTGTTTGTTTTTGCCAGCCCTGGGTCTTAATCTAAAGGCCTGAGCACTGTCCCTGGGCTTTCCTCAAGGCTAGCACTCTGCCACTTGAACCACAGCACCACTCTGGGCTTTTTCTGTGTATGTGGTACTAAGGAATTGAGCATACATGCTATGCAAGCAGTCTACCACTAGACCACACTCCCAGCCCTCACATTTATTTTTAAATTATACCATTTTTGAATTCTAATTTCTTATAATTTAATTTTTAAATAAAATTTTAAATTACATATTTGTGGAGTGGGTCTAATTATTTCTTTTTATGAAAAAGTAAATATTGTCTAAAACTTCATGTGAAAAAGTAATGGTTATATCATTAACTATCTAAGACCAAAAGTCATGATATGAAGCCTATTTTTCATCATTAATTAAGCAATACCAGAAATGTAGAGTCACTTTGACTAAAATAAAGTGTGTGTGTGTGTGTGTGTGTGTGTGTGTGTGTGTGTGTGTGTAGGGGGGGTTGTACCTTAGGACCTATATGATATTGCTTGACTTTCTTGTTCAAAATAGTACTCTGCTACATGTTTTCATCTCCATCATTTTGACGATTATGTTGAGCCTTCTGGTAGGAGAGATTGAACCCAGGTCTTTGCACATGTTAAGTGACCCACTTGTCCCCTAAATTATACCTAACATCCTGATCATTGGATCTTTTATGTTAATGATATAAATGGCAAAATTAGCAAATTGTGTTTGAGTAATAGCAGCATACTAGTCATTAAGGAAAGAACAATTTAAATGAAAAGAGAATATTATTCCTTATTATAATTATAATTTTATGATTCTGAGAATCATAAAATTGCAAAAATTAATGACTTTCTGGCAAGGTTAATGTGAGTGAAAATAAGAGAATATGAAGGGGTATTATATAGAATTAAAAAAATAAATGCATTACTTTTCTTCCAAGTGAAAATTGACAGATGTGAGGCTCACCTCACAGTTTTCAAGACAGAAATGCAAACATGACTCAGCTTTCAGGTGTAGGTTTGATATCACATATAAGTGATTCCAGATTTCTTGGTAGCAAATCACTTGCTAGTCCTTAAACTTCTCTTCTGTGGATATATAGACCCGAAAGATTTTTATCCACTTATATATGTTGGGCTGATATACTATATTAACACTGAGCCAGGATTACAACCATGCTTGTAATCCTAGCTACTCAGGAGGCTGAGACAGCCCAGACAGAAAAGTCCCTATGAGACTTTTTTTTTCTTATGTGACTCATATTCAATTAATCACTCAAAAACTGAAACTGGAGCTGTAACTCAAAGTGATAACTAGTGTCAAGCAGATGATCTCAGGAACAGTGCCCAGACCCTGAGTTTAAGCCTCATAGTTGATAAAAAAAAGTATATTACCAGTCTGATCTGAGTATATGTCTAGTTTTTTTTATTATTTTTATATAGTTGTATAAGAGAGGTATCATTTAACAAAGCAGTGTCTGAATACAACACGATTTCTGCCACCCCATCAACAATTTCATCCACCTTTGACCCACCTCATTCCATATATGTGAGTGTGTGTGTGTGTGAGTCTGTGTCTGTGTATCTGTGTATATGTATATCCACATATATATATAGATATATAGATATGTCATGGGGTTTGAACTCTGGGTTGGGGTGCTGTCCCTCAGCTATTCAACTCAAGCCTAGTACACTACTACTTGAGCCGCAGTGCCACTTCCAATTTTCTAGGGTTAATGGGAGATAAGAATCTCAGAGTCTCATGGACTTTTGTGCCTGGGCTGGCTTTGAACTGCAATCCTAAGCCTCTTGAGTAGCTAGGATTACAGGCATGAGTCACCAGTACCTGGCTCCCTTACGTTTTTTAATGCTGTGGAATATACCATTAAGATTTGTTTGCAATGTTCCCCACTTCCCCTCTTAATTGCCTATTCCTCTCCACTTGGATTCATCACCTTCTTCTAAGTATCCAGTTTTGGTTCTTTAAAACAGACCCAGAGAAACAAAGGATGCATGATTTCTGTCATTAGTAGTAGATAAAATGTGCCTCTAATTCTACAAGTAAACATTCTGGGTTGTAAACAAACAGTTGCAAAGGTTTTATACCCTACCTTAATTTTTTCACCTTAATTTGTCCAGTTCAGGCCAAAAAAAGTATAATTTTCTCTTACCTGGATTAAAGAATAATGCAATACCAGTTGATTTCTGCATGCAGATAGGCAATGATAATCCCTCAACAGTTAAATCATGCCACAAAGGCAGAGATGACATAAAAGCAGAGCAGAGAAAAAGAAAACATTTCCAGAAGAGATTAGGTTTAACGCCTCAACCAAAGAAAATATCAATGCCCAAAGAGAAATTAGGCAAAGGACTTAGAAAGAAAACTAATGAAGGAGAATATTAATTGTCAGAAACTTGATGACTAAATACTTCAGTTTACATTATAATTTGAATGGGTAATTCAGTCGGGATGATTTAATCGTGTATCCAGTCTTGTTCTGTAAATTTAAATATGATAAGGGTGCTTATTGATGAGGAGGTGTACACAGTAGGCACTCAACAATGAGAGAGGAAATAATGGGCGCATACATTTGGAGGTCAGTGTGGTAGTGTTGAAAAATATTTTAATTGTTTAGTCTCTTTGTTAAAATACATTCCTTTTCCTTTAAGCTGTCAAATAAAAGTAAGCACTCCAGCTGGACATGATGGCTCATGCCTGTAATCCTAGCTATTCAAGAGGCTGAGATCTGAGGATCACAGTTCAAAGTCAGCCTGAGCACTAAAGACAGTGAGACTCTTATCTCCAATTAATCACTAGAAAAGAGGTAGTGGGGCTGTGGCTTAAGGGGTAGGGCAGTAGCCTTGAGCTGAAGAGCTTAGGGACAACACCCAGGCCCAGTGTTCAAGCACAAGGACACATAAAACAACAACAAAAAGAAGTAAGCACTCCATGACTATAAATACATAATGTATGCAAAATGGTGTTTTGTTGCAGCATTGTTTAAAGCTGTAAGAAAAGTACAGTTTAAATGTCAAACTTGGAAGTATTAAAGCAATATATGCCACTAAATTATTAAATATAAGTCAATCTTTAAATATTTTATCATAAATATGTAATAGTAAATATGATTATTGTAATATAGAGTAAAAACTAAATGCATAGTTCAGAATATTATATATCTTTCTCACTTGTTTACACATCCTTATAAATATTCAGGCATGTATTCTTACATGGGTTTATAACACAAAACAAAGAAGTCCCAACTACAAAAATAACAAAGATAAATTAACACCTCGAGAAATCTTTAATTTTATTTTAGCATCTGTGTATTTGGGCATATACAGATGAACAAGGTTATATATTCAGTTGGTTGTTTGCCTGGAGTAGATGACAAGTCAACCATTTACTAAATAAAAAATAAGTGTTTCACAACCAAAGACTTATTAAGATATTTTTTATTCTATAACATTCCTATACTATTACATGATTTTTTTTTTTGCCAGTGCCGTGCTTGGGCTAAGGGCTTGAGCACTGTCCTTGGACTTTCTCAAAGCTAGCACTCTACCACTTGAGCCTCAGCACCACTTCTGGCTTTTTTCTATGTGTGTGGTACTGAGGAATCGAACCTGGGTCTTCATGCATGCTAGGCAAGCACTCTACCACTAGGCCAAACTCCTGGCCCCTGTTTTTTAAATCTATTTTCCAAGACTTCTTAAAATCATGCATTTCATAATTGTGCATGTAATATTTGTGATCATGTTGCAGGAAATCCGTAAGTTAGAAGAGCATGTGTACAATGCATCAGCAGAAATTGAGTCTATGAAAGAAGAACAAGTACATATGGAACAGGAAATGAAAAGAGAAATGAAAGCTCTGAATAACATCACAAATGACCTCAGACTCAAAGACTGGGAACATTCTCAGACACTGAGAAATATCACTTTGATTCAAGGTAAACTTTCTTTTCATTCCTCCAGAAAATAACATGTCAAGATGTGCTGATACATTGCAGATATTGGGTGTTAAAATTCCATGTTTGACTATAAAAATTTTGAGTATATTACCTTCAGCTTTCTGAAATCCTTTGTTTTAGGTTCATCATATAAAGAATATCTATCTTTTTGACTGTTTAGTTAGCTGTGTAATATAATGTTGAATGTCTTTTCCCTGTATTTTTTTCTACTACCTTATTTTGGTGCTGGGTGTTTTTTATCCCAGTTGTTTTGCCCCATTTATTTTTATTTTCTTATCAACTTCTGGATTGATTATTTTTTATATTGAATGTTTATGTTTATTAAAGTTACCAAAATCAATTTGGACATTTTTAGTTTATTTCTCTTTTCTTCTGTTTTCCTTTATTTCTCTTGAAATGTATTCTAATCTAGTCTAAGCTTGATCGGCAACTTAATATGCATCCTTGAGATATGCAAGGAACTGGACATGCCTCATCTAATAGTCTCCTTTCTCAGTTTGTAGTGCTTATGAAGTCAGTTCATTGCTGTATTATGATAATTTTTTTTGCCAGCCCTGGACTTGAGCTCAGGACCTGAGCACTGTCGGTCTTTCTCAAGTCTAGAGCTCTACCACTTGATCCTCAGCACCACCCTCAGCTTTTTCTGTGTGTATGGTACAGAGGAATCGAACCCGGATCTTCATGCATGCTAAGCAAGCACTTTACCACTAGGCCAAACTCCTGACCCCCCACATTATAAGAATTTTAAACCAAGAATGCAGTCAATACTACTCTTATTTTTACAAACAAAATTTACTCAGAGTTGTTCAGGAGGTAATTTATTGTTGCTCCCAAATTCATATCAGCTGTTTATTTTGAGATTATCTCCCTTTTGCTTAGAATACATCTTTGGAAAGTTCATGTGGAGTGAGGCCTTTTGATTTTCTTTTCTGTATTTGATTCTTATTTGTTGAATTGCCTTACACATTTCTAAGACATCAGCACTCTCCCCCTCTCATACTTCTGAATAAACTTGTTCCTTGATATCCACAAAATACTGGTTATAGGATGTCCATTAATACTAAAGTCTATGGGTGCCTAGGACTCTATTATTATAAATTTCTGTGTTGTTTGCATATAATCTACACATATTTTCCTGTATACTTTCTGTAATTGTAGATTACTTGTGATAACTGTTACAATGCACCTGCCATATAACTGTTGCTATATCGTATTGCCAAAAGGGGCTGTATTTGTTTAGTACGAATGCAATACCCTCACTCCTTAGTACCAGGGAATGGATTTCAGAGGGTTGGCATGCTAGACAAATGCTTTAAGTTACCACGTGGGTTTTATTTTGTTAAATTTTTTTAAAAAGTTTTTTGGCTTAGTTTGTTTTTGCTTGCTTTTATGTAGGCGGTTGATTAAATTCAATGCCATGCCTGGAGTTTTAGAGGGCCAACTGTATTTTGAAGGAAAATAATTATTTTCCTAGTTTATGGTTTTTCTTGCAGATTTTCTGCCACTTGAGTTCTTCCTCCAGCTCTTTTTGGCTTTAATTATTTTTCAGATAGATTGTCCTGTTCATATCTTATATGTCCCTGAAAATCCTAATCCCCGATTTACCTTTCATTTTCTGCTACTACTATGATGAATTTACCTTTATAAATAATGAATATTTCCTTTAAGTGTTCTTTCTCTGTACATCCATAAAATGAACTCCTTGATGCTTAAGATCAGTAGGTTCATTTCCAACTTTCTCTATTCATGGCTAACTCTCCTTATCATCTCCTCTCCAGAAATTGTGGAAAACACTCTCCAAGCTCTCTAACCTAAACCTAAAATTCTTTATTTTCAGATTACTAGAATAACTCATTTGCAAAAGAAAAAATAGGCCCTCTCTCAATCAAGATGGTTCCTGGCCCTAACACTCTGAAATAAGTGTGGGAAGTGCAATGAATTTCTAATAAGTCATGCTGAAGTCTCACCGTCAGATAAAATACTTTGACTAGATGTTGGATATGGTAGCACTGTGGCATTTTGGTTTACTTTGGTGTTATGGCTTCAGGTCCTACTCTCTGAACCCCTCAGCATACATATGCACTGTTCTCCTCTGTTTTCTGTTTTGCCTTCTTGGTGTTTATTGTTTGTGTGTTGTGGCTGTCCTTGGACCATTTTCTCAACTACCAATATTCTTTCTCTATCTTCCCAAGTTTTAGTCTTTTTCTTCTTTCCCTGAATCTTATCAATCAGTGAGTCACAAGGAAAAAGCTTCTAATTTTCTATTCTGCTCAGTGTCCCTTCATCTCTGTGACAGATAACTGCAGGTAGGGCCAGTACCAGCAAAACAACATTTGTTGTCTGTAGTTCATGAATTTTTGTTTACTTTCAGGGCATGACAAATATCTTATAAGACCTTAGACATAGTGTCTAACTTAATATAACAATACTTGCTTAACATGTACATTATACTACTGTGATTTTGGGCCATTGTCATATCTATTTTCTGCCCTCTGGGTTCTTAGAACCTAAAATATTATCCATGAATAAATATTTAATACATATTTGAGTCATTTAATTTGATATTTTGTTATCCCTATCAGTAGAGGGCATTTGTCTCAGTTGCAACATGTTCTTCTGTTGAGGAAAGTAAGTCTTACTGATTCTCTGTTATTTCACAACAAAAAGAAACCGGATTTTTTTTATGGCACTGTCTTGATAAGTGACAAATATGCTCTGAAAGTATAGTCAGTAATTGTACTTTTTAAAAAGGCCCTCCAGGACCACCAGGGGAAAAAGGAGACAGAGGACCCATTGGATTAAGTGGTCTGCCAGGCATCCCAGGCCCAATCGGTATGACAGTAACTGCTTATTCATATACTATGAAGGTTGATAAATTACAGCCCTGTTTGCATGGCTGCGGGCGCGTGCGTGCGTGCGTGCATGTGTGTGCGTGTGTGTGTGTGTGTGTATGAAAGGGGGGAGAGAGAGGAGAAAAAGAATGTGTGTGTGTACCAATGGTTTTTTGATGTTGATGTGCCTTTGAAAGTGATGTCAAATAAAAATTTTTATTAAGTAAAGCCCTTCTACTTGACTATGGTTCAATAGATCTTAATAATGCTGCATTGATGCCATAGCAGGAGGAGTAACCAAGATTATATCAACTGTCAGAACCATTATTGTTAAGGCTCTGTCTGTTCATTATGAATTGCAATTGTCAAAGCTTTATAACTCAACCACAATAATTTAGTCTGGCTATATTTGCTGCAATACTCTCTTTGGGAGCTAATTTTGTAGCTCTCTTTGACTATAGGTATATGAAATATAAAGAACATTTTAAGATATTTCAGCTTCTGTTAATGACATATACAATACCATCTCCAAGTTTCTTTTTTGCCAGGTCTTTGTATAGGACTGTTGGTTTTGCTTATGTGCAAAAATAGATATTATCCAGTTGCCTCATAAAATGAGTGAGTGAATGAGTTGCTAGAGAGATAACAATTCCTTTAGGTTAACAGCTTGTCATTTGGTTTGGCAAATAACAATAACAACAAAAACATTCAACTCTATCTCCTTAGGGATTCTTCTCTAGTTAATTTCTGTATTCAATTTTTCTGTCATAATGACAAATTGTTAATACCAGAGAAATAAAGGGTATGAGGTAGTCAGTTTGAAATAATTCTACTTTATGATTTTAGTTAGTTCATTAAGGCCTCACCTACACATTAAGCCACAGATCAACCTTATGTGTGCGTGTGCGTGTGTTTTTTAATCTCTGTAGCACTGTGATTCAATCGATTTGCAAAGTGGCAGATCTGTGGCACTAAAAGCTTCAATGTCCTGGCTGATTACATAGCATTAACACTCCAAGATTTATCTTTGTGATGTGTTTCTAATATTCCCAACAAAATGCTATTTATTAAACACCTACATTGTACTCAAAATACTAGCATTTATTCTTATCACTCAAGTTATCTGGAGACTCACTTTCATATTAATTCCATACATGCAATGTGAAAAATGGATTGTTATAAATTTTTCTTTTCTTTTTGATCATGTAGGTCCCCAAGGTCAAAAAGGTGATCGTGGAGCAATTGGCTTTCCTGGAAATAAAGGATTCCCAGGACAGGCAGGAAAGACAGGAAGGACAGGTATTATAATACTGCGTGTTTTGTTAATAAATGTGCAAGAAATGTCAGATCATAGGATTCTATTCAAAGTTAAAGTGATTCATTATCTCATGAATAGTCGTACATAGAGTTTATTTTGTGATCTGAACACTTTGAAATTGAGTTCTACACACACACACACACACACACACACACACAGAAAGAAAACCAATTACCTGGGGGTGTCATTGCTTGTTCACATGGTAAATGTGTATTTAGTTTCATAAACTCTTTTTCGAATTAACTCTAGTCTTTTGCATTTCAATGGGAATTCCATTTTGTGGCACATGCTCATTGGCTTTGGTGTTTTGAATTTTAGCAGTTTCAAAAACTATTCAGAATTGCTGATAATGTCAGGATAGGTGAACAACATTGATACCAATTAACTTGAGGAAAAATTGACTAGCCACAAATATGCAGCCTGTAATTAGTCTCCTCTACACATATGATTACCTGGAGTGAATGTTATATTTATATACCAAAAACCTCTAAAGCATCTGGCTTTTATCATGCTCTTTTGTAATATGGGGAAAAGAATTTGATTGTCAATTTTCCTGAAATTATCTATATCACTTAGTTAAAACCTTACATTTGACAGAATTGCAAATCTACTTGCAGATTCCAAGACAGCTAACTGTAGTTTTGGGAAATAAGAATAAATATGTTTTATTTGTCCTTAAATTTAATGTAAAAATTGGTGTAGTATTTTATAGTGATATCAAATATTATCAAAGTGATAATTTCATATTCCTGGAAAAGTAAACATTTTTTGCTTTGGAGCTTTTTTGTACTTACATTAATGTAATCGATTACAAAATTAATGTGAAATAACAGTCCAGGCAAGTCTGTGACTTCAATATTTCTGTTCTATAACATTACATAATATTTCTATATATAACATTATTGTGTAAAAGCAGCTTCTCAATATTGTCATCTTGCACTCTGAATTCCTGCAGTGGGAGCAGAAAATCTCCTTCTCTTCTTCTTCCTCTCCTCCCCCTCCTGATTCTGCTCTTCCTCTCCCTCTTCCCTCCTTCCCTCTATTTCTTTCTTCTTTCTTCTGTTATATTAAGATTAATGCTTATTGAGAACTATAAAAACAAAAGGCTTCCAAGTATTATGTATATTACCTTTCCTTCAGCTATCTAGTATATTATCACCTTTGTAATGAATTAAAATAATCATTTCCACATTGGCTTAATTTCCTTCATCTTATTTTCCTTTAGAATAATCTGAAAATATGCTACTCAGTCTACTTTATAAAAGCACACAACTAAAATAATAAGACAATTTTTGAGTACTTTGTGATATTTAGTAATAGCTTTTGCCAATTTTAGTTGTACCTGAGTACATTATCACACAATTGAGAAGTGAATGTAATGATATAAAATATAATCATATAATTGGAAATTTTCACCATGTTGCTCTGATAAAGAATGACTGGCACTCAATTAAATCTTCCAAACAAAACTTCAGTTGAGAATAAGTGTTTTTCTAAGTGCTTGAGGTCTCATGCTTCTTGCAGCACATATTATTGCATTTTTGGAAATTTGAAGCTGGGTACAGGTGGCTCACTCCTGTATCTTTATCTCTTGCATCTCAGGTGGTTAAGATATGAGAACCTCAATTCAAGCCAAACAAATCTGAGAAACTCCAAATAACCAGAAAAATACTGGAAGCACTAGAGCTAAACTTCCAAGGCTTCGCCCCTGAAGGAGAAACACACACACACACACACACACACACACACACACACACACACACACTCCATTTCTAGCTAACCTGTGAGAGATAGATAATATAAATGAAGCTGCCATCTCTTATGAATACATGGTATATGAAGATGGTAATTAATTTTCAAATCATCTCTACAGTGGGAGGTGTTTTATTATTACAGAGAAAAAACAGACTTTGATTAAAAATGTTTACAAGTAAATTGTTGTTCTTAAGATACTATGTTATCTCTCATCTCTTTTGCTGTCCCTTGGTTATCTCATATTGTTACAGTATCTCACTTTGTTACCTGATATATTGGATATATTTGTATTTGGTTATTTGAAATTGGATAGGAAACAAGGGAAAACAAGATGAGGGGTAGGGGGGAGGGAAATGGGGACCAAGACATGTGAAAGGGTATCAATGTATAGGAATTAATGCACCATCTATCTGGCAAATATCATGTAACCCCTCTATTAATTACAATAAAAATATATGAAAAAATGTTTACAAGTATACTTAATACCTAGTAAGTATCAAAACAAACCAATTCAAGACAAAGGTTTTTAAATCATCAGTATTCCATAGGCTGAATTTTAAGTGACATATCCTGATGGAATTTGGATGAAAAGAAAGAAGTTCTCAATTTTGTAAGGGACATTAAAAAACTTAGAAACAGACAACACTAAAACCAGTCCCACAGTTATACTAAGAACTTAAGTACTTGCAAGATAGTAATTTTTTTCTTGAAGGAAGAATTAATAACTGAAAGCAGTACTACTTTTGTGAGATGAAATTGTCACCATCAAAGTATCTTATTGGACATTGGCCTGGAAATTCAGCTTATAATCTCAGCACTCAGGCTCTCAGAAAAGAGTGACCAAATGTTCCTGAGTTCAAGCCTATAAGTCATTGTCTAAAACAAAGTAAAATTACTTGCTGAAGCTAAAGATTTATTTTCTAGATATTCCCTTTAAAAGTGGAGAGAGGGTGGGTGAGAGGAAGGAGAGAGGGCGAAAGGATAGAGGGAGAGAAAGGAAGGGGAAGGGAAGGGAAAGAAAGGGAGGAAAGGGAAGCTGAAAGGAGGAAGAAAGGAAGAGTGGGAAAGGAGTATTATTAAATGCACTGATTTCTTTTTTGGTATAATTTTTTTCAAGGAAATCCTGGACCAAAAGGACAAAAGGGAGAAAAAGGAAGTGGAAGCTATGTAGGTAAGTGTATGGTTTCTTATTTTGTGTGTATTTTTGTAATAAATAAGTTGAGATATTATGGTCTGAATCTGGCAAAAAATTTGAGAAATTTAGCACAATAATCTATGGAAAGTCTATGGAAACTAGTTCTATCCCCCCAAAAAAAGATCCTAATTTGAGTAAAAAAAATCCATTAAACTACACAATTTTTTTTCAACCTCATTGCCTAATTGTGAAGAGCACTTTTTCTAAAAATTCCACCCAGAATATTCTGGATTTGTTTTATAAACTCTATTTCAGTGGTCTAAAGGAAAGGCAGGCTTGTGAATGGAAACTGTTACAACTGCCTTATCCACTAATGAACTAACTATATCCTCAGGTATAGGAATTTAGACAAACAAGGAGCCTTGAAAGAATAATTACCTGATTGGAGGGAGGGCTTTGTTTTCAATTGTCAAATTGTGCATCCTAGACCTTTGCAACTGAACAGAACATAACAAGGTCATTGTCTATGGGATGTGAGCTTAATGTAGCTCTATAGAAAGCTTATACATTGTATCTTAAAAATAAATTTTAGATAAGATCAATTAGCATGCCATGAATAATTTATTGAGTGCCTAGACCAAATCTACACTAATATAATGGCAGGATTATTGAGATAAACGAGGAATCCCAGTCAACTTTTCAGAATCCCCCGTCTGTATCCTCAGTGGGAGCTACAGATTACATATGTGCTTGTTTATTCAAATAGCTGATATAATGATCATAATCTATTCATTCAGTGATCTGTTTTAGAACAATTTTTTTATAAAATCATAAAATGTAGTTGGAAAAATCTTAGTTGGAATTGTTTAAAAATATGTAATGCCAATGTTTTGGCTTTTTATTGCAAAAATAATTGTTTTAACTTAATTACTGTGCTTGAGCTTTACATTTAGACAATGTGGAGGTATCATTGCCATTATGTGGTATTTGCAAAGCTGAACAGCACAGAATAGTGAATGCCTTCTCAATATCTTCTCAGTGTTATATAATGATTTAATATTATATTAAGGTAATGGAATCACATATATTTCTTTTTTTCTCTTTGTTAATTTCTTTAAAGTGATTTCTTGTCAACTGCTTACTTTTCACTCCCCTCATTCTCCTTTTTCTCCATTTAATTTCAGCTGAGTTCTTTAGGTTTCTCTTCTTTAAAATTTATCTCTACCTTTATTTTTTTTTTTGTGCCCCAACTCTCTTCCTGAGGCTTTCTCTGAGCTTCTAAACATTAACTCTAGTTGAGTTTGGCAAATAAAGAACTTCATGTTTTCAATCTATAAACTGAGCAGTCACACTGTTTTCTGTTACCTGAGGTTATCAAAAGCTTGGTCCATTCTTTTTCTGCTATGTTTAGAAATGGCAGCTGTAGACTTTTATGGCTATTTTACAGTTTATGCACATACTTTGAGAAAGCAATAAGTGAGCTATACTTGCATGTAGTCCTTGGATTCTTCATGCTTGCCCATGGCAAATTTATAATATAACACTACAGTGTTGCAAAAAGGAAGAATCATATACATATATCTCTAATATTATATATTCTATAGTTTCAGTTTTTAAGTCATTATACCAGTCATTTATCTCTGTCATTACATATGGCTCTATTTCTTTTCCCTCAATACCTTTACATTCTAATAGATACCTATGCCACAATTATTCTGAATGTATAATGCTTTGTACTGCCTCTGATTTATCTCTAAAAGTGTTATATTAAATACTGTGATACATAATCTTGTGAGAATACTTTTTTAAAAACTTTTGCATCTTTCACAGTTAATTATTTTTGCCAGTCCTGGGCTTGAGCTCAGGGCCTGAGCACTGTCCTTGGACTTTCTCAAGGCTAGAACTCTACCACTCAAGCCTCAGCACCACTTCCGGGTTGTTTTCTATGTATGTGGTACCGAGGAATCAAACCCGGGTTTTCGTGCATGCTAGGCAAGCACTCTATCACTAGGCCAAACTCAAACCCACAGTTATTTTTTTAATTAATAAACTGTATTTTATAGCCGGAGGTGTTACAGTTGCATTTGTCATGTAATGGGTGCATTACTTCTTGGACATTGCTACCCCTCCCATGTTTTTCTCCCAATTTCCTTCTCTCCATGCCTTCCTAGTCATCTTGTTTTTCTCCTTCCCTTCCCTATTTCAAATAAATAAATAAATAAATAAAGGATTTACTGGGCGTAGAACCAATGGTTCAGAGGTTAAATGAATTTTATAATTTGACCACTCTTTCAAGTGGCTCCCAAGTTTCTACCAACTGTCAGAGTGCTAGATTCCCCGTATCATTTATTCTGGCCTATGGCAATTATATTGGATTCTTTGGCCTATATTTTACATAGTTTAGACATGATATGAATATAATAAAAACAATGATTGATTTCTTCTTTAGATAAATAAATCTTGACAAAGTCTATGAGGTCCCAAGACTCCGTTCTTTAGCTGTAATCATTGTTTTAAAATAATGCAGAGAAAGTATTCCTCAGCTGTCTTTCATAAGGAATAGTTATTTGATTTGGAATAGAATATGGTAAGCAGATGCTGGACCAGTACAAGCCCCAGGTCATGTTAGGATAAGGCCCTTGGAGGATCAAGTGGGGCGGGAAGGACAGTCTATGCTACCACCTCACTAAAAGGCGTTTCACCTCTGGACAGGTCATCGTTACTCCTGACTTCCAAGACCCCTTTTCGGCTCCTCCAAATGACCTTGGTTTGCATATCTGGCTTCCACTGGGCTTTCCCTTCTGCTCCATGGTACTGTTCAAGCCTCTGCTGCCATGCTCATAGCGATGTTCATAGCGTTCCCCACTCGCTCACCATCACTTCCGTTCTCACCACTTCCAGCCTGGCTGGCTCATGATGACCTGTGGGATACGCCGGTTCATCTGTATGGCCAGGGTCCGAGCCCGCTGGCGTCCACTCACCTGCTTTTTGTTGAATCATTTTAATCCGTTGGGTTCCAGCGAAATCTCATGAGTTACTGGTTAGAGTGAACTTTCAAGGTAGGAAATAGGTTTAAATCTCTCCATACCTGAATTTAGCAGGTACACGCGCACCTCCTAGAGGTAACGATGACATAGCCTAGCTAATAAGATAGATATTGGCCTTTGGTTCTCTAGAGACAGCTCTCCCCGAGAGACACATACAAATAAAAACATCAGAGTTATTCTAGGAGATATAATAGAACTGTATGATTTTACAGATGAGACAAATATTGTTAATTCCTTAGAATATAAAAATAGATTTATTTGTATTTGCTTAGTCTATCTTCCTGGCTTCTTATTTTCCAAACTCATAGTGCATCATTTTTTTCTTTAAATTTTAAGGTGAAGTAAAATGGAGCTTACTTATTGAACACATTTGACTCAAAACTTGCTTACGTTGTCTTTCCATTTCAAACTGAAATATTTTACTATTAAAAATAATGTTGAGGGCTGGGAGCATAGCCTAGTGGTAGAGTGCTTGACTCGCATGCACAAAGCCCTGGGTTCAATTCCTTGATACACAGAAAAAGCTGGAAGTGGCTCAAGTGTCTGAGTGCTAGCCTTGAGAAAGCCCAAGGTCAGTACTCAGGCCCTGAGTTCAAGCCCCAGGACTGGCAAAAGTAAGTAAGTAAGTAAATAAATAAATAAATAAAAATAAAAAATAATGTTGATATATTTTTTTCAAAAAGTTCCATTTTATGTTTTAAGAGCAGGTTCTCAAGATAGGAAAATAGTTTAGAAGGAATGGATATTAAGTGCATGTTAAGATAGAGAAGGAAAATAAATTGTTTTTTAGAGAAAAAAAGGGAAATAATAAGGCCAGATAAAAAAGGAATGAGAAAGGTGTGGGATTTCATGTTATTTTTAGTGCCTCTGTAGAAATTAATAGACCACATTTTTAACAACTTTCCTTTCCTTCAAGTTTTGACACATAGCCCCAAGGTTTATTAAAGTACTACTAGTCATATGCCTACATGTATCTTAACCCTTTTTTTATTCTATCCCCTGTCCTGTTTCATGGTCATGCCAACATCACCTCACCAGGGTGGTTGTGAAGACCAAATGAGATATGTTTGAAGATGTTCTGTAAAGTCATAAAATGCTTTGAAATTAAAAGATATGGTTCATTGTGGTCTGTCTGAACTGAAACTGCTATTCCTGGTTGGCCCTCATGCATGTGAACTCTGTAGGCAGAACTGGGTAAAAAATAAAGTGGAAATGGGAGAAAATAACTTAGCATCTTAACTGAAAAGAAAGATGCTGGAAGTTAAGACAAGACTTTACATTAGATAGAGCAATTAGATAGACCAGATCCCAAATCAATGACTTTGAGCAAAGAATATTAGTTAAAAGAAAAGGAAATAACTTCAAGGTCCACAACATACTATGGACTCCTAAAGACAGAGACTGAGCCTAACACTTTGGTAGAGTGAATTTCAAGAAACAAATTAGAATTCCAAATGGTACTGGGATGATTCTTTGCTGGCATCACCAGAATCTCCAGGAAAAAGAAAGGAAGATTCAACAGTGGCGTATATAGTCCTCAGTAGTAAGAAAATAGCAACCTCATATGCCTGTTGCAAACATCCAGATCTTGTTCAGGAAGAGTGTGGGGGACTCCTTTATTACTGTTCTTGGTGTAGACTTCACTGGCTACAGAATGGTCAGAGATACTGGAAAACAACTCCAAGATATTTGGTTCTCAATTTAATATCCCAAACTTAATATAGAATTTTCATTGTGAAATACAATAAAGTTGAGAACTGTTAGAATTCCCATTTGTTCGATTAGAATTTATTTATATATATGCACATATATGTCTATACATATACATTTATAGACATACATATACATATATATGTGTGTGTGCCTATACATATACATGCATATATACATACATATACATATATATATATATAAAACATCAAAGGGCAGAAACTCAAAGCTACATCTATCAGTCTCTGAAACCATCCATTCAGTTCTTGAGCACATTAGTTTTTTTATTCCATATAAATAGTACAGACATCTGATGTGGAGGGTATGGAGATAGGGGAAGACAGAAAAACCTGAAGAGTTTCTGCATGAAAAATAGAAAGCCCACGGAATGGGAGAAAATCTTTACTAGCTATGTATCAGACAAGAGTCTGATACATATATACTAAAATATATACTTAAAGCTCAAAAAATTAACCATCCCCAAATATATCCTGAAAGAATCAATACCCAATTAATAAATGGGCTGAAAACTTAAAGAGAGACTGCTCAGAACAGGAAGGAAGAATATGCAAAAGACACAAGAAGAAATATTTATCTCTGACCAAAAATAAAATGCAAATTAAAGCAATATTGAGATGCCACGTTCCCCAGTTAAAATGCTTATTATCAAGAAAACCAGCCAAGCATTAGTGCCTCATATGTGTAATCCTTCGCTACTCAGATGTCTGAGATCTGAGAATCATGGTTCAAAGCAGGTCAAAGCTGGCAGGAAAAATACCAAAAAAACAGAAGTGTCATTGTGGCACAAGGTAGTAGAGCGCCTTAATCATAAAAGCTCAGGGATCATACCCAGGCTCTAAGTTCAAACCCCATGATTGACAAAAAAGGAAAAGGAAGAGAAAAGAAAACTAACAATAACAAATGCTGGCAGGGATGTGTCCAAAAGGGACCTCTACCACACATGCTGATGGGAATGTGAACTTGCCCAACCACTCTGGAAAGCAGTATTGAGGTTTCTCCAAAGGTAGTCTGGTTTTCTAGAATGAGTCTAATAATTTGAAGACAATAAGGACACAAAAAATGCTCATGATATGTGAAATTACAAAACAAATATTCCAGGTCCATCTTTGTTTGTGCCTACTTTCATAACCTCTCCACACATTGCAGACTGCAGTCTCTCCCCCAAGAACATTACGCAGAACCTAATCTTTTTGCAATGCTCACAAAGCTTCCATTATCACTAATGAAAGTTACTAATGTGCACCTGGGAAAGAGCTATCTGTTAATATTCTATCTTTATCTCAGAGACTCACTCAGTCTTAACATCTCCAGTACCATTTAGCTGATTTGATATGTCTCCTTTTTATTGTATCTAAAAACTCCACAATATTGGCCGGGAGTTTGTCCTAGTGGTAGAGTATTGCCTAGAGTACAGGAAGACCCTGACTCAATTCCTTGGTACCACATACATAGAAAAACCAGTAGTGGTGCTGTGGCTCAAGTGGTAGAGCATTATCCTTGAGGGAAAAGCTCAAGGACACTGCGTAGGCCCTGAGTTCAAGCCCCAGGACTACCCCTCAAAAAAAAAACTCCAAAATATACTGTCAGTAGCATTACTTATAACCTAGTAGAGCAGATTATACCATACCTGAGCAGTAAATTAAATGTTGCTCATTCATGACAGTCATTCTGTGTTCAGTTCATTCTGTGATTCCACAGACTATTGCTAAAAACCTAACCACATTCTGTTGGCATGGTATATATGTTTCTTAATAGTGTAATAACTAATATGTGTTGTAAATTGAAATAGAGATCTGAATCAATAATGGATGGAGTAGTTAACACTTGTCCTACTTAGTCTCTATCCCAAATGATTCTTAAAGCCTTATTCTCACCAGTATCAAAGAGAAAGTGGGTATGGGGGGAGAGGGAATAAATACAGCTCCACCCAAGTCTTTCACAATGGCACATTTGAAATTTAACTAGTATGATCAAGAATGCAGAGAAGAGAAAATTCTGAAACACTGCCTTTCATCACAACATGACTTCTGAGGAGACAAGTGGCTCTGCCCCTCTCCTGAGAATGGCTGCTTTATAGAAAGGAATTTGACCTTGCATGTACAAAATATCATCTCCTCTGGTCAATTTAAAATACTTTCTAAGTATAGGCTCACAATTTATTTGTACCCCCCCATCCCCGGCCAGCCTATCTTTTCCGGAAATGTACTGTCCTAGAATATGAATCTCAAGGAAAAATCCAGAAACACATACTCAGTTTGCTTGTACTTGAAGTGTCTAAGAAACCCCTTCATTATCCTTTAACTCCTATCAGTGGTGGGGAATGCCAAGCCCTGAACCAATAAATAAGTCTTCATCATCGTTTGGTACATGGCTGGGCAAAAACACCGCATTTCTCCTATATTTCTCATTGACTTATGGCCAGCCATCTACTTGTACTGATTATTTGTGTGGCTCATGAATGATGCTCTAAAAATCCACTAAACCACTGGAAACAAAAAAGAGTTGCCTGCTCTTTTGTCTAAGGTAGAGAATTGATTCTCATTTCTTGCTTCTTCTAAGTTCTTATGGGCTGTTTGATGCACTTCAAATAAAAAAATACTTGAATCCTGGGCATTCTAGGAAGATAGTTCAGGATTCCAATGTGAATTAATGAGGAAAATGACTCTACTTTCTTTGCTATTAAATGTGAATTTTCACTCTTGGAATTACTGACAGATAAATCCATGGAAATTCCATTTCCATGTATAATGTTTTCACAAAAACTCCACATGGCATAAATCATCTGTATTGTATAAAATGGTTATGCTTTTTATTACAAATTATCATTCAGCCCATATTATCTCCTGTTACATTTCCAGTCCTGACATCCAGAAATATATTTTTCCCACAGAAAAAATATGTAACATTTTGATCAGAAAAAAACCAAAATTAAATAAATCAATGCACTGAAACATCTAGTGATGTAAACACTTTTGCAATTTTTAGATAAGAAAAATTTTTTTTGCCAGTGCTGAGAATTTAACTTAGGGCCTGAGAGCTGTCTTTGGGCTTTTCGGTTAAGGCTAGCACTCTGTCACTTGAGCCACAGCACCACTTCTAGCTTTTCTTTGTATGTACTACACAGGAATGGAACCCGAGTCTTGGGTGCATGGTTCCCAAGCACTCTACCTCTAAGCCAAAATTCTGGCCCCTAAAGAAGAAAGCTTTGTGTTGTGGTCCTGTTGGGAGTTAAGTTCATGGCCAAAGTGTATGTTAGTACATTTGAGCACATAACCACACTCAAATGGGAAAAATGGAGGGAAAAAAAACCCTATATAAGAGATATCCACTTGTGATTCTTCAGTTTGTCCTCTAATATATAAATATTCAGTAACAGAAAACATAAGTAAAACAAAGAAGTATATTTTCCTCTGCTTTCTTGCGCTGCCCAAACGGAATTCCAGGACTATATCTCTTATATAGGGTTTTTTTTCCCTCCATTTTTATATCAGAAGGGTAACATTAAAGTGTCAAATGGGTTGGTTTCTCCTGAGTCCTCATTTCTTGGCTTGCAGATAGCATCCTCCTCCCATGACTTCTGCTAGCAGCCTGAGCACTGAACTCTTGCTGCTTTTTCTCTTCAGAAATACCAGCTCTGGTGAAACAGGGCTCCATTCTCATCTCTGCAAATGCCCTATCCCCAAATCCAGTCACATTTTGGGTTAGTAGTTTATCATATGAATTTGGCACGAGCACAGGAAGTCCCCAACAGGACTTCACACCTTCTGAGGTATGAAAAATGGATTCAAGCATAAAAAAAAGAAAGACAAAGAAAAGTCTAAATCTTTTTCTATCTTTCTTTCTCTTTTTTTTTTTTGGGTCATGGGTCATGGGTCATGATCTCAACCTGGGTGCTGTCCCTGAGCTCCTCAGCTCAAGACTACCACTATACTCTTGAGCCAAGACCAACTTCCTGTTTTCTAGAGGTTAATTGTAGATAAGAGTCTCAGGTCCTTTTGTGCCCTGGCTGGCTTTGAACCTTGATACTCAGATCTCATCCTCCTGAGTAGCTAGGATTACAGGTGTGATCCATTTTGTTCAACAGTATTTAAAAATATTACTAATTTCTTATTGCAGTATGCAATTCCATTCTTGTTATTTTTTGCCAGTCCTGTTTGAGCTCATGACCCTTGGACTTTCTCAAGGCTAGAGTTCTACCACTTGAGCCTCAGCCCCACTTCCGGCTTTTTCTATGTATGCGGTACCGAGGAATGGAACCTGGGTCTCCGTACATGCTAGGCAAGCACTCTATCACTAGGCCAAACTCCCATCCCAGTTCCATTCTTTTTGAATGAAAAAGAATTATAGGTAACAGACCATATTCTACCAGATATTGTTTCAGTTGCTGCAGGCCATGGGAAATAGTGGAATAACTTCTGGGACTTTATCATACGCAGATATATAGACTTAAAAAAACTCTACTTTTCAGGGCTTTGTGTTATTGGTGACCAAAATGGATGTATATAATCATTTTGGGGGGGTTCTGAAAAGCAATGTCGTTAAGAAATTATTTTTTCTTATATGGTGTTGTCATGCCAAATCACGTTTTCAGAATCATTTGGATGGGAATCTGAACTTCCAAAATACAATAGCATTAAGAGCAGAACTGACGTGTTTTGAGTTTTGCCCCCATCAAATAAATACATTTGACAGCAAATAAGTTTAAAACCCCTCTGTGTCACTTTTCAAACTCTGCAGAGCACTTCATATACTATGTAGTGTCTTTACATAATTCTCTTGAGGAATCTATTACTCTGTTGTTTTCACATGAATTTTTGAACTATTAACAACCAGTGCAAAAACCACAGAACTTGTGTATTTGTGGTAGATTTACAGTCTGAATCTTAGTTTATTTGATTTTAAATACTTAACGAAATTTCCAATACTTCAAAATACATCAGTAAATGAAACCCGTCTTTACAACCATTCGATAAGGTCATCAGAAAAGTTGTCACAATAAGTAAAATAAGCTTAAAATACAATCAGATGAAACAGTGTAAACAAAGTTATAGAGCAAGTTTCCAGCACAGCTTGGACTAGAGTCTGTTCTCTTAGTCCAGTCTTAAGATGTATTCTGCATCAGGATAATAGACCTGCCCTTCTCTGATTAATGAGAATTGGGACCATCTTGAAATCATGCAGTTGGCACTTTGATCTAATGGCCTCCTTATTGAGATCCTCCTTTACAACAGGTGTTCTCTGTCATTTCTGTTATAAACAAAAACATGTCAATTTGGGTTTTTTCATATTTCTGAAAGAGTTTGTACAAATGATGGGGCAAATAGAAGCAATTGTTTTCTGGAGGAAGCTTGAAATAAATATTCACAGATGTTATACGTGAACTATGGTCCCTTCTGTTGGGTGGAGATGTAATAAAGACTCAACACACAAATGTCTTCTATCAATGCCAGTCAGTCAGATTGCTCACAGCTTGCAGAGACCTGAGAACTTCTTAGCATAAGCAAAACATAAGCATGCAGTGACAGGGCGAAGACATATTGTCTTTCAATTTCTTCCAACTTTAACTCAAAGTACAAAGACTGTTATTTTGAAAAGTTATTTTCCTTTTATAAAAAAGTCATAAAATTCTATAGTGACTTGTCAGCACTGCCAAAAGCTGGATAGATTAAACTTTAATAGGCCAAATTGGGGACATTTTTATCCCCATGTGTCACATTTGAAGTTCCCTGCAGCCAGTGAGTTCACAGGTTTTCAGAATGACTTTCAAAGGAAAATATAATTAATTCTACTATGACTGCTTACATTGTACTTCACAGTTTAAAATATACTTTTCACAGATTGCCATTTTGAAACCTCAGTCCTATGAAATGGGGACTATTATGTATTACTTCTGAGTGAGCAAAATAGGGCTCATAAAGGTTAGATCACTTACCAGTGACCACAGCTTGAAAGTAGAGATGTGAGAACATTTACAAGTTCTGAGAATTACATTTTCAGAAGGCAAAAAGCATGCTAACTTGAATCATAAAATGTTCCAATGAAAGCTTTCTAAACAAGCCTTGTTCAATTCTTGATGGATGATCTGATGTTTTCCTGTTCCAGGGTTTTAATAGAAGGATAAAATTTTAAACAACCCAACAAAAGGTAAATTTGAATGTTCTTTAGGAAAATTCCAAAGTTCCTCTTCTAATTACAGCTAGGAAATAATGCTCACTTAAAAATGAACCACTAAGCCTTAACAAAATTGCTGGGAAATGATGTCAAATACCCCCTTAGTGAACACTAGCATTCCTTGAAGATACCAATATATTTCTTTGAAGTACAGACATTTTATTTTATTGGCAATTTTAAATACAAAGTTGTTTCAACTTAAATATGAATTTAATTTAAAAATTCTTGTTATTGTAAAGATGATGTACAATTACATACATCAGGTGATAAGTACATTTTTTTTGACTAGTTACCTCTTCCCTCATTTTCTCAAAGTGTTTCTGTCCTGACTCCCTCCCAACAAGTTGTATAGTTAATTTTCAGCAGTATCTGTTAAGTATCATTGTTGTATTTGTTCACCATTTATTCCTCTATTTCTGTGTGTTCTCTTACGCTCCACCAAAAAGATAAACTTACAAACAAGACATAAGGTAGAAAAAACAAAAACAGCAACAAAGGAGAAAAAACCAAAATAACAAAAAAATCCCTCTTGATAATTTTTTATGAGAAACAAAATGTAGAAATAATAGATTTCTTTCTAATTCATATGCAGTGAAGTAATTTAATATAATTTAGGCTTTACATATCTTCTGTGTTTAGTATTTATTTTGAGGTAGTTTCCAATGTTTTAGTGGTCTAGAAGCTGAAATATGGGAATTTAATATGATCATATTTTAATTAAGAAGATAATTAGGTTTTAATTTTATTGAAGTACAATCTATGCATGTATGGACATACTAAAATAACACCCCTTTGTAGAATTAATATATACTAAGAAAGGTAGAAAGATAGAGAGAGACAGAGAGAGAGGAAGGATGGGAGGAAAGGCGAGAAGGAAGGACTGGAAGGAGGGAAGGAAGAAAAGAAACAAAGAGAGAGGGAGGAGCAAGGGAAAGAGAGAGGAAGGAAAGAAAGAAGGAAAGAAGGAAGGAAAAATTCCTCAGCAAGCATAGCACTCATTGATCATTCTCCTCAGTCTCTTCTCCGCCATCAAATAATTTCACATGTTTCCTCACCACTGAAATTCCCTTATATATAGTGTTGTTTAATTTGAAATCTACAAAATTCTTATATCCCCCAACTTCTGAAATAAATAAACATGTTACACTATTATATAAAATTTTTGTTGGTCAGGGGGCTTGAACTGTGAGTCTGGACATTGTCCCTGAGCTCTTCTGCTCAAGGCTAGCACTCTACCACTTGCGGGTACCATTGTGGGTTTGCTGGTTGTTAATTAAAAATATGAGTTTCATGGAGGGCTGGGAGTTTGGCCTGGTGATAGAGTGCTTGCCTAGCATGCATGAAGACATGGGTTCGATTCCTTGGTACCACATACAATGAAAAAAGCCGGAAGTGGTGCTGAGGCTGAAGTGGTAGAGCTCTGTCCTTGAGAAAGTCCAAGGACAGTGCTCAGGCCCTGAGCTCAAACCCAGGACTGGCAAAAAAAAAAAAAAAGTCACATGGACCTTATTGCCCTGTCTTGCTTTGAACCACAATCCTAAGATCTCAGCCTCCTGAGTAGCTAGGATTACAGGTTGAGCCACTGTTTTTATGATTGTGGTTCTGTATTTTTGTTATATAAATTTTATAGAGAAATTTAGCTGTGTTACTATAGACAAATTTTTTATACATTTCATAATTACCTCATTAAAGATATTCTAAATAACTAGCTGCTGTCTTTCTAGATGAATTTGAACATAAGAAAATCATTCAGGACAAACTCTCATTTCATGTAAATATTTTTTCATTTATGTAACATATTTGGAATTTAATATGATAAACAATGTTGCAATAAGTTCAACTCCAAAACGCCTAATTCAATGAGTTGTTCAGTGAGAGAGAGAGAAAGACAGAGACAGAGAGAACAAGAGAGAGAGAGCACATATGACCAAGAATATGAAATAAGGAATATGAATGTACATTTCACTAATTGCAATGAATTATGTCCTAACAGCCCTACTATATGTTGAAAATATTAAGAGTCAAAATGCATTTTATATACCTGACCTGCCAAACCTGGCTCAGCATTCCAGCACTGTGTAGAATTTGAGTCATTTCTGCTCTTGGTCTCTGGTGTGGTGGAGCTGAGTTTCCTGTCACTGCCCTGAATGGAGAGAAGACACAAAATGATATATTACTTTTTTCAACAAAAATCAAAATTCCAAATATAGTTCCTAGTGGATGTATTTGGCTTTTGCAGTATCATAAACTGCAATGACTATTAAGCCAAACCACTATCAGTTGAGGACTGTCTATAACGGTAGTGAAATAGTTACACCCCTCAAGAGGGCCAATTCAAAGGAAAGGAATGAGAAGGAGTAACAAGGTTCAAGAGGTAATGCACCCATTACCTGATAAATGTAACTGAAACCCCTCTATACATTACTCCAACAATAAAATACAATAAGAAAGAGGGCCAATTCAGCAAAACAAAACAAATGAAACAGAACAAAAAAAAAACCCAAACAATAAAATGTAGACTAAAACTGGAAGTGTGGCTCAAGGAGTAAAGGACCATCTATGAACAAATCCTCACAAAAATGTATATTCGCATGAGTAAATTTAGTATTCTTCTATTCTGAGATAGTTAATATATTTTGTTTACTCTACCATGAAAAGTATACCTTAACAAATGAAACACCTCTTGGAATTTTTAACTTGTATTGTATTTAGAATCATTGTTTCAGATTGGTTTATAAATTTATTTCTTCTTTTGAAAATTACCTGCTTTTATTATTATTTTGATGATTTTATGGTCATAGAGTATGAATGAGCTATTTGTAATACCTATTTTGTATACATTTTTGTTTATACAAACATTATAAAGTAGTAAAGAAATTACCAGTACTATATTTTCAAGAATTAGGAAAATAAAATACTGAGATTTTCTTTAGAAAGTTAAACTATAGAATGCACAGTGAATCAGAGCAGAGATCCATCAAATCAACTAACCTGATTGAATGTATTAGCACATATAAAGAACAAGCAGAGGGCATTCCCAGAGGCAAACTCTATGTCTCATTATAAATTGATAAATTAATTAAACTAATAATTCACTCATTGTGATTTGGTTTCCCTGCAGTCTGCCCTTGGGGAAACAATGTCCTTGTTGAGAAGATTCAAATATTCCAATTTTTGAAGCAATTACATTTCTGGTTGTAAATTGAGTTGACATTTAGTCCCAAGATTCTGTTTAACATTTGTCTGCTACTAAGTGATAGACTTTCTCTCTGAGCCAATAAAAATCAGGTTTCAGAATGTTTAAGGCTTCTAATTAGATCCTCCCATTGTGCCCTTATGCCTCACATGCTCTTCTTAGTAGACAACCTTCTATTTTATTTTGTTTCCCCACAATAGTACTCATAAGTCAGTCTTTCTCTCCACATGTTAAAGTCTATTCTCTTGTTTAATCTTTTGAGAATTTGTCTATTCAATCAGCTCATCTCATGGAGTATTTGTATTACAATAAGCTCACGATTCATTCATGTATTCATTTATTCACATTGTAACTTCATCAAGGTACCACTAAGTAACTTACATTCTGTAACCATAGTATCTCAATCTGGGTGGGCAAAATAGACAAGTATACAGGCCTTTGGTATGGACTGGTAGTGCAAAAGGAATTTAGCCAAGATAACTTTCACACATGTAGGACTGAAGGTGCTGATATGACAGGATAGGAAGAAAGATTGAAGGAAGGATTTCAGACAAAGCCTCACCAACAAAGAAAACTGAAGAAATGAAGGCCTGTGCAAAAAATTGCAGTAGTTAAATAATTTGCATGAAAGGACCAAGGAAGGCACTTTCTCTAAAGTGTAAGGAGAGATTAATCATAGCCTTACATATCCAGAGGTCACTTACCTAAAGTAACCTTACTCAAGTCCTCTCTCAGCCTAGTCTGCAGCACTTACAATTGTATTAATGTTTCTGGAAAGAACCAGAGATTAAATACCCATCTTGCATGCAGTATTGTGTCTGTCACCTTATTCATCACTACAGTCACCATCATAGACAATGTTGAACCAATGGACATGGACATGTTCCAAAAAACTTTTATTTACAAAAACAGAAAGAACACTGGAATTGGCCAGCAGGTGGAAAAGTTGCTCACCACTAGTCTAGAACTTCCAAAAAAGAGTAGAAAATCCCATTTAGACAGAGATAAAATAGCCTCATCTCTGAAACCTTGAGACAAGTGTTGTCTAGTTGAAGAAGCTTTCTTGATGGTTAACATGCCCTCTTTGAGAGACAAATATTAAATCAGAAAATCTGTTAAACACACACACACACACACACACACACACGTAAATAAAGATGACTGACACCATAGGCAGATTATATACTTATCAATCTATTTTCATCACAAAATAGGAACCTCAAAATCTACAAAATTTATGAAATAAAATCTTGATCTTTTTTATTGTATTTTACTGTTAGGATAATATCTAGAGAGGTTACAGTTACATTCATCAGGTAAAGGATATATTACTTCTCAAAACTTGATACCACTTCTCATATTTTTGTCCCTTTCCCTTTCACCACCCCCTTGCAATCATTGTTTCCCCTTCCCTTCCCTATTTCAAATAAACAAATAAGTATATATAAAATATACCAGGTAACAAAGTCAGGTACCCTAACCCCATGAGATTAACCATAAGGAGAAAAAAAGAGAAAAGAAATAACTACACATAATACATTAAGAACAACAATCACAAAGATAAACCTCTTGTTTCCATATCCTAGAGTTAATTTCATTTAGTCTCATCCTGTATCACCATATGTACATGGCTTTTGAGCTATTGTAATCCTCTGTTGGAGAGGCCTAGATGTGTACTCATTATTACAAATGAGGCAAACCATTGAGCCTATGTTCCTTTCAGTCTGGCTTACTTCACGTAATAAGATTTTTCTAAGTCTTTCCATTTCCTAACAAATGGGGCAATGTCATTCTTTCTGAGAGCAGCATAGAATTCCATTGTGTATGAATATCACATCTTCTTGATCCAATCATCAACTGAGGAGCATCTGGGTTGGTTCCATATCTACACCATGGTAAATAGTGCTGCAATGAACATCATTGTGCTAGTGGCTTTAGTATGTCCTTGTTTCTGGATATTTGGGTAAATGCCAAGTAGTGGAATTGCTAGGTTATAGGGGAGCTCTATGTTTAGTCTTTTGAGGAATCACTGCTTTCCATAGTGGTTGAAGGAGTTTGCATTCCCACCAACAGTGTAGTAGTGATCCCTCCTGGCCATATCCCCGCCAGCATCTGTTGTTATTATATTTCTTGATCATGGCCATTCTAACTGGAGTGAAGTGGAATCTCAAAGTACACAATTTTAAGCAGTTATATTTTTTCTAAGCTTCAAAATAAATTTACAAACCTTGAAGGCAAGATATGTATTTTAGTCAAATTAGCCCAAAACCTAGAAAAGCAATTGACACAAAATTGTGTTTAGACCCATTTAAGTAACAACAGATACTATTTCTTCAGCTAACATTGAAAAACTTGGTCCTGCAGAGATGAAACAGTTTGGGTATGGCTCATTAACAGTGTGTGAGAGTAAACTAAATCCTAGATTTACTGACAACTGAATATAGTGTAGCCAAAGATAGGAAAAAGAATGCAAGAATAAGCTTGTATTGGAGTTAATGTATTGTCATAAAATAAAGCATAATTTATTTTTTATTTGCTCTTTAATTTTTTTATTGTAATTAATAGAAAGGTTACAGTTATATTCATCACTTAGTAGATGCATTACTTCACACACATTGAAACCCCTTCTCATGTTTTTGTCCCCATTTTCCTCCCTATCCCCTTATCTTGTTCACACTTCCCTTTCCTATTACAAATAAGCAAATAATCATATATATAATATACCAGTTAACAAGGTAAGATACTGTAACAATATGAGAATAACCAAGGCACAACAAAAGATATGAGAAATAACATAGTACATTAAGAACAATAATCACTCAAAATAAAGCTCTTGTTTCCAGATCCCAGATGTCCTTTCCTTTAGCCTCATCCTATATGGCCTTATGTATCTAGGTTTTGAGCTATTGTAATCCTCTGCTAGGAGATCCCAAGGTTTGTATTGCTTATTACAAATGAGAGAAACCATTGAGCCTATGCTCCTTTGGGTCTGGATTACTTACTTAATAGGATTTTTTTTCCAAGTCTTTCCATTTCTTTACAAATGGGGCGATGCCATTCTTTCTGATGAAAGCATAGAATTCTATTGTGTGTAAGTACCATATCTTCTTGATCCATTCATCTATTGAGGAGGATCTGGGTTGGTTTCATATCTTTGCTATGGTAAATAGTGCTGCAATGAACATCGTTGTACTGATGGAATAAAGCAGAATTTCTATGGAATGAATGTTTCAGCTTGTTATCTATTCACAACTAGAAAAGAAATACCTCACTACTTTCACTCCAGCCAGATCATATTAATGTGCATGACCCAATCTGTTCAGTCACCAATCATTCCATAGGAGCTTGTAAAACTTGGATACTTTAGAAATGTCACTGTAAAAGAGACTGCAGCATACTTCAGAATTGCTTAACTTACGACCTTTAAGTAATAATCTTCCATTATCCAAACTGTCCCAACCCTGCAACACAGAAGATAGGTGAAGCAACCTATACAAAGAAGCCCAGGTGAAAGCAGATTTGTCTTCCATATACAGGATTTTACCCTTGGATTCCAAAGACATCAGATGGACTTTAGGTGCATTATCATTCCCATTTTGGTTTAGTTGCTTTGGTTTCTGTTTCTGTTCTTTGCTTCACCAGTTAAAAAGTTGTTAATACAGGGGGTTACTGAGAAGGCTCATGGTCATTGCTTATCTTCATTCATACAATATGAATCTGGAAAATTTATCTCTAGGTATATATCTCACATGCGTAAATTTATTTTGCTGTCCCAAATAAAAAAATCCTCTCTCTGAATATGTTGACCTGAGAGTAAAAGAGCTTGGGCATCATTTTTAGCCATGTAATAATTTGAGAAATTCAGGAAAAACCATGTTCCACAGTCTTAGAGAGATTAGATTATGAATGGGAGGTGAAAAATGCTAAGGTTGAGACTGGTGACAAAGTACACTGTCTTCTATTACCAAAATGGGGCAGTGGTATCAATTCTTAAGTGAACCTACAATCACTATATCTAATTGAAAAATATCCTAGTGATAGATGTGCATTCTCACATGTATTTGGCTTCAAGGAGTTGGAATAGAAGAAGTTGCCTAATAAGAAATCCATGATTTTAGCCAGTTTAAAAGAAATTAGCCATCAACCTCTTAGAATGAGACCAAAGCAATTTCTTGGCCTCAGTACCTGTTTCTAATAGGGAATTTCTCTTCTCTTTCGGATAAATATGATCTTCTAGTTAGTGTATTTCAACATGTGCTCCCTGAAGCAGTTTCATTAACATCATAGGAGGACTTCACCAAAGGGGAAGTTAAGCTGGACTAGTGGCTCACATCTATAACTTGGCTGTTTGGGAAGCAGGGATCTCTCAAGAGGATATTGATTGAAGGCCTATCCCAGCAAAAAGCTAGTGAAGACCTATCTTAAAAAGGCAAGCCAGGTTTTATGATTCATGTCTATAACTCCAGCTAAAAAGGAGATGTAGGAAGGAGTCTCACAGCTTAAGGCCAGCCCTGGACAAAAATAACTAAACCATATCTGTAATCTAATAATAGCTATAACAATAATAATAACCTAAAATGAAGGGATTAAGGTGTGATTCAAGTCGTGGAGTCCTTATCTAGCAAGCATGAAGCTTGGATTCAAATCCCAGAACTAGAAAAAGCAGAAACTGATCATTATCAGACCTCATTCAGGACCTATTAAAAGAGAAATTCTGAAAGTGGGATCTACCTTTTAGGAATGTGCTGTAATGTTTAGGAGCCACTGCTCCAGAGCAAGCCAACTTCATTGATATTATTTGAGGGAGATGTAATTGGTAATGAATGTTCACCATATAAATCTGTTTATTTCATAAGACAACCATGCATGCACAATCAGATGCTTGAATCTACCTTACATTTATGGAATGCATGGTAAATACTATATGCTTTGATATGTTTTGTTTCTGTAAAAGAGTTTGAGTACAATTCTAGTTGATAAAATACAATTTTAAAGTTTTCAGTGTGTTGGCTTTTACCTCGAGATCTTTGATCCATTTGGAGTTAATTCTAGTGCAGGGTGACAAAGAAGGATCCAACTTTAGTTTCCTGCAGGTGCTTAACCAGTTCTGCCAGCACAACTTGTTGAAGAGGCTGTCTTTCTTCCATTCTATTTTTTTGGCTCCCTTGTCAAAGATTAGGTGGCCATAGGTCTGTGGTTTAATCTCTGGGTCCTCTGTTCTATGCCATTGGTCTTCAGGCCTGTTCTTGTGCCAGTGCCAAGCTGTTTTGATAATTATAGCTCTGTAATAGAGTCTAGAGTTTGGTATTGAAATTCCTCCACCGCTGTTCTTTCTGCTAAGAAGTGTTTTTGCTATATGGGGTCTTTTATTATTCCATATGAAATTCTGGATGGCCTCTTCTCTTTCTTTAAAGAATTACATTGGGATATTGATGAGTATTGTGTTGAATCTGTAGATAGCCCTTGGCAAGATTGTCATTTTCACAATGTTTATTCTTCCAATCCAGGAGCATGGGAGGTTTTTCCATTTCCTAAGTTCTGCTTTAATTTCCTTTTTCAGGGTTTTAAAGTTTTCATCAAAAAGGTCCTTTACATTCTTAGTTAAGATAATTCCTAGGTACTTTATTTTCTTTGAGAATATTGCAAAAGGAGTTGCTTTCCTGATTGTTGCCTCATTCCTCTCACTGTTGGCATAGAGGAAGGCAGGCGATTTTTGAGGGTTAATTTTATACCCTGCTACCCTTCCAAAGTTTTGAATCAGCTCAAGGAGCTTGGGAGTGGAGTCTATAGCATTCTTTATTTACAGAATCATGTCATCTGCAAAGAGGGAAAGTTTTATTTCCTCTTTCCCTATTTGGATCCCCATTATGCTTGTTTCTTGCCTTATTGCTCTGGCTAGGAATTCTAATACTATGTTAAAGAGGAGTGGAGAGAATAGGCATCCTTGTCTCATTCCTGATTTTAGAGGAAATGGCTTTAGCTTTTCGCCATTAAGTATAATACTAGCTGTGGGTTTGTGATACACAGCCTTTATTATACTGAGGAATGTTCCATGGATTCCTAGTTTCTCCAGAGATTTTAACATAAAGGGGTATTGGATCTTGTCAAATGCCTTTTCTGCATCTATTGAGACAATCATGTGATTTTTGTCCTTGCTCAAGAAGGAGTAGGAGATACACTAGGCCTCCTCGGCACAGGTCAAAACTTTTTTAATAAGGACCAAGAATCACAACAAATCAGAGAAAGGCTTGATAAGTGGGACTGCATTAACCTGCAGAGCTTCTGTATGGCAAAAGACATAGCTAGCAAATGAACTAGAAAGCCTACAGAGTGGAGAAGATCTTTACTACTCATACAATGGACAAAGGCCTCATATCTAAACTATTTGAACAGCTCAAAAAATTGAATCACTCCAAAACTAATCTCCAAAGTAACAACCATTCCATTAAAAGATGGGCCAAAGACTTAGAGTCTTCTCTGAAGAAGAAATAAAAATGGCCTGTAGACACATGAAGAAATGCTCAACATTTCTGGTCATAAAAGAAATGCAAATCAAAACAATTCTAAGATTCCACCTCACTCCAGTTAGAGTGGCCAGGATCAAGAAAACTAATAACAACAAATGCTGGAGGAGATGTGGCCAGGAGGGATCACTACTACACTGTTGGTGGGAGTGCAATCTCATTCAACCACTATGGAAAGCATTATGGCAGTTCCTCAAAAGACTAAACATAGAACTCCCCTATGACCCAGCAATTCCACTACTTGGCATTTACCCAATTGTCCAGAAACCAAGACATACTAAAGCCACTAGCACAATGATGTTCATTGCAGCACTATTTACCATGGTGTAGATATGAAACCAACCCAGATGCTCCTCAGTTGATGACTGGATCAAGAAGATGTGATATTCATACACAATGGAATTCTATGCTGCTCTCAGAAAGAATGACATTGCCCCATTTGTTAGGAAATGGAAAGAAAGACTTAGAAAAATCATATTAAGTGAAGTAAGCCAGACTCAAAGGAACATAGGCTCAATGGTTTCCCTCATTTGTCATAATCAGTAGAAACCTTGGTCTCTCATAGCAGAGATTTACAATAGAACAAAACCTAGATACATAAGGCCATATAGTATGATGCTAAATGAAAGGACATAGAAACACAAGCCATATAATGAATTATTGTTGTCCTTAATGTACTATGTTATCTCTCATCTCTTTTGCTATCCCTTGGTTATCTCATATTGTTACAGTATCTCACTTTGTTATCTGATATATTGGATATATTTGTATTTGGTTTTTTGAAATTGGATAGGGAAGTGGGGAAAACAAGATGAGGGGTGGGGATGGGGGGAGGGAAATGGGGAGGAAGACATGTGAAAGGGTATCAATGTATGGGAATTAATGCACATTCTATCTGGTGAATATAATGTAACCCTTCTATTAATTACAATAAAAAGATATGAAAAAATACATTTTTAATATTGAAGAACTTGACATAAAAATATTCCTAGCTTGTGTCTTTTCATTTTCTTAGTTAATTCTAGTGAATGATTGGGTCACTCAGGTATTTTTCACATAATTGCATGTTTGATTACATTAATTTGAAATTATTTCTATTCAAAATGTTTTAACCTTATGCATATTGAGTGAGGAATGGCTTGTGCACTTTGACATGATTACATTAATTTGGCATTTCGCACTTTATTACAGTTCAGAAGAATCAAGAAGTAGTTACAATTATATATATATATATATATATATAAACATGCCTCCTTTCATGTTTCTCAGTGGCTCAGTCAGTGAATTTTATTGAAGGAAATTGTCCATTTCCTATAACATGATATTGAATTTACTTAAATGGACGAAAATTTTTAGCTGAGTATTTCTTCAATTAATAGAAGCTCATTCCTAGAATTTCATCTTAAAAAACAAATTTTTTGGATAATTACCTCTATGTATATGTACACATATATCACATTTTATCTGTATATAAATCATAAATATGATGTTCTTTGGACTTATATATGTAGAGGGATATTTAAATAGATTATCAGTCAGTTTTGGTAATATTTAATATAATTATTACATAACAGTAAGTAAAATTTTAGAAATATTTTCTCTTTCATTCCATTTTTCACGTAGATGATTTATTTAAAAAATACTCCCTTGAAGTGTATCAGCTGGAATAACATTGTTATTCCAAATTAATTGTTTTTATATTTTTTCATTTTGAATATTAACACATACTAATTCTACAAATAATTTTTAATTTGATATTTCCACACATGCATATGGTGGATTTTAATCAAATCTACCTTTACCCTTTTTAATCCCCATTTCCTGGTTTTCATGGACTTTAGTGCCTGGGTTGGCTTTGAACTGCCATCCTCAGATCTCAGCCTCCTGAGTAGGTAGGATTACAGGTGTGAGCCACAACACTGGCTACATATAGCAATTTTTAAATTAAGCATGATAGAGCAAAATACTGTTATGAATTGTAAATGCAGTGTGCTTTGTTAGAAAGCTTAGCACTTTGGTAATTTTTCAGATTTTTAAAATCTCATTTTTATGTTTTTCCTAAAAAACACACCCTCATTCATAACTTGGGGAAACTTTTGGAGGGTCTAATAAAGGGAAAGCCCTTGTTAATTCTAAAAGGTAGTTATCAGTAGGGCTATCTAGATTTTTTTGTCAAAATGTTTTTTTCAGGTATATTTTATTTATAAAAATATGTGGATTTTGTCTTTCTATACTGTTGAAAGCCACAGCTGTTCTCATTAATGTTATGTTAAAGTTTGAGCTGGGTGCGGTGGCTCGCAGCTGTAACCCATCCTACTCAGGAGGCTGAGATCTGAGAATCATGTTCAAAGCCAGCCTGGGCCCTGAAGTCCATGAGACTGTTATCTCCAATGAACCACTAGAAAACCTGGAGTGGCTCTGTGGCTCAAGGGATAGTGGGCGGTAGCCTTGTGCTGAAGAGCTCAGGGACAGTGACCAGGTCCAGAGTTCAAGTTCAACAACAACACCAACAGCAACAAAAAGTGTTTGTCATTCAACCTTTGCAAATGCAAGATATGCAGTTGAACTTTTGACCAGTAGGTGGTGCTAGAAAGTTTAGTGTGTGTGCTAATAGTCCAAGTTACTGCAAAACTAGACTTCAATGTCCTTCCCTCCCTCCCTCCCTCCCTCCCTCCCTCCCTCCCTCCCTCCCTCCCTCCCTCCCTCCCTCCCTCCTTTCTTTCTTTCTTTCTTTCTTTCTTTCTTTCTTTCTTTCTTTCTTTCTTTCTTTCTTTCTTTCTCTCTTTCTTCTTTCTCTCTTTCTCTCTTCCTTCCTTCCTTCCTTCCTTCCTTCCTTCCTTCCTTCCTTCCTTCCTTCCTTCCTTCCTTTCTTCCTTTCTTCCTTTCCTTCTTTCTTTCACAAAAGTATCTGGTCCATTCCTCAGAACCACAAAGAATGAAAAATACTTTGGGAATCAATGTGAGTGTGATTAATCCTGGTTGTCTATCCATGTATTTTGTTTACAGCTCAGACTAAAACAGTGCGCCTGGTTGATGGTCAAGGTCCTCACGAGGGCAGAGTGGAAATTTTACATAACGGCCAGTGGGGCACGATTTGTGATGATCACTGGGAAATACGTGCTGGACAAGTCATCTGTCGGAGTTTGGGATATCAAGGAATTCAAAGTGTGCACAAGACAGCTCACTTTGGAAAAGGTAATCTAAACTTAAAACATCCTTAGGAGCAACAGTAACATGCAGGGATTCCACAACCTGTGAAGCCAAGTAGACACAGCGGCCCACAGGGTAGAGGAGAGAATTCCATCTGAGACAGGTTGGCCATAGTAGAACTACTTGCAATCATGGTCTCTGATGACTATGGACCAGATGTTTGGGTAGAAATTCAACATGAAAGACCCAAATGAATGCCTTAAACAAGGACCTTTGACGCAAAATAAAATTGAACAATTTGGGGCAGTGTTCAGATTGCTTAACCGGTATAGACCAGTTTCTTCCAAAGCCATGCCAAATTATCCTAAAATACTTTTCATCAAGATGAGTTGTTTTGGAGATTACATGGCCAAGACAGTTGGCAACTATATATTTAGCTTTGTTTTTCTTGAGAGACAAGTCTAAAAATTCAGTTTATTAAGCTCCTATGCAGACAGAACACTAGACATAAAGCAACCAAAACTGTAGATGTTCTGAAGGTCAGGGGAAAAGAATATTCTATTTTTATTTCTATTTTTTTTCAGAGCTGAGGATTGAACTCAGGGCCTTACAGAAAGGGCTCCTCCATTGAGCTACACTCCCAATCCTCCTCCCAGGTTCATTTGTCTCTCAGCACATAAGGTTGTCAATTATTTCAAAATTATTTTCCCATAAGTGTTCCAAAATAGATGGGAAACACAGACTTGGAGCGTATTTTTATTCCCCCCCCCCTTATTTGTAACCAGTCCTGGGACATGAACTCAGGCCCTGGGCACTGTTCTTGCATACTTTTTGCTCAAGGGTAGTGGTCTGCACCTTGAGACACAGTGCCACTTCCGGCTTTTTCTGTGTATGTGTTACCAAGGAATTAAAGCCAGGGCTTTTTGCATGCTAGGCGAGCATTCTACCACTAGGTTATGCTCCCAGCCCCTGGAAGCTATTTTCTTAAGGCTATGTTAATTATAAGGCCCATATTCTTCCTCAAAGCCTTTATTCAATTCTACTTATATCTCTAGAGATTCCTCGTGTAAGGCACTGTTATGAAAAGGAATAAAAGTATCCTGAAACACTGTCAAGAAAATGTTTTCTCTTTTGATAAGAAGCGAAATGATGACAGAATTTAGACTCTTGTGAAATTAGTTACATCGCTATGGGAAGACAAATCTCTCAGATTTTCTTGATGTAACTACTTGGCTAATTCATCTTGTGTTTAAGGACTCTGTGTGTTTATGGCACTTGGTGATTCTCTTTATTTCCCTCAAATTTTCTTGCAATAAAATGAGTTGAGATGTTGCTTTACTTTTTCTATTTCAAGTAACTAAAGAAATGGAAAAATTAGGAATTTTATAACTAAGAAAATATAAGGTAAACCCTTAGCTCTGATACTTATATTTCAATATTTCAATTTCCTTTCTAAAAAATGAGGTTGAACAAACAGAGTCTATTTGTTTTTAATCTTGAGTATGTCAGCCTATAGGAAATTCCCTGTGCAAAGGATAACTCACAGTGAAATTGAAGTGTTTCATCCTAGGACCAGATTCCCCAGTTGGTCCATGTCAGATTTGACCACCAAACATGAGGAAAGGCAAGGAAGGAGACTTGCTATGCAGGTCTCACGGCCACAGGAAGAGACAAAGGAAGCTGCTGACCCCAACTTCCGCCATTTTCATGAGATGAGCTTTCCATTTAGAGACCAAGAATTAGGATAAGGGAGTGAGATGTGTGATTCTGTTAGTCATTATTTTAAGAGACATTCTCGATGTCACAGATTGCTCACAACACTTGAGGAGAACCTTCAGGTCAGGATAAACAAAGCATTGGTTTGTTCAGCATGGTTGTCTGTTTGGGGGAAGAATCCATTGCTCCTTTCCTTTGGCGCAGGTTTCTCATTATTCCTTGTAATCATGTAATCAGTTCTGTCCTCCAAGACTCCAAGGTGACCTGCAAGGGGAATAATGTCAAATATAACATGGTGGTAAGGATGCCAAGAGTTTCTTTTGCTTTTAGTTAGTATCTCATCTTTTTTGCTGTCCCTTGGTTATCTCATATTGTTACTGTATTTCACCTTGTTATCTGATATATTGTATATATGCTTGATTGGTTATTTGGATAGGAAAGGAGGGAAAACAACATGAGGGGGGGAATGGGGACCATGACATGAGAAAGAGTACCAATGTATGTGAAGTAATGCATCTTCTATTTGGTGAATATAATGTAACCCTTTTATTAATTACACTAAAAAAATATATGAAAAAGCAACAGCAACAACAACAACAAATAAAAAGAATAGCAAAGTAGAAGTCAGTTCTTTTAGGAAAAATAGCAGACATATTACAGTAGTTTGCACCACCCCAAAGGGTATCAGAGCCCACAGCCAGCACACTCTATAATTACAAGTTTAGTTGCCTTCTGTTGGGAAAGAGTCAGATGGGCATTATATTGCAATGTGACAGTGATGATTTTCAGGGGTCAAAAGGCAAATGCTATTTTCCATCATATGAAGGTGTGATAGGAAATCTCTTAGTCTCTTCCTTCTATTTAATATTGACACAACTCTTATTTCAATATCTAAAGTTTAGTACCAAACAACTGAAGGGGTAGGATATTTTTTAAACAATAAAGCAAAGAGAACTTGGTGAAAGAAACAATAGAGCCAAAATAATTCATTCTGAAAAATAATTCTCATGGCCAAAGGATGTGGCTTAGTGGTAGAGTGCTTGCCCAATATTCATGAAGCCCTGGGTTCAGTACCTCAGTACTTCAGTACCTCAGTACCATGGAAAAGGAAAACTATGGAAGAGGTGCTGTGGTTCAAGTGGTAGAATGCTAGCCTTGAGCAAAAGAAGCTCAGAAAAATTGCTTAGGCCCTGAGCCTGAATTCAAGACCCAGGACTGGAAAATAATAATAATAATAATTACTATTATTTTTTCATATATTTTATTGTAATTAATAGAAGGGTTACATTATATTTGCCAGATAGAAGGTGCATTACTTCACATACATTGATACCCCTTCTCATGTCTTGGTCCCCATTTCCTTATTATTATTATTATTATTATTATTATTATTATTATTTTCAAGTTCTGCTCCATTGGATCTTGTATTTGAAGAGGCAAGCTTGCCTTGTAAGTTGCTTTGGGATGAGATATGTTGAACCACCTTTCTAGGTGAAGCTAGTTAGAACTATTTTTCTTTTCTTCCATTTAAAATTTATAGGTTCACCCAGGAGAGGATGTAAAAAAAAAGTAGCAATGTTGAATGCAATATAGCCAAGAAGCTTAGAAAAATTAGTGGGTAGGAGAATGAAAGAGAGGACATGCATTAGAATTTAAATTATTTATTATTCTAGGACAATAAGACTCAGGCTAATATAATATTTCACAGAATTACAAAAATTGAAGTAAAAAAGGAAAAATAACTTTATCCCCTTTGCATAATTCTTCCCTTCCAGAATAGAATATAATTTGCTGGGCATAGTCTTCTACTATCATCCTGCTTTTTTCTATCCCTGGTTTTAAAATAGAAAACCTGGCTTACCAAAGATAATCCTTGTTAGCTTTAAGAACAATTAGCTTTGCAGCTGCAAGCAAAATGATTTATTGGAATAAAGCTTAAAGCACGCTCCTTTAAATAGGCTCTTTCATTTGGATGCACTTTTTGGATAAAGTCAGTATGTGTTTTCTTTTTCCTGACTAGACAAAACCAGTTAAATTAAGGAAACACTGAGAAGCATAGGACATTTGTCTAATAAGGGGCATGGAAGAGAGCAGAGTCTCTTCTCTCTCCCTTTTTCAGGCATTCCCACCCCTTGTTCCCCTAGTGACATTATAGCACTGCTGAACATTGTCAGATGGACTTTGCTACCTCTGGGATTTGCTCAAATATCTGGATTCTGAGGAGGAAGACCTTTTAAGGTTTATGGTACTTAGCTCCAAACTTGAATGCAGAAACAAAAGCAAATTCTCAAAAAAGGTACCATTTGTTGCTTACTCATCCTTATTTGACTATTCTTTGCTTTTACATTAATTACCTACACTTTCTAGTCTGTTTACTAGTGGAGTTTTCATAAAAATGTAAGGATAAAAAGAGGGCAACCAACATATATATATTTGCATCTTTGTACTATATTTTCTGACTGGGTATTAAAATCAACGAATTTATCAGTGTGTCAGGATTCAAATTTCTTCATGCAGCATTTCTACATTGGAAGTTATGAAATATTAAAAGAAACTTCGAGCATACAGAGTTTAAAAGATGAGTTTCGTACTTACAATAAAAAATATGGAATAGCTTGATTTATCAACAGCTTGCGTCATGATATCCTTTAGTGCTCACAGAAGCCTAAGAGAAAGAAAGTATTACAGCTGATTCAGATGATACTAAATGAAAGGACCTCCAGGATATAGAAACAAAAGCCATAATAAGTGATTGTTGTCCTTAATGTACTATGTTATCTCTCATCTCTTTTGCTGTCCCTTCGTTATCTCATATTGTTACAGTATTTTACCTTGTTATCTGACTTTAAAAAAAAAAGGAGAAGCCATTCACAAATTACTTCGATCTAGAAGTCTGATAAGTGATTCAACTTCATGTCATACAGCTATTGTTCTTGTTAAAATGAATCAGTCACCTTTTCTTATTAGTGATGTTTGCTTCTCCATTCCACAGTTAATTTCAAATCTTACTCATTTACTGTATTGCTGGCTAATGCATGAAATTAGCAATCATTTCCCCCATAAAACTTGTGGTAATCTGAAGATGAAAGATATCTCAATAAAATTACATTAAATTAAAATTAAAAATAAAGATACCTAACTCAGGGATGGAGTCAGTTGGTAGAGCAATAGCTAATAAGCCAGTGTTCAAGTACCAAACTCAAGTTCTGGTCTCCATTTCAGTAAAGGAAAGAAATGAAAAGATCTCCAAAATACAAAAGCAATCACCTTTGCCACCAAAATAGTGAAGAATAGGATAAAATAAAATAGAAGGAATGGAACGAAATGGAATGAGATGGAATGGAATAGAATTACTGCTCATGACAAAACAATCCCATAAAACTCTAGAAATTACTGACAACACTATTATGGTTGCCTGCTATTAGAAAAATATGTCTCTTTGTCCTCCTTACAGCCTTCAAATTGTAAATAAAAGTGTACATATAACAAATGCATAGATAGGTCGAGAGAATAGATACATAGGGCCGGAAGTTTGGCCTAGTGGTAGATCGCTTGCCTAGCATGCATGAAAACCCAGGTTCAATTCCACGGTACCACAGATGTAGAAAAAAAGCCAGAAATGGTGCTGTGGCTCAAATAGTAGAGCTCTAGCCTTGAGAAAGGCCAACGACTGTGCTCAGGCCCTGAGTTCAAGCTCCAGAACTGGCAAAAAATAGATACATAGGTAGACATGTAGATGAATAATTGATCTAAAATTAGATAATGAAAGAATCTCTAAAATACACATATCAATTGTATATTTCCCCTGAGTGGAAAGAATAGTTTGGAGAAAAAAATCCCAGCAATGATAGTTACAACTATGAAGTCCTTGAATAACTGTTATTATCTAATGGAATAAAAATAAGTTCATTTTTATATTTCAGATTTACAGGAGGATATTTTTATGCTACCTTTGCATTAATTTTTTAATGCAGAAAGCAATTTGGAAAGAAATGGGAAATGTGTGCTAAATAAATTTTCCCTTAAGCTACATATTCCTGAATATATTAATGTAAAAATGAAACAACAAATAGAGGGAAAATGTTTCTATATCTCTATTGGAGAATCTCTGTAGCCAGTGAATAGCACTAACTTTTGAGTGTCATCAGCTTTTATTGTTTGGCTCTGTTCTTTGTTATTTTGAAGTTCTATACCCTTCTGAATCTTTGTTCATCTATGAAATGAGGATGATTGCCTTTGTTTAAATAAATACTCTAAAAAGTAAGTTTAGAATTATGTAAGTGGTCTAGTATGTTATCCTATAAAACACTCAAAACACGTTCACCATGTCGGAATCTTTTCCATCTAGCAAACAACAGTTACCAAAATGGGTTCAGTATTTCTCTGATCTCAGTGTCCTTAGTGGAAAAAGGAATAGTAAAAGAACCAGAGATTCTAGATGCAAACATCTGCCTTGCCAGTGCTTATGTAACTTTGGTAGTTCCATCTAGTAGAAAGTAGACCTTCAGTAACAGATCACCCCATCCTGGTGTGGATTCTGTTTTTGTTTACTCATGTGGTCATTCAGTCCTACAAGTTTCTTTCTCTAGTTGTAAAAATTGTATACTGCTGAAACCTAAGGCTAGTTGTTAGATTTTCCTCTGTATTCTACAGAGTATGGACTTTAAAACTTCCCAGTATGTAGAGACAAAGATTATTTCATTGTTCCCATCCAGAACTCTGCTTCTACTTATTTATCTACTTTATCAAAATCCACAAATGCAATGAATATAATACGATATTACGCACTGCTTTGACATCTCTCCTTGTTATCTGGAGCCTTTCCACTATTTATTCAATGGTTATTATTTGCCTCTAGTTTTTGGAACATTCCAAAACATTCTGTAACATTTTAGCAACCTAAAGGAGATATACCAATCCACTCATGCACATACATATAAATGCAAAGGGTAATCAAATCAGAACAATTCAAAAACCAAAATGCTCTTGGCAAAGTTTCTGGTTTTAAAAATCACATTTTCCTATCTTGCCCTTCTAGTCTGGCTTAAGCCAAAGGCTCAATTCTAGTCTAACTATCTCACTGAACACCTGAGTCTTTTCACTTACTGTCACTCTGTTGAAATGGATCAAGGTAGGAAAATCTTTTTTCTTTCTATTTTTTTCTTTTCTTAACTTTTCTTTCATTAATTTTTGTCAGTCCTGGTACTTGTATGTTGGTGATGTAGCTCAGTGATAAAGCACTGGCCTGACATGCTCCAAGTTTCTTCCCCAGGAACAGAAAATCTGATGAATCATAATGGAAACATGGTTTGGAGTCTAACAACTTAAATGCTGTAATATTAATGGAAAATATGTTTATAATTACCCTGATAAGGCAAACCAAAATATAATTGTGTCTCATGTTTGGATATTTCTAGTTAAGTCCCTAATAATTCATATCTAATATTATAAAGGATGTCTATAATATATAAACTATAAATTTATTATAATAAATTATTCCTTATACTGTTATAATATTAAATGGATGGCCTATTTGTATGGAAATTAAATTTTTCTGTTAATTCTAAGAACAAATAAAAGCCATGAACTTCAGAGAAAATTTCCATGGCACAATCTTTTACCTTTCTTCCTCCTTGACAGATTCTTTCCTTTTCAGTCCACTGTTTCTCCTTCTGCCAGACATAGAATTAGAAAGTGAAGAGCTGATGGTATCCTTTATTTTGGTAACTCATAATAAAAGTTCAATAATTTTTATTATTCAACCCAACTTTCTATCCAACCTCCCTAATAAGTATTTCTTTGGTCATTAATATATCTTACTCGTTATATGCCTGCAGACATCAACCATTTTCATACTGCCCTTACTTATAAAGAATGGCTTTTTCTTGATGTAGAAATACCTCATCAATTATTTTAGGTTAGCTCACGTGTTATCCACATACTGAATTACGACATCATCAGTGGCTGCTTTTTCTTTTATGCTGCTTTGCGTTTGCAATTATATACATTGTCAGCCATGTACACATTGTTGTATTTTATTTATTGACCTCATAAAATATTCAAAAATTAGGTGAGAATAATATCCTTGTATAAGCTTTAGTGAAAAACCATCTTTATTTAGTCTTTAATAGCTTCATAGATACCTGTTTGTAAGTTGAAGTTATTTCTTTATTTGCTTTTATTTTATTGCTGGGGTTGCAATTACATTTGTCAGGTAGTGGGTTCATTATTTCTTGCACATTCACACCCTTCTCAAGTTTTTGTCTCCTTTTCCCTCCCCTTATCCCTGCCCACTCATCTTGTTTCCCCCCCTTCCCTTTCCTATTTCAAATAAACAAATTAATGTATATACAATATACCAGGTAACAACGTCAGATACAGTAACCACAGTTATTTTCTAAATGTGTATTGTACAGGACTTGAAAAAGGATAGTTTGTAAGTCATCTCTGATCATATTAGGGCCAATTTAATTAAAAATAAACAGTGTATTTGGTGACCCAAATATCACCTGCATGTCTTATACAGGCTAATATACTTCAAGTAGAGAAAAAATGTAAAGGGTGCCATCAAGTCTCCCTTTCTGCCAATTTTTTTGTCTGTCCTGGAGCTTGAACACAGGGCCTGGGCACTGTCCTCAAGCTTTCTCAAGGCTAGTGCTCTACCCTGATGGCTTTGTGCATGCTAGGCAAGCACTCTATCATTAGGCCATGTTTTTTATGTTATAGATATGTGACAGATGTTTGTGACATAGAAGAAAATTAGACCAATGGCTTATCATAAAATTTTTGGTGTTAAATCTCATTTCTTACTTTCCTAAACTCATTACAACTTTAGGGAAAATAATTAAACTATTCTTTCATCTCTGCTTCCTCTGAACTGTTTTGGTACCTTTGTTATTGCTTTGTGTTTTAGTACTTTACATGTTGGCAGAATATATAGTTTTTATTTTTTATTTATAATTTTATTTATTTTTTTGTCAGTCATGGGTCTGAAACTCTGGGCTCAGGCGCTGTTCCTGAACTCTTCAGATCAAGGCTAGTACTCTACCACTTGAACCACAGCACCACTTCTGGTTTTCTGACAGTTAATTGGAGATAAGAGTCTCATGGATTTTCATTCTTGGGCTGGCTTTGAAATGAAATCCTCAGATCTCAACCCCCTGAGTAACTAGGATTACAAGTGTGAGCCATAGCCACTGGTTCTGGGCAGAATGTACAGTTTTATAAAACAATAATCTTTCAATTTTGAAATTTAACAGAAGTTGTCTATTGACTATGTTTAATTAGTGAATGAGCTAATGTGATTTTTTGTCTTACTCAAACAAAAACTCTTATAACTAATATAAACATATTATAAATATGTATAACTAATGTGGTTGTCTCTATTTTTTTCAGGTACTGGTCCAATATGGCTGAAAGAGGTGTTCTGTTTTGGGAGGGAATCTTCTATTGAAGAGTGTAATATCAGACAATGGGGTGTGAGAACGTGCACACACTCAGAAGATGCAGGCGTCACTTGTGTTTCATGAAAGATCATATTTTTGGTCACATTAATGAAATTATTGTTGTAAAATCATTTTATTGCCTTCTTCACTCAAATCACTTCAATGAAAATTTAGAGGCTTAAAGATACTTTCCAAAGAAACTGAATATTTAAAACTTATTGGATAAACATACTGAGTACCTTCATATTTGCCCTATGTCTATGTTTAAGGCATTGGATGGAATATTCTAACATAAGATAATGATTTGTATATTTAATAAGACCTTTTGAAGTTTAACATTTCTGTATTACAAATGAAAACATATATAAACCAGGGCCAGGAGTTTGGCCTAGTAGAGAGTGCTTGCCTAGCATGCTCAAATACCTGGGTTCAATTCCTCAGTACCACCTACAAAGAAAAAGCCAGAAGTGGTACTGTAGCTCTAATGGTAGAGCTCTAGCCTTGAGGAAAAAAACGGCCAAGGACAGCACTTAGGCCCTTAGCTCAGGCCCAGGACTGGCTAAAACAACCAAACAAAAAACTTCACACACATATAAACTATTGGATCTTGCTTTGCAAGATAATTCTTGCCACATTCTAATTTTCATTGCAATCAATTTAGTTGATTTTAACTTTTCTAAATTATGAGATGTTAAAAGACCTTGAAGCCATGTATGCAAAACTCTCATCCATACACTTTAAAGAAAAAAATCTCATCTAGATATTAGTGTCTGTGCAAATTTGATAACTTGGATATTAGATAGATTTGTAATAATGTATGTTGGTCACAATTTAGATCATTAGTCTAAATTTCATGGTCAGGTTCTGACAGTAGTTTTACAAAACCACAAAGATGTTTGAAAATATAATATGTGAAGAAAACTCACCCTCTCTAAATATAACCAAATATAACTCCGTTGTTTTGCATTTTAAATAAATCAAGACACTACCTTGTCATAATTTAGGAAACTGTTTAGAATGTAAATAAAATGAATTACTCCATTACTTTCAGAATGCACCTGTCATGATAGCAGCAGGAAGATAGTTTCATCTCTTCCTTTTTGAAGTCTTTCTTGAAGTCAGTTAACATTTACAACCAATAAAAATAGAAACATCGTCAATCCTTTAATGGATTTCTAACAGAAGCACCACAGCAAAAGTGAGTTTATCCCTAGGACCTTATCCTTGAGTGGGAAAGGCCACTTGAGAGCCCAGTAACTGTGAAAGTGGCTGTCTGCATGGGAAACCGAACTAAAATTACTTTGGTCTCTAAGAAGAATTAAATTTCCAAATATCCCATGCTTAACCTATAGAAACAGGAGTATGAACCACTATATTATGGAATTATTTTACTATTCTTTTTTATTGATGGTAAGCAAACCATAGGCTTAAACAATATGTTTTTTCATATTAAGTCTCACCACACAAAGAGGAACCAAGTAAAGCATTCAGTACCCTCTACTTGAAAAAGCAAAATGTATTGTCTTGGAACTGCAGCTATTGGGCATAGCTTACAGAAAAATTTTATTACGTTACACATTCTCCTATTTGTTGAACATAGGTGTTTTCATCTATTGCATTTTTGTAATTTTAGGCTTAAGGGAAGAGATATTGAATCTAGTCTGAACATATTCAGTGAAAAAGATCTTTAAAAATGGTGGTGTTATTTGAATTTAATGTACATTGAAAGAGTGAATTGCATTAAATTATTCCAGAAGCAGAAAATCATGGTTTGTTTACTTATAAACTGATCAGAATCAATATAGTCCTGTTTTCTGACAATTTAGCATTAAAATAAACACAAAATGGAAGGAAGGGAGGGAGGATGAAAGGGAGGAAGGGAGGATGGAAGGGAAGGGAGGGAGGGAAAGGAGGAAGAAAAGAAGGGTGAGAAGGGAAGAAAAGAAGGGCGAGAAGGGGGGGAGAAAAGGAATATAGAAAGTCAAGAAAAACATTTGAGATTTAAGGACTAAATATATTTATATTTCATTTTGATTACCTGAATAACTAGTTCCTAATCAAACTTGCAATTTACCAAAAACATTCGCGTCATTGTGAACTATTGTGCACAGATAAATTGCACTCTACCGAATTGCATAGTCATTGCTAGTAAGGGAAATTGTAACACTGGAGGCTTAATAATAAGCATATGTATGATTACAAGGGCAATGCAATGTTTGCCTAAGCCAATCACAATCAAAATCAGGCAATGTGAATTCCCTATCGATGTAAGTCATTCACTTTCCTGGGGCCAAAACCTTAAGGCTTATGAAGTGAAGAAGCTCATATGAACTGCACGAAGTCTCTTCTGGAGAAAAAATATAGAGTTAAAAGCATTTCCTCAGAAAGTAAAATTTAGAGTACTCTTAGGAGTATGTGTTTGTACTAGATACATTTTATGATTGCTTTTATAAGTATAATAAAGCCTGATTTTTCTTTTTTCTTTGTATCATCTTTAAGTAGTTATGCAAATAAGATACCATTCAGCACATCAGTTTATGAATACAATGTTACTTGAATGATGTTAGCTCTTTTATCATTTTCCCCTTTCCTCATAACTCTATCCCTCTACTCAGTTTTATAAAAAAATTTTAGGCTATACATTAAATTCTATGACTGTATTCACTTCTATTGTCTTCATTCATCTACTTCCCTCTCTTTCACTACAGTCTCCACCTTTCAAGTAGCTGTTTCCTGGTATTCATTTTTATACTATTAAATTTTCTTTCAACTGGGCATGGTGGCTCATGTCTGTAATCCTAGCTATACAGGAGGCTGAGATCTGAGGGTCAAGGTTCAAAGTCAGCCCAAGCACAACAAAATGACTGAAACTCTTAATTCCAATGAACATCTAGGAAATGGGAAGTGTGGCTTGGCTCCAGGATAGGGAAGTAGCCTTTATCTGAAGAGCTCAGGGACCAGGCCCAGGCCCAGGGGTAGAGTGGTAGCTTTGAGCTGACATGCTCAGGGACAGTGTCCATGCTGAGTTCAAGCTCCACGCAAAAAAAATTCTTTCAACTTTAGTAAATATTACATAAAAACCCTTAAGTGTTTTCCTTTGACCTCACAAAATGGGACACTGTATTCTAATCAGATATTTATTAGATACTTGATTTTGTTCAGCAACTTACACTTATAATTTTTATGTCACTTAATTATTTTAAGATCTTGATGTCTTGGAAAAGGCTATTATTTAATATATTTGCTTAATAAAGTTAAAATGCAAACAAAAGCATTAGCAAATTTGTTCAATAGGCAGCTCTGTGTGTTTGTCCCTAAAAGAAATATTACAAAACAAGTAGGGGCTTTCATAATCAACTTGTTCAGGACTCTAGAAAAGAGTCAACATTTTATAAAAGCAACAAACAAATGTTGAGTCAAGAAAATTTCAGCTTCAAGAGCTTTATATTGTGTGATTGTTGTTCTTAATGTACTATGTTATTGCTCTTTTGTTGCCCTTTGGTTAATCTCATATTGTTACAGTATCTGACCTTGTATATTGTATATACATTTATTTGTTTATTTGAAATAGGAAGGGAAAGAGAAAATAAGATGATTGGGAGGGGATGGGTGGGGTAAATGGGGACAAAAACATGAGAAGAGGTATCAATGTGTAAGAAGTAATGCACCTTCTATCTGGCAAATCTAACTGTAAACCTTCCTTATATTACAATGAAAAATTTAAATTTAAATTAAAAAAGAAAAGTTCAGCTTCAAAACATGTAACAGTTTGGTGCATTGTGTGGGTTTTATGACTTGCCTTTTCCCTCTTTTCTTCTGGATGTCACTGTGGCCTTTGTCTAGAGTCATGGAAACCTGTGTTCCCACTTTGAGATCTCTGGTCTTTCCAGAGGAAACAGCAAAGACCTTTATAAATTATTGTGGGTGTTGATTCTAAGTTGCCAAAAACTGTCTGGAAGACTGATGTCAGGCATTCATCTCTGTTTCACTGAACTTCAGATGAGAACTGGGAGAGCAGAACTCATTGCTTAAAAATACTGCAAGATGAACTAACAACCGTTAGATGCCTGAGGCAAGTGATTGCAGAGGAAAAGAAAACAGACTGTGTAAAGCACCATAGAAAAAGCTGGGAAGAACTTTCTTGGGAAATATAGGCATTCACACAATGCCATGAATACAGAGGAATTTAAAAAGCTGTGTGCATGCTCAGGGCAAAAAGTGTGCAAGGAAAAATTCTGAGAAACTCATGCTATTACCTTGAACTGATCTCCAGGCCCAGTGTATGTAGAAATTCAAAAAATAGAAGTGTAAGACACTTACATAGAAGAATGAATGTCAAAAGAAGTACTGGTCAAAATACCAAAATTGGATAAAAATCATAAATTTATAAATCCAAAGAAGTTAAATAACACCAAGGAAGATAGACTAAAGGAGAGCTACCCCGTGATGCATTATCATCAAAATGCTGAGACAAAAATAAGTAGAATCATGGAAACAGGAAAAGGAAAAAGTTTTCAGATTTTCTCCCTGGGTTTCCCTAACTCATATCCTTCCAAGACACAAGTTATAGTGACATAGATCAAGCATGAGACACATAAACAAACAAAAGACTTGCATATTCTTGAACTAAAATTCACATGTGTATAAGTATAAATTCACATATGAATCCCTTTATCAAATCCTGATGATGTAGGCTTGCTACATTGCTCAAAATCCTAACCATTGCAGCCACAGAGATAAGACTACTGATGTTCCCATAAAGGGGATAGACATGAAATTGATTTGCTTAACAGAGAAATGAGAAAGAAAGGAGTGAAAGAAGCCCAGGTGAATTGGAAACACAGGAAGAGTTACTGTGTATTTTGAAATTTTAGCAGAAAAATACTCAGGTAGATAATAGAGTATTGTACTATTGCAAACATGAGCAAGGTATTCAGATTCTCTTAAGTTAATAGACCATACAAGTTAAAAGAAGAATTTTGGAAGTGGCACTGTGGCTCGAGTGGTAGAGTGCTATGCTTGAGCTGAAGAGCTCAAGGACAATGCTCAGACCCAGAGGTCAAGCCCCCTGACCAACAACCTAAATAAATAAAAATAAAATAAATTTTTAATACTTTACTGAACAGTGTTTTCTGAAGGCAACACTATGCAAAGACTGAACCACATGTCCCTAGGTATATAAAGAAAAGGTATACAGAATATAAAATATTGTATAGTTTTTTTCCTATAGAGAATCAAATACAAAGAATATAAGTGAAATTATTCTATTATTTTAAATAGTATAAGTAAAATAGTATTCAAAAATTAAATGTGATCCCTAAAGCTCTTTGTGGTTCCCCGAATTTAAAGAGAGAAAGCTAAAATGACATGACTAGAATATCTTTAGAGAATTATAAACAAAAGATTCAAATACATTTGTTAATCATCTATTAAGCACCTCCCCAGGGCTAAAGTAGTTCACACAAACCTTCTGTTAAATATTTAATTCTTTTTCACAAAAATGTCTTTGATGTTTCATGCTTGTGTTGTATCTCTAAGGAATATTAAAATTAATGACAGAAATTACATATTTTTCATCCTTTAAGTAATTTAAAAAATTCTCACTGAAGTTTTAGTGGCAGTATAAAGTGAAAGCCATTTGTTTGACTAAGGGATTGTTAAGGAAGTTAGGGCCCAGTGGCTTTGTGACAACTGCAGTCATAGCCAAATCAGCAGAGTGATTGGATTGGAAAGTGGATTGGCTAGGAAAGTGTAGGATAAATGAAGAGGAGACAGGGAGGAAGTAATAAAAGAAAAGGAAGCATTTTAGAAAAGATGGAGACTCCAAAGAACAACAATTTTCTGGTTGTCTTTTTTACTATTTGACATTGTTTTGAATTTGTCATCATGTGATAGTATTAGACAATTTTTTGTAGTTGTGGGATTGAAATCAGAGACAAACACATGTGAGTCAAGCCTTCTACCATTGCGCCACATTCCAGATCTTTAGACACCTTACAGTCACAAAGTGAAATAAAAGTTAATTGAAAGAAAATGTTTGGGGAGCACAGTGATGTTAAACAAAAATGTTGAAATGGTCATAATATCCAAATTCTAAAGTTTATTTTTCTACTTAATATAAAGTTTTATTCCAATCTAGGTATAGTGCCACACACGGGACACTGGTAATTCCAGTAATTCAGCCAAGGCAGGAAAATTGTGTTCAAGGTTATCTTGGGCTATCTAGTTAAACTTTATCTAAAAAAAATAAGAAAGAAGTTAGGCGTAGGTGGCTCAAGCCTGTAATACTGTCCAGGAGACTGAAGTCTGAGAATCATGGTTCAAAGCCCATTGGGGCAGGAAAGTCTGTGAGACTGTTAAGGAAGTTTCATTCTACATTCCAGGTAATTTACAAGTTAATAAAATAAGGAAACTTTATGTAAACATTTCCTACCAAAATAATATACGTTAGGACACTTGCTGTACTGAAATCCAGCTTGAATGCACTTGTACATTATAGAACAAGAATTTTATGTGCTAAAGCAACTTTGCTATATATTGATATTTTAAAAAACAATAATTTAATCATAAGTAAAATTATATCACCCAGAGATATACCATGAATATATAATATTCTTCTCTGGATAATGCTATTTCGGGAGAGAATTGAAACTCTAAAAAGCTCATTACTGTTTGGTAAGTACGTATTCCATGATCAAGAAGAATAGCATTATTTCAGTGAAAGGATGACTAAGGTTTTCTTAGTGGCTAGTGTACTAGATAGGAATGGGAGAATCTATCAGTATAGTATTTCCTATCAGAATGTATAGGATCACAAATGCTTAAGATTTCTAATTTGTTTCACTTTTAAAAAATTGATGTACATGTGAGACACCCTGAAGAAGAGATCCAAGTTTAAACAAAACGTTCATTCATTTGTCATAATCACTGTACATATAACTTGAAGATAACATTATATAATATTTCTCATGCACATGTCTATTTACTGCAACCTGTCATGTGAAGTCAGGTATGGAACTTTCTACTTGTAGTGTCATTTTGCTGCTCAGAAAGATTTGTATTTTGGGGCAATTCATGTTTCATATTTTAAGATTAGAAATGCCCAACCTGTATTTCTTCACTGGCTTTCTAGCTTGCTGCTGCGGGTTCTTAAGGAAATCACTTAGCAACCCTCTCCTGCTATCACAGAAAATGGAATGTATAGATGTGAGCCACAGAATTCATGCTATGGTGGCAAGGGCCCATGATGAGCATGAATTATAGAAAGACATGAGTTAATAAATTTCATGGGCCATTGATATCAACTAGACCTCTCCTGTCTGATGGGGGTAGTGCAAAGAAACTGAATTATACTGAAGTTGTTTTGATTTTCCAGCTATATACTTTGTCCGTTAACAATAACATTCAGATTTCTGTGTGTCACAGCTTAATGGCTGTTAAAAATCCAATGGTGCTCTGTAAATTAAGATAGGAAATGTTTTGTGTAGCTCCAACTTTTAATCTTTAGAGAAGAAGAGGTGCTATGAAGATCAGCTTAATCTAATGTCGTGAAGACATCATGGTGGTAACAGCGGGAGAATGTCTAACTCAGGTCTTCCTCTTCTCACAAAACCATTACTGCCATTATAAATCCCACTCCCATGACTTTATCATACCTTAGTTATTGCCAAAGGCCCAGACTCCACCTATGAAATTGCTGACTGTTTCCCACACATGACCTTTGGTGGGGTGAAACTTCAATCTGTAACAGTTAAACCTAAGCAATTAGTATTTGAATGGTAGGTGAAAGTCTGAGGCAGAAGAGAAGGAGGAATATGGTGTCTGAGAAACAAAAGGAAAGTAAGGTGAGTCCATGGTTAAAGACTCCAACACAGAGATGTTCAGCTTTGATGCTAAGATTTTTATGTTACTGGGAACTTGTTTCTTTGAAACTACAAGTCTTTATGTTTGGGTTATGTCGAACTTAGTGGAATTGAGTGGTTTTCCTAATGAGGACATGCAGGAAAATAAATGTACTTTTAATAAATGTACTGTTAAGATAAACCCTAAATTTCACTCCATTGGCATGGAAATCTGGATTGGCCAGACAAGAAAAGGGACGCCTAATTCTGCAGCATAATTCCAGATACTGTAGGCTTCTCCAGGCTGATGAGACTAAAAACAAATCCATTCAATGCCAACCTGAAGGAATCTTTAATTTTAAAAATATCTTAGCTCAAGATTATAAAAAGAGATAAATATTTTATACCTCTCATCTCAGTTTAAAATTTGTGCTCAGATCAGATCTAAGAAAATATAATTATTCAAAGATATTGAGTAGAATTTAAGTAGTATCCGATTGTATGTTTTATTTGGCATGCTAAGAAGTACATTTTTTTAGAGTGTAAAGGTAGGGAGCTAGAATTTTAGCACACAAGAATTCAGAAGAATATACTCAATTCTGTCAATTGTTGCTATAACTAAAGTTTTTGAGAAGATCCTCTTTGGATGCTGTTGGGAAATTCCAACTGACTTCTTACAGAATATCAACCTTTAATAGTTACCCCAAATTGATTCCACAGTTTACTTGCTTGTAACAATAAGTGGGTAAGAACTTTTATCTCCATACAACCACATGGAAAGATGGGTATTCACAAACTGATGCTTACGGGAGTTCAAACTTGTATGAGGTAGCAACCACCAAGAATGCCACTTCTTCTGGCTGTGGGGAACGAATGAATGAGAGGTACTGGTCAGAGAGATATCTATCAGTCCAGCCCTCATCACACACACACACACACACACACACACACACACATACACACACATACACACACACACACTACACTAAGACTTCCTACCAAACACTAAACCTTTTCCTTTTGCAAGATGAAGGCAGCATTTCTATGACCAAGCCTTGCTGGAATCTTGCAATGTCACATATGAATTATAGAGTAATACAAGATCATTATTCATAAATGACTAATCAGAGCTAGGGAAAATCTTTTGCCATCATATACTCACAATCTACCCTGTACCCACATGATTCTGAGTACAGAATTATACTAATCGAGATATATTCCTTAATTGTAAACTAAGACTAGTGTTGTCTGCCTTTATTTTAACAGCAGGAAGAATAGCAATCTTCAATTAAATGCTATTAGAAAACAAGCCCACAGATTTTCATAACAGAATTGTGTGATCACAGACATTATATTGGAAGGCAGATACAAGGTATAAACACTTTAATCATGTAAAAGTGTTAAAGGAAACCATGCAATAAGATAAAATAGAAAATATCTTAATTTCATATCATTCATAAGAGTTGTTGCTGAGGTTCCAATCTAGATTTGTAGCCAGCTCTCAGTGAGCACCACAGAGGCTTAAACAAGCCCCAAGTCAAGCTGGTACTGTATTCAGTCATTCTCTGAAGCTTGCAGATAACCTGTTTTTCTTCCAGTCAAAATCATCAGTAGATAATACTCCCCTTTCCATGACACTAGAGTAGTTCCCAGATGCCTCTTAAATCCAGTTGAAAACTCCTAAATCGTACTTTTGGCTCTTCTGGCAATTAGTTTGTTTGCTTTGTGCACCCTTAGGGTTTGAGTTGGTTGTTAACAGTTTTATCCAGCCTGGCACTGCTTACAAAATTGTCCTCAGTGCCTACCCACATTCTTATCTTTTTAGATCATGAGAACTCCAAAGCAAGGGCCAAGTTTATACCTCACTTCTTCCCTGTTATCTCCTCTGTAACTTTTTAGAACTTTGGTTGAGGCTATGGTGCAACACTGACTTAATGAGTCAGTGTGTTGGGTAAAGCCCTTGGCAGACATTCTCTAGAATGTGCCAGTTTTCATTTAATAGGTTTGCAGTGAAATCTCAGAGCTTTCCTAGAGAAAGAAAGGGAAAAAAACAAAAATATAAGTGTAGAAGAGAACAGAAGAGGAAGAATTAAGAGCGCCACAGTGCTGAAAGGTAGAAGGAAGGACACTTATCTGGGAAGCTCTCCTGCCAATAGTTCTTAGGCTGAGAATTCTGTGATAACTCCATATAGGCTCAGCTTCTGTGGCAATTCTCTTCTCTTCTTTTCTTCCTCTGAACCCCCATGAAGAGTTCGAGATTCTGCACAAGGCATACCAGCTGCTGGATTACTTCCCAAATTTATTTTTTCCAGACTATAATGAAACAGAATCTTGACTGCGGACTTCCCAACCCCTACAACTTTTATTTTCATTAAAAATTAACTCATCTCGGGTATTTGGATGAAGCCACATAAAGTGGACCAAAGAAACTCAGAAACCTTAATTAAAAAAAAAAAAACATGGTCCTGATAAGAGTTTCATTTCTAAATCTCAACACAATTTACTAGCTACCATGAGCATTCTATGTAGGAGATCTGATTTGTGTGTCTAATACAGGATTTTCCCTTCATCCTGCAGATTGTTTTCAGGGAGAGAATGTCACTATAAATTTGCTATTTGCCAAGAACTTAAACAAGGAAGAGAATATAGGAAGGGGTGACATTGATCAAGACACACTGTATTAATAAGAGGCAACTCCTTTGTGCTATTCCTTATAGATAAAAAAGTACTTTTTAAATAGAGTTCTAAACACAATAGACAAACAAACAAAAACAAGCCAGCATTTATCTAGGTACTAGACCTTCTCAGCACTGTTACTGCATTAGCTGGCTATGTTGCTGATGTCTGCTACCTCAATACCTTGTTGTCATAGGTATCCCCTGCCGATCTGAACAACTTGAAACCCTGTCCAAATTGATGGAGCCTTATGGTCCATGTTACTCCATGCAAACACTGCCTCTCCTTGGTCCCACTGAATCTTTTCATGTAATAAAACACAATTGTATTTCTCTCAGATCAAGAGAGAGAGAGAGGTCATAAAAACTACAGCACCCTCTAAACAGCTTCTCTGCTGGCACTAATTCTCTAGATCTCAGTGAAATGTCAGCCTTTTCTAATATAATCATTCAACATTCCAAAAAAAAAGGAACCCCATTTTACCCACTCCTATTCATTTGATTTACAGATTCATTGATCCTATTGTACCTCTCCAGCTGTGATTTGGAAACAGATCAATTACTTTTATCATTTTATCCTACAGATAATGTAACACACAATTTTATAGTCTAGTGCTCTTAAAGAATGCTTCATTTAGAAGATAATATGAATAACTACAAGTTCAAGCAGGGAATTGTTAATAGACCATAAAAAGGTATTTGTTCACATAAAGTATCAGTCATTGCTTTCTTATCATACCCTTTACCTAAGCCCTGTGTGGATGCATGCCTGCAGTAAAATTCCATTTTTAAACTTTAAAGTAAGCCTGTAAATGCCTTAAGCATCTGCTTAGCCAAAGAGGCATGACCTTCGCTGAGTGTTGATGCCGGGGCCTATTAGCTGGGCTCCCTGAATATTTTCTGACTTCTCACAGCATATTTTAATAATATAAAGCCAATATAAAACATTTATACCTTAAATTGTAGACAGCGTGGGATAATAATAAATTGGTCATGAAACTTTTTATAGCTGAGTGTTCGATGACATGAAAATGGTAGTCTCAGCAACAGTAGCTTTTGATTCAATGGAAATAGGTGGAAGGATCTAGAAATAAGAGCAAAAGGGTAGCATGGATAAAGCTTCATTTCTCAGCATTTGTCCTTTGCCATGACTAATCAGTAAGACAGAGGATAGGAAGAGAAGCTCTATCTCCAGTTTAAGCAGAACTGAATGTGGTGGGGAAGAATGAGATGGATTTGTCAAAAGTTAGTTATACAGGCTGCATACGAAGGCATTTGGTATGGTATAATAAGGCTATCCAGGCTGTAGATGAATAGAGAAGTGTGGATGTAAGTGTAAAGCACCAGAGAAGGAGTACAAAAGACATGGGTTCAAATTGAGACTCTGCGTCTTGGTAGTTCATTGGTGGTATAAACCTTTGCATGACTGGCCACATCGACAACATGAGTGTAATAATAATTACCATGCAGAAGCATGGTAGTCTAACAGCACTGCTCATTGGAAGCTTCACTCAATGTTACACACAGTTTTCTAATACAGACTTTGGAAGAATAGACCAAAGATTGGACTTAGGGGTAGAAAATGATAAAGGGGAAGCAGTGACAGGACTTGCAAAATGATACAGCTTATTAGAAATTCAAACTGGTTTGAAAAAAAAGCTAAGGGACAATGTCCAAGGCCCTGGGGTTCAAGACCCAGAACTAGCACCAAGAAAAGATAAATACCAAAACTTAAACCAACTTGGGAGAATGGCCACCAGCTATAGGGAAGGAAAGAAGGAATACAAAGTAAGGACGGATTCATTTCTTGGAGTTCATTTCCATAAGCATCATTTTATGTGATCATATGCTACTGATCTCTTATGATTGCCTCCTTTGTTCTTCCTGTGGGAATGTTTAAACTTCTGTTTACTTAAAAATGTGCATGCGTTCAAGGTTTTGAGTTCAAGCCCAAGTGCTGACAAAACAAATAACAAAAAATAAAATGAAAGCTGTATTGCTCCATTTATATAAAATTTAAATAAATGCAAACCAATAGTATAAATTCCTTAAGAATATACACAATTATATTCAAAGCTGAGAAAAATAAAGATGGATAATTTGCAGTACTTCACCTGAACAACAATGAATCCAGAATTTAGAAGTGAGGATGGAAATAAAGGATTATAGTCAAGAGACAAGTATGAAGTTTCAATGCTACTTGAAATGTCTCAACTTTCACAATAGATAGTGACCTCCTGAGTGCTTTTTTTAAAAATTGTGACTGAAGTCTTTTTGATATTTTACCTTAGTAGAATTTTAAAGAAAAAAGTATTATAGGGACCTGATATGTTAAAATGATTGTTTTCTGAAAGGGGAACTGGCAATAGTATCCATGTAAGAAGGGTTAGACTGTGAGATTAAAGGACCTTTTCAACGACAGGGCCTTGCTCACATTAGGCAAGTATCCTAGCTTTGGCCTCCATCACATACTCTACTCTGCTGGGGTGCTGTTCCTGCATTTCCTCTTAAGGCGGTCTCACTTTGAGCCAGTGTCACTTTTCTGGTGGTTACTCGGAGCTAAGAGTCTCACAGTCTTTCCTGTCCAGGCTGGCTTCAAACTGTGATCCTCAAATCTCAGTCTCCTGAGAAGCTAGAATAATAGGCATGAGCAATTGCTGCTTGGCCCATTTTCTGTTCTTACTGTGAGCTTTCTAGCAGTAGTTAGAATGTTGTGATAGGAATGGACAGAAGTTCAGAAGAGAATGGAATTTGTGAGGAAGAGGCAGGTCTGTACTTACAGAAGATATATCTTGAATATGGCCTGGATGCCATTTAAAAATAAACTAGTCTGAAGAAGTTGATTATATATGCTTTTGTCTGTGCATATGTCTGCTACACTTTAAGCCCAGAGACATTGTACACTTCTGTGGAGAAGCAGCAACCTCACAGAGAGTGCTGATAGTTATGCAGTGTACATTTATAGTACCTTTGGTTACTTTGACTGTAGGTCACTTACACAAACGAGAAGCAGTAAATAGAGGTCAAGAAGGTGGGTACCTTGGAGCAAATTTACCTAGGAGTGAAGGGAAGAGAGAGTATGCAAATACTGGCTCAGCCTAAAGGGGATTGGAGGCAAAGGAAAGGTGAAGAGGGGTAAATCCAAAAACAATAAGGGATAGACAACAAAAAAATAGGAGAAATAAAATGGTAGAAGAAATGAGGATTAAGAAATGTCTTCCTCAATTTGCAATTACTGACCCATGAGAATACATTGACTACTTCCTTTGCCTTCAGTAAATATGTTCACAATTAAAAATGCATTATCTGTGCATAACACATTGTAAAACTGTGTGCTCTCTTCTGGAAGCTGCCAAGCTAGAGTATTTAACTAAATGCTTACAAAAAAATGTTAATCCTTTGGCAACAGTCTGCAAAATTCTATATACTAAATGAAGTCAGAAATACATGATCACAATGAAGGTTAAATCAGAACATCAGAGTAACAAGTGAAGGTGAGAGAAAAGAATATAATAATGGTAATTGAATGATATATACTCAGTGATCTGTTCTTAAAAAGGCTGCCAAATCAAGTAAATAATAACATACAATGACTCATTAACTGACTTTAAAATGAACAACAGATATTTTTATAATACATGTTACAATATTCCTTGCCAATTGAGAACATTCTGACATTAAAATCTTAATGCATTAGTTATATACTACAGTGGCTTAGGTTTTATCATAAATTCTCTGTCTTTCAATCTGAGTTAATCATTTGTTTATTTGTGTTCCTCATTCAATTTCAATTCATTTTTCTGTCACATCATTCTTAATTTCTTACTACATACATCTGTTAGAGAAGTAGCACACTTTGTTGTTTCATATGTCTGAGATAGTGTGATTTAGACTAGTTGCTTTTGCCAATCCAAAATAGTTCTTTTTCCAAATGAGTAAGAGATAATCATTAAGAGTCAAATACAAGAATTCAAGTTACTCTGACCAAAGTGTTCCATCATATTGAAGAAATTTTTACACAGAATAAAGCCATAATCAAGCATTTCCTAAATACAATCCTCAACAACTTAGCAAGCTTCAGGAAAGCAAGGAAATCTCTTCTAAGTTTTAGATGTTTTCCTTGGCATTCTTATCTTTAGCTTTGGTAGAAGCCAGAGGTGTGATAAATTTAATGATACATCCTAAGAGTTTATGTACGAGTGACAAGATTGCTAAGGTGGATGCAGAAGTTTAAAATTATGTGACTAGTAGGAATTCTAAAACCAGCCAAGGTATTTTGTTTCTCAACCAGCAGCATTCGATTTTCCATATTCAGAATGCTCTAGATGAACAAGATCAGTCTGTAGGATGTTTAATAGGGATACATATTCTCCACAGAACTTTGGTTCACACATTCTTTACAACTCTCTGAATTAACTAATCATGTACTTTTTTTGTAATAAAATTCATTATTCTGTGCCTCTTCCAAACAAATTTCATTCAGAATATCTATTCTTTGAATTTTGGCTTATTAGATAAAAACTATAACTACACAATTATACCACAATTCTCTATTTTTTTGTTAAAGGTACAAGAATTCTTATCATATTCCTGAGTGACAGATACTATCCTTGATCAAATTCCAGTAAGGCTTTTGTCAACAATGTTTTCAACTTGTCCAAGAATTTTGAATATTTTTGTTTATGCTTACATTGTCCAATACTATCAAGAATCCTATTAAATCATTTAATCAGAAGCCCTCGACATCCATACCTGAGGTTCCTATTCTCTATCCTTCTTCCAGGAGTTGCGTGACTATCCTTACTTGACTTCCTGAATAATCTTGTTCTGTCTGTGTAGGCAAACATCTTCCTTTATCCTTGGTGTTTTCTTAGTATATTTTTATTCTCCTTACTCACGCTACTCCTTGGCCAGAAATTTTAACTTTCCTCCTTTTATTCAGAAATGAATTCAATATTCTTCTGATTATCCACATCATTTTAACTGCTTCCATTTGGATAAAGTATTTTTAAAGAAATTATCAATAAGTGATACTCATGAACTTACATAGAAACAAATAATTACAAAAATGAAAAGAATGATTTTGAAATCCCCACCTGGAAATTGATATGCTATGTAGGTTTAAGCATTAATTTTTCCATAGTGGCTCATATAGAATATGAAACTGTAGACCAAACTATTAAACTCTCCTCTTTTATTTTCAGTTTCAGTTCACATAGAAACAGTAAGGGCATTCATATAAGTAATGTATCTTTTCAAATCCAATATGCTTCATCACTTAATATTATCTCAGAATATTCTTGTAAAATAGATAAAATTAACCCAAAGCAAAATATTTCTCTTGCTAAATTTTAAGTACATTAAATTTTTCTTTATTATATGAAGAAAGTGTTATAATACATTATTATTTCTCTTTTCTTAATTGTATTTTTATTGCCGGGGTAATGTATAGAGGTGTTACAGTTATAATTGTCAGGTAGTGGACAGTAGTTGTACAAAGAAGTTGCTATTTAATGAAGCAGCTTATAATTACAAAATATCTCCATCAATGTCACCTCTTTAAATATTCCCACCTTTCTACTCAACCCACTCCTTCACTCACTCTTCTTAAATTTGTAGGATAAACATTGTCTGCATTTCCCCCTCTTCTCTTCTTCATTCATCTACACCTTATCCCCCGACCTCACTCCACTACTTTAAAATTATTTATTTTCGGGGTAATGTATAGAGGGGTTACGTTACATTTGTGAGGTAGTAGGCGCATTACTTCTCACCCTTAGATACCCCTTCTTATGTTTTTGTCCCCATTTCCCTCCTCCCATAACCCCACTATTTTTGAATACGTCCGGTTGTTTTATTTTGCTCAACTCTGATTTTGCTTATTTAAGTAATTATACTATATGAGCTCTCCCTGGAATCTAATGTATTTCACTTCAACAATTTTATTCACTTACATTGCATCCAACATATTAACTTATGAGGTTGTAAGCTAAATGTAGTTTCCTTCTGCATATAAGGAAAATATACATCCTTTGTCGTTTGGGCCTGATTTGCTTCACTTAGCATATTTTTTCCATTTATGTTTCTAAAACTCCTTGCTTTCCTACTGCACTCAAAGCTTTAGAAAAATTCTTTAGAATTTATTTATCTAAAATAAAGTATTTGGAAATTGAGTCTCACTGAATGTAACCTACTAACATTTTCAAGGTTCCTAAAATTAAAAAGACCTTTTACTCTGTTCCAAATAGGGTGCTAAGCATGTTATTGATTATTGAATTAACATATCACTAGAAATAAATGATTTTACTTAACACTAGAAATTTCTGTTTTCATTTTGATAAAATGATCTTATTGGAAGTAATTGGAAAGGTTGTAAAATTTAAAAACACTAATGAAGTAAAACACCAATCATTTTCTGGCTCATGAATAATCTATTAAAGACAACTTTACATTACCTATGCTAAAGAAAAGAAGCAGAAATACCATTGTAGATGCTTTCAAGGCTTCCTCAGGCTGACTTTTCCTGTTCTGAAGGCCACAAATGAAACTTTTCCTGGACTCTTTTCTTTATACAGAATTCCAGTTCTTTTCTATGGCACTGATTTATGGACTGTTTGTTTGATTAACTAATTGTGCTACTCTTGTTGGAATTCACGGCATCACACGTTTTAGACAAGTTAGTCTACTGAGTAAGCCACATCTCATCCCTGGCCTTTTATACTTAAGTTGTTTTTTTCAAATATGGTCTTGAGTTTTGCATAGCACTTGTCTTTGGACTGCAATTCTTCTACCTGTAGCTTCGAGTACTTCTAATATAGTCATGTTGCTTGGCATTCCCATATTAACATGTTTGGAATGCAGTCATCCCCCTATCTTGGCTTGCGTAACTTTTGTTCTTTAACTCATTTAATTCCTTTCAATATTTCTTCTTTTTCTTTCCTGTCCTATTTGTCCAAAGGAAAGAATGACCCTTTTATTTCATAGAACTATGTCCCACTTAGAATACCTTGTATAAACCTGTCAAGCTTAGCTGACTAATTCTGTTTTCTGTTTTTGTAAGCATGCTTATCCTGCTTGACCACCTGTGTGTGGTTTCATCCTTGTGGTTATTGGCTGTGAGCATCATAAGCTGACTTCATACAGTGACAACCCCCTGCGTGTACTTATGATCACCTGCTTGTGGTGTTTGCCTTTAAAAACTCAGTTCCAGGGCCGGGAGTTTGGCCTAGTGGTTAAAGTGCTTGCCTAGCATGCATGAAGACCCGGGTTCGATTCCTCGGTACCACATATATAGAAAAAAGCCGGAAGTGGTGCTGAGGCTCAAGTGGTAGAGCTCTAGCCTTGAGAAAGTCCAAGGACTGACAAAAACAAACAAAAAAAAACAAAAAAAAACCTCAGTTCCACTGAGGCTCGGGCTGCTCTTTATCAGCCCAAAGTGGAGAGCAGTCACTATACTGCTATGAAAATTACTCCTAGCTCTGTCCACTGAGTGCAGGTGACTGTATTGCTGGGGGAGGGGTTCAAGTCCCCCCAAAGAGGCTGGGCTATTACAATCTGATGCATTTAGATTATCCCTACTTCCAATTCAGAAGTTCTGCAAAAGTAGGAATAGCATATTCATTTTGTAAGTAAAAATTATATATGTAAAATGGGTTTTCATGAAAATTAGATACATACTTGTAATGCCTATGCAATATAGACACACAAAATGACTAAGATGGTGGTAAGAAAGGAGTAAATTAAAATAGGTATCAATAAGACTGGAGCCAAAGCAGTAAAAAGAGATAAAATCATATTTAATACTATGGGAACCATTTGTCATCATGTGGAGGAGATAAATAGGAGGACTCCTGTAGGGGATTTTGGAGGTTGGCATCATCCGGCAGCTGGGACTGATAGACTAGATGCCTACCAATCATTTCATTTGTTACAGCTGCTTTATGAATGGCTAGCACTTTAATCAGGCCACCTGAGATAAAGCAGCCCCTGGAAGTGCTTCGTCTAGTATTGCCTGAGGAGACTTCTTGCCAGCACTTCAGAACAATCCTGGGTCCAGCCTGCAATGTGAGTAGGCCTCTATCTTTTGTCAACTAAAAGCAACCAAAAGGCCTTTTTCCTGTTCTTCCACCATTCCTGATCTTTAGTTTTCTTTTCCAAGTTAAAATTGACTGGAAGGTGGGGAGGGGGGCAAGATAAAACAATGATGATTACGTTTTAGTATCATTCTTAAGAAAGTGTTTGTAACAGAAAATTTCTGTGTTAAAAGTGTTAAGACAGCTAAGAGTAGAGTGCTTGCTTAGCATGCACAAAGACCTGGGTTCAATTCTTCTGTACCATGTAGATAAAAATGTCAGAAGTGGTGCTGTGGCTTAAATGGCAGAGCAATAGCCTTGAGGAAAAAGCTCAAGGACAGTGCTCAGGCCCTGAATTCAAGCCCCAGAACTGGGAGAAGAAAAAAAAAAAAGGTGTTAGACCAAGGTCAATGAACAAGTTTTTGGTTTTTGATTTGTGGAATTTGTCTTAAAAGAGGACACTAGGCCTTGGATTCATACTAGCAAAAAAAAAAAAAAGTGGAAATGTGAAGCGAGTTAAAGAGGGGAGTTCTCTGCAGACTCCAGCTAATGAATAGGTAAGTGGCTTCTCCTGAAATTGTCAGCCAGGTGCTGAAGTTTTAGAAAACGCTGTAAGGAGGTTTGGGCAGGAGTGATTACTTAAGCTATTTAGCTGCTTTTCCTTGAGGAAGCCAGAAGGAGAGTGCTGGTTAAATGGGTAAGAATTTTTTATTTTTTTTGCTCTTGTAAGAGAACTAGCCTCTTAAAATACTATTTTTTGAAACCATTTACTTACAAAACTTCAATTCATCCAAATATATCTGTGTGGAAAAAAAAATATCTGTGTGGAGTGAATGTGGGCAGACAGAATCAAGGGAGGGAAGTGGCCCAGCCAGAGGCAAGGCCCAGGGCCATCCCGGGTGGAGAGTCCACAGACTGTCTACACTGCCACTGGTTTCTGGCAGAAGGCAGAAAGGAACCCAGCTTGATTCATGAGACCTGAGGGTCAGAGGTGGAGCTCCTGTTCCAGAATGAAGGTGACAGCAGCAGCTCCTTGATAAGTCGAAGAGGCCATGCTCAGATACAGTGCAGGGGGCTGCTGGAGGCTGGTCTAAGTGTGTCTGCAGCTAGGCCTGGGTGGAAGGGCAAGTGGGGAAGGAGTTTGCTAAGACCAAGGCTTCCAGCTTCTACCACTGCTAGGAGGGAAGACCTAGGCTTAGAGGGGCCCAATCTTCAGACTAGAGCTGTTTGGCCAGAGTCAAACTTTGGAAGGGCTTGACATCTGAGCTGTGAAGTGCAGCCACCCCTTTGCACAGCAGATAGAAAAAAAAAAAAAAAGAGCCTCTCCCTCTCTCCCTCCCTCTCCCTCTCCCTCTCCCTCTCCCTCTCCCTCCCCCTCCCCCTCCCCCCTCTCTCCCCCCTCCCTCCCTCTCTCCCTCTCTCCCTCCCTCTCCCCCTCTCCCCCTCCCTCCCCCCCCTCTCTTGTTCAGTTTTTCTAGTTATTAGAGATGAGAGTCTCACGGAGGACTTTAGTGCCTAGCCTGGCTTAGAACCGCTATCTTCAGATCTCAACATCCTGAGTAGCTAGGATTACACATGTGAGCCACCTTGCCCGGCCTAATTTTGTTTTTAATTAAGACACTTTTAAGGGTTCTATTGAGATGCCAATGAAAACATGAGCCTTTCACCTTTCTGTTTTATTTAGTGGATTTAAACCTGAATCTATCTAAAGAGAAAATGACAACCGGCATATGAGTTTGCCCATTCTCAGCTCTCTCATAATACTAACAAATTTTAACTTTTGCATTGAATGCTTTTCAGTTCATTTGGTCAGTTCCATCTCTGCTCTTGCAGGGATATATATATATATGTATATATATATATTTTTTACCATATTCTAATGTGCTGTTATTGCTTCCAAAGAAGTGTTGAGTTTTATTGGTATCTTTATCTGATTTGTAGACAACCATTCACAGTGATTTTAGCTATATCATCTTTTACAAGATGAGTTCTGGCTCATTGACAGAAATAGACATAGGAAACAAATCTTGATAATATAAAACCCTTCAAAAAATTGAGGAAACACTTCAAAAAGATGAGGAAACAAGAACTCTCAAAAACCTTTTCAGTTACTTTCTATACTAGATTAAAATGGGGTGTAATAGAACTGTCGTCTTAATAGTGAAATGCTCTTCTACCAATCACTTGGTTGGTAGAGTCCTTACTCCAATTTTAGATAAGAGGGAGGCTCCTAGAATCTCCATCAGGAAACTTAATTTCACATTTCAAACTTTGGCCTAAAGGTAGAAAAATTATATTGTCATGATATTTTTTAACAGGGAAATATGTTAAATATATCCCTCACTGATGTTGGATGGAGGTTTCGTTCTTATGAGCTGATGAAGCTTTTTTCAAGAGTAGGAAAAGCTTACATTTTAAGTAATATTTTAACTGGATATGTTCCTGAAGCACATAGCATGTTCTACAATTTCATAAAGTTTGAAATTATATACTTTTACTTCCAAGAAATATTGAAAATAGCGTTTAGGTTAGGATAAATAGTATTAAAACATCGTCTTTCTCCTTCGTACATGTTAGAAAAAGTGATTTTTATTTACTCTTATATCACTATTGTGTAGTGGTCTTATTTCAATTTTTTTTCTGTCAAGAGTAATATCAGTTCCTTTATTACATGTGTGTGTCCTAGCATATAATATGGCTTCTTGGCTTTCTTCAGTATTCTTGACTGATTTAATGTTTCCTTTATAAATGTCTTTAATCCAACTCTTGAAGGAAATGGATTTTTTCTTAATCTGATGAGTGTTTCATAAAGAACATGTTTTTTTTTTCCCTGTCTTCAATCATCTGTTGGAACATGGCATATTTTTATATATCTTCTATGAGTTCTTTCCAAACTTACCACTTATAAGGTAGCCATTTAAGAGTCAGATAGGGAGGATCAAATTTTTAAACCCATTGGAACAAAAAGTTAAGACCTTATCTCAAATATAATCTGGAAGTGATTGCACAGGTATCATGGTAATTACTTTGGAGAGGAACGCATGAGGATCATAGTTACAGAGCTACCTGGGGAAAAATACAAGATCCTACCTGAAAAACAATGGCTCAAGGGATTGAGCATCTGTTCATCAAATGTCAGGTCTCTCACACACACCCCAACTTATACGTCTCTCACTAGATTTTTCTACAAGGCTTTTTAATGGTAACATTCACATATCTTATTTATGTTTCTGATTACTTTCTTGCAAAGCATAATACACGCTTAAAATACATGTTGCGCAGTTGCCTCTTTGGGCTAGGTAACCACCCATTTATGTGATTGAGAATAGAATTTACCTTCAAAATAACTTTTCCATTGTTGGAAGAGTTACTTTGGGCCTTTCTTCACAGAAAGTAGAAAAGTCTCTAGTCTGCAGTGGAAGCCTGAATTTAAAAATTCTAGGTATCTATACATTCAGTAAAAAGAAAAGAACCTCAGAAACAGATCAGGTTATAAGGTTTATGAGCTTCATATTGTATTTTTTACATGGAAATATGTTCTCATCAAACTATTCTTAGGCATTTTTTTTAACTGCAGAGTATTTCAGCAGTGTTAAAGTGTATTGAGAGTTCCAGAAGCTATGAATAAAATAGAATACACATCAGTTTCTGAAAGTTTAAACATTTTCTTTTTTTGTTGTTGTTTCTTTCTGTGTTGTTCATTTGTTGTTTGGGTGTGAGAGCTTAAATTCAGGGCCTGAGCACTATCTCTTTTTCACTCAAAGCTAGTACTCTAACATAGATCCACAGATCTACTTCTGGCATTTGGATGGTTAATTGGATATTAAAATCTCATAGCTATTAGAGTCTCATGAATTTTTCTGTCTGAACTACCTTTGAACTGCAATACTCAGATCAGAGGCACCTGAGTAGTTAGTATTATGGATGTGAGCTCCTGGAGCCCAACATGAGGCTTTATTTTCCTTTGTGGTGAAAATTCCATTAGACAAATAACTGCACGAGAAAATGATATACAAGTCTTTTGTTGGTTTAATAGAGGCAAATGAATAGAATAAACCCTCAAAATTATTAATTCAAAGCATAGAAAGGACTTTCATTGAGATCAGTGCTTTGTCATTCTGTTGCTAAAAACATATTTTACTAAATAATAAGGCTCAACATACAATGTAATTTTACATATGATTTCCAAGTTAACAGTTTATTAGAAACTACACACTAAGAGATGGATAAAAAGGAGTTAAAAGTTTTTAAGTGTTTGCAGTTTAATTGAAGATGGCATAAGTGAAAAAAATTCATGCCATCCTTAATTAAACATCTGTTGTGATTTGGTATTGTACATTTGGATATTTAAGTATACAGATACGTGGTAATCAGGAATGAGTTGACACTTGCCAAATATAGAGGACTTGGCAGCCTTCACAGAGGAAAAAACTGAATGAAAAATTTAATAGCTAAAAATCAAAGATCACATTAACTAAATGATAAAATAGCAGGGTTTGAAAGCGGGGTTCTCAGTAACTTTATACCATTTGACTATGACTTTTTTACAATTTTCTATAATTTTCGCCTTTTTTCTGCTAAAGCTATTAAAGATGATCACTGCAATTTTGTCAAAGATGTTAAACAAGTTTCTATAGCACTGATTAAAATTCAGTGGCAAATATTTTTAGTTGACCCCATACTCAATTGAAAATAGATCATAATTACTATAAGTAACGAAAATCTTTCTCAAGCTGTCATTAGACAGTTGGATAGAAAGGAAGGATAAAATGAAAGAATGAAGCCCATGTTCTGATACTATTTTGAATTCCGTCTTCTCCTCAGAACACACACATACTTAGAGCAGGCTGAAGAGAATATATTTCAGCTTCAGGAAACTCCTAGAGGCTGAGGTACAGTTGTGGGTAAATACCTTGCAGATTCATTTAGTCTGATCTCAATAAGGAAAGAACACTTCTTGTATCACCTAAATAAGAGACTTTCATAGAGTAGACCATCAAGTAGACATCTATCAATCAAATATTTCTATAAAGAAATAACTTAGGGCTGTTTATCATTGCCTCATGCCTCTAATTCTTACTACTCAGGTAGCTGAGATAGGAGAATTGCTGTTCATGCAATTTCATGCAGTCCTGGCATGAAAGAACAGGCAACTCTTAGAGGTAAGCCAAAAGTGGAGCTGTAAACTTGAAAGAAAAAGTGTGCTAGTTTTCAACTAAAAGGCTCAAACAATGGCTAGGTCCTGAGGTTGTGCCCTAGGACAGGCATAAACATTAAAAAAAAAAAACCAACTTATCAGTTGGCGGCATTTCTCAAGTAGTAGAGTGCCAGACACAGAGCAAAAGCAAGTGTCAGATACTGAGTTTGAGTCTCAATTTAGGAAAAAAAATAATAAAGCAAGAAAGGGATATAGAAGAATGATATAACAAAAATAAGGAAACAAAAGAATGTATGTAGTAACTAGGAGAGGAAAAATGGGAGTGAGGACAGAAGGATGGGTTAAAGAAGGGAAAAGGAAATAGGAATTTCATAATTGGAAAAATCTACATAATTGGAAAAGTCTACAACTATGAGTGTAAAAATAAGTGTTAATATTCTTTAAAGAAATGAAAACTCAATATTCAAATTGTGTAAGGTTTAAAGAAAGTAATTCATAAACACCTGTCAATCATAGGTTAACACCTGCCAACAAACATACTTGCAACTGTATACAATTTCATTCCAGAGTCATAACAGAATAAAAATTATGGCTACGGTTTTATCTATATTTTTCTAATTTTATCGTAGTCAAATTCGAAACTTTAGTTATCACTTTGAGGTAAAGATTTTTTAAGTTCCTAATCTTGAAAGAATTCTATATAATATGAGCATTAAATTCTGGACTTTGTGCTACGAGGGTTATCTCTCACTTGAGCGGCAGCCAAAGCTCTTCTTTGGTGTCATTTGGTTTGTGTAGATTCTGAGATCAGGTCTTTGTAATGTTCTGTGGCTGGACTTGGAGCACATCATTCTCTTGAGTGCTATGAGATGGTTAGGCATGCACCACTATGCCAGCTATAAAACAAATATTTTGAAACAACTTATATTTCTGATCACAATATAGAAAACACTTAAAGTTACCTTCGTTTAGAATTTACTAACACAAGTCACAATGGATACAACAGGAGTGAAAAGAAAGGAAGAAGGAAAGATACTTTGAGATCCACTTAAAATGCTGTATTGACATAGTTTTCATTCTTGGAATGGGTCAAGTATAATTTTGTGATATCTAAACAATTTGAATTGTGTGGTAGGTCTTTAATTTCTCTTGTATTGGGCTTAGTACTTTATTTTTACCAGATTAATAAAGTTTATTTCTATCACTATATAGTTATTTCTGGATTATTTTTAATCAGCCTTATTTGTTGCTGTTTTAGTCTCTTCTTAACCTGTAGTTTTTTTTTAAATCAACTATTCACTGATTGTGCCAAGTGACTTGACTTCATAGAGTTTAGCTATCAAGTATGTGTGCTCCTGCATTTAACTTCCTGTCTGTGGATAGTCAGATGTTCTATTCAGTTCCACTCAGGCGGATCTGGTCAATTTGATCATCAATCGTTATACTGAAAGATAGAAAAGGGGAAAGATAGATTAAAGAAAAGTGATGTGACTGTTCGCTTTGCTTTTGTCTCTCTGCTCTTTCAGTAGATTGGGTTGAGAATAGGCAGGACTGAGCCAGTTAGAAGAAAGATAAACCCTTGACAGGCAAATCTTTGCCAAATTATGTTTTTGTATACTGTAGTTGCTTATCCCTGTTGTAGAGTGCTGATGACAAATTCCAAAGGAATTGTCAAAGACCAAGCAAACCATTTCCTTACAATTTTTCTGTGAAGCATTGTGGATGTCTCTACGTTTAATTTTCTACTCTTATCGCAGTGTTCTCAAACTGTTCTATGAAAGCATCCTATGAAAAATCTTGTTCCACTCTGGCAATTTCTCCTTGGGAATTAATTATATTACCAACTAACTCATTATAAAAGTTAAACCCATAGAATGAACTTGCAGATAATTTCCATTGAATTCAGCTATAAGTGGTAGTGTGCTTGAAATAGTTTGTTTGATTCTTTCTGTCTTTTTTGATTAAGAAGTAACATTCATTTAAGCTTAATGATAATTTGAATTTTTTCCCATTTAAAACCAGGTCAATAGACCTTTCCCCTCATACTGACTGCACATCTATCATTTACACTGTACCAGTCACTGACCCCATTGTGTAAGTCAAGTGAAGAAATAAGCAAGCAAATTATGGTTTTTAACATGAAAATTGCTGAGCATAAGTTTGAAAATATGGCTCCAATATAGAGAGTACCTGCCTGAAGTTCAAATTCCAGTAGCACTTAAAAAACAATAATTATATTTGAGAAGTTTTAAATTGTTACATAAAAGCATAGAAAAATATTACCCAAGACATATTATCAAGGGCCTAGGTAACTGCTTGAGCTTTGTTTTCTGTGGTGTAATGTGTATAATGTATGTGTGTGGGGTGGGAGCTAGGCAGAATATTCTGTAGAATCACATGATCTGAAAGACTCAATTCTGTTATATCTAACTGCCTCTTCACTGTTCTCATTCAGAGTTACTAACAAGTTTTAAGAAAGGATAGAATTGAGTTCTACCTTTAATAATGTACTTTTCCCCTGCTGATGGTGTTTCTATCATCCAATGAAAAGACATTTTATGTGGACAGGAAAATGTTTATCAGACCTTAATACTAAACAACTAGATTTTGAATAATGGACTTCCATAGAGGTTTTAAAATCCTCTAGAGTAGTGGTCTTTTACTGCATATTTCTTCTTGCCAGTAGCTCAGTTGTAGGTAAGGGAAAGAGAACTCCTTTGGATACAGAATTAAGTAGAAAGAGGCCCTCCTGGTAAGAGTTGCTCAGGGAGAGAAATTGCTTTTACAATCCTGTACACCTAGTGCCTAACGTACTAGGAACCCACCAATGAGTGATAAGCGAGTGAATTAATGACCACTTCAGTGAGCAGGAAAAAGAATTACATTCAATTTTGTACAACCACTTTCTAGTTAATTTGAATACGTACTTACCAGTTCACCTACCTGAATATCTCTGTTCTCATCTAAGAAGTAGTCACAAAAGTATGTTTTCTGGCTTCATAAGATTATTCTGAGATTATTCTGAGATTCAACTAAGATAATACGAAAGTGCTTAAATCCTATCAATGGTATGATGAATATATATATATATATATATTTTCCCCCTCTTAGGACTATGATTTATATGCACACAATACTCAGTCCTTTGATTTCACCAGCCAGTCAGGCTGCATTAATTTTTGCTGATGGAATTATATTAAAACTCAAGCAAAGTGGCTTTGATACAGCCTCATTTGCATACATGTATGTTAGAATTTAGGTACTGTGCCAATTTCTCTGAACTTTGATGCAAATACTTCATTTCCCTCTGCTCTGATTATGGAAGTCCTACTATTGACTGAGTTCCGTTGGCAAGGATTCTTAAGTCATTTTTTTTGGTCACTTTTGAATCCTGCCTTTGGAGTTGGTCTACCTGTGTCCTTTTCTTCTTTCCTTGATCTTCAGCTTGATTCTCAGCCCCTTTGAGTACCTGTAGGCCTCTACCAACAATACTGGCGCCACCTAGTGGGCATCATGACGAACAAGTGAGATGCCCAGTTCTAGGATTCTTATGGTAGAGGCAAGTCTGAACTCTGACAGTGCACTCACATTGGATCTGAGGTAGCGCACATAGAAGGCCTTGGATTCCTATTCCTGTTCCTTTTATTAAAGTATTTTCAGTAGTATCTACAAAGTTTAGGAGGTTAAAAATATATGCCAATAAAACAAAAAAAACTGGCTAATGCATACCATCTCTCTTCCCCCCAATAGATTTTTTTTTTAAAAAACTTGCTTGCATTTGAGTAGAATGAGCAAAAGAGTAAGTATGAAGATATGCATGCATATCAGTCAGGTTTCTCACATGGCTTGCATATGATTACATTGTTCTGGCACAAAGGTTAATGATCAACTCTTGTTTTGATTGCACATTCTCTTGATCTTTATGTGGCCTTTTTCCTCCTTTTTTGCTTAAGTTATAACTTGGCTACTAAAATATCCATGAGCAGCAGTTATTGAAATAGCTACAATAGCTTTGTTTTGCTTGTTTTCTCTTTATATGAATTTTCACTTGCATTTATGTGGACCTCGAGAAACTAGGATAAATCTCAGTCACCACTGTAAAATACAGACCTCTCACAAAACAGATTTGAATCACCTCAGTTCCAGCACAATGTGCTAAATGGCACATTTCAGGATTCGATATATTTCCAAATCCACTTTTCATCTACTCACTTTTCCTAATAAACATATGTGCACAATTTACACACTGTCTGTCTGAAATTCCTGGCAGAATATTGTTTGTTCAGAAAAAGATTTTGTGTATTCTATCAGTGGAATAGAAATAAACAAGATTTTGGAAAATATGTGATTGCTCACTGAATTCTTCTAGCTATCCACCCATAAAGTGTCATGTGCATTGCAGATGCATCATCAAAGTTATTTGGTTTAATGGATATTTTCAGGATAGCTGCACTTCAGGAGAATAGAGGGCTTTTACACGGGAAAAGAAGTATGCAAATTTCTGCCATTGCATCTATGCATTTAGATGACTGTGCATATAGGAAAAAATTCTCTATTTCTTGATTTCTGAGTGAAATGTTTTCATGAATACTATAGCTTGAATTATTTCCATTTCATTAGTTTTAGAAAATTTGGAGTGGAAATTCCTTCACTGTAATTCTGGGAAGCTATATTCTATTCCCTTTATGACCTAAAACATAACCACACCTCATAGCGCACTCAGAAAATAAAAACCATAAACTCAAAATTTGAAGAAGTTGTATTGACTAGGCTTAAATTCCTAGATACTAAAACACAGTAGTTTTCAAGGTAATAAATTGAAAATAGGAAATGAAAGAAAAAGCAGAGGCTGATGACTGTGAAGTTTAGGGCTGTTTAGAATATTGGAGTTGAAGTAGCAAGTAATACCAATTGTCCATACATCCACAGGAAAACCTGTTGGGAGGAAGTGAATAGCAAAGTAAAATTACTGTAGCACCTACAAGCTACAAGGAAGTCAAGCATTTACAAATCAGTACTTTCTTGCCAGTATTTTACATTATCTGATCTCCTTTCCTTTATATCTGATCTCCTTTTCCTTTCACTTTTTAGTAGACAGCTAGAATCAGGTAGATCAGTTTCACAGTGGTGGATGCAACCATTAATGCACAATTATTAGCTCTTAAACAACTTATTGTATTTATTATTGTTAGGCTCCCTGCCATGATAAAAACTTTTGGAGTAATCTGGGTTATGACCATCTCTCCACAAGACCAGGGAGTCATAACTGGTCTATTTCTTTTGCAAGTCCTAGGTTTTGAACTCCGGGCTAAGTCATTGGGCTTTCTCAAGGTTAAAGCTCTACCACTTGAGCCATAGACCATTTCTGGCTTTTTCTATGTATGTGGTACTAAGGAATGAAACATGAGTCTTTGTGCATGCTAGGCAAGAACTCTACCACTAAGCCAAACTCCCTGCCCCCTAAACTGGTCTATTTTTGTTCTTTTAAAATAGGTTCTTCATGAACTTCTAAAGTAACTTTTCTTTTCCTTCAGCCTTTATTTAAAATACAACATACACACATAAAAATACAACTATCATTGCTGTACCATTTAGTTTTCATGTCATTACTAGTGAGAAAATACTACATTGCTGTCACATGTTCATATTCACCTGTTTCTCTACTTTATATAAATGAACTAATGAATAGCTTAGGGCCAGTCTAGTGGCACAGAGTTATACACCAGTTACTTGGGGGAGGCTGAGACAGGAGGATTGAGGTTCTATAAAAGTAAAAAAAAGATAAGAGAAATTATATCTAAAATAAAAATAGAAAAGGACCAGGAGTTGTTGAAATAGTGGAGTGTTTGCCCACCCAACAATAAACCTTGAGTTTCATTCCCAGTATTACTCATTCCTCTAAAATAATACAAGAAAATTATAATCTCTACATCAACCTTCCCCACTCACATATATTCTCATATATATGAAAATACTATATATTTGAAATCCACAGGTCAGGGAGAAAGAAGTCTACTCTTCGTTAAATAGCATTTTTTGCTGGTTTTTATGATAAAATTAATCCAGATTGTTATGTACAGCTGTTGTATAGAAGTCTGTATAAATGTATGTACTGGACAATTATACATTTCCATTGTGTAAATATATGAATTATAGTTATCCACTCACAGCTACCCACATGGTAGGCATTTGGTTAGTTTTTAATTTAAATCTATTGTGTACTAATGCTGATATGGAGCAGTTTTAATATATTTTGATGAATGTGTCTATGCTTGCTATTGTATGTATCTGCCTAACAGTATACTGCATGCTACAGTTATCCTGTGTTACATAATTTCAAGGTTTAGTACTAGTTTACCCTAACAAGAGCATGTAAATGAGAGTTGAATTGGCTTCAAATATTGCAGATTTGATGTCTTTAAGTCTTGAGAATATGTAGTTAAATCTAATTGTGCCTTTAATTTGAATACTTCTGATAATGAAACTAAACACATTTTCATCTGTTTACTGCATATTATAATCTTGTGAGGTTCCCATTGTTGGCTCATTTTCTTTCCTTATGATTTATAGAAGATTTTTAGTCATTATGAATATGATAGATGTGAGATCTGTGCCAGAAATATGTACTGGGATAGGTGTTTTCCAAAAAGCATATTTTCATTTGATTAATGGTGGTATTCTTAGAAACAATTGATTTTTATTTTACTCATGCTAGAGCTCAAACCTTATACATGCCAGTATGGAATAGAATTTCCTAGTTTTCATATAACCCAATGTATCTTTTATTACTTTTGTAATATTTTGAAAGGGTATTTTCATATTCCAACATCACTAATTTTTATTCTCATTTTATTTCTCAATTTGTGAATTTGCTACAATTTTATATTTGATGAAAGTAGGGACCTAAAAAGAATTGGAGTTGGCATATAGCTAAATATCAAAGGCTCTGCCTTCATTCAAGTGTTAGCTTTGTCTTAAATCATGATGTCCCTGTGATCTGTTACTTTACCATTCATTACAGTCTAGCCATTATTGCTTTGGTATTAAGTCTTACATCAATTAATTCTCCAAAATTACTTGAACTATGTTTGGTCCTGGGCATTTCTATAGTTTTCTTTTCTGCCAGTTGTTGGGTTTGAACTCAAGCTGGGCACTATCCCTGGGTTTTCACAAGGCTAGCATTCTACCACTTTGGCTGCAGTACCACTTCTGGGTTTTTGTGTGTATGTGGTACCCAGGAATTGAACCCAGGGCTTTGTGCATGCTAGGCAAGCACTTTACCACTAGTTCACACTCCTACCCCCCATTTCTACAAAATTTTGGAATAAGTTTCTCAATTTTCTTAGGAAAAAATGTTGAGTTTTTATTAATATTGTCAATCAAGTACTCTTTCGCTACAGCACTAAAAATTGCAAAAATATGGTGTTTTCTATCATTTTAAAATCTGCTTCATTCCTCTCAGTATTCCTCTGTAATACTCAGTACAACATACCATGTTCATTTATTTTGGACTTATTCCTAAGTATTTTATTTGTCTACTAACATTAGTGATTTCAGCATAGTCTCCTTTTCTCTGTCATTATTATTGAGAATACGTATTTGCGTGTGTACCAGCTGTGGGGCTTGAACTCAGGGCCTGGAACTCTCCCTGGGTTTTTATGCTCAAGGCTAGAGTACTATCACTAAGCCACAGCTCCATTTCTGGCTTTTATTTTGGTAGTTAATTTGAGATATGTCTCATGGCCTTCTCTGCCTAGGTTAGCTTTAAACTGTCATCTTTAAATCTCAGCCTCTTGAGTAGCTAGAATTACAATTGTGAGTTACCATTGCCTGGCTTATAGAAATACATTTTTATGTTGACTTATACCCTTGCCTTGTTAACTTTACATATGCTTATATTTTGTCTGTAGATTTGAGTTTCTAATGTACTTATTTTATTAATAAATAGTTGCTATCTTATTTCTTCCTTTTCTATTCTGCTACTTAATTTTCTTCCTTATAAGATTTCTGAAAGTGGTGATTACGAATATTTTTATCTCATCTGAGATCAAAGTGGAAAATTTTCAATGCTTTATATTAATTATATTGCTCATTGAAGAATTTTTATGAATAATTTTATTAATTCAGACATTGTGCCATACATTTCTCATCTTAGCTATTCAGAAGGCAGAGATATAAAAGCTCCAGTTTCAGGTCAACCCTAGACAAAAGTTAGCAAGACACTACCTCAGAAAACAACATAAAGATAGGTGTGGGGGCACACACTTATAATTCTAGTTACATTGATGGGAAGAATCAGCAAGAGAACCTACTATATAAAAACAAGTTGAAAGAGCAAAAGGACTGAGGTCATGGTTGCAGTGGGAGAGTGCTTGCTAGATTTCAATCCTCTGTGAAAAACAATAATAAAGTCAATTTTTTCAAATTCTTAGTATTTCACCAAAGGTAAGTGGTGAAAATTTTCAGGTGTGTGTAGTTTTTCTGAATATTCAATTTACAGGACTAGTGATGTGGCTCAAATTGTAGCTGTATGTTTCATCTGCTCAGCAAACATGAGTCAAACCTCTATCACAGCAGAAAACAATTTCGAAGCACTATTTTTTTCATATATTGTTATTGTAATTAATAGAAGGGTTATATTCATCAGATAGAAGGTACATTACTTCACAAATATTGATACCCTTTCTCATGTTATGGTCCCCATTTCCCTCACCCCTTCCCCCCGCACAACTTGGATTTCCCCCCTTCCCTCTCTTATTTCAAATAACCAATTAAGCATATATAAAATGTATCAGATCACAAGGTGAAATATGGTAACAATATGAGCTAACCAAGGGACAGCAAGAGAGATGAGAAATAAATAGTACATTAAGGACAACAATTACTCATTATATGGCTTTTGTTTCCTTATCCTGGAGGTCCTTACATTTAGCGTCATACTATATGGCCTTACTTATCTAGATATTGTTCTATTGTGAATCTCTGCTAGGAGAGCCCAAAATTTCTATTGATAATGACAAATGAGGGAAACTATTGGGCCTAAGTTCCTTTCAGTCTGGCTTACTTCACTTAATATGATTTTTTCTAAGTCTTTCCATTTCCTTACAAATGGAGCAATATCGTTCTTTCTGACAACAGCATAGAATTCTATTGTGTATAAATACCACATCTTGTTGATTCACTCATCGACTGAAGGACATCTGGGTTGGTTCCATATCTCTGCTATGGGAAATAGTGCTGCAATGAACATCGTTATGCTAGTTAGTGGCTTTAGTATGTCCTTGTTTCTAGACGATTGGGTAAAAGTAGTGGAATTGTCAAAGCACTTTTTTTTACAATTGTGTAAATTTGACTGGAGTATTTGATTTCTAAACTTATATATATAATTTGATTGTAATTAATAGAAGGGTTACATTATATTTGCCAGATAGAAGGTGCATTAATTCACATACACTGATACCTTTTCTCATGTCTTGGTCCCAATTCCCTCCTCCCCACCTTCACCCCTCATCTTGTTTTTCCCCCTTCCCTAACCAATTTCAAATAACAAAATACAAATATATCCAATATATCAGATAACAGTGAGATACTGTAACAATATGAGATAACCACAGGACAGCAAAAGAGATGAGAGATAACATAGTACATTAAGGACAACAATCACTCATTGTATGGCTTTTGTTTCTACATCCTAGAGGTCCTTGCATTTAGCATCATACTATTTGGCCTTATGTATCTAGGTTTGCTTTGTTGCAAATCTCTGCTATGAGAGCCCAAGGTTCCTACTGATTATGACAAATGAGGGAAACCATTGAGCCTATGTTGCTTTGAGTCTGGCTTACGTCACTTAATATGATTAACTCCAAATGGATCAAAGACCTCGAGGTCAAAGCCGACACACTGAAAACTTTACAAGAAGGAATAGGAGATACACTAGACCTCCTTGGCACAGGTTGAAACTTTCTTAATAAGGACCAAGCATCACAACAAATCAGAGAAAGGCTAGATAAGTGGGACTGCATTAAACTGCAGAGCTTTTGTATGGCAAAGGACATAGCTAGTAAATTAATTAGGAAGCCTACAGAATGGGAGAAGATCTTCACCAACCATACAACGGACAAAGGCCTTATATCTGAAATATATCAACAGCTCAAAAAATTGCATCAATCCAAAATTAATCTCCAAAATAACAACCATCCCATTAAAAGATGGGCCAAAGACTTAATGATTTCTAAACTTTAATGGTTCTTGATTGAAAGAGTCTTTACCTATTACTACTGTGGTTGACTAATATTTGTTTAGAATTTACTGAAACAGACTGGTCAGTAATTTGCCTTTCTTAAGGTATTTGTATTTCTTCTACTGACTTCATGTTGATCTAATATAAAAATTTACAAATTATGCTTTTGATAGAAGTAGGTTTCTTTCTCTCAACCACTCCATCCATGTAGTCAATATGTACATTTATTTTTCAGATACTATCTTTCACATATTACTTCCTCACAGAAACATTTCTTAATACAGTTGTAGTTCTTTATCTTCTCAACAGATCAGAAAGTCTATGGAGATGGCTCCTTGAATTTGCACTATAAGTGATTTTTCAGGTTTCACTCAGCCTTGAGGATTCTTAGCACTCAGACAGAGAAAGTCATAAACAAGTTAAAATGGACAGTTACAATTACTGGTGGTGGAAGAAAGTAAGATAATCTATGCATCTTTTTTTATTAAATAATTGATGAACATTAATTTTTACATCATATTTCAAATGATGTGTTTAAGAAACAAGTATGCATCTTATACATGCTTTTTTTTTAGAACTAGTGTTTGGATTTGAATGTGAACTTGGGGTCTTATCCTTTTACTGGTAAATGTTTTATCACTTAAGCCCTCTTCTACCTTTCTATAGTTCATTTTTTGTTGTTCTTTTTTTCATATATTTTTTATTGTAATTAATAGAAGGGGTATATGATAATTTGCCAGATAGATGGTGCATTAATTCCCATACATTGATACCCTTTCACATGTCTTGGTCCCCATTTCCCTCCCCCCCACCCCCACCCCTCATCTTGTTTTCCCCTGTTCCCTATCCAATTTCAAATAACCAAATACAAATATATACAGATATATCAGGTAACAAAGTGAGATATTGTGTCAATATGAGATAACCAAGGGACAGCAAAAGAGATGAGAGATAACATAGTAACTTAACAAGAGCAATCATTCATTATATGGCTTATGTTTCTATATCCTAGAGATCCTTTCATTCAGCGTCCTACTATATGGCGTTTTGTATCAAGGTTTTGCTCTATTACAAATCTCTGCTAGGAGAGTCCAAGGTTTCTACTGATTGACAAATGAGGGAAACCATTGAGCCTAAGTTCCTTTGAGTCTGCCTTACTTCACTTAATGTGATTTTTTTCTCAGTCTTTCCATTTCCTAACAAATGGGGCAATGTCATTCTTTCTGACAGCAGCATAGAATTCAATTGTGTACAAATACCACAACTTGTTGATCCACGCATCAACTGAGGGACATCTAGATTGGTTCCATATCTTTGCTATGGTAAATAGTGCTGCAATGAAGCCTACAGAGTGGGAGAAGATCTTCACCAACCATACAACAGACAAAGGCCTCATTTCTAAAATATATCAACAGCTCAAAAAATTGAATCAATCCAAAACTAATCTCCAAAGTAACAACCATCCCATTAAAAGATGGGCCAAAGACTTAAAGAGTCTCCTCTGAAGAAGAAACAAAAATGGCCTATAGACACATGAAGAAATACTCAACATCTCTGGTCATAAAAGAAATGCAAATCAAAACAATTCTAAGATTCCACCTCACTCCAGTTAGAATGGCCAGGATCAAGAAAACTAATAACAGATGCTGGAGGGGATGTGGCCAGGAGGGATCACTACTACACTGTTGGTGGGAGTGCAAACTCGTTCAACCACTATGGAAAGCAGTATGGCATTCCTCAAAAGACTAAACATAGAGCTCCCCTATGACCCAGCAATTCCACTACTTGACATTTACCCAATCATCCAGAAACAAAGACATACTAAATCTGTAGTTCATTTTTTTATCTTTAAAGTTTTTTTTTAATTTTCACTAATGAAAGAACCTGACACAAAGGACAGCACACACAATCATTTAAGATATTTCAGAACTATACAGTGTACTAGAAATAATATTACCTTTAGATTAATGAGAACAGCTCTATACCAGTAAACCCTATTGTCAATCTTACAAGATTAGTGTGGAAAAGAATATAAAAATAAAAGTTAAGTGAAATCACAAATGAAAACTTTTTTCTTCAAACTATAAAATGGCTTAAGATTGCAGAACAAATCTTAGAAAAGATACCTCCTTGGGAACCAAGTGAGAACCCAGCTCAGAGCAAGGTGAGAATCACAGCCATCATCAGATTCTTTCCATGTAGCTAAGAAGGTACTCATAAAGAAAACCAAGACAGAGTGCAGGAAATGAGAAAATCTTCTTCACAGTGTTTCCCTGGGAGAGTTGCAACAGCCTTTAGACCTGAGTGAATCTTTCAAATACCAATCTCCCTAGAGGCAGAGCTGCTTAACAGAGCCAGACTTAACCTGTTCACCTCCAGGCAACTTAAAATGGGCTATGACCTGAGAGAAAGCATTCCTTCCATTACATAATCATTTAGAATATATCTACTCTATGTCTGTGGTTCCTGGCACAAAGTTTAAATAACTTGGAATTTCTTGAGTGACAGAAATATTCATTGCTAATCATAACCCAGCCATACCCAATTTTAAGCTAATTAGGTAGCTCAATGTTTTAGGTACATACTGGATAATCTATAAAGAAATGGAGACATATTCATAGTTAGAGTTGCATGTTTCAGCTTCTTATTTTTCAGGAGGGTAGGAGGGAATGGAGATAGTATTGTGCTTTAACAAATCATGTCTACACAATAAAACTCCAGAAGAAAGCTATGTAAATGGAGATTCAAGCAACTAAGATGGGCAGAAAAGTCAGACATCTCCTCTAATAAAGCAGCAAAAGACTGGATTAGAGATGTGGCCCAGTCATGGAGCAGCAGCAATAAGCAAAAAAGAGAAAAGGAAGAAAAATAACCAAGATCATCAATGCACTGAGTTCATGAAAATGGAGGCTAACTGGAATGTCAGGTTACTGAAAACAGTGGCACAAAGCTTTTATCTTATGCTAACCTTTATCTTATACTAATCCATACAGGAAGCTTATTTCGGTAGATAATACACACTCATATTTTCTCTCTCATACACACAGATGGGGGGGAAGTTGAGGCAGAAAGAAGCATGAGGCAAAAAGAGACAGAGACTGCCCTACTAAGCATTGTACATATTAGTATCTTGCAAACATGTTCAGGGATAGAGACGGGTCACCTGATGCAGGTGTGGGGAGCAACCCAGGTAAGATAGCCATTTTGAGGTCCTCATGCCAGGTCATATCCACACTGCAGAGATTTGCTCTCCCATGTGATCTAATCAAGGCATTTTCCAAACACAAGTAGCTTGTTCCCTATGTGTCTTTTTCCTACCAGCCATGAGGACTCAATTTTCTCCCTCATTACATTTTCCCACGAGCAAAACCATTGTAGCTCTTTGCAAATTCATTTCTATTAATTCTCTGCTTGAACCATAGGTGAATAAGAAGCTGAGTAATACATAAAGTCCATTCATTTGGCATGGATTTTCTCCTTTCTTTCTAATCTGGGGTTGGCCAAATCTGTTCTTTGAGAACTTTGAGAACCGAGAACTGTATTGTTTTCAGAATTTTCCCATTGGTTTAGTCATCTTTTCAGAAGGTATTACATTAATTTAGGGGTTTTCCTCTGTTTATTCAAGACCAGTACACAACCATAACCATCCCCTGACATAATTCAGGAAAGGATTAAGAAATGTGCAATGTAGAAACATATTTCACTTCCAGCTCTTTAGATTTATTATTTAAGAATTTAAGAATAAAAGAATAAAGCATCAATCTTTTGTCACACCCCTTCCTTTCCTGTTGTTGTTGTTGTTTTTAACAAGAGAGCCAAAATTATGTGTCCAATTTTACCTATAAAGTATCAGATGCATTGAGATTCTGCTCAATGCATCCTGAGCTTGCCTCAGCATCTATCCTTGTTTGTTTTCTTTTTTTTCCCTTTGCCAGTCCTGAGACTTGAACTTGAGACCTGAGCACTGTCCCTGGGCTTTTTTAAATCAAGGCTAGCACTCTATACTTGAGCCACAGGACTCTTTCTTTGAATGTGATACTGAGGAATCAAACTCTGGGCTTCATGAATACTAGGCAGACACTGTACCACTAGGCCATGTTCCCAGCCCCCTATGATTTCCTAAACTATTCTTTTGCCAGTCGTGGGGCTAAAACTCTGGGCCTGAGCACTCTCCTTGGGCTTTCTCAAGGCTAGAGTTTTACTACTTGAGCCATAGCAACATTTCCAGCTTTTGTCTATGTATGTGGTACCACGGAATGGAACTCTGGTCTTTGTGCATGCTAGGCAAGCACTCTACCACTAGGCCAAACTCCTGGCCCCATATTTCTTAAACTTTTATCTCGGGGACTTTACCCACTCCAGGATAGGTGATCTTGTAAGAGTGGGTGAGGTCTTTGAACCTGTTGCACACAGACAGGAGCTTGCTAGATGACAGTATGCCAATGCTGATAATCCCTAAAAATCCTGTTTCCTCATGTGACAAGCAAAGTGATAGTCACTAAGTCCAGGCGTTGAGTTTGATGCTAGGAATTTGTCTGATGGGAGATGAAGACAACCTGATTTCACCACCAGGGGTTATTTATCACTATGCATTCACTTCAGGATGTGTCCATCACATCCAGCTCACTCTGGATGCAGTCTGCAGTCCCAGCTCTACTTCAAGCCTTCTCCTGATAGGAATCAGTGTTATATTCTTTGCCTCCCTGAGGGAGTTGCAGCAATATTGGGACTGAAATTATATTATCCTTCATTGCAAAAGTTTAACTATTTCCAGGTCTCTTTTCTCTTGTGAATAGCTGCATTCTTAGGATCTTACAGACATCTCTTAAGATTAGCTGTATTATAAATACCAGTGGGAAGATGTTACATGTTCTCCCTAAAAAAACAGATATATTCCTAAATTCGTGATCACACATAAATCTTAGAGCTAGTCTATGAAAACATTTTCACAAGCCATCTTGGCTTCTGCACATTTGAATCTTTTAATTTGTACATAATCCATAAACACCATCTCTAGTTCATGCACAACAACTAATGCAGCATAAATAGCTATACTATTTTGTGTAATGAATAAAGATAAGAAAAGGCTGCATGTATTCCTTTTAGAAGCAATTTTTCACATAATTTCTAACCCAAGTTTAATCAGACATAATTCAGAGCCCAAGAACATGGAGGGACCCATGTTTATTCTCTTCAATCAAAAAATCTTTCTTTCCACGCTTTGTTATCAACATCTCCAGTCTCTCACAAAGAAATACTTTAAAGAATGCTAAATAAATGAAACGACAATAATTACCTATTTCCCAGGAAGTATTTTTAATCTTTGAAGTAGAGCAATGGCCATTTTGAAGTCATGAATATATGCCATAGATCTTTCTTCATCAATGAAAAAGCCATTCTTAAGAGTTAATGTGCTTTTATGTATTTCCTGGTGCACAATGCTTCACGAGGAAAACTTGTGGATTCTGTAATTTTAGTAAACTTGTATAATAACGTTTCATCAAGTGCTTCCTAGAGCTTTGTTGGTTCCTTCATTTTTAGGTTATATTCTTAAAACCATCATGACTTGTAAGAGGCAAACCATTTGGATTATATTAACAGTGCATCATAGAGACCTCACATATTTTAACCGGTTGAAAACAGGGACATATATTTTTTGGGAAATCCTATCATATCTTGGGCCAGCCTATAACACTATATATATATATATATACATATATATATATATGATAGGCTGTATTATGCTGTCTCACACCATCACAGAGGCTGAAAAACAGCACTCTGAATATGCGTAAGCTGGAGAGCCAGAGAAGTCAACTAAAGAAGCCAGAAGCCTCAGAACTGGGGCCTCAGAGCAATGACATACCCTCCCAGTCTGAGGCCTACCCATCTCTGTGAGTGACCACTGGTACAAATTTGAGCACCCAAACGAAGAATCTGGACTTTTTGTTCAAGACAGCAGCAGCCGCACTGGAAAGCATAGCTCGTACAGATGGAAGAGTGAGAGAGACAGAGGCCCAGAGAGGTTTCATCTTCCTTCCACCTCTCACTCCACCTATAAACCTAACCAGTAGGATGCTGTCACCACATGTTCAGTGTGGCTCTTTTCCACTCAGTTTACTGTTCTCCACATCTGTCTCCCTGCCCCCAAATATTCTCACACACACATGCTGAAATACTTCAAAGGATCTTTAGAGATCTTTTAGTTCAGTCAAATTGACATGCACTGTCAATCACAAAATCCCCAAAGGCAGTTAGGTGATGGAAGAGATCTTTCCTGTCTTGAGCATGTTGGAAATCTTGAAGTTCCCAAATTATCAGTGCTCTGTCATGAAGATTCTAGGATCCTCATATTTGGCTTCACTGTCAGCCATGAATGTATAAATCAATCCTTGAGCCTCTTCACCAGTTCTAATATAAAGACAAAGTCATTAAGTTATCTTGTTACCCTGTGAACTTGTTTTAATGTTTTTAGAAGTTGTAGGAGATTCATGTGGTATAGTAAACACAATCTTCTGAAATTCTCAGAATCCTTTCTTGTCTTTCCTTCAACCATAAAATTCCCAGACTCCTTTCGTGTCTTTCCTTTGACCAGTCTCTTCCTTTGGACTGTTCTTCTGTAAGCAAATCAATAGCAGAGGAGTTTTAGTTCTGCTTTTTGTTGTTGTTGCTTTTTTACACATTCATGCTCAGTAGGTACTATAGAAGCAGAATTTTGTAAAGTCAATTTACTCTTTAAATTAAAATAATTTTCCTATTGTAAGCGGGAAATGAATTTATTTCTTATGTACACAAAAGAACAATGAAGAAAGTAATGGTTAATTAAACTGCTGCCAACCAGCAATAATACACCAACATTCAGTGAGTCTTATTTTGGTGTCTGTTGTAAATACACTTAAATTACATCAGAAATGAAATTTTTCCCTCTTTGTGATTAAGTATCATCCTACAGACATTCTTACATGTATTAGTAAACATACAGCATCTCATCATATAAATAGTTGGGTATTTTCTTTTTCCTAAATTGTATTGCTCTAATGGCTGTGTAATGAAATAATATATGTAAAGCCACTACTTATTTTTATGTGTTTTCTACATATGTTTGATTATGCTCTTTAAAATTTCAGGGAAAAAACTGTTCTATAAGAGGCCAGAAAATTTAAATATTTACAAATAATCAGCATTTTAAATAAAGAATCTTTACTGTGAACAGAGGGAATGTCATTTTTTAAGAAATTTTACTCTGAAGAGGTTTTTTTTTTTTTTTTCCAGAGCTTCAGAGGGTTTTTGCTTACTTTTTAAGCAGGAGAAAGTATCAGATGGCGTGATGGATTCACTAACAGATTTGATTTGAAGCATGACAGCTAAACTGTCTTTGGATATGCCCTGCAAATCAGTGGCAGAATTTCATGATACTTATTTTAATAAAACAGGAGATCAAATTTCCAGAAGCAGTTTTGGTGTTTTAAGGGAAAGGGATCTTTACAGTTCTTCAACCGTCAGGGATTTCTCCATTTTAGAAAATGAAGACATTGCTTTTTAAAACAATCTGAGAGTTAAAGAAATAGACTATCCTTGATCCATGCTTTGAGTTTCATCAATTAAAAAAAATCTCTCAGGATCTTTATAAAGCCAATGGAAAACAGTTTACCAGTTGAGATCACTTTCTCTAAATTTTATGGAGATTAATGCAGCTAATGCTATTGTGAGAGAAAAAAAGCATATGTATATACACTTGTATGTGTATTATATATTGGTCCACGTAAATACAAAACTAGTGAATTCAATACTGGGAGTTAATGCATGCACATAAATTCATACCAACATACTTATTTATGAATTAAAGTAAGATAATGGAGTTTAGTTATATGTGAAAACTTTAAAATATTTTTCACCAGGGTTGGATAATGCTTAATGTAACAATCTAGTGAGATTTTATATTTCCCTAAGTATTGGTTTGATTTTTCTCTTCCAAATATGAGATCTCTAATACAACTCAGGTTTCCTCTTTTGTAATAATCTTGAGGAACCACAGAGACAAATATAAAATAATCTTGAGTATTATGACTGACACATTTATTTCCATTTTATTTGAATTTTTTCTATTTTTTTAAAGAATTTATTAATGTTGATTTTTACATCATATTTTAAATGACAAGTTTAACATACAAGTGTTAAAGTGTTTTATTATTACTTGTATATACCTTTATGGATAAACTATGAGAAAATGGTATTTAAAAAATCTAGAGTAAGGATAGATTTTATGTTAACAACCCAAATACTAGAATAGTTGTTTCTTCCTTTCTTTACTCACATATTCCTCCTTAGAAGAAAATATTAACTATTCAATAAGAAATTAGAAAGAGTTTATATGTTTGACCTTGAAGGGCAATATAATCTAAAAAATTATTTCAGTGAAACATAATTTCATTGATCTATTACTGTTTGTAACTAAAAAGAAAGAAAATCTGGTTGTGTCATTTTACATTTTTCCAAAATTTTTACATCATTTTTGTTTTTAATTATCCCATCAAACTGAAAATATAATACTAAAAATGAAGGTTAATATTCTTTGAGTGGTACTCCTTTTAACAATTTTCTTTCTCAATGAATTATGCAAAACAAAATGCATAGTCAGAAGAGTATAGAAAAATAAAGAGAAGAGTTAAAGTTGTGGTTTTAACAAGATGGCTATTTTAGGAGAAAGTATTATTTGGCCTGGTTTAGTGATATAATTACTCTACTAATGACTAGCTCTCTATTCAGAGTTAGTAAGAGCCCATTAACAAATGTCAAACATAAGTATATTCATGCATGAAAAGATCATCAAGCAATGAAATTAGGATATTGACTGTGAGTAAAAGTGAAAGCTTTGTCAAGTACTTTCTTCTTGGACTGTGCTTTAGAAGGGAAGAAAAAAAATGCTTATTGGCAATTGAAAAAAAAACAACAAAACACCAGGGCAAAATGAATTTAGACCAACTGTAATGGGTAGGAATGCACAGCAGAACAGCCTTAAATTAAGGCTGAGGTACGCTTAGCCTAAACAGAGAATTATTGAATGCTTAGTCATTTAGTTCTTAAAAGTAAGATTACAAGGTTAGAAATAAACTCTACAATTTGGAAGAGTGGGACTAGGGAGGGGTAAGTGGAATAAAATGAGGGATGTGGTAATTGTTTAAAAATAAAGTAAGGCTAATTTGTTCTCACATACAACTTTCCAATAGTCTGTTTGAAAGTAATTTCCTCTGCTGCTCAGATGGACTGTAACACACACTATTGATTTTTATAAGCTTGACAATTTCTAATTTTTTCTGTCTCCCATCTCTTTCACTCGCTAGTTTAGAACTTATCTCACCTGCTGGGCATACTGCTGGTGGAAAAATTTAATCTGAGCTTCAGCCATTTTCCATGTGAGTCTCCAGGATAAAAAGAAGTTTCGGATTTGGGTTTCTATTTACTAGGAGAAAATCTTAACAGATAGCAGAAAAAATTAAGGCAAATTATGTTGAGCAAAATTATGCTGAAATATTTAAGACATCTTCATGGTGGATATACACCAAGAGGTTCTTTTGTACAATGGTCTGTGACCTAAATTTTGGTATTTTGGGATTTTCTAATGTGTGCTTCTTTGATAATCATCTTTTCAGTACTAATCATCTGATTTATAAAATGGAGTTGGTCTGAAATTTGAGGTCTAGTTTTACTGCTAGTGAAGGCTGAGAATTGTAAAAATAGTATGTAGAATGATTTCCCCACACGCTTTAACAGATTCTCTGCATAAAAGTTTTATATTTAGTCTCTAGGTATATTTATTTCTAATCAGGATAGTCTCCAAACTTGCATCTATAAACAGAGCAGACTTTTTAAGACACCAGATGTCTAGTTAAAAAGTGAAAAACAACCACTGCCTAGATGTGATTTAGCTCTTGATTATTGGACATGAGTCTGCAAAGATGTGTAAATAAATAAACTTATCAACAGTGAGTTGGGAGTGGGTCTCCACAGGCAATGATGGGTGTACTCAAACCATGATGAGTCTACTTGGGCAATATGGTGTCTTTTAAAAGGACAGTGGTGGGGCCGAGAGTTTGGCCTAGTGGTAGAGTGCTTGCCTAGCATGCACAAAGACCCGGGTTCGATTCCTTGGTACCACAAACATAGAAAAAAGCCAGAAATGGTGCTGAGGCTCAAGTGGTAGAGCTCTAACCTTGAGAAAGTCCAAGGACAGTGCTCAGGCCCTGACTCAAGCCCATGACTGGCAAAAAATAAATAAATAAATAAAATAAAAGGACAATGCTAGGTATAAATGGACGGTGGGGAATCATAATAAACTCAAAGCTGGAAATCCATGAAATCTGAATCGCCCTCTCAAACTTCCAACTCAACATAGTGTTCTTAAAAATATTAGTTTACATCTGCACCCTAGTGGCTCATTTACCTACCTATTTGAGAGGCTTAGCTTTGAAGATCATGGTTAGATCCAATCTGGGCAGACAAATAGAAGAGAGTCTTGTCTGAAATGGAGATGTGTCTCAAGTGGTAGATTGCCAACCTTGGTTATATAAACCAAGCAATTATCCTGGTATTGGCACATACAAACAAAATAAAAACAAATTTTATCAGTGTGTTAAAAATAATATACTAATAGTTATTCCAATCATATACTTAATATTCCATACTTAACTTTGATATACCATGAAGACGCAGTAAGTTGAATTTATTGGGATTTAAGATAGACTATTTTACCAACTGTTAATGCCAGATTGTCTCAGAAAACAGAATAGAAAGAAAAGGCAGTCTCACCAGAAAGTGATCACACAAAAAGTAAATTCAAGTAAACTTTCATGTGAAAGTCAGTCTTTCTCCACTCAGTGAGAAAAACAAAGACTTGAAGAAGCATGCCATTCAAATGCACAGAAGATGGGAAGGCTTTATGGGAGAAAAGCTAATTTATTTACAGGCAGCTTATATATGGGCTTAAGCAGATGCCAGCTTCATGGCTATCAAGAAGGCCAGATGGGCAATCTGTACTGACCTGGAGATGGTTAGTAGTTATGTGATTGCACCACGACACTGGAGATCCACAAACAAAGCTTTGTTACAAAGCAGAGTGTAGGCTAACAGTCCACAGAATCTTGAAGAATGTTCTTCAGTGTTGGCAGTGGGTTGCAGAAATAGGACTGAAGAAAATGTGCAGATGGGAATGAGCAAAAGGAAACAAGTTTTAAGCGTGCTCAAGCTGGAGTATTCATATTGCGTCTATTGGTACTCTTGCAGCAATAAACACATTGCTAAGAAGCTCTTCCCGAGTGCACAGTGTGACATTTTTATGGCTTCCTTCTCTTTTTTCATTTTTTCTTTTTGGTAGCAGATAGTACCTAATTAAGAAAGAAGGATTTTATTGCTGATTTTATTTTACTGTAAAAGTCAAGGTACTTTCAGGAAACGAATGTAGCATTTTCCCACTGGGTTTAGCTGAATTAACATTCTAGATGTAGCAACTCTCAAAATCTTCCTTTTTTTCCCCATGAATAATTGGAGAAAAGAAAAAAATAATGGAAAACTTTCCACTTGTAAAACATAAATTCCTGTTAATGTCAATTCCTGTAGATTAAATCTGAAGTAGTGGAAGTGGTAAAACAATTGAATGCAATTTTTTGCAAGGATCAATCTATGCATCACAGTTTTGAACATACATCTTGTTCATTCTGTTATTATCTACTATGCCTCAGCCCTCTCCTGGATTTTCGATATTGAAAGTGCTTATATAGATATTACTGCCCTCCATTTTGAGTTGTACGACATTAAGAAATGAGACAGAAAAAAAGATACTCTTATCAGCTTAATGAAGAGTAAAGCTGATTTTGGAGAATGTAAATGGTTTCAGAGAATAATTACAGGCAAGTGGTTTTCCTAAAATAAACCTCAGAATTAAGAAGACTCATCCACTTATCGTATTGCAGACAAAGCCAAAATGCTATGAAGATTGTGGGTGGGAATTCCCCTAGGAGCCAGAATATGGAACAGGAACACAGATGGTGTACTTCCTATAAGCACTTGAGTGACCTGAGGGAAAAAGGAGGAACAAGTGTCACAAGTCCTTTGTGTCTATCCTGAAGTACCCATTAGGTGGTGCTATTTTTCCTGCCTACAGCAAGAATACTAGAGGGGTTTAGACAGGCCATACCTGCCATAGGATTTGTGCTCTCTAACACAGAACAAAATTCACAAGTGGGAAACCGAATAAGAGAGTCTGTCTATTTACAGATACTCCAGGCTCTGAAGGAAACCAACAATTCTGCTTTTACTTCCTAGCTCCCGGCTTTGAGCTCTGCATTGTTCAAATTATTTTTCTTCTCTCATGGCTGCCAGTTCATAGCGCATATCCTAAGATATCCTTTAGAAATCCCACCAACCAAGCCTCTCCAATAGAGAGAGACTTTTCCACTCATTTTGTTGTTAGATATAAGTCAAGTGATAAGATTTTTGCAAAAATAATAAATCAATGTTAGTATAATAGAAATGTTTCCAGAGAAGGGGAAGGAAGAAGGAATGGGTAGAAAGTTTTCTTCAAGCTGATGGGTAGTTTGGCATTGAATTGGCTATAATGGCATTGAATAGGCTATAATGGTATTCAGTCCACTTTCTGGTCTAAATCTGGGGTATACTGAGGCCTCAAGTAAATGGTATCATCCAAGGGCAGTGGAAGGGCACAATAAATAACAACCCCTTCTGCTGCAGATGAGGATATTACATTTTGTCGTGGCCATAAATAATATAATTCTGATTTGCATCTCTTTCTTACTAAAGCCTGGTCAGTATAGTTTCATATTGGCAGAAAGCTCAATGTGTGCATGTGTATGTGTGTGTGTATATATATATATATACACACATATATATATGTATATATATATCACATTTATATATCTACTTATATACATACACATTTACATATATACACACAATATACATATATGTATATATGGAATATAGAATCTGTCAATGCATTGTAATCTGTCAGCTTTCTCCATTTTAAACCAAATTATTTTGTAACTTTTTTCAAGATTATTGTTCTGAAATTTGTGTACTGTGTTCTTATTTAGGTTTGATTTGCTAACTACTCTTACTGAATCTGTCAATTATTATTGGAGATTAAAAAAATCTCACTATGGAGACATGCTTTCTTTCACACACCACTATTATTTCTTCCTGGAACTCAAATTAGACTTAAATTCAGTTTTTCTTGTCCATTTGTTGTAATATACATGAAGATAGATTTGCTCAACCTAAAAAGTCCTAGCTAGAAATGAAATGCCTCTAATGATATCCTATGCTACCTAAAGAACTATCAAGAGTTCTGTTGTAAATGCTATAAATATGCCTCCAGAAATCAGGCTACTCTAACAGTATCTTCTGGATAACATCGAAATATGATAAATGTGAATTTATAAGCTATTTTTGCCAGACCTGGGGCTTGAACTCAGGGCCTGAGCCCTGTCCTTCCAGATCTTTGTGCATGCTAAGCAAGCACTCTACCACTAGGCCATGCTCCCAGTACCATAAGATAATAATTAATCTCTTTTCAATCTTCAGATTATTCAAATATTATAATCTTAATAAAATAATGTTAATTTTATTTATTTTTAAAGTCTCAAGAATTGTTAAATATAGTACTCTAAAAGCCATAGCTATAAGTATAAGAAGGGCCTATATCATTCTTTCAAAAATGTTAAATTCATTTAAAATACTCAAGACAGGTGAGCTTGATGTTCACTCGATATGGATTAACATTGTCAGGAGTAGTACAGGTACCTGTCAAAATTATCTTAGATGTTTTCAGTATTGCTTAGAAGCTTTAACCATTGAAACCACTAGACAGTGTTTATAGAAGCCTGTCCTCTTTCTTTGGCTTGAGCTCCTCCTCATTCTGTAAATTTATAACAAAAATACTTTCATTATCTCAGAGGAAAAGACATTGAAGACCAAAGAAAATTGTCAGAATGACTTTAATCTTTTCACAATAATTACAACAAACTCTTCCATTTATCTAAATCACTATCTTCAGATATGTTTCCAGCTGAGCTCCACATTTCGTGTACCTTTTTTTTTTTGCTCCAGTCCCAGGGCTTGAATTCATGGTCTGGGCACTGTATTTGAGCTTTCTCAAGGCTAGCACTTTACCATTTGAGCACAGCACTACTCCTGGCTTTGTTTCTCTAAGGTACCAAAGAATCAAACCCAGGGTTTTGTGTATGCTAGGTAAGCATTCTACCAATAAGCCACTCTCCTAGCCCCACTTCCTGTACTCATTAGACCAGTGATATAATTTGTATCAGCCTACTTTTCCTAATGAAACTATTGACCTTCTATATCAGATGAAAAAATACATGCACTCACTTATCTAGACTATTTAAGACAATATCAGGAATACAATAATTTTAATAATGTAATATTAAATAGTATTATACCATCATCATTCCAGTTGACACAGTTCTCATGTAATTAAACTTTGGGGGTATCATTTCCATCAGATTATGGGTGACTAGACCTCACTCCCTAGGGTTTTGTGATATACAAACCTGTAAGCTACAGACAATGGCACATTATGAAACTGACAACATTTTCTTATACAGATGAGGAAATGATTGCATGGTATTAGTGGGAAAGAAATAAAAAAAACTACTGTCATAATATCCATGATGAAACACTTCACAGTAACATTAATTATTAAAATATATCCATTCAAATCAAAATGGCAGTATTGATAGGTGTGCTGATTTGTAATTTTCAAAAGTTAAAGGTAAAAACAGCAGTACAAAATAAATACATTTCAACCACCTTACTAAATGTCAGAATTAATTAGTATACAGGAAATATGTAAACTAAAGCAAAAATTTGAAGATACATATGCACATATGTATGGTCATTTATATCTGTGTATGTGCTAAAATTAATATTTCATTCCAGAATATCTTACAGCAATAAAATATGATGCCTTGTAGCCACTGCTACTGGATAGAAGAAAAGATTTATTATCTCCTCTAGTCAAAATTCATGACTACCATTATGGAGAAATATGAATTACATACCATCAGTTCTATACAAACTAATGTCTAAGCAACCATACAACTGCAAGACCCATAAATACAAAAGTGATTAAACATACATACATGTAGAGTACAGTTACTCCTGGAAGGGTTTCTAGATACTCCCACTAATATTCTGTGCCCATTTTCAAATCAAAAGGACAGAAACTATGTTAGGAATGTGAAAAACATGACTGGTTGAAGATACATAGGTCATATTGTCCTAGAGCTATTGCTTCTAAATATATAAAGGAAGGACTGAATTTCTTTTCTTATTTATAGTGAGGTATTTAGGAACTAGTCATAATATTTAAGTTTAAAGAACATTTTTCTTTATATAAACTTTAGAGGTTAATACCTCACGTGTGTATTTAGGTATGTGAGTCTGTTGGCCTGTGCCTGTCTTTGTCATATTGTAGACTCAGATCTTAAATAAGCCACAGCATCACTTCTGACTTTTTCTGTGATATGGTACAAAGGAATTGAACTCAGGGCTTTGTGCATGCTAGGCAAGCACTCAATCACTAGGCCAAACTCCCAAACCATATTTCTTACTAGCCAATTCCTTACAGTTTGAAATGTGTATCCAAATGTACCTCTCTCCAGCTTTTTCATACCAATGGTAGGTATCCGTATGCCAACCATCTCAGTCTCTACGGAAATTATAACAAGATAATCTAGATTTACTATTTTATAAATAATAATTATTGTTCACAGTTTAGAAGTTAGAAAGTCTAATTTCAAAGTTCTACAGATTCAGTGTCTGGTCAGGACTCTGGGCTTCAATGATAGTTCTTTCCTTCGTCTTCCAGAGCAGAAATAACCAATGAACTTCAGACCTCCTATGAGAACACTTATTCACAAATTCTCTGCCTTTAAGACCCAATCATCTTGGAATATCAGGGTTGGGGATTTCAATGTATGAATGTCCAAGGAACACAAACTTTGCACCACAGGACTAAACAACTCTTCTGATATACATACCCTCTCTCTTGTCACTTGTTTATTCCCATAAAGCTGGATGGTTGTCATGTTACCTGTGCATCCAGACAGAAGGAAGCTAATTTACAAGATTAGGATTTAATATAGTGAAAATATTTCTTTTTCAGCACCAGAAACTTTTGTGTTTCAATGATGTTTGTACCTGGCTTCTGAACTTCAGTTAGTTGGATTAGGCTTCCCTTAAAAAGAAATGATAGTTATCAGTATTCATTCATTCATATAGGTGTTTCATATATATTTAATTTATATTTATAATATAAGTTATAATTTAACTTTCATTATTACTTGTTCTTTTAGCAAATGAGAGCAATTCTTTAACTGTACAAGGGAGTTTGAATTGAATAGCCATTTTATAAGTGCAATGCATCTTGATCAATGTCGTCATCCTTCCATCATTCTCCCCCATCTTTCCTATCCCTGTCAGTACCTTCAAGTTGCTAGGTTCCATTTACACATATGCACATGGAATATTCTGATTGAATTCATCTACCTTTCCCTCTTCATTGGTGTTCCACCTGCAATACTTATATCAGATACTGTTTGGTATATATGTGGACTTTGGTATATATAGACACTATAGCTATTTGTGTGAGAGCAAAACAAGATAACACTGCTTTTCATTAAAAAAAAAGACAAAGAATAGGAATGAGCGTTTTAAACTCTTTTTCTTCACTTTCTCCCATACACCAAAATATCATCAAAATTAATGCATATAATACATGAAAAAATACAGGAAAGGCAATTATTGCATTTCAATGGTATATCCTAGGCTCTGGTATTCTGATCTCCTATGTCCTCAATGCATAACCTTCTACCATTTTTTTATTGTCGGGATAATGTATAGAGGGGTTACAGTTACATTCTCCAGGTAGTAGGTGCATTCTCACACATTGATACCCCTTTTCATGTTTTTGTCCCCATTCCCCCCCCCACTCCCTGCCGATCATCTTGTTTTTCCACTTCCCTTTCCTATTTCAAATAAACAAACATACATACAATATACCAGGTAACAAAGTCAGATACAGTAACTCTGAGATTGACCATAAGGGCAAAAAAAGGAAGAGAAATAACATAGTACATTAAGAACAACAATCACACAAGATGAAGCTCTTGTTTCCATGTCCTAGGGTTCCTTTCATTTAGCCTCATCCTCTATGACCTTATATACCTAGATTTTGAGCTATTGTAATCCTCTGCTAGGAGTATCCTAAATGTGAACTAATTATTACAAATGAGGGAAACCATGGAGCCTATGTTCCTTTGGGTCTGGGTTATTTCACTTAATATGATTTTTTCCCCAATTTTTCCATTTCCTTACGAATGGAGTGATGTCATTCTTTCTGATGGCAACATAGAATCCCATAGTAATGGGGGTTTACAGTATTAGGTAACTTACTGTATGTAAACATATGGCAAGATTTTGAATTATTGCCTTCAGATTTTTCAGATCACTCTATAAGAAACATTTAGTATTTCTATGAAAATAATCAATAGGAAAGATTGCATCAAATTATCAATGATTCACTTCAACTGAAATAAAGATGCAAATCTTGTTAATTAAAAACAAAATAAAAGGTTTAGTTTAACTTGGAAGTAATTAAGAGGTGGCAATCAGTCCCTATACAATTAGTTTGTCAACAGAGCATTAATAGTACAGCACAGAGAAGTGGCATATTAAAATAACTTCCTCTATTTTTAAGGAAGTCTAACAAGAAAAGATTTTTCTTTTAGACATCTTGTGGATGTTTTTTTCTAATAAGTTCTTTTTATTGTGTCCATTACTTAGCTTTCCCTAATTGTCAATTCAGAAATATTCTCATTGTCTAGATATTAGCATGTTCCATATTCCTAGGCCAAATGCTCCATTATTTCTTGTTTTTCATGTATTATGTTATTAAACTCAGAGTATATTTATTATGCTCCTGAATTACTAGAAGCATTTGTTCAGGTTAACCAGTTTGTAAACATTTCCAATTATCTGAATCTTTTGATGAATATAACCATTCTTTCTTGGTTTTATTCCTGATGATAGTGCGGCTTGGCCTAAAGGATAAATGATTGCTATGAGTCAACCAGTTAAGCTAAGCCTTAGGCTCTTTTTGCTCCAGCTAGTTGTATATTGGGTCTTGCCTTTTTCTGTACTCGCTAGACTATAATTCTATTTTGCTCTGCTATAGCTTAGATGAGAGGAACCTGCCACTATGATCAGCCTTTTCTGTGGACATGAGGCTTTGCAAAATTATTTCCTGGGCTAACCTAGGCCTATAATTCTCCCAGTCTTAGCCTCATGAGTAGTTATGATTGCAGGTGTGAGCCACTGCTACCCTGCCTAGTAACTCCCTCTCCTAAACAGAGATGAAGACTTGATCTGGATGTTTGACACTTTGTATTGTATTTTTGTGATCACAAGAAGGAATTGCCATTGAAAATTTATACCACCTGAATGTGCAATTTAGTATTTGTGGCTGTCTGGAGAATTACTGAGTCTATTAATTCTGGTGGGTACTTAAATCTCAGATGACCTAAATAATTGCTTGGCAGGATGAGGTACTTGCCCTAAAAATGAAAGAGAAATGCCAGCAAAATACAACCTCTTTCCTACAGAGAATCATTGTGGCATACAATACCTCTCTCTCCCACAAAACTATTAAAAGAAACCTAATAGACAATAAATCTTTGTGATGACTAATATATTTTTGTGTATATACAGTTTACTCAGAGTTTGTGTTGTTGTGACAAACCCCTGAGAAAAATCAACTTAAAGGAGGAAAGACAACATTTGGTTTCGCAGTTCCAGAGGTTTTAGTCCACTGTCAGCTGGGTCATTGCTCCATCATGGTTGCAGAAGTGATGAAAAATGCTGCTTACACAGAAACCTGGAAGCAGAAACCACAGAAGGGGTGAGGGACCAAGTACACCCTTCAAACACATCTCATCTTTTTAAATATATTTTTATTGTAATTAATAGTGGGGTTACATTATATTCACCAGATAGAAGGTGCATTAATGCCCATACATTGATACCCTTTCATGTCTTCCTTCCCATTTCCCTTCTCCCACCCCTGCCCCTCATCTTGTTTTCCCCCCTTCCCTATCCTATTTCAAATCACCAAATAAACATATATACAATATATCAAATAACAAAGTGAAATACTATAACAATATGAGATAACCAAGGGACAGCAAAAGAGATGAGAGATAACCTAGTACATTAAGGACAACAATCATTATATGGCTTTTGTTTCTATATCCTGGATGTCCTTTCATTAGAGTCATTCCATATGGCCTTATGTATCTAGGTTTTGTTCTGTTGTAAATCTTTGCTAGGAGAACCCAAGGTTTCTACTGATTATGACAAATGAGGGAAACCATTGATCCTGTGTTCCTTTGAGTCTGGCTTACGTCACTTAATATGATTTTTTCTAAGTCTTTCCATTTCCTTACAAATGGGGCGGTCTTTCTTTCTGACAGCAACATAGTATTCCATAAACAAATATTTTTTTTTGCCAGTCCTGGGACTTGAACTAAGGGCTTGGGCACTGTCATTGGGCTTTCTCAAGGCTAGAGTCTATCACTTTAGCCACAGCACCATTTCTGGCTTTTTTTCTGTGTATGTGGTACGGAGGAATTGAACCTGGATCTTCTTGCATGCTAGGCAAGCACTAGGCTATACTCCCAGCCCAAACACATCTTTTGTCCTGGACTGATTTCCTACAGCTAGACATCACCTCCCAATAATGCTATCACTTTAGAACCCGCCCATTGATTGATCTACGGATTAAGTCAAACTTTAACAGCACTGCAGACATTTCCCTGCAACCAATTAACAAGCAATCAGGCCCTGAGGAGAACATTTCAAAGTCAAAGCAGTGTATATAAAATTTGAGAAGTGAATAAGTAGATAATGGAAGTATCTACATAATTGGACTGAATATTTTGAGATTCCTACTTTATATCTAGCAGCAAACCAACATGCTAGGGTTTGGAATATTCTCCAAAGACCCATATATTAAAAGCTTCTTGGGTCATTAGAAATTGTCTTGAATGTGGTTGTGAGAGTTGGAACTTTATAATTTTCTATTTTTCTTTTTTTTTTAAATCAGTCTTCGGGCTTGAGCTGGGAGTTGGCCTGGGCACTGTCCCTGAGCTGTCCAGCTCAAGGGTACCCCCTTACCCCTTGAGCCACAGCTCCACTTTGATTTTCTAGGGGTTAATTGGAGATAAGAGTCTCTGGTTCTTTAGTGCCAGGGATGGCTTTGATCTGAGATCCTCAGATCTCAGCCTCCTGAGTAACCAGGATAACAGGTGTGAGCCACCTCGCCCAGTCCAATTTTCCTTGACTTCCTAGATACGAAGTGAGCGGTCTGTTCTAGCATATGCTTCATGCCATTGCCACACAGTGAGCTCAAAGATCTTTCTCGAAGGCATGAATCTGTCTTGGACTAGAATTTTCAAAACTATGAGGCCCAGTAAATATTTTCTCTTCATACATCAAGAATCTGTTATCTTTGTTTTTGTTGTTGTCATCAGTTGTGAGGCTTGAATTCTGGGCCTGAGTGCTGTCCCTGTGCGCTTCAGTTCAGGCACTCTTACCTCTTGCCACAGTGTCACTTCTGGTTTTCTGGTGGTTAATTGGAGATAGGAATCTTTCTGGTTTTCTGATGGTTAATTGGAGATAAGAGTCTTATGGTCTTTCATGCCCAGGCTAGTTTTAAACCTTCATCCTCTGATCTCAGCCTCCTGAGTAGCTGGGATTACAGATGTGAGCCATTGCACCACCAAGAATCTCAGGTATCTTGCTATAGTTGTGTAAAGTTTACTGAGCAAAATACATCATTTTTTATTTGTTAAACTACATATAAGAAGAAACTATATATCTATATAGATACATGTGTATGTATAAATAATATACATATAATTTGAGAGGCACAATTGATTATAATGAAGTGTATGAAAAAAGTATAATTTGCTTAATAAGAGGAAATTAGAATCAGGCAAACTAGACATCTTGGTATATTCAACATAAACAATTTTGTTCTTGGTTCTACATTCTAATTTTTCATGTAATTTGTTAAATACCAAAAGGAGCATATCAAATACAAATGAATGTATTTTACCATTTTGTTCTCTTCCTACTATTTCCAAGAAGTAGAATATACTTTAATTCTTAAGAAAAGTGAGCATAATTCTTCTCATATCTCTGATATAAATCAAGTTTTAGGTTTTCTGAGTCTCATATTCAGGCACAAAAAGGCTGTATGATTCAAACTGAAGGTATCTATCATTAAGGATAATTTAGTTCAAAGAAAGGTTACCCACAGGGTAGATGACTGTGAAGAAGAACTGAGAAATATCTACTTTTTGTATACTCTAAGTTATTGTAGGTCTATTTAAATATTAAATTAAGCCATTATTTCCTGTATACTTATCTTTTAATTGCACCTTTTGGGATATATCCGTAGGAGAGACATAATTATAAGGTGTGATATGTGCAATTTAATTTTCCTTTCTATTTATTCAGTGACTAAGAATGGTTGAAAATTGTCATCTTATTTTCTTCTTACAATATTCAGATATTTAGTCTGATTTGAATAAGACGGCAGGAGGATTTCTGAGCAATTACTTTGCTCACACTTTGAAACTACAACTCTCATTAAAATATAATAATCAAGTTCTATTTTATACAAGAATGGAAATACACAATGCATTTACTGTAAATTTACTCTCTAAGAAAAAAGAAAATGACATTGAGGGGGAAAATCTTGCATCCTTAGGATCAAATTACCAATGCCTTCTTCATTTACAGAAGTCCTTGTTCTACCAACTATCCCAAGTCTATGAAAAAGTGTAAATTGAAAGGACTGAGAATGACTCAGACTTACTCTTTCAAAGCAATAGATCTGTCTGCATGTAGAAAAAGGAATTCTTGGAAAACAAAACTGTGTGTTTGAAGCATCATTGACACAGGGAATATATATATAACAAATGTGATCCATTTTATTTGTTGATTTTCCTCAATATACCTCATTGCTTGCCTACTTGACATGAGAAGCTAAATGATCCCACATTATTCCGAGAGGAACGGGCCAAATAAACAACTAACCAGTTTTACATCTTGGCTGTCAAAATAATGGTCTATTCCTTAGACAGTATGTTGGAAATGAGCTATATACATTGGGGTGAAAGGCATGAGGAGGGGAAGATGAGGTAAGGAACCACACTGTTCAGAGGAAATGGACTCAATACCTGACTTACATAATTATAACCTCTCTGTACATCACCTTTACTATAAAAAATGAAAACAGTCATCTTCTCTTCAGAAATCCCTCTGCTGCTTCAAATGACACCCAACATCCTTAACTTGCAACTAACTAGACTCTGAAGTTTAATATTTGAGACTTACTTTGATAAATATCAATGAATATGTGATTGTATATACATGTATATTCATTTGCCTAATGTACATTTATGTACATATACCAATATTCTATAGTATAAATATATAGGTTTGACAATTTAAGTTTAATCATAAATATTTTATGCCAACATTCTAGTCATAAAAATTCTATTGTTAGATATTAAGAATATCATATATTTGAATATCCACACCTTATAAAATCATAGCTAAAAGTTAAACATGTTAAGAAAAGAAACTGCAGACAAATCAAGACTAAAACTCATAATTTCTATGTTTATTCTTGTTCTTTCCAATTGATTTTCTTGTAACTCTACAAATAGTACATAATAGGTACAGGGTTGACATGCAGTTCAGTGAGAGCATTTGCTTTGTATGCACAAGACTCAGGGTTAGAGAGAGAAAAGAGAGAGATGAGAATGTGTCTTATAAACTCTAGATTTTTGAATGCCAATAAATCTGAGACATAATCAAAATCCTTTATTTAACAGGAAGACCACATGTTCTATGTACCTGCTTGCTCGTAGATATATCATGACTAAAGATCATATAAACTCATAGTTGACATTCCTGCTAAGCTGAACAACATAGAACAGTGTGCTCAGTACTTAGATCCTTCATTCAGGCCACAGGTTTGAGGTTATGTTACCAATAACTAATAGGCTAGAGTCATTTGGAGCATTTTGCTTGATTCTGTCATTCAAAAAAATGTGTTAAAAATCAAAGAATCTTAAAGAAATAGCAGTTATCTAAATGAAAGGACCTCTGGGATATAGAAACAAAAGCCATATAATAAGTGATTATTGTCCTTAATGTACTATGTTACCTCTCATCTCTTTTGCTTATATTGTTACAGTATTTTACTTTGTTACCTGATATATTGCATATATGTTTATTTGGTTACTTGAAATAGGATAGGGAAGGAGGGAAAACAAGATGAGGGGTGGAGTTGGGGGGAGGGAAATGGGGAACAAAACATGAGAAAGGATATCAATGTTTGTGAAGTAATGTACCTTCTATCTGGCAAATATTACTGTAACCCTTCTATTAATTACAATAAAATATATGAAAAAATACCAATTATCAATATGAATGGACATTTTCAACATTCTGTCCACTCTAAAATACTCTGGCCAATGGGGATGTAACTTAGTGGTGGAACATTTGCCTGGCATGTTGAATCCTCTGGGTTTAATCTCCACCACCACAGAAAGAAAAAAAACAAAGAAAAGGAAAAGGAGACAGCAGGTAGGCTAACAAAAAAAGGAAGAATGAGTGAAAGAGAGAGAGGGATGGAGAAAGAGAGAAAGAATGAAAGCTAACAAAAGGGAAAAAAGAAAGACAGGAGAGAAAGAAGAAAAAAAGAAAAACACCCAGATAGAAAAACAAAGAAACAGAGAAATAGAGAAGGAAATTGTGAAGGAAGGAGAGTGGGGGGAAGGAGGAAAGGAGAAGGGATGGAAGGAAAGAGAGATGGAAGGAGAAAGTGAGGAAAAGGAGAGAAGGAAGAAAGGTGCAAAGAAGGGAAGGGAGAGACAGAGAAAGAGAGAGAAGAAAAGAAGGAAGGGAGGATGGAGAAAGTAAAAGTATCATAACTTTTTCTGAAAGCATTTCTTGATCATTACTGTCCATGAAAATCCTCTCCCAATGTCTTAACCTTTTAAAATAAGAATTCAGGAAGTGCTGCTGTGACTCCAGGGGTAGGGCAGTAGCCTTGAGCTGAAGAGCTCAGGGACAATACCCAGGCCCAGAGTTCAAGTCCCATGACCAGAAAAAAAAATACCTAGACATGAGGATTTTTAAAAAGGAGAGTACATATATAGATAAGTATTTCTTGCAGCAAGATTGGAGGATGCACTCGGGTCCCACCTTTCCTGATTTAAATTTCCTAACCTCTCATCCTCCATTCTCTACTCTATCTCACTAGCTGGACTGCTTGGCCAAATCCAAGATGTATTTATAGCAAATTTTCTATTTGGCCACAGCACTGTCCCTCCATCATCAATGCTGGGTACTGAATAAATGGAGAGAATTTGAATAGCCAGATACCTCCTTTTACTCTTTTTGAAGCACTGTACGAAAAAGTATTGGGAAGTTAACATATAGATGAAAGTATACACAATGCTTCTATTCATGAACAGGATTATGAAAAAGAAAGCCAAGCTGTATTCAACCATCAAGATAGGAGGAAATCAAGAGATAAAAGGTATACACACAAATAATTAGTTATCTGCTTATTTGAATTAATCCATCTTCTATAAGATAGAACAATCTCCCTGAAAATCACAATTAATACAAAAATTTAGGTTACTTGGATTGACCATATTTCAGTACATTGGTTTCTTTTTATGATTTGGCTAATCTTACTGTTTGGCAAGGAGGTTTGCATTTTTTTTTCTACTGCTGCATGCATTAACTGAGAAAATTAGTTTCTCAGAACAACCTTCACCACCCTGAGCAAGGTAACAGAGAATGGATTTTTCAGTCATTATATTTTACTAAAATAACCAACAAACATTATAATGCAGTACAGTAAGATTTAAACATTGAAAGCATCTTTGTCAGAAAATGCAACTTAAATAATATGAAAATAAGATATTGAAGGTTACAAGAGAAAAAAAGATATAATGAACCCTTCTGATTTAGGTTAATTTAAATTGTTTTGGTAGTAAGGAAGGAAAACAGGAACCTATTGGAATGCACAGTTAGGTGCCATTTTTGTGGTCATCAACACAAGCATAACAAATGTTCTACTTTTGACAAATCATCTTGTGCTGAGCTTTTCCCTGCCCTAGAAATGAGCCTGCATGTTTGCTTGTGCAGCCCTCCATAGCGTCATATACCCACAGACCGTCTCCACTGCCTTTTGATTGATGTTTCCCTGAGGACACTTTGAACTGGCATATGCTGCCCCCTTTCTTTACCTATACAAGTTATTGCTTTGGACACTCAGAAATAAAATGCAACAATCTAATCCTCTTTACAATATAATCATACGATTTCATAGATATGCTAGATGCTTTTGCAAAGAGCTGTGGATTTGAGTTTGTAGAAGCTTGTGGGTAGATGGCAGGGAGCAGGGAACAAAATAAAGTCTGGTGACAATTGAGAACTATAGAGAACTACATGCTGCACTCCAGAAACACACAGTGCAATCTTTCCACTTTCTTTGCTCTGCCTACAATATACCTAGAAAACTCATTTCCTAGAAACTGGCATGGCTTTCTCTCCTTATTAAGTCTTTGCTAATATCTCATTTCCCTCATGACCATTTTTGGTTATTCTATCTGCAGAAACACAGCACTTCACACAATGCTCTATTCTTGCATACTTTTCATAATTCTTGTTACCATTTGGCTATGACTTGCTTTTATCTATTTTTCTATTTGTTATATTTTCATTGGCAGTAGGGTTTAAATTGTTGGCCTTGAAGTTAGAAAGCAGGTGGTCATCTACCACTAACTAAAACCACATTCCCAGCCAGCTCTGCAGCAGAAGCTACAATGCAGGTTTGTTGAGAGTTGAGATCTTACTTGTCTTTATTACTGTATCATTTTCCCAGGAGGAGTTCTTTAGAATAAATCAGGTGCTAATCCTCCAGTGAAAAATTCAGGGAGTTAATCTATATCTCCAGGGAATATATAATAGAGTCAGACTCCTATTGGCTTTAGCTACAAAATGCTTTACATGACCTTAATCTTTCTAGGCAAGTGAACTAAGCATCCAGTCTTGTTATGCTTTAGTTTATTTTTCTGACTTTTTTCTTTTGCAAATTTAACCAAGAATGGCCTCAAACTACTTTCCTCCTATATTTGTTTACTGAGATATCAAATTATATGACTGTGGCTAAGTTGGTTTTTGTTCATATGTTTGCTTTGAGATAAGGTTCCTAACTTTTGTCTAGTTGTCTTCGGACCACTATCTTCCAATCCTGGTATTTTATGTAACTAGGATTGCAGGCATATATCACTATTCCAACAGAAAATATATCTTAAAATTGAAGCATGAGTTCTTTACTTTGGAAAACTATGAGAGAAACAAGTAAACAAGAAAGTTAGAGTTGAAGGACAAAGTCTCTCCTTAATTTTTCCTTATATACATTTTGATTTATTCGATTGGAAACTTTTGTAAATATTCAGTGAGCTTGAATTCAACTCATCTGTTTAGTTTAAAATGTGTATTTGCATGATTGCCAACTATTCATGCAATATTAAAATAGTTTCACACACAAAATCACTTTTTCCTGAAATGGGACTTAAATTCTGTAAGATTAAAGTATTTGAAAATTTAATCCTAGCAAGTGAAATAGAAAAAAACCTCAAACTTGTTTTGTGGGGTTGCATAACCACAGTCACTTCTGTAATATATTCCCCCACTTATTTTTCATTTTATTCATCAAAGAAATATATTACATTTTTATATAAGAGCTTTTTCCAAGAGTAGTCGTCCAGCTTAAAGTTTCTCAGTCTCTTGGTTTGGCGAGAATAAAAAGGTGTAAATTTGCCAGTTGTGCTGGCTCATGCCTGTAATCCTAGCTACATGGGAGGCTGAGATGTGAGGATTTTGGTTCAAAGTCAGCCTGGACACTAAAGACCATGAGACTCTCATCTCCAATTAACCAGTTGAAAACTGGTAGTGGTGCTTGGCTCAAGGAGTAGGGTGGTAGCCTTGAGCTGAAGAGCTCAGGGACGGTGTCCACACCCAGATTTCAAGCCCCACAACCAACAAAAAAAGGGTATAAATTTAATGTAAAGAATTAGATGAACCATAGACTAAAATAGCCTTCAGCCAGATTTTGGTTAAAGGAGAATTAGTCACATTTTTCAAGTTAAACATCAGGAATTTTAATAGTATTAATTAAATTCATTGATACCAATTTTCCAGAAACATATGTCTAAATTATTGACCTATATTTTAAAATTAAATCATGACTGTAACTAGTTGTCTCTGTAATGGACAAAAAAACTATAAATGTAAGTGGAGCCAGAAAACAAAATCATGACAAACACAATCTAATTACACTACCATTTGATTTAGGGTTTTTTTGGGGGGGGTCTGGGAAAGAGCACTAGATGATAAAGTATTGTTTTATGCTTGCATGTATAATATTTGTTTATATATGGTAAAAAAAATCCAGTAACTGCCAAAAGGTGGTCAAGCATTATCTGTACTGTGATATTTGGGGATTGAAATTAATTCACCAATCTGTTTCAAAATCCTTTATTTAAATGACAGACTCATGCATCTCTAAAGTGACAGATATGAGACTAAATAAACCTTATTTTCTTGATGTAGTTCAAGACCTTACGATTGCCAGTATCCAGTGAAACCTTCAAAGTGAAGTTTCTTAAAATGATCCAAGTAAGATTTCACAAGAAATGGATCTCTGGACAATTTTAAGTAACGATGGGAAGATCTGGTCAACATTAATATATAAAAAATTATATGGTAGTTTTATGGCTTTCATTAGCTCCAGTAGACTATGAAACTCTTGTTGGCTTATAAACACATCAGGATGAATGTTTTCACAATCACTGTTTCCCCCACATACACATGCCCCCACCCCAGTCTTGGAGCTTGAACTTAGGGCAATGTCCCTGAGCTCCTTTGCCCAAGGCTAGCACTCTATCACTTGAGCCACATTTCCAATTCCAGCTTTTTATGTTTATGTGATACTAAGGAGGTGAACCCACAGCTACATGCATGACAGGCAAGTACTCTACCAGTAAGCCACTTTCCTAGCTCATGGTTTCAGAATCTTAATTGACTTTGTGGTTTCATTTTATTTTATTATTATTTGTTTAGTGATGGAGTTTTTCTCCTTTTTGCCAGTATTAGGACTTGAACTCTGGGCCTGAACTCTTTCCTTGGGCTTTCTCAAGGATAGAGATCTGCCACTTGAGGCACAATACCATTTTCAGCTTTTTCTATGCATGTGGTACCCAGGAATCAAACCCTGGTCTTCGTGCATGCTAGGCAAGCACTCTACCACTAGTCCAAACTCACGGCCCCAAGTGATGGAGTTTTTGACTGTTGTGTTATTTTGTTCACTCTATGGAATAATAAAAATTGCATTTGTGTATCAGATGTGTTCAATGTTATAAATAGGATTTATGTAAAATCAAGTTCCATTTTCTATTCAAGAACATGTATGCACTTGTACAAACAGAATATGAGAGTCCCAGAAATGTCAGGGCTCTTGTTCTTCCATCTCTTTTCTGCCACTTGATCTTTGATTCTCATCATCAATGTAGATATGCTGTAAAAGGAAGTTGCCACAGTTTTCTATCACATTGTTCAGTCTAGGCAAAAGGTGAATCAACTTCTTCTTCCAGAAAAAACACACAAGACAACCTTACTGGTAGGAACTACAATAAGGTAAAATCCAAGGTAAATGCAATCTCAGTTCTATAAGAATAAGAACAAGGTTATATAGTCAATGAGCAAGTGCTCTTCCTTTCCATAGTTTTAAAGATATGTGGGAGAAGAAAAATCAAGAATGAGGAAAAAGTAAATGTTAGGAAGGAGACATTAAGGAAGTTCGGAATACACATTTTATTAAGTGCCTGAAGGTAATGAAGTAATTTATTTCCTGCAAAGATAGCAAATGGGTCATCATTCCTGTCAAAATGCAGGTATCTGCCTAAAGAGATTTCAGATTTTAATCAATATCTGCCAAAGTGGTCAGAACCACAGTATATCAAACTGATTTCCCCACAAGCTCAAACATTACTTTCTATCCTTTTGTACACTTACAGGTGCATTCATTATCACAATGAGAAAAAGAAATACATGACACTTCAATTATGGACTACAATCTGGCCAAAGGACAACTTGCAATCATATTATAAAGTTTAGTTTTTTTACAATTTATAAAATTTTGAACTGAATTGCTTCCTGTTTGCTACTGCTTTTCTGACATGTCATGTTTCTTTCAATAAGTAATAGAGAAAAAGAAAATAGCGAGATTAAACTTGGCTATAAGAAAGTTTTTCTGAAAAATTTTTAAAATAAGCATCAAGAAGCCAATGGTTTCTATATTTTAAAATATGTGATTTTTATGAATTCTGCATATTTGATGTTTTCTTCTATAAAATGGGGGCAGTTGATCTAATCTGGGGACAGAAATTCATGGCAGTTGTCATCAAAACCCAAATCCCACGTCTCACGTTTATGATATAAAAACTTTCCTGCGAGTTGTGTTCACTTATTTAAATATTTTCATATTTTGAGGTAAATTTAGGTGGCCTAAGGATGGTGAAAAGAGAGCAAAAGAAAATACAAAAGTGAAACATCTACCAAATATGTCAGAGACCATATTATTGTATCCATTATTATATTCCTGTTAGCCTTGGTGAATATATTTTTGTCGCTACAAATAGGTGAGAAAAATAAAATGCAAATCAAAAGATCTTTCTTGAAAGTAGTCATTGCATTATTCCCAGCCTGACGTGCTCCTAAGTATTTTGTCCCTTTCTTGTGCTATAACAGGTATTACTCTTCTTTCCATTATCACTTTCTTAGGAGTTTCATTTATTTATTTGTAGAAACATTTCTTAAGGTAGAAATTGCAGCGGGGAGGGAAATATGCATTGCAATCACAGATTTAGGGACAAAATTATTCTTTTCAAGGAAGTGAGGTAACCCTCCCCTAACATGTACATTTGAAGTCACCTGATAAAAACTGAATTCTTGATAGCTCTAAGTCAGCAGGGCTCAGTAGATTCCAGAGGCTTTCTGAATATGTTCTAAATGTGTTTGATGCTAATAAAAAGGAAGAAAACATCAAACAAAAACCCCAAAGAATAGTGAAATGAACACGAAATACACGTGTTTCTCAGTATTGACTTCATTCCTTTGGATGCTGGTTATATCATGATGCTTTTTTTTTTTTTTTGGAAACTCCAAACCGTTTTCTACCATCGCCGTATCAACTTACATTCACACAAATAATGTACAGATTCTCTTGTCTTCAAATCCTTGCCATCAGTGGTTTCCCTTTGTCTTTTTGACAATAGCCATTCTCACGGTGAGAGATGGTATCTCACTGTGGCTTAGGTTGCCATTTCCCTGACAGTTATAGTGATGTTAAGCAATTTTTCCATATATCTGCAAGCTACTTGCTTTGAGAAGAGATTGTTCGGTCTTCTTTTTGCCCATTTAAAAATGAAGTTATTTATTTTCTTGCTATTGAGTTTCTTTTGTGTTTTGGTTGTTAACCTCTTAGTGGAATATATGGTGCTGTGTTTTGGAGAGATGTTCTCCAAAGGCTTGTTCCCAGGCCTGTGATGGTGTTTGGAGGTGGTGTGACATTTAAGAGGAGGGGCTCAGAATAGCCAAGATATGGCCTCAATCTAAGTCTCCAATGAAAGATGAATGTATTAAAAAACAAAAGTGAATATACACACCCACAAGGGAATACTATTCACCTGAAAAGGAAGGAAACCCTGACATTGTGACAATATGGATGATCCTAAAAAACACTATGCTAAGAGGGAAAAAAAGACAGGCCCAAGAGACAAATACTACTCCATTCACACATAGGATTGAAGAAGTCTAACTGGTAGAGGCTATGAATAGAAAAATGATTTCAGTGGGTGATGGTGGATAGCTGATGGTCAGTTATTAGAGATAAGTTATGAAGAATAAAATTGGACTTTTATTTCATATTACTTACAAAAATTAACTTAAGAGTAAAGACATAAACATAATGCACCAAATTGGAACTTGGAACTTCCAAAGGATAGATTCTCATCTCCGAAAAGGTTAACAATGTGAAATTATGGGTATATAAACTAGCTTGAGTATACTGCCCATTTCACCAACATATATGGAATTATTACATTGTACAACACAAATATAGACAATTCTTTTTTACAATGAAAAAAAAAAAAAACAAAGAAGGAGCCGGGAGTTTGGCCTAGTGGTAGAGTGCTTGCCTAGCATGCACAAAGACCCAATTCAATTCCTCCATACCACATACATAGAAAAAAGTTGGAAGTGGTGCTGAGGCTCAAGTGGTAGAGCTCTAGCCTTGAGAAAGTCCAAGGACAGTGCTCAGGCCCTGAGTTCAAGCCCAGGACTGGCAAAAAATAAAAAAAACAAAGAAAAAGAAGTACAAAGAAAAAGAAGTACACACACACAATCATGCATATATAAAAACAAATCCAGTAGGTCATGTAGAAAAAAGCAAATGAAAAGTGTTCATTCACAATGGTGGACTTGCCAGTGCACATTGTGAGCACAGACAAACATGGAGCAGTTTCTGAGTATGACTGAAGCCTCTGAACCAGTTTCAAGTATAATACACACACACATATATATATAATTTAATGTATATATAGTGTATGTGTATAGATAGATTCAAATATACATATATATGCATATACATATATATATACTTTTACCTCCAAGCTATTTATGATTAAGAGGGCAGATAGCATATAACAGAAAAAGAAGTGAATGAATATGTGATTCAGTCTAAAAGTCTCCACACCTAGCAGTCAGATGAATTTATAATTCCAACAAACCTGATGAAAGATGATTAACTCAAAACAGTGGCTCTCTTAATGGACATACAGACTCTGTCTCTGAACCACGCCCCCCAAACAACACACAAATACACATTATTTTCTCGTGTCTGAAATAACATTGCACTTCTAATTTTATTGTACTTGGGATAAATTGGGATCTCATCCAAGGTTGGTTGAGGTTGAAGAGTAGTTTAGAGGGAAAGCAGAGTACACATGGACCAAATTACTGTCTTCGGAATATATTGTTAATCATTTTTTTGCAATTAGGTGCTTGGCATTATATATCTAATTTTATTAGCAAATATTAATATACATATTAGTAGAATTCCAGGCACCTTCCATTAATGATAATTCCATGCAGTCAGTGTGCACTGATCAAATACAAATCATTCTTTTCTACCCATACATACATAAAACTTAATCCCTGGTAATCACTATTTTACTTTCTTGTTGGGCATTTTTTGTTTAATATGTGGGGAAGAACATAGTTGTGTTCTTTCCTCTTCTTGTCTCAAGATAATTTCACTTAATATATAGAATAATACCCTTTATTTCTATTTGTTTATTCCTACTTGCTTTTATGTGCTAATGGTATTTCATTTTTCTTTGTGTTTAAACAATATTCCATGTATTTATTTCACATCTTTCTATTCATTTGCTAGCAGGCACCTAGTCTAATTTGATGCCTTAGCTATTGTGAATAGTGTTGCAATAAAAATGGCAGAGCAGATGTCTGTTCTGTAAGCTGATTTCAGTTTCTTTGGATGCATACCCAGAAAATGAATAGCTGGGTTATGTGGGAGATATACTTTGTATTTCTGGATAAACTTCCATGGTTTATATGGATGCACTAATTTACATTGATACCAAGACTTCAATATTCTAGCCAACATTTGCTATTTTTTTGTAGTTGTTTAATAATAACCACTCTACCAGGTGAGCTGGGATCGCATTGAATCTGTGACTGGCATTTCCCTTGAAGCCTCATGGTACTAAGCACTTTTTCATATACTTGTTAACTACATCTGTTTCTTTTGTAAGATTTGTCCTTTCAGAAAACGGGTCCATTCTTAATTGGAATACTTGTATTTCCTTGTTGTTTGGAATACTTACATATCGTTGTTATTCTTTTTTAATATTTTTATTGTAATTAATAAAAGGGTTACATGATATTTGCCAGATAGAAGGTGCATTAATTCACATACATTGATACCCTTTCACATGTCTTGGTTCCCATTACCCTCTCCCCACCCCCTATTTTGGTTTTGCCCCCTTCCCTATCCAATTTCAAATAACCAAATACAAATATATCCAATATATCAGATAACAAAATGAGATACAAAGCAGAATTAAATGAATTGGAGTCTTCTTGGTTCAGTGTGGGTATGTTAATATTGGCTAGGAATTCATCCTTTTCTTCTAGATTCTCAAATTTGTTGGCATAAAGGTTTGAGAAGTATTCCATCATGATGCTCTGAATCTTGGTAATTTCTGTCGTGATATTACCACTTTCGTCTGTGATTTTGTTTATTTCGGTATGCTCCCTTCTTTTGTGTAAGATTTGCTAAGGATCTGACAATTTTGTTAATTTTTTTAAAGAACTCCTTGTTTTGTTGATTCTTTCTGTAGTTTTTTTGGACTCCAATTCGTTTAATTCTGCTTTGATTTTAATAATTTGCTTCCTTTTGCTGGGATTAGGGTTGGTTTGTTGCTCTTTTTCCAGGAGCTTAAGGTGACACATTAAATTGTTGGTTTGCAATTTTTCCAATTTGTTACTGTAGGCACTCAGAGCTATAAATTTTCCTCTGAGTACTGCCTTTGCCATGACCCAAAGGAGCTGGTATTTTGTGTGCTCATTTTTGTTATATTTCATAAACTGTTGGATTTCTGTTTGATCTCTTGAATGACCCATTGGTGACTCAACAATGTGTTGTTCAATCTCCATGAGTTACAGGGTTTTCGTTGGTGGAGATGGGTGTTCAGTTCCAATTTGATCCCCTTGTGGTCTGAGAGAGTGCAGGGAATAATTTCAGTGTTTCTGAATCTGCCCAGGTTTGTTTTATGCCCTAAATTGTGGTCTATTTTGGAAAATGTTCCATGTGCTGCTGGAAAAAACATATATTGTGTTGTTGCTGGGTAGAATAATTTGCAGATGTCTGTTAGATCTAGTTGTTCTATACAGTTGTTTAGCTCTAAGGTTTCTCTGTTGAGTTTCTGCCTGGTTGATCTGTCCATAGGTGAGAGTGGTGTGTTAAAATCACCAACAATCTTCTCGCACTATGTGTGTGGGCTTTTTATTTAACTTGCTTTGTCATACAGAAGCTCTGCAGTTTAATGCAATCCCATTTGTCCAAACTTTCTTTAATTTGTTGTGTTTCTGTGTCTTTATTAAGAAAGTTTTAACCTGTGTCAAGGAGGCCTAGTGCAACTTCTATTTCTTCTTGTATGGTTATATAGCTTCTGTTGAGTGTCAGTTGCCTATAAATGCTTGGATTTCTCTCTGGCATATTTCTTCTTTCCCACTGTCTATGTATCTGTTTTCTTTAATACCAATACCATGCTATGTTAAAGACTAAAACAAATATGAAAGTTAGGATTTTAATGTCCCTACTTTCTTTTATTCAAGATTGCTTTGATTATTTGAGATCTTTTATACTTGCATATGAATTTTACCATTGCTTTCCCTTGTCCATAGAATATCTTTTGTATATTGATGAGGGATTTCATTCAGTCAACATTTCTTTGGCCAATATTAACACATAGACTCTATTCTTACAATTTATAAACACAAGGAGATTTCCCTTTTAGAGTGCATTTTACCATTATACTTTAAAAATTCTAATTCCCCATGAAGCCACTGTATTATTGATATGACCTTTTCTAAGAAATGTGAAGTTGCCTCATTATTCATTATTATTTCCTTGAGAATTGTATCTATTTTTCTTGTTGATTCATTTTCATTTGATAAAAGGACCCTGTAAATAACTAAAATTACTATGGAACTATTTAAGGGTAATTGTTCCTATGAATTTGCATTTAAAAATTTGTGTGTATAAAATAGAATAGGTGAACAACTCTGCCTCCTGCATCTAGTTGACATTATCTTGCAAATAAATAATTCCAAATAGAAAGATTAAGAATTATCACCAGTAACATTTACTGAAGTCGCTTTTCTTTCATTGTATTGTATGTGCTCGCTATGTGCTGTGTGTGTAAACATTATCCCTTTTATGGCTACGAATTACAGAACAGTAAACTTTATTATTAAACAAATATAAAATCAATATATTAAATATAAATATGAATTATCTTATGAGCAAACCAATTTTAATATTTAAGCAGTTTTCTTGAAGACATAGTCATTGTTCTAATTGTCAGTGGGAAGATGATTAACTTCCGGGAAATCATTAAATCTCCAATGAGAACTGAAAAGAATGAATTGCCTAGCTAGCTCAATATTGCTGCTGGCCTGCTTTTGGCACTAGAGTTTTTCAGCCATAGCCACTTGCAGATCTATTATTTGAACAGATATAAATTAAAGAGTGACACAAATCCTGTTTCAATTTCCTTGTAACATTGGAA